>NW_026606059.1:9942500-11142500 GCF_029834395.1 Sorex fumeus | reverse complement strand
CCAAAGTACTTGCCTGGCACGTGGCCAACATGGGTTCGATCCCAGGCACCCTATATGGTACCCTGAACAATGCCAGGAATTATCCCTGATTGCAGAGCTAAGAGTAAGCCCTAAGCGCTGCCAGGTGTGGCCCCCGAATAAAAACAAAACAGAAAGAATCACTGCTCTGTGTCGAGCATTCTGATTTCTTTTGCAAGCAAGCCACTGAAAACAGAATACAGCCTGTTTCCAATGATGGCATTTACTCTTGAAAATTAGAGAAGAGGTTGGTTTAGGAGGATGGAAATGCTCATTCTCACCAGCAGATATTTTTGGTAACAGATATTGAGGGCATAAAGCACCCATCCAAACAGAAACTAGAACTTAGGTCAGATCCCTGAAATACATTAGTACCTCTCCTTCCTGTTGCCATGACTGCAATACGTGCGGGGGAATAGTGGTGCATCACACTTAAGCACTGGGATCATGTGCTCCTACCCTCAGTGACACACATTAATGAGTGTACATGGAGCTTTGAAATCAAATGTTCAGAGGGTTGTATCAGGGAATTCTCTATAAAATGTGTAAAAGTTATGATCAAAGTAAAGATACCTCTAAGCATTATATTCTGAAATGTTTGAGTTCAGACTCCAAGTCTTTTTAGGAGATCAAAGCTCTTTAATTTCAGCCTGGTTTTAGATGAGTTTCTTAAAGGAGTACAAGGTCGCTCTGAACTGTGATCCTCAGGTACAGAGATGAAAGCGTGATTTGCATTGTCATCTAACATTCAACACAGCCATGTTATCTTTGACCTAAATTATATATAAATGAATTCTATTGCGTTGGGCTAGTATTGCATATTGAGGTCCCATCATATTTCAATGTTAGGTAATAAATGTGAATAAGCTTAGAAAGAGACTGCAGTACAAAAGTATTGTATGATAATTATTACTTTTCCATTATGTGATTGAGAGAATTGACCGTAGAGAGTTTAACACTAATAATTCTCAGAGTTCATATCTAATGTAGAAAATTATTTCTAAAAACTTACTGTTTGTATCTACTGTGGTACGCAGATACAAAGTCTAGACAGTAAAGATAAGACATATATATTTAAATATAGGACCCATTCTTCCTGCATGTGAGACTTGGAAAAACTACTTAGTCTAAAAGGGCTTAATTTAGTGTGCTAAAACAAAAATGATGCTCAAGAGAACTACTGTTGAGATTCACAAAATTAAGTAAAATGCAGTTTGTAAAAAGTTTATATACCAGGTTCTACAAATTTGTGTTATGTTCTAAAACTCACTAAGTATTATATTTTAACAGGGTAAATTATATAACATATAAATAGTATCTTAATTAAAATAAATTACATTAAGAAGTTCCTGGTATATTATGTCACTCAACGAAATAGCCTTTTTTCCTTCTGCTTTACAGCCTAATAATCTGACAGCCTATACTATATCCATTACTAAAGTCAATTATCTATATTATACAAACAAATGGTCCTAGAAACAGGAACCCAGAGGATACCACAAGCCAACTAAAGTTGACAAAAAGACAGTAAGAAAAACCTGGGATAAATTTGATCCTTCGGCTACCAGACCTGCTCCAGGACCAGCCACCACCATGCTGAGACCACTCTTCGCACACATGAAGGTACTGGCAGAGGGACAAAGCCACGCGGGTTCTGGGGCCGAGACCTCCAAGCCTACTCGGATTGGAGTCGAGCATCTTCCACCCAGATCCTCCAAATTCCAGTAGGCGGGGGTCACACCCACCACCTGGCCCCCTGGCGCCGTGTAATCCCATCAGCGGCCAAGACTCAGAGACTATAAAATCGAGATGCGGCCGCGCGACATCTTATCAGAACTTTTTTTTTATGACATCTTATTGTCTCATTCCTACTTTGGACAAACTTGCAGGCTATCGAATGTAGCCTGCCCACAGGGCAGAGTCTGGCAAACTCCCCGTGGCATACCAAATATGCCAAATACCAGTAACAATGATGGGTCTCATTCTCCTAAAGAGCCTTGATTATAATCTCCGGGCTAGGATGAAAGAGACGTTACTGGGGCCTGCTCGAGGCAATCGACGAATAACAGGATGATGAAATAAAATGAAAAAAATGAAATTTGATCCTAATATATTTTAGCCTAAGTCAATAAAGTTCATTTTAAAAATCTAGCAAACAAAAATATTAACGACAATGAAAATGAACAAATAAGAAATTATGTTACATGTGACACAAATATAAATAACACATTATTAGTAAGTGCCAACTTATTAATGAGACCCTTTATTCCTCATTTGCTCTTCTATAAAGATGGGCATATTATTATTTTATTGGATTGTGGGGAGGACTAACTGAAAAACTGTTAATCTAAACAATAACTGCCATAAAGTAATTTATCGATAAATTGGTTTTATTGTATTAGCTCAAGTAAAGATTTCCTTTTTTTGTTTGTTTGTTTTTGTCTGGGGGCCGTATCCAGAATTTCTCAGGGCTTACTCCTGACTCTGTGCTCAGGAATCACTCCCTGCTAGCTCAGGGAACCATGTGGGGTGCCAGGGATCAAACACTCTAGGTCCAGTACAAGGTCTTACCTGCTGTATTATTGCTTTGGCCCCGAAAGCAAGGATTTTAAGAGAAAACATTAAAATATAAATAAGATCATGGCATTCCATGTACTACATTTCCATTCCGAAGCAGACCCGTATTCCATTTTACAGCCTGCAAGGCCCCCACATAATCTGATTCTTGGCTTTTACTCTGCATTAGACTAAAGCAAACCTAACTGCCAGGGCACTTGATGATCTCCAAGGGAAAATTGGGCACATGACCAGCTTTCTCCTTTATACAGGCTATGCTAAAATAGCATCTCCTCCAAAGGGCACTTATTAGTCATCCAATTAAGAGATAATAAATATCTTTCATTGTTTTCTAAATCTAGTTTTCATTTTATGTATAGCACTTACCAATCTATCAGACACTGTATTTTCAATATCTCGAGAAAATATTAACCCTAAAGGCAAGGGCTCTGTAATAACCCAGAGCTGTGCCCCATAGCATCTGGAAGAACTTTGTAATGCCCCAAAGCTCTACCCACAGTATCTGAAACGTGCCTGGCATTTTGTAAGTCTGAAAGCAGGACGTGTTGCCAATGTAATGCTCTGCATCCTAAAAATGTATTTACATGGTGCCCATTCATAATCTGGATACTGAAGGAATAGGAAAGAGCTCATAAGGAAGAGAATTTTATTTATTTATTTGCTTGCTTATTTATTTGTTTGTTTTCATTGAATCTTTAAAGCTTTTGTGTTTGAGTTTCAGTCTTACAATGATCAAACACTCATACCTCCACCAGCGTATGTTTTCCACCCCCATCCCATCCCTTCCCCTGCCTCTATGGAAGACAATTTCCCTCTTACTATCTCTCTACTTTGGGGCATTATGGTTTGCAATACAGATACTGAGAGGCCATCCTATTTCGGTCCTTTATCTACTTTCAGCACACATCTCCCATCCTGAGCCAGCCCTCCAACCATCATTGATTTAGTGATCTCTTCTCTACCCCAGCTGCCTTGTCCCCCAGAAGAAAAACAGGGGCCAAAGAAATAATCCAGCAGGAAGAGTGCTGTCCTTGTACATGGCTGACCTGGTTCAATTCTTTTCTTTTCTTTTCTTTTCTTTTCTTTTTTTGTAAATTAAAGGACATTTACTGCAAAGTACATCCCAAGGAATCTCAGATGATCATCAAAGCCCACAAGGAAATACAACAAATGGTAAGAAAAACTGGAGTAAGAATTGGTGCCATACTCCAATTAGAAGGGGAAACAAGAATGTAAAATCTCTTGAGGGTGGCCAGACATTGGGGGAGACGAGGGCCAAGCCAGTTGATTGATCAGTTGCCGTTTATTCCATTCTCCCCACGTGCCTGTCCCAGTCTCTCTGAGCCTCCCATTCTAGTCTCACACTCCCCTCATTCCCGTCTCCTCTTGTCTCTCCCTCTCATCTCTCTGTGCTTCATCTTGCAGCCTTGGCTCTTTCTCTCCATGTGCCTGCTCCTGTATTCTTCTACATTCTTCTCTTTCTGTCTCCTTTGGTATTCTCTTTGGGGTCCATCTTGCCGCCCTGCTCTCTCTCTCATTCTCCAACTCTTTTGCCTCTCCAACTCCCCAGCACTCTGGGCTGACAGCGCACCCAGTCAGGTAGCAAAATCAACATTAGAAAGCCCTTTCTGAGGGCCCACCATGACCTGGTTCAATTCTGAGCACCACATATGATGCCTTGAATCTTGCCAGGAGTAATCCCTGAGCACAGAGTCAGGAGTATGCTCTGAAGAACTGCCAGGTATGACCCCAAAACCAAGAGTGAGAGAGAGAGAGAGAGAGAGAGAGAGAGAGAGAGAGAGAATTCTTCCTGAAAAAAGCTGACTGATAAGCAAGTCTGTAAGATCTTTCTATAACCCCCTTTCACCTTCTGCTGTGAAGAACAGACCCTCTGTCACTCCAATTCCCCCATCCTTCAAAAGACCCTTTCCTTGCTCCCTAGATACATGAATTGGTCTAGGGACATCCTGAGACACATCTTCCTCCCCATTGGTGAACTGGCCATTTGGTTGAACAAGAGACTTAACTGTGAACAAGCTGCACCAATGAAACTGCTTTGCAAGGTCCAAAAATGTGAGGCAACCGGCAGGTAAGGCTGCGAGCCATGGGAGAAGAGTACACCACGGGATTACGTCTGGGTTCTAGCTGAGCACTTGGCTGAAAAAGGGGGCATGCGTCTTGCCTGAGAGTCCTTGATGTGATGCCATGGCCCTTCATCCAGTGTGCTTCCAGAGTCCTGTGACTTGGCTTTAGGACGGTTTCTACACACTGAGCTTTGAAGCCACGCGCCCATCATGAGCGTGACTAACCAGGGCTCCTCTGAGACAAGTTGTTCTTTTCTAGTTGTCTATATGGATTTTTTTAAAAGATAAAATAGAATAAAATGTTCCTCATTTTGTACTTAATAAATATGTGTGGCCTGGGATATGTGGGACACCGTGGAGCCAGTTCCCAACACCACTACACCCTTTTTCTGCCTTTGATCACACCCCAGCACTGTAGGAAGCAAACCCACCTGGAAGGGAAGACAAAGAAGAGAAACGTTTTATTTTTATTTATTTATTTTTGTGTCACACCTGGCAATGCTCAGGGGTTACTCCTGGCTCTGCACTCAGGAATTACTCCTGGTAATGCTCAGGGTACCTTATGGGATGCTGGGAATTGAACCCAGATCAGCTGCATGCACCACAAATGTCCTACCCACAGTGTTATCTCTCCAGCCCGAAGGAAAGTTTTAGAACACAATCAGTTTCTTTTGTTGTTATTGTTGTTGTTGTTGTTGTTAAAGAACTATGATTTACAAAGCCACTGAGAGTTGACTTTGGGGAATATCATATCTCAACTCAAACCCTACCAGCAGTGTCAACTTCCCTCCACCAGTGTTTCCAGATTCCTTCCCCATCCTAATCCCCACCCTATCCCTGCCAGCAAACTTGACAGGCACAGGACAAAGTTTCAGTAACTGCAGTTTAGGGCTCATGTTTTCAGCTTTGTGGAGTTTCTGCTTTGGATTATGAATATACCACTCAGTAGAACAAACTCAGTTTCAATGTTTTGTATTTATACTTAACTAAATATAAGCATCTGATGTCAACACAGTTAAAGTTTCTCATTTGACTTACTAAGTATCTTAACTTACTAAATATCTAATGAACAGAATCCATTTCAATGTTTTGTGTTTAGCACTGTAGCACTGTCGTCCTGTTGTTCATCGATTTGCTCCAGCGGGCACCAGTAACATCTCCATTGTGTGACTTCTTGTTACTGCTTTCGGCATACATGTATTTGATGTCAGCCCATCAAAGCTTCTTATTTTATTTACCAAGTGTCTTAACCTGGGAGTAGAAGCAGAAAAATTTCCAGAACAGAGACTGGAGTGATAATATGGCCAGTAGACACTTGAGTTCCATTCTCAGCACCTTCTATGGTCCCTGAGTTACGGCTATCAAAATTGATCCCTGAACACAGAGCCAGAAATAAGCCCTGATTACAGCCAGAAAGGGCTGGAGTGATAACTGAGCGTGTAGGGCATTTGCCTTGCACACGGCCCATCCGGCCAACCCAGGTTCAGTTCCTCTGCCCCTCTCGGAGAACCTGACAAGCTACCGAGAGTATTTCACCCACAGGGCAAAACCTGGCAAAATACCTGTGACGTATTCCATATGCCAAACACAGTAACAACAAGTCTCACAATGGAGACGTTACTGCGTTCACTCGAGCAAATCAATGAACAATGGGAGGACAGTGCTACAGTGCTATAGCCAGGAATGGCAAAACAAACAAACACACACACACACACACACACACACACACACACACACACACACACACCCCATCTCGGTTACTGGGGCATTGCTCTGGAAAAAAGAACGATATCCCTGGGCTGGACTTTGAACTGAGATTTTGGCTAATATCTCCAAACCTCGGTGATCTGCATGAATCATTTCTAAGATCTTTAGCTCCAAAATTGCAGGAGCTCTTAAAGGTGAGGCTTCTATTGGGGTTTATGTCACTCCCACCTCGGAGTGCTCCAGAATTGAGGGCCACTGCTTTTTTCTTTGTATGAGGTTAAAGCGACTGCGAGAAGCAGTACTTTGTGCCAAAAAAGAGTGGCTGACACCTGCCCCTGATGAATAACAAGATATTATCAGCATATGTTAGCAACTATAACACAAACAATAGCATATTGTAAGTTTAAATATCATAACAGAATCAGTGCTTTATTATAAAGGCAGATGAAATAAGAACTGGCTGGTTTACTGACTGTATATTCAGATTCACATTAGCAGCTTTTTAGAGGAAACAAACACGCAAAAATAAAAAGGACTCTAGTGCTTTTCTACATCGGCTAATATGTCAAGCAGTTCCCTTAATCTTGTTATTCTCCACAGTCCATTTGCTTCCTAACTTTTGATTTTTGCCTGGCAGCATTTCCATTTGAAAACTTTGAAAAGGTTTGTGACTAATGAACACAAAACTTTCATTTCTCTGATTTCTATTAAATCAACTACCAGTCCAAATATTCTTAAAAGCCAAAATTAGGTGACTAGATTATCACAGCATCTTTCTGCTTCTCTCCTCGGGAATGCAGCTTAGCTGGGTCCATGCAGAGTGCTAGAAATTTAAATATAATGTGACATCGGAATAGTTATCTGCATCAACCTCCACAACAATGATAGAGCTATGAATAATCCATTCTGTAGTTCTTTTCTAATTTAGACATATAATCCGGAGAAGAGTCCATCATATTTCGTACTCCATCTTAGGTATAAGACAAGAGGCAGCTGAGAATCATAAATAATAGTCATGTGGCCTCTCTTATTTCCAAGGCCCTCCCGTTGATCGTCGATTTGCTCGAGCGGGCCCAGTAATGTCTCCATTGGAGACTTTGTTGTTACTGTGTCTGGCATATCGAATACTCTCGGTAGCTTGCCGGGCTCTCCGAGAGGGGCGGAGGAATCGAACTCGGGTTGGCCATGTTGGCCGCTTGTAAGGCGAACGCCCTACCCGCTGTGCCAAAATAAATATTTTTAAAGTATTGTTATAATTGAGGCTCCAGATCAGATTTCAATTTAATAAGTAGCATTGTAGCACTGTCCTCCCATTGTTCATAGATTTGCTCTAGTGGGCACCAGTAACATTGTCTCCATTGTGAGACTTGGTGTTACTGTTTTTGGCATATCAATATGCCATGAGGAACTTGCCAGGCTCTGCCATGCAGGCAATCCGAGAGGGACAGAGCAATCAAACCTGGGTTGCCATGTGCAAGGCAAACGCCCTAACCGCTGTGCTATCGCTTCTAGCCAGATTGGTTAACTGTGGTCTACATAAAAAGCAATCATGTGATACATTTCTCCAGCGATTTTCTCCATGAAATGTTGCCCTGGCAGAATGGCCGTCTGCACCAGACACAGAATTTCCCCGTGCAGCATTAGCAAACATGGCATAAGCAAAAGTGCCTCTGCTCTGGGTTTTGTGAATCCCATGAATAAAGACGATAGCACAGCGGTAGGGCGTTTACCTTGCACACAGCCAACATGGCTGACCCGAGTTCGATTCCTCCGCCCCTCTGGGAGAGCCCGGCAAGCTACCGAGAGTATTCGATATGCCAGACACAGTAACAACAAAGTCTCCAATGGAGACGTTACTGGGCCCGCTCGAGCAAATCGATGATCAACGGGAGGGCCTTTATGAATAAAGCCACTCTCACATACTGGAAGGTGAGACACACCTCTGTGGAAGGTTCCTAGTTCACCTGCTCTCCCGACAGGGGCGCTGTGGAGCCACTTTCTATAAGGTCAGCGGAGTGATGCTAAAAGGAACTCAAGTATTGTCCTTCTAAATCATGAGCAAGTCAGACATATTTTGTTTCATGTCACTAACTTTTAGCATGGTCTATGGCACAATCATAGATCATTCAGTGGACTTTATTAGAAGAACCTTGCTGAAAGGGAAGTCAAGATGATTTTATATCTTCATATTATTTTCTATCTCCTTTTCTTCATAACATTGTTTCTCAGCATGTGGCCTGTGGAACTACAAAGGTATAACTGAAAATTCAAGACTGTTAGCCCCACTTCATCTCTAGTGAATCCAATGATGGTGGAATCCAGAAGTATACATTTCACAAGTAATTGCTCTGAGTCTTACTTCAGAACCACTGACTTATGTCGATTTAGACAGCAAGGACAGCAGTCTAGTGAGATATAAGAAGAAAATAAAAGACATTCCAGGATCCGAGAACTAGTGCAGGGGTTAAGGGATTTGCCTGATGCTGTTCCTGAAGCAATCCCATGAGCACCACCAGAAGAGACCCCTGAGCACAGAGTCAGGTATAAAGCCTGGGTACTGCCAAGTGTATTCCCCAGAACTAAATGAATTGGAAACTCCAGTTTTATTTATTTTATTTCATGCTTTAATAATTTCCAAATCATAGGTGTTATAGAATATCTGGTAGTGCATAAATTGTATCACTTCTATGATTATTTTTAGCATACACACAGGAAACCAGGTTGAGACTTCCTGAAGGAGTTAGCAACTGAAGGCTATATTAAAAAGATGCAAAGCATTCACCTGACCCTAGAGGAGAAAGAGAAGGAAGAGGTTAGGCCTACCAGGAAGATGGATCATGTGGAGAAGGTGGTGAGAAAAACTTAGAAGAGAAGAAAATGACAGGCAAGTCTGGAATGACAAAGAGTAAATACCTTTGTGAAACAAAGAGGAAAAGCGTATGTAGCAAAAAAGGAGATGGGTACGAAGCAGTAACTGAGAGTCAGACGGGAAAGAGGAGACAACTTCTACAATAGCACCAGGAGTTATAATCCCGCTCAGGGCCCCAGTGACATGGATACAAGACAGTGTCCACTGAGAAACCTACAGGATTTTTAAAAACTTAGAAGTCAGTAGTTAAATATATTGTCTAATAAAAGGACTCTTTGCTCTTGCAAACAGGATACTCTTTAAAATAGGATTCTGAGATAGGAGCTATGCAGTACACATATGAGTTTTGGAAGCAGAACCTTATTTTCTATGCACAGGAAAAACTGCATTGAATGAATCCAGGCATATAAAATTTACTCTAATTACTGCCATTCAGCATTGTTAGGGCATCTAGGCAATTTTCATCAGTTTCCTTTGATGCATATTCAAGAACATACAATGACAGTAGGAAATGCCCATTTCCACAGGATTCTAATTAGAGAGAAAAATTCACTTGGAGTTCATCAACTGGGAATTTTTTTAGATAAATTATTGACGAATGACCCATCAGGTGCTCACGTGACAAGATTTGTCTTGAATAAAATCTAAGAGGCTTTATTTACGGTAGCTCTAAATGATGAATTGTATAAAAATAAGATTTCAGATAGTGCTTTCTTTGGGGGCTCTAACTTTTTAACTGTACTCTGATGCATAAGTACTTTGATCGGTGGCAAATTTAGTGACACCATCACTATGAATACAAAATGTATTGCAGTTGCTAGACATCTAAACAAATGAAAATGAAGATTAGAGCTACATCCCTAGGGGAAAGGAAAAATTAAGTAAATAAGTAGAGGAATATACTTCAATTCTATGCTTTTAGTACATGTGTAGATAAATCTTGAAACTCATTTGCTATTTTTATGTAAGTCAGAGTATGTAGTCAGGTAACACTGTTTAATGTTATTAAAATGATATCTGTTATAAATATAAGTTCCTTTATTTTGTGTATATCTTTTTAAAAATTTTCCCCACTTTGCTTCAATCATAAGTTGAAAAAATAGACAGTACAGTACATGTGAAGGTGTTTATAGAAAAATTAAGTTTCAATTCCACTTCAGATTATTATAAACTATAAAAAAAACTATTGGATACCTCTAAGGAATAAACAAATAACAGTGATAGAGAGAAGTTATCATCGGTCTAAATCCAGCCACAAAATAGAAGATCTGTTTTGATCAGGTAGTGCAGTGGTTAGAGTAAAAGCATAGCATCCACCTGTTCCAGGTTTGATGCCCAGCTTCTCATAGTCTGTCCTGCATCAGAGCATCACCAGGTGTGGCCTTGGAAGTCCCCAAGAACCTCCAGGGTGAGTGACTCTGGTGTTCCCTATAACTACAGGACTCTCGCATTAAACTGTCAGCTTGGTTGATCAAGTATACTACCTCCAACCCCAAGAATTACCTCTCAGTACTTCCTGACACCACTTGAGAGAATCAAAAATAGACACATCAATGGGTTTCTAATTTTGATTGCTTATACAGTTACTTGTTGGATGCCCTCCAAACAAAATATTTTTATGTTTAGAAGTTAATATCATCTACACTCCAACACTTCAGTGAAATCTGGTTAGAAGGTCTCCACCTGGGAGTAAGGAAAGCCTCTTTAATAAATTGTGTTGGCATCACTGGACGGCTGCATGCAAAAAAATGGGCTCAGAACTCTGCCTAACACCATGTACAAAAGTAAGATCAAAATGGATTAAAGACCTCAACATCAGACCAGAAACCATAAGGTACATTGAAGATAAAGCTGGCAAAACCCTCCATGACATTGAAGCTAATGGTATCTTCAAAGATGCCACGCCACTGGCCGAGCAAGTAAAAACAGAGATAGATAAATGGGATTATCTTAAACTAAGAAGCTTCTGCACCTCCAAAGAAACAGTGACCAAAATACAAAGACAGTCTACAGAATGGGAAAGGATATTCACCGAATACACATCTGACAAGGGGGTGATATCCAGGATATACAAAATACTGGTTAAACTCCACAAGAAGAAAACATCCAACCCCATCCAAAAATGGGGCAATGAAATGAACAGAAACTTTCTCAAAGAAGAAATCCGAATGGCAAAAAAGTACATGAGAAAATGCTCTACATCATTAATCATCAGGGAGATGCAGATCAAAACCACAATGAGATACCATCTCACACCTCAGAGACTGGCCCACATTCAAAAGAACAAAAGCAACCGATGCTGACGTGGATGTGGCGAGAAAGGGACACTCCTTCACTGTTGGTAGGAATGTCCACTGGTTCATCCCTTCTGGAAAACAGTATGGACGATTCTCAAAAAATTAGAAATTGAGCTCCCATTTGACCCAGCAATACCACTCCTGGGAATATATCCCAGAGAGGCAAAAATGTATAGTCGAAGTGACATCTGCACTTGTTTGTTCATTGCAGCACTCTTTACAATAGCCAGAAACTGGAAGAAACCTGAATGCCCAAGAACAGATGACTGGTTAAAGAAACTTTGGTACATCTACACAATGGAGTACTATGTAGCTCTTAGAAAAGATGAAGTCATGAAATTTACATATTGTACAAGTGGTACAATATGGAAAGTATCATGCTAAGCGAAATGAGTCAGAAAGAGAGGGATAGACATAGAAAGATTGCATTCATCTGGGGGATATAAAGTAACAAAGTATGAGATTAATACCCAAGAATAGCTGAGATCAGCACCAGGAGGATTACTCCATAACTTAGAGGCCAGCCGGGTATCCTAGAGGAAAGGGCTGTTCAGATAGAGAAGGGAGCACCAAATAAAGGATGTTTGGAGGATCCTCCCAGGAGGGGAGATGCATGTAGAAAGTAGACTATGGACTGAACATGTTTGCCACTCAATGCCTCTTTTGCAGACCACAACACCCAAAAGGAGAGAGAGAACACAGGGGATTGCCCTGCCACAGAGACAGGGGGGATGGGGGGATGGGGGTGGGAGGGATATTATCCATGGTGGTGGAAAATGGGCACTGGTGGAGGGATGGGTATCTGATCATTGTATAATTGAAACCAAAGCACAAAAAATTGTAAATCTACAACTTTAAAAAAAATAAAATAAAATAAAGGGGAAAAAAAAAAAAAGAAGGTCTCCACCTGGATAGAGACCAGAAGTGTTTGACTCTATTTCTCTGTATCTTCAAGAACTGTAGGCATGATGCAAAAGTTCTTTGATTTTTCTCATGAGCAAAACAGAAAAGTTGACCACATGACTCTAGGATCACGACTGGGGTTGAAATTCCTTATGGACCTTATGGATGACCTTATGGAACCCACTACTTCACAAAGGAGGGAAATATAAAATTCATTAAATAAAACCACCTACTGTCAACACGAGTTTTTGTCCTCCTTCCCTTTGATCTAATATATATATTTTTAACAACCCACAAATCTGTGAATCTATAAGGAATCAACCTAAGATGCAGTTGGAAACTTGGGAGAAAATGAGTGAGGTTTTTTTTTTTCCAGTTTTACAAGTAATTGGTTGTAAACAAGATCCTAGCTTTCTAACTTTCAAATCTTCTGTCTCTAATGCTGTCTCTAATGAGCAGAAACCATCGTTATCTGGGAAACATAATAAATTGGATAGATTTAAGAGGAACATGGTAGAAGAATGATCAATAGGGAACTTAGAAAAACAAGCAGTAATGATTTCACCATAATTGGCTAGTGGTTGCCAGCAGTAAATAGGAGGCAACAAAGGTCAATTTTGTAAACAGTTCAGACGGCAGTGAGAATAGCTTTGAGCGTGTTATAAACTTACTTTTATCCATTATCAACATCCATAGACTTCTTTAATTAACAGAAATAGTAATGGCAGAGCTAACGCTGAACTCTATATAATTCCAAAATCATGTTTTCCCCTCTCTTTCCTCTTGTTGTTGTTGGGTCTCCTACCTCCCACCCTAATAACAGCAAAGGGGAAAATACAATTTTTATATTTTCCCAGATTCTGTTTGTGTTTTCCTGTCCCGCTTCCTGGCGGCAGTCCATGGCTGTTTAGAGAGGAGGTAGAGGAGAGCTTTTGGGGTGAACACCCAGTCGTTTCTGTTCATGGTTCCTTTCTGGCAAGTTGAGCCCTGCCAAGAGTCCCCAAAGGAGAAGCTTCCATAACCTGGGCAGCCACATTTCTTCTCATCTGAGCCAGAAGTTGAATCAAAGGGGCTAGTGGACTAGTGGACACAGCCCCACACTTATGCTCTCTCTGACTTCATGAGAAAGGCAGGCTTTTTTAAAAAATTTTATTAGTGAAACACCATGAGGTATAGTTGTAGACTTACAAATTTTTGTGCTTGGGTTTCAATTATACAATGTTCAAACATCCATCCCTCCACCAGTGCCCATTTCCCACCACCACGGATCCCAGTATCCCTCCCATCCCCCATCCCCCCCATACTACCCTGGCTCTGTGGCAGGGCATTCCTTTTTGTTCTCTCTCTCCTTTTGGGTGCTGTGGTTTGCAAAAGAAGCATTGAGTGGCAATCATGTTCGGTCTGTCATCTACTCTCAGCACGCATCTCCCATCCTGGGAGGATCCTCCCAACACCCAGAAAGGCAGATTTGATCTGGAAAATCAGGTCAAGTATAAGGTTTTGCTGTCTACTGATGCCTTCTGTTACTCATGACCCATCCCCTGGTATATAGATTGAAGAAAAATGATGTGTTGGAAGAATTAAGAGGAAAAAATGTTTTTTAAAAAAGAGGAAGCAGCAATAATTGTTATTTAAGTGTCAGGCAGTTTGATGATGCTTACATTGGATTCTCTCAATCAGCAAAATATTCCTATAAGATGAGTGCTATGACCCGTGCTTCAAAACGAAGGAAGAGGCAAGAAAAAGTGAAGCCACATAGCCCCAAGGTTAAATGAATAAATAGCACAGAAAAAAAAATTGTGTTTCTTTGTTTAGTTCTCACCCTCCAACATCTTATTATATTTGGAGGATCTAAAAATGTTTTGAAGCAAAGGCATATCTAAGACCAATCACCAATAAATAAATGTCTCAAATTTAGACTAAGATCAATAAGCACACACATGGTTGAAATTTATTTCAAGCTATGGTCTCATTCAGGCACTACACAGCTTTCCATTCAGAGCAAGCTGACTTTGCAGGTGTCTAATAATCAGACAGTGGTGCAGATGTTGTCTTAGAAATGATTATTGACTTACTTATAAATAACACCGCAATTTGCATAAATACAGACAGAATAGGCAACTAAAAAGCATACCCATATAAAAAGTTTAGTACAGAAGTAAGGAACTTCCAGCTGTGCCGGTCCAAAGTGAACAGATGTAGTTCACTTTGTAGATTTGCCAAGTAATCATGACAGCCTCTAAGATAAACAAGAACATGAGCAAACAGTCAGTCAAAAATCACCTGTTCTCTTTTCCAACTGAACGGTATAAAGGGTTGATGCTAATAGTTGATGTAGTAGATGCTTTAAAGTGAAGATAGAGAGAAGATTTCACTACATGTTACAGAAAATCTATAAATTCACACTGTGAAAACAAAGATTGTTTTGGGAGAGTTAGAATACATTGTAGAATACTTTTTAAGAAGCTCAGTATTATTCTCTTTATCCACAGTTGCACTATAGTGAACAGAGGAGTGCAAATGTCTTTTCTCGGTAGAGTTTTGGATCGTTGGAACAGATGCCCCAGAAGTAGGATGAATGGGTCATATAGAAGCTCAGTTCCTAGTTTTTCTCTTTTATGAGAAGTGTCCACATACTTTTCATAAAGGGTTTAACCAGTTGACATTTCCTAGAGCAATGAAGAGGGTTTCTTTTCCTCATATGTAGGTCAACACTGGGTGTTTCATGTTTATCAATGTGTGCCAGTCTCAGAAGAGTAAGGTGGTATCTCACTGTTTTAACTTGAATGTCCCTGATGATTAGAGATGCAGAGCATTTTTTCATATGTGTTTTGGCCACCAGTATATCTTTTTTGATATGCTTCTTTGAGGTTGTCTCTATTCATTTCTTCATCTCTTCTCTCTACTTTTTGATGGGGTTGATTTTGTTGTTTGTTGTTATTTTATCAGAGCCTTATCTATCTTGGATGTTGACCTATGTTAGTATTCGTGGTACACAAATATTTTCTCCCAGTCTGTGTATTGTCTTTTTATTCTAGTCATTATTTCTTTTGCAGCGTGAAAGGTTCTTAATTTAATGCAATCTCATTTGTGTATCTTTGTTTGCATTTCCTTGACCAATGGCATTAAACCATTAAAGATACCACTAGATTCAATGTCATGAAGAGTTAAAAATAGAAAATATTCAAAGGTAATATAAGACAGTAGTCATTTGAAAAATTTTCTGTTTCTTATGCCACCCCAAAAAGACTTCTGTTTTTCTTAAATATATAACCTACTAATTCTTCATTCAGATTTCCACAAAGTAAAACAAAATATCCTAGAACTTTCAGTTCTGCAGAATAAATGAATAAACATTATAACAAACATCCCTTTAATCCTACAAAAATATTCTCATGTAATGTATTATTTTAACTCATAAATTTAGATTTAATTTAGAACATTTGTGATAATAAATTCATATTTCAGGAAATAATACATTAAAATCACTGATTAAGTTGCGCTAATAAAGTTCACATTTTTTTTCTAAAGGGCTACATGAAAATCATTTTAGAGGGTCAGGGGCTATGTGACCCCAGGACAAAAGAAGAAAGAAAGAAAGAAAGAAAGAAAGAAAGAAAGAAAGAAAGAAAGAAAGAAAGAAAGAAAGAGAGAGTGGGGTGGGGGAGGAAGGAAGGAAGGAAGGAAGGAAGGAAGGAAGGAAGGAAGGAAGGAAGGAAGGGGAGGAAGGAAGGAAGGAAGGAAGGAAGGAGGAAGGGAGAGAAGGAAGGATGGAAGGTGGAAGAAAGGTGGGAGAGAGGGAGGGGGATGGAGGGAGGGGGATGGAGGGAGGAGGAGGAGGAGAAGAGAAGAGAAAGAAAAGAAGAAGGAAAAGGGAATGAAGGAAGAAGGGAGGGAGGGAGAGAGGGAGGGATGAAGGAAGGAAAGAAGGAAGGAAGGAAGGAAAGAAGGAAGGAAGAAAGGAAGGAAGGAAGGAAGGAAGGAAGGAAGGAAGGAAGGGGAGGAAGGAAGGAAGGGAAGGAGGGTAGGAAGAAGGGAAGGAAGGAGGGGAGAAAGGAGGAAGAGAGGGAGGGAGGGATGGTGGGAGGGAGGATTAAAGGAGGGAAGGAAGAAAGGAAGGAAGGAAGAAAGGGAGGGAGGGAGGGAGGGAGGGAGGGAGGGAGGGAGGGAGGGAGGGAGGGAGGGAGGGAGGGAGAAAGTAGCCAATCATTTTAGGTCTTGCAGAACATATCAATTGTATTGTAGGCTGTGAAAAACTGAATGTGACCAGATTCCTGTAAAACTTTATGTACAGGGTAGATTTGACTTACAAGCCACTGATTTCTGCTCTCTTTAATACAATAAATCTCATAAATACTTACCTCTCACCACATGAAAGCACATGATCTAAACTGCAACAAACAAACTAAAATGTGTCCACAGGGGCCAGAGAGATAGTAGAGTGGGTAGGGCAACTTGCTTAGCACCACATATAGTCCCCTGAACCTGCCAGGTGTGATCCCTGAGCACAGTACCAGGAGTAAGCCCTGAGCACTGTTGGGTGTAGCCCCCAAACAAATCCAAAAAATAATAAAAATGCCTATCAAGGAAGTAGGTTGAGGGTTCAGAGAGAACTTGGAGACATTGGTGGAAGGAAGTTGACACTGGTGCTGGGGCTGGTGTTGGAACAGTCATGCCTAAAACTCAAATCTAAATAACTTTAAAATTCACAGTGCCTTAGTAACATGTGGGAAGCTGTCCCTTTAACTGACCAAGGGCCTACGTGCCTGTGCTATGTATGGTTATCTTGGCCTACGTGACCCTGAACAAGCAGGTCCTGACTTGCGCAAATCTGGTACTGTGTCTGCTCTGACCGCAGCTTACACAAACCCTGAGCTATGTATGGTTATCTAAAAGAAAACATTTGTCACAGCTAGCCCAAGAATAAGAAGTAACTGACACTGACTAACCAAGCATATGAAACATGTAGACTTTGTAACTCTCCTAGCCATATATGATATGACCTAGTGATGTAATTGCCTTCTGTGACGTAAGCATAGTTTCCTGCGTCGCAAAGTATATAATACCCCTGCTCCTCTGAATAAAGTCCTATCCTGTCTGCTGTCCTGTCTGCTCTGTTCTGTCCCTTTTTCTCTCTGCTTCTAAACTGCATTATGTCTCTTGTATCTTGTGTTCATTCAGTTGATCTCTCCTTGCACCTACGGACCCTAGGGCCACCTCTGTGGGCCGGAGGAGTGGTCTGGCAGGGCCCCCCGCAGTAACAGATGAAATATTTTTTTAATTTAAATTAAAAAACAGTTTTTAAAGAGTCACCTCCTAGTATTAACTGGATCTCAGCAATGTGACAATTCAACTTTTTGTCGTTGGTGTTTGGGGACCACACCGGCTGTGCTTAGAGTTTACTCCTGGTTCTGTGCTCAAGGGTTTCTCCTGTTAGCGACTGAGGCTCTGTATGTGGTGCTTGTGATCAAACCTGGATCAGCGATGTGCAAGGAAAGTGACTGATGTGTGTACTCTCTTGTTCACCATCCATCTCTGGGTTCCAAAAATCTGGTTCATAGACCTTCATTAGATAGAGGATGTATTTAGTTATTAAGCTGATAAGAACAGATATTAGACGTGCTCATAAACGGAAGACCAAAAGCAATTACAATTCAGCTGTAAGGCCCTTTTGCCAGGAAGAAAATAGAAATGCATTAACCATACAGAGAATTATTTCCCCCGTACACCATTTTTGAAGACTGATATCAGTTCTCCGCTGTCTTTGAGAAAGAAGCACTATAGGCTCTATTCCAAATTTGAATTTCTTAGTAAAATGTGCTAATATTTCATAATTCAATGGAACATTTTCTCCTCTTTATTCAAACAGATGTTACTATTACTCACACCATTGATAAAAGCTTAAATGAGGATGAATGGTCAAGAAACAGTCTCATCAGAATTAGCTTAAGCAAAATCAAGCTATGTGTAGAAAACCCTTCTTCCCTTTGATGAGGGTAATCACGATGGCATTGATTCCCTCGCCTCTAGCAGGGGAGGGAATAAAACACGCTTTAGTGGCAGGCAGTAGAATATCCCTTACCTTGTTCTCTGATTCACATTTATATTTTCTATTCATTGAACTCTGAATAGCCCCATTTCTTGGCGGTAGGAAACCACATACCCCAGCTAGGTTGCTGATCAATATGCATCTATTTTATAAGCAAATAAAAGATCTAAATATTAATTTTCAGAGATTGACAAGGAAGGCACAGCTGAGTAATTGCTGTTGCCTGGAATCCTGCAGTTATGTCCTACCAGGGCACTTTCTGAACCCTGGTGTTTAGAACAGAAGAGAATCTTGCTACAACTTTACAGTTAAGCAGCTAGAGAAATAGTGCAGCAGGTAGGGTGCTTGCCTTGAATGTGTCAACTTGGATTCAATCCCCAACCCCCGCCCCACCTCGTGTTTCCCAATAACTATAGCAGTGTACAGTAACATTATCCTCCCATTGCTCATCGATTTGCTCAAGTGGGCCCAGTAATGTCTCCCTTGTGAGACTTGTTGTTACTGTGTTTGGCATATCGAATACGTCAAGGGGTGGCTTGCCAGGCTTTGCCATTCAGGCAAAATACTCTCGGTAGCTTGCCGGGCCCTCCGAGAGGGGCAGAGGAATCGAACTCGGCTCAGTGCAAGGCAAACGCCCTACCACTGTGCTATCGTTCCAGCCCTGATAACTACCAAGGAATAATTCCTGAGTGTAGAGCTAAGAGTAACCCCTGAGCATTTTTATGTATTGCCCCAAAACAATAACAACAAGACTTTTCAGTTAAGTTTTACATGCTCCTAAGTCACTTACAGAATGTTCATTACAGTGCAAATGTTTTGCAAGGACTGGAGAATTTTCTTTCCCTCCCGCATCATGCATGTAGCTTGGTTTACATGTAGCTTGTCACCCATGCCCCACCAACAGTGATTACTGAGCACAGAGCCAAGAGAAAGTCCTGAAACAAAATAAAACCAAACTAAAGAAAAATGAAGGGGCTGGAGCCATAACAAAGCAGATAGGGCGTTTGCATTGTATCCATTGACCCGGGTTCAATTCCCAGCATCCCATATGGTCCCCTGAGCACTGCCATGAGTGATTCCTGAGTGCATGAGCCAGGAGTAACCCCTGTGCATTGCTGAGTGTGACCCAAAAATTAAGAAAAAAGAAAACCCTCCAATATTAAGGTATTTTTTTAAAATCCTTCATTTATGTTTGCTAGGTTTATAAAATTACAGTCTTTAATTCAACTATTCATCATTGATTTGGATAATATAGTTGCTAAATATTAAAATTGTGAATGTTAAAACTTTAAACAGCTTACTTTATTGCAAAAAGATTTGCTGCATTTGTCTCTTTAGATGATAAAGCTGGGTAATAAATTCCCCAAACATTTTAGTGGCTGTCAACATACGATGTATAATTTGGAGAACTACAAGTGTATGGAGTAGCTGCACTTCAGGCTACTTAGAATAACCAAAACTTGGACTACTAAAGTGTCTAAGAAAAGATGACTGGAAAAAGAAACTAGGATATGAGTACACAATGGGATAGTGCTCAGCCATGAGACATGATGAAAGCATGTAATTTTCTGCTGCATGACCGGATCTAGAGAACATGCTGAATGGAGTTAGATTTATTTGGAATGAGAGGAATAGATACAGAATTATATCCCTTATACAAAGAATTTGAAGAAACATAGAAAAGAAATAACAAATGCCAAAGACAACACAAACTAAGAACTGGTCTTTGTAGGAAGTTTAGCATAGCAGGGGTAGTGGTGGTGGTGGTGTCTGTGTAGCGGGGGGCAGGGGGTTGGGGGAGATAGGGTGTGGGATTCTAGGACAATGGTGGAAAGAAGTGAAGACTGGTGCAGGGTGTGTGTTGCTGAAATGTTTGTAAGTGGACCATCAACATTGTACCATCAACAATATTGCAAATCATAGTGCCTAAAATTAAATTGCATTAAAAATAAAATTAATTGCAAGTGTGATTATTTGTTTCTGTGCTCCTAATATGCTCTATTGATCTATGTGGTATTTTTATTCTAGTACTACATTGTTTTGATTATTGCAATCTAATTTGAATTAGGCAACAAGATGCCTCTATTTTTGTTCTTCTTACTGGGGATTACTTTGGCTATATGGTTTTGTCTTCCAAACAATTTTTATGACTAGTTGCTCTATTTGTCTCTGAAAAAGAGAAACCATCAATCATAGATAGAGATGTTTTCATAAAAGACCATGTACCTAAAACTAATTATAAAACAATTACGTTAATTTGATTAAAAAAAGAATTGATTCTCTGTGCTGAATGCAAAAAGGAAGAAAATTGTGACTATTTCCTAAACAATCACTGCAAAAACTCAAGCAGTGTTTGGAATACAGGAACAAAATTTTATTCATAAGTCTTCAGAGAAAGGGAAAGTGCGTGTTGATATAGACAGAATCAGACAGGCTAATCTGCTCCAGCAAGGCCAGCTTAATCCCAGAAAAAATACAATTTCAGTTAACTACTTGTGGAGATCAAGCTGGGTACTTTAAAAATATTTTTGTTCCATTAGACACAATTAAAGATAGCATTTCTTTAGTTTCTTTTTTACTGTATGGTGTTTTCTAAGCATATGTTTATTAAAGTTGTTATGCAGCATGGCATTAAGCCATAAGTGCACAGCACTGAAATCAGTATGGGCTTACACTGCATTAAGCTCACCTCTGAGAGCTCAGTTCTGCCAGTCACCATGTACTTATTTGTCTCTTTGTCCCATTTTACTAAACCTACTTTCCCTTTTCTTCTGCTATCAGTTGGTTGGATAGTTCAAAGCTCATATTTGTTTTATTTACTTCATCTGTTTACTCCATGTTCATATTTTGTGTGGTTGGTTTTATAAGAAGCTACATTGATCCTGGAAGTCAATGAGTAAAGGCCCTCCCGTTGATCATCGATTTGCTCGAGCGGGCCCAGTAACGTCTCCATTGGAGACTTTGTTGTTACTGTGTCTGGCATATAGAATACGTCACGGGGAGCTTGCCAGGCTCTGCCGTGCGGGCGAGATACTCTCGGTAGCTTGCTGGGCTCTCCGAGAGGGGCGGAGGAATCGAACTCGGGTCGGCCATGTTGGCTGCGTGCAAGGCAAACGCCCTACCACTGTGCTATCACTCCAGCCCTAGTCAATGAAGTCTTGATGCTTTCTGACTAGTACTAAATAGAAGGAGTTAAGTCCACACTCGTTACATAAATGAGAATCTTTTTTCCTCTAAGCTTATTTTCTGAATATAGATTTAGATGACAACCAAAATTAAAATACAGGACAGAGACATGAATTTCTCAGACTCAAAAGGAAATGTGGTGGGCATGTTATAAGCTATTGGAAAGGGACTTCCTGATATTATTGCCAGTACATTTGTTCATTTCTGAAGAGCAGCCCAGGACACCGAGAACTGCTGAATTATACATTGTGAATAATCAGTGCAAAAGAATGAACACAATCATTTGGGGAAAAAAAATATTCTACATATCTCCACTGACAGAATTAAACTGCGATAGATTGAGAAGTATCCCCAAGCCAAAACATGTGAGCAGTATCTGTAATCTTCCCTACAAGATTAAGAAACTCTATTTTCCAGTTCATTTCAGCCAACATATACTAAGGACTGAAGACTTACTGAATACTTGCTAGGTGTATATTTCGTGCTAAGTGTAGAGTATACAGATTCAAGCCAAAACAGAGAATTCAAAACAAAACATTCATTTTCAGAAGTGTTCTGGCAAGATCAAAAGCACACAAGTATTCAAACAAATTCTGATATAGGAAATGGTTTCTTTTTCCCAGAAGCCCACATAACACAGAAATGAGTATAAAAATGATTAATTTGGAAGGTGAAGGACGCATCACTGGGTGGGTGTGCAGGGGAGGAAGGAAGGGAAGGGAGTCATGGAAGAGACACGACGTACCACCAGTGACTCCATGCCCAGGAATCCTCACAGCCCCAATTACGAGGAAAATCCCAAAATTTCAATCCCAGCCTGTGACTTTGGATTGGACCTTTGTGTGTCAGACCCCAGCAGCCTGTAGCGTGTCCCTGAGGTCTGGAAAGCTGGTTGGCAGTAGTGAGTGGGGGCAACTGGTGGGAGGCCCAACTTCCTTCCTTCCTTCCCTCCCTCCTTCTCTCCTTCCCTCCTTCCCTCCTTCCCTCCTTCCTTCCTTCCTTCCTTCCTTCCTTCCTTCCTTCCTTTTCTCTTGTTTGCTCTTTCTCTTCTTCTTCCATTTTTTTCTCTTGTTCCTTTGTTTCTCTTTTTCTTTCATTTTTTCTCTTGTTCCTTTGTTTCTCTTTCTTTCTCTTTCATTTTTTTCTCCCCGTCCTTCCTTCTTTCCTTTTTTTGTAAAGTTTTACCAGTGCCTTGTATATCTTGGCTATTTACCCCTTATCAATGGGCATTGGATAAATAATTTTTCCCATTCCGTGGTACCCGCATACCAGAACCATGCTTGTAGAAGTTCATGATCACTGGGATTCTGGAGAAGGCCGGACGGCAGCACCCACCCCATCTGGAACTGGAGGCTGTTTTAGATCTCCCTCGCCATTTAGGGTGTGGGGAGGTACGGGCGTGGCCGCAGGGCTTTGGGGTGCCATATAGCCTAGGCTGGCAGCTCCCCTGAAGACCCACAAGCTCCAGTCCCACGCAAATGCAAAGAGCAAGGAGATAGAAAGACAGTTCTGTTTCCTCCTAACAAAATGGGAGGGGTGCATCTGTCCAGGCCTTGGGGTTGCAGCCAAGTGGCCCCCTCCCCACCTATGCCAGCAGAGCATCCAGACCCAGAGATGAGAGACAAGAGCTGCACCTGCACCTGCACCAGGGTGACTCACGGTCCTTCCAAATCTAAGGTCCACCCTGATGACTCAAGTCATCGGGCTAGGGACGCAATTTGGGCTTTCCCTCCTATCTGGGCAGGGCTGCATGGCATTTTGTACTCTGGTGTGGTTACTTCCCTCAGCCAAGCAAACAGGCTTGGCACAAAGGCACAAGCCAAAGAAATAGAAACCTATATATAAAAAAAAGGGTAGAAAAAATTAACAGAAACTTCCTCAAAGAAGAAATTCAAAAGGGCCAAAAGGCACATGGGAAAAAAATGCTCTTCATCATTAATCATCAGGGACATGCAAATCAAAATAATGAGATATCATCTGACACCACAGAGATTGGCATACATCCAAGGAACAAGAACAATCAGTGCTGGCTCAGATGCAGGGAGAAAGGGACTCTCCTTCACTGTTGGTGGGAATTCTGACAGGTTCAGCCTTTTTGGAGAACAATATGGACATTTCCCAAAAACTAGAAATTGAGCTCCCATTTGACCCAGCAATACCACTATGTCCAGGGGACCCCAAAATTACACAGCAGAAACACCATCTGTACGCCTATGCTCACTCCAGCACTATTCACAATTGCCAGAACCTGGTAACAACTCAGGTGCCCAAGAACAGACGAGTGGATAAAGAAATTAGGGCACACCTACTCTATGGACTACTATGCAACTATTATAAAAAATGAAGTCATGAAAGTTGCTTATAAATGGATGAACATGGAGAGTATCATGCTGAGTGAAATGAGTCAGAAGGAGAGGGACAGATATAGGATGACTACACTCATTTGTGAAATGTAAAAAATTAGTATGAGACTAATATCCAAGTCAGGTAAAACAGGGGCCAGGAGAACTGATCAATGCTAGAACTCTGCCACAGTGTGTGGGGTGCAAAGGACAGTTAGGATAGAGAAGGGACCAATAGGACAACATTTCATTTCATTTCATTTCATCATCCTGTTAATCGTCGATTGCCTCGAGCAGGCCCCAGTAACGTCTCTTTCATCCTAGGCCTGAGATTATATTCACGGCTCTTTAGGAGAATGAGACCCATCATTGTTACTGGTATTTGGCATATTTGGTACGCCACGGGGAGTTTGCCAGACTCTGCCCTGTGGGCAGGCTACATTCGATAGCCTGCAAGTTTGTCCAAAGTAGGAATGACATAATAAGATGTCATAAAGAAAAGTTCTGATAAGATGTCGCGCGACCGCAAATGCGGCCGCGCGGTTCCGGGATCTGGATTTTATAGTCTCTGAGTCTTGGCCGCTAATGGGATTACACAGCGCCAGGGGGCCAGGTGGTGGGTGTGACCCCCGCCTGCTGGAATTTGGAGGATCTGGATGGAAGATGCTCGACTCCAATCCGAGTAGGCTTGGAGGTCTCGGCCCCGGAACCCGCGTGGCTTTGTCCCTCTGCCAGTACCTTCATGTGTGCGGAGAGTGGTCTCAGCATGGTGGTGGCTGGTCCTGGAGGTCTTCGGCTGCCAGAGCCCTGGTCGGGGCGGGGAGGAAAGCTCAACCCGCTCCCCTCCAAGGGGTCCCAGCAAGGGACACCCAGGCGCGGGGGCAAAAGACTGCACTGTTCTCGTCCGGGATCTGGATTTTATAGTCTCTGAGTCTTGGCAGCTGATGGGGTGCTTGAGGGTCTGGCTGAGAATCCAGTCAGGGCTTTGCACACTGAGCTTGTGCTCTGCCACTTGAGCTTTTCTCCCAGCACGATTATTTTTTTTCCAAAATTTGCCATATTTTTGAGGGACTAGTATCTCTTACTGTGTCCATACAAAATAGGACAACAATAGTTAAAAAATGATGATTCTGGACAAGAACTGAGTGTTGAAAGTAGGTAAAGGGATGAACATGATAACCTGTCAGAATCTGTATTGCAAACCATAATTCCCAAAAGGAGAGAGAGAGAGACAGAGAGACAGAGACAGACAGAGACAGAGAAACAGAGACAGAGAATGAGAGACAGAGAGACAGAACGAGAGAAAAGAAAAGTACCTGTCACTGTGGCAGACAAGGAAGTGCAGGAGGGAAACTGGGGATATTGGTGGTGGGAAATGTACACTGGTGAAGTGCTGGAACAATGGAACATTATATAATTGAAATCCAATCATGAACAACAATATAACTGTGCATCTCACTGTGATTCAATTTTTAGACATTAAATTTTAAAAAGAACTGTGTCAGTTCCCTTGGCTTGCATCTCGTGCTTCTGGGTCGGGATCTTTGTTTTCAGGAGAGGAGTCGGCACCTGGTGGGCCTAGGGGATGGAGCCTGGTACCTGCCCACCACTTTGTTAGGATAAACCCTAAATTCCATTTCCAAGTCCTTGGCTTGTTCCTTGGCATCGAGCAGATTTGCTCCTGGGGCTTGTGGCGAGGCCCCAGGCTAGGCTGTCTGAGCTCTGATGCCTTGGACCATGCCAGTAACTCCACACCCCCAATTCTGAGGAAAATCCAGAATTTCACCCCAGCCCAGCCAAAGATTTCTGCCTTTGGCTGGCTCTGTGGGTTTGGAAGGGCTATGAGTCAGGCCCCCTGGTTCCTGAAGCTCCAGCCTCTGGGTGGTGGGAGCGGGGGGGTGGGGGGAGGATTCTCTTTGCAGAAATGTAGAAAGCTCATGGGATTAAGCCTGCTGAAGATGGCAGGTAAACAGTGAAATACATTGCCCAGAACATAAAGCTCCAGGGATTGCCTGCTAGCTGTTTGAAGCAGTGTCCAAGTTGAAGACCTGGCACACAGTTGGGATTTGGGTTGGTGCTGGCGGTGCTCAGGGCTCACTCCTGACAGTGATTACTGGGCCATGGGCCATTTGGGGTGCCAAGGATGGTACCCTGGTGGGCTCGTGGCAAGGCAATACCCACTATACTCTCTCTTTCTTGGCTCATCTTGCCAAGTCCTTCTAACCTCTCATTTCTGCTGCTGTTTTGCCACATCCAGTGTTTACAGTAAAACTTTGGGATCCTAAAAACCTAAGAGAAGTTTCCTTAGAAAGGCAGGACAACAATAGCCGAGATACGTACCAGGAGGTTTACTCCATAGCTTGGAAGCCAGCAACACACGCTAGAGGAAAAGGCAGCTCAGATAGAGAAGGGAGCACCAAATAAAGGCTGTTGGGAGGATTCTCCCAGATGAGAGATGCATGCTGACAGTGGACTATAGACCAAACATGATTGCTACTCAATGCCTCTTTTGCAAACCACAGCACCCAAAAGGAGAGAGAGAACAAAGGGGAATAACCTGCCACAAAGGCAGGGTGGGATGGGAGGGATGGGGGATGGGAGGGATACTGGGACCCGTGGTGGTGGAAAATGGGCACTGGTGGAGGGATGGGTACTCGACCATTGTATAACTGAAACCCAAACACAAAAATTTGTAAGTCTACAACTGTACCTCATGGTGTCTCACCAATAAAAATTTAAATTAAAAAATCATGATTACTATCATCCTGTTGTTTGTTGATTGCCTCGAGCAGGCACCAGTAATGTCTCCTTCGTCCTAGCCTTGAGATTTGAAAAAGTGCCATATTCAAGGCTCTTTCAGGGTTTAGGAGAATGAGATTCATCATTGTTACTGGTATTTGGCATATTGGGTACACCACGGGGAGTTTGCCAGACTCTGCCTTGTGGGCAGGTTACATTCGGTAGCCTGCCAGTTTGTCCAAAGTAGGAATGAGATAATAAGATGTCACACTTCCAGGAGCTGGGTTTTATAGTCTCTGGGTCTTGGCCATTGATGGGATTACACAGCGCCAGGGGCAGTTGGTAGGTGTGCCCCCTGCCTACTGGAAGATGGAGGATCTGGGTGGAGGATGCTTAGCCTCGATCCGAGCAGGCTTGGAGATCTCAGCCCCGGAATCCACATGCCTTTGTTCCTCTGCCGGTACCTTCATGCATGTGGAGAGTGGTCTCAGGATGGTTGTGGCTGATTCTGGAGGTCTTTGGCTGCCGGAGCTTCTGCTCAGTGCGGGGAGGGAAACTCAACCCGCCCCCTCCAAGGGGCCCCATTGAGGACAGCCAGGCTCGGGGGCAGGAGAGTCTGCCAAATAAAAATATTTTATTTTATTTTATTTTTAAATTAAAAAATAATAAAAACAAAGGCATGAGACAGGTTCTCTAACGAACCATATATGCTTTAAACAGCAGGTGGTGTCTGACTTCTTAGTTGGAGTAAATTACCTTGATGTGCCATACTTCTTTGAGATCTTCCCGCAACCCAGAGATACTACCAAGGAACAGTGTGTGGGTTCTTTGCTCCAGACACCTCTCTCTACCCCTCTCTAGCCAGGAAACCCTCTTTATAGACTGGGAAATAAGGAATGGGTGTACTCCTATCTTCTTTCTTCTTCCAAATGACTTTCTGATTTTTAGGGAAATCTCTCTACTCCTTTCTTATGATTGTTAACCTAATTAACCATAATGCCCCATTACAAGGAAAATTATTCAACAAAAAATGAGTTTTTGGTTTCGGGTTGTTTTGGTTTTTGTTTTTTATCAAGTAGAGGACTTAATTCGCAAACCTTCCCAGGAGGTGGAAGGTGGGTGGTAGATGAGAAAGAAATATTTGCATTCCATCTTTCCAGTGTGGCAAAGAAATAAAGGAAAAGCAAAACAGGACTAAATTTCCAATTAACTTAAGCAATTATATTCATATTCTGCTACAAAGATAATTTGTTTGATAGAATGTGAGCGGAAAAGGAAAATGCATATCTTGGGAACACATTCTGACTATTAGGCTCTCATTAAATAAACTTTTTCTCTCCTACATTTTTAAGAAATGATGTATTTTGAGAAAACAGACTTCTTACATTCAAGATCTATAAAAATTCTTCCTCTTCTGAATTTTTTAAACTCACTTATTTAAAATGTTTCACTTATGCTTTTATGCTAATTTAATAATTAATCATAGACTTAGAGAATTTAAAAAACCCAGAAATGAATTTTCTTACATTTCTGAGGTTGAGAATCTGAGATTAAAGTACCAACACAATCAAGTTCTGACAAGAGCACATTTTCTGGTTAATAAGTAGTCTTCCCACTCTGTGTGTGTGTGTGTGTGTGTGTGTGTGTGTGTACAAAGACAGTGAGAAAAAAATCAGTTTCTGATATTTTATAAAATTATTAATTCATAAAATTATTATTAAATTATATCTTACACTATATTATTACATGCCATATTATATGACTAAAAAACCATATAAATTTGTTATAAATCTGTGATATGTCTGCCAAGGGGGCGGGCTGTGGGTTGGAAGGGAACCAGGGAACTCTAGTGGAAAGAAGGGGACATTAGAGGAGGAATTAAGATTGTATAAGATTGTACGCCTGAAACACTCTATTATGAACAATTTTTTAAATCGTGGTGTTTTAATAAAATAAATTTCCAGGTATATTATAATATCCAATTGGCAAGCTAAAATATCATCATTAATTTCATCACAAGGGCTCTCACTATCCTGATGACCTCAACCTAATTATTTCCCAATGGATTCCACTCAAAATGCCATCAGATTAGGGGTACAACTTTTGCATCTGAGTTTTGGAGAGATAGAATTCAGTCACAATTCAGCATCAATGAAATTATCGAATTTTGAGCGCTATCATAAAAATAAAAAGTACTACTGTCTTATTTTTTAGTGGCAAGTCCTTATGAGTCAGCCTTGTAATTAAAGGGTTCAACTGTCAACTGAGGGCAGCTGAACTTACAAAGTTAAAAACTTGTGGGTTTAACACTGACACAGACCAACTTTGATATGTTGACTTCACACATCACTGATGTCAGTGTTGCCTTGAAGGAAAGGCAGGAAAGAACAGCTGGTGCTCCAGGTAAACTACTCTTAAGTTTATGGCCTCACTATTGTATGGTCACCACCCTTTTCCTAATGCAGGGTAAGTCTAAGTAACAGATTAAGTGGATATAGGAATTGTGAATCTATACAAATACATAATGCAAATAGATGTCATATACATATAGACACACACATGCACATTGTCCTACCTTTGGATTAGTTTCTCAGGTAGCACTAAAAATAAATGTAATGCAATATATCTTGGATGCCAGAGATGAAGACTTACCTATGTAAATGAGAATAAGCATTATATTATACTGCATTCAATTGTTCAAATTTCCTTTTTGACATAAATTCATACAGCAATCAATCATCACAAAATTGACTTTTAGTGAATTATTTTCTGACATTTCCATTTTGCCTTTCCTTTAAATTTTGTTACGTGCCTGTAAAGGGAGCAACTGAAAAGGTGGGCATCAGAGGGGGCAACAAGGGACGTTGGTGGAGGGACATTCACACTGGTGGTGGGCTTGGTGTTGGAATATCACACACCTAAAGAAACTGTATTATGAATAACTTTTATAGACCATGGTGTTTTAATAAGAACATCAGAACGTGGCAGATGGTGCAGCACTTAGAGTTCATGCTATACGAAGGGTTTCAAACCTCAGCACCACATGGAATCCCGAGCATCATTGTGTGTGGCTCAGGAGGACCCCAAAACCACCAGGTATCCTGGAATTTCCTAATTCTACAAGGGTGGCCGAGGCAATGTCTGGTAGCACAGGGCCTGGGTAGCACAGCACTCTTAGACCCTAACATTAAACGTCTGGCCTGGTCGGTCAAGCATTGCCAGGAGGGATGCCCAGGTCCGTAAGCACTACTTAGGAAGCTCTAGAATAATAATAATAATAATGGTAATAATGATCACTTGATCACTTGACTTTCCATTAATCGTTTATTTGCTCGAGCGGGCGCCTGTAACGTCTCCATTTGTCCCTGTCCTGTGCTAGTGTAGCCCAATGGCATGTTCGCTCTAAGAACACGAGGAGCCTCAAACCGATCGTTCATGATCTTGATGAAGAAGTCTGACCATCTGGTAGGTGGGTGGCCACGCGGTCTTTTGACATCCCGTGGAGTACAGTCAGTAACAGCTCTAGTCCAACGGTCGTCTTTAAATCTCATTATGTGACAGCCCATCTGATTTTCGACACCTTGGCAAATGAGACAGCGTCCCTGATTCTTGATCGTAGATGGATGTCGAAACTCCGGACTCTTTCTCTCATTTGAGTGAAACGTGATATTCCAAGCATAGCTCTTTCTATTCTTCTTTGGGAGACCTGAATAGCGTTCTCATCCAATTTGCGTAGGGCCCAGGTCTCTGAGGCATATGTTAATGCAGGAAGAACAGTGGAATCAAAGAGATGTGCCCAGAGCCGGAGGTTCTTCGTCCTCTTAGCTATTTCTTCGACGTTCTTGAAGGCGTTCCAAGCCGCTCTCTTCCTCCTGCGCAGCTCGGGTGCCAGGTCATTTGTCATGTTGACCTCTCGACCTAGGTACACATAGCTGTTGCATTTGGAGATGGTCGTTCCGTTGAGAGCGAATGGGGCGTCAGGAACGAGGCTGTTTCTCATAAACATTGTCTTCATAAGATTCAGCTGTAGTCCTACCTTTCCACACTCACGGTCAAAGTCAGCCAGCATTTGTGCTGCTTGGCTGATGTTTGGTGTTATTAAAACAATGTCATCAGCAAAGCGGAGGTGGTATAGTTGCCGACCATCTATCTTCACTCCCGTTCCTTCCCATTCCAGTCGTCGCATGATGTTCTCGAGGGTGGCACTGAAGAGTTTCGGTGAAATGGTATCACCCTGCCGAACCCCTCTCTTGACATCAATGATTACTTCTTTGTAGAATGGTGAGATCCTGGTAGTGAATCCATAATACAGCTCATGGAAATAATGATAATAGCAATAAAGATAACCGGGTACAGAGAAACGGATGCAGGTTTTGGATTCTACTTGATCCATCACAATCTCCCCATGCTGTTCTTGCCCTACTGTTCCATTGATAGTTGATGCTACATTCCAAAACTGTTCATTTGCTTCTGTTTCCTTCCCTCCGTTCCCTGTTTTTCACATTTATTGCTTCTTGCTGTGCCAATGTACCATTCAAGAGACTGTGACTCCATGGAGGGGGGTGGCTGTTGCCCTGTAGGGTACATAGGCAGCAGCAGTGACTGTCGGAGTTGCATATTCATTCTGCATCATCCCCCAGTCTCCACAGCATCCTCTCTGCTCTCTGCCACTGAGTCCCAGCCCCGAAGGCTGCTTTCCAGCGCTTTGACTCAGGCATCCAAGTCCCCTGCCCCAGGAATGATGAATAATTAAAAACCGAGCATGAGCTCTGTTTGGCATGCCCCATAAGAGATTTTTAATGCTGCTTTGCTTTGGTATGCTCTGACATGTCAAGGGTAAGACTCCAAAGTCAGGAATAATCACCTTCTCCCATATGAAGCTGATAATGAGCAAACAAAAAAAATTATCTGGGGCTGCTTTCCACATCAGATTGGAATAAATTCATACTTCTTAATAAATGTCAAGAATTAAAATAAGAAGTATTCAATGGAGAAAATATTCTTTTCCTGGGGTAAGAAACTTATCTGGCAACTTGGAAAATAGATGTATTGGGGCCAACTTTCCCCCGATTCGTGGCATCACGAAATCATGAATCATTTGCACAGGAGGTAAGGCACTTGCCTTGTATGTTCAACACAATTTAGGACATTCATGAAAGGAACTAAAAGACAAACAAAAATAACCAGGAATCTTTTTCTCTGCACTATGCTTGTAAGTTGCTTTACAACAACAATAACAAAAATTGTGCTGTGCTCCCTGAAAATACTATGTACTTTTCTGATTCAGCCTATAAGTCACAATATTCACCTTTAACAAACACACACACACACGAGCACCAGTTTTCCTTTATCTCTACCAATATATTTTTCCCATTACTTGAGATTACATTTACTATTTTTGTTTTTTGTTTAGTTTTGTTTCTATTTTTAGTTTTGTTTAGTTTTGTTTCTATTTTGGGAGTGGTGGTATTACACCCAAGGTTTACCCCTGGTTCTTTCATCAAGGATCACTTCTGGTGATGCTCAGGACACTAGATGAGGTGCTGGGGACCAAACAAGGGTCAACATGTACAAAACACAGGCACTTAACCTCTGCATGATCTCTTTGGCCATGGTCTGTATTCTCACACCAGCCAGAAATACTCACTTCCCTGGTCCCCAAGGTATGCATTCAGAATAATTTCAACACACTTTTATTTGGTGCAAAGCATTTCAATCTGTAATTTCCCTTTCAAAACCTATTCCTGATTCCAATCTCCTGCTTTCAGGGTTTACAGGCTGAGCTCCTCACCCACAGACCCTTAATAGGAAAAAACAGCGGCTGCCCTCCTGGAGCCAAAGGGTTAAGTAAAGAAGTTCATGCAGCGATGTCTTCTGACTGCAAACTCTGAGCACAGTGGAGATTAAATGCTTCCCAACAAGGCTGCTGGAGAATCAGTCATACAGGAATATCTACCACAGGGGCTGAACTTTCTCCAGTATATGATTCATATATTCAACAATACTACCTAAATAGACCAGGCACTTTAATAGAGGGTGGAAAGAAAGCAGTGACAAAAATCAAAAGACAGAAACAGATGAGAGAGAGAAAAAGAGAGAAAGAGATTTCTTTACCACGTGGGAGCCTAGACAAACACTAGAATACGTGGTTGACAGGTGGATTCATTTGTTGGATTCTGTGGCAGACAGCGAACAAATAAGCCATTAGTGCATAGGGAACATTCAAGCCTAGGAAGAAGACAGTGACTGGAGGGGTGAGAGGAGGGAGGTATTTTAAGCCTAGTGCTCAGGAAAGATGTCTGAGAACAAAACATTTTGGCAAGAACTTAAAGAATCCCTCCCCCTGCCAGACTAATTCCCAGCCTGAAGCTGCTCACCCACCTCCACCAGAATCTACCTCCAAAGCGCTCACTTGTCCACCTTTTCTACTCTGCTTTTGTCTTGTCTGCTGTCTTCCGCCATGATTCATCACCCCACACCATTTAAAAAGGTAAAGGTAAAGGCCCTCCCGTTGATCGTCGATTTGCTCCAGCGGTCCCAGTAACATCTGCATTGGAGACTTTGTTGTTACTGTGTTTGGCATATCGAATACTCTCAGTAGCTTGCCGGGCTCTCCGAGAGGGGCGGAGGAATCGAACTCGGGTCGGCCATGTTGGCCGCTTGTAAGGCGAACGCCCTACCGCTGTGTTATCGCTCCCCACACCATTTGATCTGAATAAATCTCTTTACCCATACTTCTGCTTGCTCTGGATGTCAGTCCTAATCAACACTGATACAAAAATCAACAAAAAAGTCTTAGCGAACTGGGACCCAAGAGATAACACAGGAGATAAAGCACCTGCTTACTTGTAGCTAATGTAATGTAATTGGATCTGAGTTTGAATCCCTGCTATCATATATGGTACTCTAAACAACGCCAGGGGTTATTCCTGAGCACTGCTATGTGTGGCCAAAAAAAAACAAACAAAAATCTCAACAAACTAAATCCAATAATATATCGAAAGAATCATATATTATCATCCTGAGTCTTTTATTCCAGGACTGCAAGGATGGTTTGATATATGATTAATATAATATACCACATCAACAAAAAGAAAGCTAAAATTCTTATGATCATAACAACTAACATAGAGAAATCTTACCACAAGATTCAGCACCCATTGATGATTTAAAAAAGAAAAGCAACCCACAAAACAAAAATAGAGGCACTTTCCTCAAGATAGTAATGGCCATTTACAAAAATCCCATCGCTATCATAAACAATGACAAAATACCAAAAGCATACAAATTTTCTTGGAGATCAGACACGAGCAAGGATGTCTATTTTGTCTATTTAGTACAGTCTTGGAAATCCTCACCTAGCAATTGGGCAAGAAAAAGAAATCAGGGGTTGAAGAGATAGGTAAGGCATTTGCCTTACACAGTGCCAATCAGGGTTTGATTCCTGAGACTCAGTATGGTTTCCTGAGCATCCCTGGACATAAAGAAACAAAGAAAATAGAGAAAAAAAGAGAGAAAGAAAGGAAGAACAAAAGAGAGAAAGAAAGAAAGAAAGAAAGAAAGAAAGAAAGAAAGAGAGAATGGAGAGAGAAAGAGAAAGAGAGAAAGAGAGAATGGAGAGAGAAAGAGAAAGAAAGAAAGAAAGAAAGAAAGAAAGAAAGGAAGGAAGAAAGGAATAAAGAAAGAAAGAGATAGAGAGAATGGAGAGAGAAAAAGAAAGAAAGAAAGAAAGAAAGAAAGAAAGAAAGAAAGAAAGAAAGAAAGAGGATCGAGAAAGAGGAAGGAAGGAAGGAAGGAAGGAAGGAAGGAAGGAAGGAAGGAAGAAAGAAAGAAAGAAAGAAAGAAAGAAAGGAAAGAAAGAAAGAAAGAAAGAAAGAAAGAAAGAAAGAAAGGTACATTCACATTGGGAAAAGAATCCACATTCACATCAGATTTCATGCCAAAAAAGACATTCATTTTGTCATCCCCCTAGCCAACATACAAAATAGTTTAGGTTTTATTTTTAATCATTTGTTTATTTGTCGGCAGTACTGGGAAAGGGCCCTACATTTGCGAAGTTCTACCGCTGGCCTTTTCTTTTCTCTTTTGTTCCTTCCTTGGAAAATGAGAAGTCATTTTTTTTATTAGAAGTCATTTTATTTGCAGATTACGTGATACTCTGCATGTACAACTCTAAAGACTGAAAACTCATAAAAACAGAAATCCAGTGCAACAACATAGTAGCAATATTTGCATACAAATCAATAGACAAAGATTTGTCACATTTTTATGCGCAAATAATAGACTAGAAGAGAAAGAGATGAAATAATCTACTCCCTTTAAAACTATGTCCAGAGACATCCTTCCTCCCTTCCTTCCTCCCTCCCTCCCTCCATCCCTTCCTCCCTCCCTCCCTCCCTTCCTTCCTTCCTTTCCTTCCTTCCTTCCTTTCCTTCCTTTCTCTTTTCCCCCTGCTTCATTTGTTTCTGTATCTGTCTGTGTGTCTCTGTCTCTCTCTCTGTCTCTCTCTGTCTCTCTCTCTCTTCCTCTCTTCCCAAAGGACTAAATCTGGGTCATGCACAAACTGAACTATGTGCTCTACTGCCACCCTGAACTATGCATCCAGATACGTAGGAAAGTCTGTGGTTTTTCTTTTGACCTATGAGCCATACCCAGAATCATTCAGGAGCAAAGCCTGGCTTGGAACTCAGAATCACTTTCAGTGGATGAGATCGTGATATGTTAAGGAGCAAACCTGAGTTTCCTGTTACTCTTGCTCTCCAGTCCTTTGAGTTATCTCCATGGTCTTCATGGGAGAGATATTTTTTAATGGATTTGGTGAATTAGGTCAATGGAATTGTCTGAATCTCTTATTTTTAGAAGTAAAATGCTACTGTGTCAATAAAATGATATATTATGTCCATCCTATGAAATGTTCAAGGATCACAAATCATTTGTTCAACAAATAGTTGGAGCAGTTTTATTAGAGTTAAGTAAAGGAAAGAGATAAGACTGATAATATGTTATTATAATCACTGTAGAAATAACTTGAGATAACACAGTAGCAAATATATTCATTCCTTCCCCCATGTTTGGAAAGCAGTTTTGTATCTTAGGCTAGCAGAAAAAATACACAAGTTGAAGAAAAGAACACAGGATTTTTATATATATAAATCATACATAACACTAGATATGTAATTGGGTTAAGAAAATAAAATTAAGCACATACATAAAAAATTTTAGAGTTATTATAAGAAGGAACAATGCATTTTTAGGACCAAGGTCTTAAACATCTTAGTAAATATTTCCAAAAGTCAGTTTTCCCATTTTCATAGAAGATAAATTAAATTCGAATAATCTTTGATTACATGAAAACATATAGCCAGCATTTTCAAATTCAGTATATAACCATACCCAACTTTGCATAATTACATAAAAATAATGTAAATTAAGTATAAAAATACCAAATCTGTTAGCTAGTTTTTGAAATCCTTAATTCATTCACATAAATTTAATGAGTTTTTCTTTCTTTTTTTGTCTTTGCTTGATAGTTTAGGGGCTCATTTACACAAATAGTTGTTAAGTGTGATAATATATTTTAACTGTCCTGACTTAAAAGCCTACAAATACAAAGATTAGACCTATGTTAGATCATGCATATATTTCATAGATTAAACAAGTATTTAAGTAGATTAAAACTTACCTTTAAATTTACCTATTTCAAGAACAGCAATAGCACAGCGGTAGGGCATTTGCCTTACAAGCGGCCAACATGGCCGACCTGAGTTCGATTCCTCCGCCCCTCTCGGAGAGCCCGGCAAGCTACCGAGAGTATTCAATATGCCAAACACAGTAACAACAAAGTCTCCAATGGAGACGTTACTGGGCCCGCTGGAGCAAATCGATGATCAGCGGGAGGGCCTTTACTTTACTTTACTTACTTAAGAACATTAAAAGGGAGGGCTCAATGCTGCAGCTTTGGTATAGTGGTAGGGCGCTTGCTTGCACACAGTCAACCTGAATTCAAACCCGGGAACCTCATATAACCCCCCAGACAACCAGGAGTGATCTCTGAGTATACAAGGCCAGGAGTAAGCCCTGATCATGGCCAGGTGTGGCCCAAAAACAATAAGGAAGGACTCAAATTCAAAATAAAATAGCAAAGTATCATTTTAAAAAGATTCAAAGTCAAATGTCCAGGCCCATAATGTGGCTCAGCAGTAGAACATCTTATCTAAAATGTGTGACACCCTACATTCAATCCCGCACTAGCATGCACACACACACACACACACACATGCATACACACACATGCACATGCGTGCACGCACATACACAAACACACTCACACATATACACAAGAAGTCTTACAATGTTACCATAGCCACATTATTCAGATTTTACATAATTCACATTCTCCTATGTTATCCTTTTTTTCTAAACAGACCTTTATCATGTAAATACTTAAATCATAAAATATAAGTGTCAACAATGAAATACTATGCAGCTGTTAGAAAAGATGATGACATGAAATTTGCAAATAAGTGGATCAACATGGAAAGTATCATGTTAAGTGAAATGAATCAGAAAGAGAGGAACAGGCATAAAAAGATTGCACTCATTTGTGGAATATAACATAACAGAATGGGAGACTAACAACCAAGAATAGTAGAAATAAGTACCAAGAAGATTTCTCCACAGCTTAGAAGCCGGCCTCACATACTGGGGGAAAAGGCAGCTCAGATAGAGAAGGGACCACCAAATAAGGGGTGCTACAAGGGCCTGCTCAGGATGGGAGATGCGGGCTCCCAGGGTGGGAGAAGCATGCAAAAGTAGTCGATAGACCAAACATGATTGCCACTAAAAGCCTCTCTTGCAAAACACAGTACCCAAAAGAAGAGAGAAAGAACAAGGGGGAATACCCTGCCACAGAGGCAGGATGGGACGGGGGGGGGGGGGGGGGCATGAGGGGTGGGGGAGGATGCTGGGACCCGTGGTGATGGATGACGGGCACTGGTGGAGGAATGGGCACTTGATCATTGTATAACTGAAACCCAAGCACAAAATTTGTAAGCCTATAACTGTACCTCATGGTGTTTCACTAATAAAAAAAGAAAAAAAATGAGAAAAAAAAATGAAAGTAGACTATAGACCAAACATGATGGCCACTCAATACCTCTATTGCAAACCACAACACCCAAAAGGAGAGAGAGAGAGAGAGAGAGAGAGAGAGAGAGAGAGAGAGAGAGAGAAAGGGAATCCCCTGCCACAGAGGCGGGGTGGGGTGGAGGGGACAGGGTGGGGGTAGTGGGAGGGATGCTGGGACCATTGGTGGTGGGAAATGGGCACTGGTGGAGGAATGGGTACTCGATCGTTGTATGACTGTATGACTGAAACGCAAGCACAAAAGTTTGTAAGTCTGTAACTGTACCTCATGATGATTCACTAATAAAATTTTTTTTAAAAAATCATTGTCAAGAATTAAAACTTTAAAATGCACAAACCCAAAGTAAAAGAGATAGTTACAAAGACAGATCCAAACTTGATGCTCATTTAAAATGTAGTTTTTATAATGTAACTTATCCTTTGTTCCCTGAATAGTTATGTAACAAGGTCTGGACATTTAACACTTTAGCAATTTGCCTCATGAAGAATATTCTGGCTGTTTCAAATTTAGTTATCACAAATAAACTTCCTATAAACATTCAAGCACACATTTTGTATGGATTTTTTTAATCTTTCTGAAATTTTATTTTGTAATTTTTATTTTTTCCTTGATTTAGCCCTAGTTTCAATGAAATTTTAGACATTTGACTTTTCTGTTTGTATACACACAACTCCTACTGAAAGACTCACTTTTCTTTCTCCTCCTCCTTCTCTCTCCTAGCCACTATTATTTTCACAGATTCCAGGAATTCATTTTGTTGTTTTTGGCATTTCTAAATCCCCTGGTAATTGTCTTTCACTTTCTTATTTTTTATTTATTTTTTTAATTTTTTAATGAATCACCGTGAGGTACAATTATAGACGTACAAACTTTCATGCTTACGTTTCAGTCATACAATGATCCCGTGTTGCGGTCTACAATGCAAGTGTTAAGTGACCATCATGTTCGGTCTATAGTCTACTTTCTTATTTAACATAACACTAAGCACCTCAAGATCCATTCATTTTACCACAAGAGGCACAATTTCAGTTTTGTTTTGTTTTCTGAAAGTCAAAGTACAGGGCTTGAGTGATAGTACAGTGGGTAGGATACTGCGGCAAACCCAGATTTTCATCCCTGGTACCCCATATGGTCCCCTAATACCTGCCAGGAGTGATGCCTGAGTGCAGAGCCAGTAATAAGCCCTGAGTACTTCTGAGTGTCCCCCCCCAAAAAAAAATAAAAATAAGTATCAGAGTTTTGCACATATATTCCACAACTCCTTATCCAATTTTCTGTCAACTGGCATTTAGGGTGATTCCATGTTTTGGCTGTTGTGAGTAATGCCGCTATGAACACAGGAGGTGCAGAAAAGAATATGGGGTGTGGGCAAAAGTGTCTCTTGCAGAAGTCATTTTGAACTCAGTCCTAAAGAGTAAAGCAACTCTTGAGACCAGCCCTGAGACCGTCCGACTCCCTCTGTTCCAGGTCCTTCCTGAGATTGTTCCCGGCTTCCTTCTAACAGAGAATGGAGGTAGAACCATCCTCTCACCCAGAACCTTTCCTGCCTCAGGTAACTTCATGAAACTGAAATGCTTTTTTTCTGGGGGGAGGCATGAGATTGCAGGGAGAGGCAAACCCCTTGGTACTCAGGGGCAACTCCTTGTGTGATGCTGGAAGGGGCTTTCATTCCTAGATTGAGAATGCTCCAGCTCTTTAAATAGAATATAAATCAACAGGACTTTGAGGAAGTCACATCGTGTGTGATAGAGAATCATATCTATATTTCTACAAAAAGATAGAAAGACAGAGACTTCGTCTTTTATTTATTTATTTTGGTGTGGGGGTGACACCACCCGGCAGTGCTCTGGGCTTACTCATGGCTCTGCACCCAGGAATCACACCTGGGGCTGCTCGGGGAACCATTTGGGATTCTGGGGATCAAACCCAGGTTGGCTGCCTGCAAAGAAAACTCCCTCTCTGCTGTGCTGTGCACCTCCCCCATCCCAGATACCGAGTCTTTTATTTTAGATTTTTTTTTTATTGAATCACCATGAGATACAGTTACAAAGCTTTCATGTGTAAGTTTCATCCCTTCCCTCCACCAGTGCACATTTCCCACCACCGATGTCCCCAGTTACCGCCCCCCCCCACACACACACATCCTACTCCCCCCCTACCTCCATGGCAGGCAATCTCCCCCATCCTCTCTCTCTACTTTTGGGCATTATGGTTTGCAATATAGATACTGAGAGGCCATCACGTTTGGTCCTCTATCTACTTCTAGCTCACATCTCCCATCCCAAACGATCCCTCCAGCCATCCTTGACTTAGTGACCCCTTCTCTATTCCAGCTGCCTTCTCCCCCCAGCTCGTGATATCCAGTCTTTTCAACATGCCCCACTCCATGTTCAAAGTGGGGGAAATCTGAAGAGAATTTATAAAGTAGCTAGAGCAAAGTTTAGTGAAATAGGAACTTTTGGTGAGTCAAAAGTGTCGGCATCCTGCCATCCTGTGGTTAACTACGGTACTACAGTGTGGTCTTAGGAATTTTCATAGTATTCATAGTATCTAAAATACAGTGAGTATCTAAAAGGTGAAATTTATGTATGATATGATTTATTATTTATGTATTTTGGTACCTAAAATGCATAGTATTCATTGTATCTAAAATTCAGTGAGCATCTAAAAATGAAATTTATGTATGATATGATTTATTATTTATGTATTTTGGTATAATTACTATGACTTGAAATTCACAATTAGAGGGTATTCAGGAATAAATGAGAATATTATTGTGCTAGTTAGGCTAGGCAAGGCTAAATGGTATAATAAAGCCTTCATCCTCTCTGTGCATGCAAAAAAAAAAATAAAAATACAATGCAGTGAGAATCAAGAATGGAGACATCTGTAGAGACCAACACTCAGGTCCTTTTATCTTCGACTATTTTTTACCTTAGTAAGTTTCTGTATAGCCTACAAGGTTTAAATATTTAAAGTGGAAGTTTACATTACTAATTTGTTTCCTTTCCCTTGTCCTAACACAAACCAGCCATACTGTGATATTTTCCTTACAAGATCTTGTTATCACCCATAAAATTTGAAATGCTGTGTCTTTATTTTCGATTAAACTAATCTGTAATATCCGGTGCTGGAAATGTAAGACCGCGAGTAAGGTGTTTGCCGGGGTTGGAGCTCTAGCATCGCATGGGGACCCCCAGCCCTGTCAGGCAGGCAAAGTAACCCCTGAGCACCGCCAAGTGTGGCCCCCAAAATAATAATAAGATATTTTGTAATATTCAGTCATACAATGATGGAACATCCATCCCTTCACCAGTGCCCATTTTCCGCCACTAATGTCCCTGGTATCCCTCCCACCACCCCTACCCCATCCCACCCCCTGCCTCTGTGGCAGGTACTGTCCCTCTTACCCTCTGTCTATTTTGGGGCATCACGGTTTGCAAAAACAGATGCTGAGAGGCCCTACTCAGTTCCGGAAGTACCCTGCCCAATGCACACAGACCAGAGAAGCCACTTGGCCCCAGTTCTCTGCCTGCAGGTACACTCCCCAGCGTTCTTTTGTGGCCTCTCTATTTTCTTCAAGTCCCTTTCTTCCTGCAGAGTGACTTTCTCTTCCCTTTTTCTATCTCTAGATACCTTGCCTGTTTTTTGCCACAGTGTTCTTACTTCCTTTCTCTTCTGACCTCAAAAAAATACAAAATAGGAAGCAGGCATGAAAAGTAGCACTTAACCGCACACTGATTGGACTTTCACTGTTGCTGGGCTTTTTATGCTCTGTGACTTGAAGCAGGGAAAAACTCCCTCCTAAATTCCAGGCTCCCCACCTACAAATTAAAAATAGGAGATGGTTAGCTTCAAAGTTACTCCATAGATTGAAATCCTTGGAACTTGGTGTTTTTTGTTTGTTTGTTTGTTTGTTTTATAACACCATCCTGTTCATTGCAAGGATATGGTGTCAGCAGCGCCTGGGGCGTCCCCAAGGCCATCATTTTCCTCCACCTCCTCATTGCATTGTTATTTTAAGAAATCTCTTTCTTCTTTAGTATATAAATGTCAAAATGTCTCTCCCACTTAACTTTTCCTTTCCCCTAGGAAATTGCTCCAAGGAAGCGCTTAACCTCTGCACATGCCAGAGATTAACAGAAGTTAAATAGTTGCTATTATAACCAATCTATGGTCTCTGGTGGAAAATTGGCCAAGTCTAAATTTAGAGTAAATTGTTACATGAAAGGTCAGTTCTTAGGCAAGGACATGGGATAGATTGCTTTTTTTTCTTTCCCTTTGAAGTGGGGCAGAAACTGAAAAGAAATTGATTTAAGAGCCAGAGTGCCCGTCCCAATCTATTCTGCAGAATCTGTGAAGTCTGAGCTGCCATTGTGTCCGGCTCAGGCCCCTGACACCCCATTATCAATTGCTTTCCAATCAACCGTTTCTGTCATGAAGGCAGCCACCACTTGGACCTCTCCAAGAGACACAGAAAATTGAAGGTCACATGAATTCTCCCTCTGGAAAAAAAGCATTTGCTACTCACCCAAGGTTGAAGTGAACAGAGCTTGGGAATTAACAATTATATAACAGCAATTGCTTACAATAATGTTCTCTCAGCTAGAGATAAGAACTCTTCTCCCCAAAAAAGAAAAATCAAAAGCATTCTGTTCTCAGTGTAGTTTAATAAGGAATATGAACATGAGCCCAAATCTTAAAGTCCACTTATATAGATGTAAAAATGAAGAGTGACTTATAATTTCCACACCATGCTATACGGTAATTTCTAGGATTCCCCTCCCAATCATTCGTAAATTGGTCCCGATGTGAGTCACCACAAAAACACCCTTTTTGGTTTTCTCATAAGTTCTGAGCATATTCTTTTAGTACTACTAATACTCACACTTTCCCCAACACCTTCCCTCCTTTTAATGATTGAAAAACAGGCTTAGGAGGGCAGGAGCTAGAGAACAGCAGGTAGGGCACTTGCCTTGCACCTGGCTGACCCTGGTTCAATTCCCCAGCATCCACTGGAGAAGTTCCTGAGTGAAGAGCCAAGAGTAATGCCTGAGTATCTCTGGGTGTGATCCAAAATTCAAAATAAGAAGTTTTAAAGGAGTCTCCATAAATTTTCAAAATTAGTTACTGCTTGGAATATAGTTTACACAGTAAATGTTTAATAAATGTCACTATCCTACAGAGGATATTTAGTGTTCATGACAACTAATGATATGTTCACATGATGTAGGCAGGAAGATAGGGTAGGCTCCTTCCCAAGGCAATGACAGTAAATCTCCTGGGAAGCAGTAGCCCTGACCTCATGGAGAACTAACCGGCCCAGTACACCAGTCTGTGACCAATGCTGTGGAGGCTGGACGCCAACAAGGATGCCAGCAGAAGAAATAGAGACCAATTAAGGACCAGAGAGAGATTAACCAGAAACTGCAAAGCTGTTCTTTGACACCTAACCAATCCCCTCCAACAGAAGCTCCAGCAGAAACAAAAGTCAAGGAAGGAATTTCAAAGAAGACCATCTCCACTCCCAAGCCCCTTGGTAACCTCCCTAGCAACAAACCTTTACCTAGGTAGAAGCCCCACAAGGGGGCAGGTTGGAAGAAACCCTACAAAGCCCCCTTGAACAAAGGAAGCACTCGCATATGCTGCCTGAGTACATGTGTCGCCCGCATCTCCCCTCTTGAGAGGTGTACTTTCATGTTTTCATGTCTAATGCTGGGGTGTGTGTAGGACTCTCTCCACCCTTGGCTCTTTTTTGAGTAGGTTACTCTCTACACTCTCTCACTTTCTCTCCCTCCTGCCCTTCAAAACCTCCAAATAAAAACAGTGTAATTTCACTGCTGGCTCGTCTACTTCTGAAATTCCTTTCTGCGAAGCGAGACAAGAACCAAGTAACCATGGGTCCTGGGTGGCAGAGGCAGATGGGGAGAAAGTGACCATCTTTCTCCTCCCTGCTTCACATAAGTCACCCGTGGGGCCCACCGACATCACACATATCTGTCTCATAGAATCAATAAAATCATTCTGATGAAACATCTAGACTGCAGAACATCATCTGACTTGCAGTGTCGATCTCTCATGGAAAGGATAGGGGGTGGGGCCTAATAAGTTTCACTGTTCTTGTTGTTGATAGCACACAAATACCAGCCCCCTGCAATATCTGTGAAATGAATTCAGAATTTATATTCCTTGGGCTATGTCGTTACTACTTTTTAATAACTAAGCAGTTTTCTAATTTTTTTTTACCTACTTGGCATTCGAAATACAATCCTCTATCTTTCATATGTTTCCATATTTAATGTTTTCCATTTGAAATGTCCATTTTGCCTTTAACAAAATAATATTATCTAAAAATTTCCTTTGATCAGAAAGCTGATTTGCAGGGGATAAGTCCGTCTGACTTCATTCGGTCAACTGGATGCATCTGTGTGGTCATTCTGTTCTCTTTTGCGTTAACAATTAACCTCTCTAATCCGAAATGAGCAACATTTCTCCCATTAAGTCCTCCACTGTTTGGACAAAAGCTATCAATAAATTCTTAAAATGATGGCACCTGAGAATGCTTCATATTCTTAAGAAGCCTAGAAAGTCAAGGATTCTATAGTGCCCGCGTTCATCATAACCAGTGAGAGATCAGGGGCACGAAGGGGCAGAGGGCAGAAGCTTATTTCATCGGATGGGCCCAGAGGCCACACTGGGTCGTGGGACCCTTAACGCATCGACCAATGACTCAAAAGCCGAGATTGCGTTCATACGCTGAAATACATTCCGAAGTGTCAATTAACATCAGGCAAGATTAACTACAGTTTTCACTCATGTTTGAAACAAGATGTGGTTTCCAGTCCTGCACCAGTAAGTCTTCACTGTAGCTACAGCCATGAGTCACACAGAGGCATAATTGTCTCTTACCATAGCTCAGGGCATGCTTTTTACCGCAACAGACCCTGGGTTGTAAATCCCAAGGTCTGTTAGAGATTTGCCCCAGGGTCTTTTAGAGATTTATACAGCCAACACAGATGATTGCTTTTAAATTTTTAGAGTGTGCCTCTTACCACCTTTTAACCCTTCCTTGGTCCAACAGTACCTACATAATATATAGGTAAGGTAAGGTAAAGGCCCTCCCATTGCTCGTCGATTTGCTCGAGCGGGCCCAGTAACGTCTCCATTGGAGACTTTGTTGTTACTGTGTTTGGCATATCGAATACTTCACGGGGAGCTTGCCACGACATAATTTATACAGCGTATAAAATATACAGTGTATAGGTCATATGCATTATTATAGCAGATTATAACAAATAACTTCCACCAGTACCTAACAGTCCAAACAGTATTTGCCACTTTGTTGTGGAAATTACACATCATACAGGATGTTTTTTTCTTTTTCGGTGATGCCCAGTGATGCTCAGGGGTTACTCCTGGCTCTGCACTCAGGAATTACCCCTGACAGTGCTCGGGAGACCACATCGGATGCCGGGGATTGAACCGAGGTCTGCCGCGTGCAAGGCAAACACCCTCCCCACTGTGCTATCACTCCGGCCCCTTACAGCAGTATTTTTTGACAGAGTCATTAAGCACAAATCGTGTCCTCCCTAGGGGAGAGAGGGATACTCCATGAAGGGAGTATCGGATGCAGAATTACTGTGGCTGTTTTTAAGGAGCTATAAAACCCAGCTCCCTTAAGAGAACAGCGCAGAGTCTCCTGCCCCCATGCCTGGCTGTCCTTGCCAGGGCCCCTTGGAGGGGACCAGGGCTCCGGCAGCCGAAGACCTCCAGAACCAGCCACAACCATGCTGAGACCACTCTCCACACGCATGAAGGTACCAGCAGAGGAACAATGGCATGCGGGTCCTGGGGCTGAGATCTCCAAGCCTACTCGGATCAGGGCTGAGCATCCTCCACCCAGATCCTCCAAATTACAGTTGGCAGGGGTCACACCCACCAACTGGTCCCCTGGCACCATGTAATCCCATCAACAGCCAAGACCCAGAGACTATAAAACCCAGCTCCCAGACATCTTATTATCTCATTCCTACTTTGGACAAACTGGCAGGCTACCGAATATAACCTGTCCACATGGCAGAGTCTGGCAAACTCCCCGTGGCGTACCCAATATGCCAAATACCAGTAACAATGATGGGTCTCATTCTCCTAACTCTGGAAGATCCTTGAATATGGCACTTTTTAAAAAATCTCAGGGCTATGACGAAGGAGACGTTACTGGGGCCTGCTCGAGGCAATCGACGAATAACAGGATGGTTGTGATCGTGATCGTTTTTCAGGTGCAGTGGCTGCTGTTCATGGATTCAACCAAAGCAACAAATCTCTGGAAAGGATGGTATTGCCCTAGTCGATTCGGAGCTATCTTGCACAAACTCAGGAGTGTGCCTTACAGCACAACAAATAAAATTTTGATCTCTGTGAATCTGTGAGAATTTTATTGTAAAACTTTCCAGCTCTATTGGACTCAGTGACTTTAGTTCCTATCAAGTATACCCTCTGCCTGATTTCTACACCCTCATGGGTCCTGGAAACACAGGTTACAAAGAGACCCAACCAGGCCAATGAAAAACTCCTTATACGCTTGGTCTTGCTAACTTAGAATTTCAATCTATTGGAAAGTTAATAGGCTTCGAGTGGGTTTGCCGGTAAATTAGGCAGCAACTAAAGATGATTGCTGGTCTATAAATAAGACTCTTCATGGTCTTTCCAAATAAACCTCACAAAAAATGTATGTAGCACGATGTTTTAAGCATAGTTGGGTTCAAAAAATACACATTACAGGATCAACAGCAGCAGCAATGGGATCAGCAACCATAATAATTTAAAATTAACAATTTTTAATCCCCAGGAGTTTGGAATGGTTGTTTGATTAATTTTTATTGAACTACATTGGTTTATAATAGCATATGTTTCAGTATACAGTTCATGTATGAACTCTGCCCAAGGTTCAATTCTTCACCCTAAAGCTAATCCTTTGCCTGATTTGCCCAACCAGGTGTTTTTTCACTCTAGTAAACATAATTCAGTTTTTATCATCTAAGTATTTGTTTTGTTGTTTTGTTTCTTAAGTTTCCAGCTGTCTTTCATACTTGACATTGGTACGAACGGTGCTATGAGCACCACTGAGCATGCGCAAAATAGGCATGGGATGTCAATTGTTCGTTAGTGGATGGAAAAGCCTGTTCTTAATTTTATCAGGAAAAATCTTCTAAAGCCATGAAAGAATTGGAGCATAGATCACAGAGAACTCAATGATGTGGAACTGGGAAGAACAGAAACCCTTCTAGGTACCCCTCCTTTGTGAAGCCGATCCAAGGGAATTAGGAATTACATTCAATTTTAGAAACTACAAAGCCTGTCTGGTGAGGGACGATTGAGAATGTAGAGAATGACTGCCCCTTCTCTTGCCCTTAAAGGATAAGAGGGTGGGAATCTTGGAGTGAGACACAGTACCACTGAGCCACGAGGTCCTAATAGGGTGGAAATCTTAATCAGAAATCTTTATTTGCAGTCACACTGGAAGTGTGTCTCAGGGCCAGGACCAGCCCTTTAAGGAATTTATAGATTATCCTGGCACCGCCCAACCTGCAAGCCACTCCCCCTAAAAAGGTGTTTTCCTCTTTTCTTTCTCAGTAAAAACTCCTTCTGCGACTGCGCAGATATGACTGTTGGTTTCGAGAAGTGAGCTGACCACCCAGCCTGCCAGCATCACCAATAAAGCTTTCTCTCCACCGACCCGCTCCCACCCTACCCTCTCTCTCCTTTGGTTCTCAAACAGCAGCAGAACTAAGCTTGGCGGTCATGTTTGGAGTGGTATGATGCTACTAGGAGACACACACAGATCAAATTTGTTGCAGTTATACTTTTCCCTAACTTGGGGAAAAGTGTAGAGAAAGACTTTAGAACTAATCCAGTGTGACTTAGGCAATGCCATTTGTGATCCCTGTACAATATAGGATGGATAGTCGATATTTTACATCATTTTAATGTTGACGTTATATTGATATTTATATTGATAAACCATTTCATAGAATGTCCCAGTTCTCACTGTATATTCGAACTGCTCATTTTCAACTCTCAAAAGTCAGGTTTTTTGACTATTGGAAAGCTTCCAAAAATTTTTGAGAAGCCATGGATCATACTTGACTGCCAACCAAGCTCTCTCCATCATTTATTTGTGTCCAGCACTTTTTGTTGTCATTTAATAGATGAGTTTGTAAGTGTGGCGGACATTCTGAAGTCTTTTTCTAATTGTCACAGTTATGTGTAGACATCGATACTCATTTCATGGAAGCCGCAGGCTCAAGACCCTGAGATCCTTTGCAAGTTTCTCTACTTTATTGAATATTATCTGGTGTCTTAAGTGTGTGTGTGTCAACAGAGTGAGGTAAAGAGTAAGATGTAGCTTGCTCTAGTCACCACCACTAGAAGGAAAATTACAATCCATGACTTGCCACTGTGAAATAATGTTATCTTCATATAGAATGCAAGATTATTATTTGGGTAAGAAAATGACTCAGTCACTCTTTGGTTTGGAGCAGACTACGTTTGGTTGGGGCAGGGCTGAGATTGGGTCACAACCTGCTGTCCTCAGGCCTCTCTCCTGGTCCTGTGTTCGGGGAACACTCTGGGCGGGGTTCCAAAATCAAACCTGGATTGTGGGTCAAGAGAAATAGTTCAGCGAGTAGGGCTGAACCTTGCACACTGCAGACTCTGCTTCAATCCCTGGCACCCCATCCTGTTCCCCGAGCTCTGTCAGGAGTGAACACAGAAAGCCCTGAGCACCACAGAGTTCCCCTCCCCCCCCCCAAAAAAATGAGGTAAAAATAAATCTGAGTTGACCACTATCAGGCAAATACTTCACCTGACGTTCTATCTCTCTGGCTCAAATCACATAGTTATCTGAAAGGCAAATACTCTACCTGGTGTTCTATCTCTCTGGTCCCAGACCACATAGTTTCACTCTAGATATGACAAGGTTATTACAAATAAAAAAAATGACATCTGAGGGGTCCAGAACTAGTTCCATCTGTTAGGACATTTGTGTATCCTGATACCTCATGGCACCACAAGAGTCACTGCATGCAACCTTCGAGGTCTCAAGCTCCTCGGAGGTGCCCAGATGTGGGCACTGAAGGGCCAAGCAACATCACACCTTTGGGTCCTTGCAATTGAATCTCTGGCTGAGAATCACAGGTTGGGGTGCTGGACCCCCTGAGCACTGTTTGAGAGGTGCCCTCACTAAAAGCAGCATCTACAGCTTCAAAACATAGCAAGCAGGCAACTGTGTAATGAGTTATTAATAACCAAACAATAAATAAATAACCAAGAAATAGACAGATAAAATGAGGGAACATCGTGATTCCTGGGAAGCACTCGAGTGTGGTGGTTGAAAGTAGGTTGCTGCCAAATGAGAATATCACTATTTTTACCCGGTTGCCATTATCATGATCTTAGCAACCATCATTTCAGCAATATGTTCTAAGGTAAAAATACTTGTCTGTAAAAGAACACGTTTATGGGAACGGACTAATTGCCCCACCACTCCATTTGAACTTATCAAACTAGACCTTAAGTCTCCAAATTTAAATACACCTGGATTAAAACCTCTCTCCACCCTTTCATTTTTGTCACCTTGTAGATTTCAGGTTTCTTAGATGAAAAAAAAATGGGTGTTTTCTTAATTCATTTTTTTTAATCCTGCAAAATTTTTAACATAGCTCCGGGTACATAGTAAGTAAGTGATAATATATTTCAGGAATTGATATTCTAAGCAATCTCCCCTTTTTCTTAATTAAGAAAAACCCTATAATTCAATGCCAGTTGATACAGAGGCAAGTTGCTATATTTTATTGGTGGAAAATGCAGAGGGAACATGCTTATACCAAAATGTATGCTTGATTAAAATCTTTTATGACACATTTCTTTTTTGTTCTTGTTACTGTTTTGATGTGGGGGCCACAACTGGTATTCTCAGGGCTTATTACTGGCTCTGTATTCAGGGATCACTACTGGCGGTGTTCAGGAGACTGTATGTGAATTGAACCCTCGTTAGTCGGATGCAAAATAAACACTTTAACCATTGTACTAACTCTCAAGTCCTTAAGACACATTTATTTTATTTTATTTTGGGTGACACCAGCTATGCTCAGGACTTACTTCCGGCTCTGAGTAAGCATTATGATACATTTACAACATCATTCACACACAAGCAACAGGGAGCATTCTTGTGAACGGTAATTACCAGGCAAAAACTGATGCTAAGAAACCAAATCTTCAGAGAAGTCTTTATTGGTAACAAGGGACTATGCCATTCTGAATCATTATGATAATCTCTTACTCTTTAACCAATTAAGCTGTAAACAACTCATAGAAATAAGTGAGAAAAGTACACAAATGCTAGACTATTTCGTTCATGCAAAGTATTGTAAATGGCTCATATACTTCCACAAAGCAATTTGTTATATAAAGATAATATTTTCCAGGAATGTTAGAGATGTAGTGACTGACAATGTATCCCTATTTTATATTTAAAAAATTCACATGTAATCATGAATCCAAATCACTGGCAAGGGGTTTTATGAAGATTTCTTGTATTTAAGGAATGATCCCTCAGTAGAGTCAGAAGCACACCCTGAGCACTGCTCTGGCTCCAGCCTCCCTTCGCCAAAAATAAATAAATAAATAAATAAACAAAAAAAAACCACTCTTAAGAATTAAGTAGTGCAATGCTGGGGGAGAAGGCAGCTCAGAGAGAGAGGAGCACCAAGTAAAGGGTGTTGGGAGGATCCTCCCAGGATGGGAGAAGCATGCTGAAAGCAGACTATAGACCAAACATGATTGCCACTCAATGCCTCTTTTGCAAACCACAGCACCCAAAAGGAAAGAGAGAACAAAAGGGAATGCCCTGCCACAGAGGCAGGGTGGGATGGGGGAGTGGAGGGGGTTGGAGGGATACTGGGAGCACTGGAGGTGGAGAATGGGCACTGGTGCAGGGATGGGTACTCAACCACTGTATAACTGAAAACCAAGCACAAAAATTTGTAAGTCTACAACTGTATCTCACAGTGTTTCATTAATAAAAAATTTTTAAAAATTAATTCATTAAAAAAAGAATTAGGTAGTGCAGATTTATTTTTGATATAGTTTCTTTAAAGTATATTCCATAGCTGTAAATAAAAGCATCCATCAAATTTCTATAGGGAAATAAAAGTGCAGATTGTGTTAAATATATTGATCTATTAATAATTCCATCCTCTTTATCCTAGTCCCTCTCCACCTGGAAAAAGAGTATTTAGGATACAAAAATTACTGTGCAAGTTGTTCTACAATCTCACAGTTACCAAAAATATGGTCATGGTAAAGTCAGAAATGCTATAAGAATATCCTAGATTCTAAGAACTAAATATAGAACTCAATAGGCTCGTGATTCTCTAAGCACTGCTCAGAGTACTTGGAAAAAAAAATCTCAGAGGGATGGAATGGTAGTACAACAGGAAGGGCATTTGCGTTGCACGCATCCAATCCAGTTTTAATTCCAGGTGCCCTATATGGTCCCCCAAGTTCACAGAAATGATTCTAAATGCAGAGCCAGGAGTAACCCTTGAGTGTCACTGAGTAAGTCAAGAAGAAAGAAAGAAAGAAAGAAAGAAAGAAAGAAAGAAAGAAAGAAAGAAAGAGAAAGAAAGAAAAGAAAGAAAGAAAGAAAGAAAGAAAGAAAGAAAGAAAGAGAGGAAAGAAGAAAGAAAGAAAGAAAGAAAGAAAGAAAGAAAGAAAGAAAGAAAGAAAGAAAGAAAGAAGGGAGGGAGGGAGGGAGGGAGGGGAGAAAGAGAAAGAGAAAGAGAGAGAAAGAAAGAAAGAAAGAAAGAAAGAAAGAAAGAAAGAGGAGAGAGAAAGAGAAAAGGAAGGAAGGAAGGAAGGAAGGAAGGAAGGAGGGAGGGAGGGAGGGAAGAAAGGAAGAAAAGGCAAAAAAAATCTTCATTCTAGAATTCATTAAAAATGCTAAATCAGCATTTTTATAATATAAACAGCAAATGCTAATAACAAAGGGCGAGGTGGAAAACTCAGTGAATTTAAAATATGGAAAAACTGGAATTTTTCTTTTGAAATTATAATTTTTTTGCATAAAGTCAGAATCATAAAAATGAGAAAACAGCATTAACAGCATCTAAAGAAATCTAACCAACTATGGTAGTTAGGTGATATTTCTTTTCTTTTTTTTTTAATTTTACTGAATCACAGTGAGATGGTTACAAACTTTTGTGTTTGGGTTACAATCACACAATGGTCAAATACCCATCCCTTCACCAGTGCACATTCCCCACCACCAATATCCCCTGTATACCTCCCCCTTTCCCACCCTCCCTCTGCCTCCATGGCAGACATGATTCCCCATACTGTCTCTACTTTTGGGCATTCTGGTTTGCAATACAGACCCTGAGAGGCCATCATGTTTGGTCCTTTGTCTACTTTTCTGCACACATCTTCCATCCCAACCGATTCCTGAATCATCTTTTTCTTAGTGATCCCTTCTCTATTTCAGCTGCCTTCTCCCCTTTGCTCATGAGGCAGGCTTCCAGCTATGGAGCAATCTATCTGTCCCATGTATCTACTGTCCTTAGGTGTCAGCCTCGTGTTATTTTGTTTTATACTCCACAAATGAATGCAGTCCTTCTATGTATGTCCCTCTCTTTCTGACTCATTTCACTGAGCATGATATTCTCCATGTCTATCCATTTATAAGCAAAGTTCATGACTTTATCCTTTCTAACTGCTGCATAGTATTCCGTTGTGTAGATGTACCAACGTTTCTTTAACCAGTCATCTGTTCTAGGGCACTTGGGTTTTTTCCAGATTTTGGCTATTGTGAACAGTGCTTCAATGAAGATATAAGTACAAATGTCCTTTCTACTGTTCTTCTTTGCATCCGCCGGATATAGTCCCAGAAGTGGTATTGCAGGGTCATATGGAAGCTCAATTTCTAGTTTTTGAAGGACTGTCCATATTGTTTTCCAGAAAGGCTTGACTAGTAGGCATTCCCACCAACGGTGAGAGTGTCCCTTTTTCCCCCCATCCAAGCCAGCACTGGTTGCTTTTGTTCTTCTGAATATGTGCCAGTCTCTGTGGTGTGAGATGATAATCTCGTTATTGTTTTGATTTGCATCTGCCTGATGGCTCGTGATGTGGAGCATTTTTTCATATGCCTTTTGGCCATTTGTATTTCTTTTTTGAGGAAACTTCTGTTCATTTCTTCTCCCCATTTTTTGATGGGGTTGGTTGAAGGTTTTTTTCTTGTACAATTCCACTAGTGTCTTGGATATCCTGGATCTTAATCCCTTGTCAGATGGATATTGGGTAAATATTCTTTCCCATTCTGTAGGCTCTTTCTGTATTTTGGTCACTGTTTCTTTTGAAATGCAGAAGCTTCTTAGACATAGTCCCATTTGTTTATGTTTGCTTCCACTTGCATGGTTAGTGCTGTTTCATCCTTAAAGATGTTTTTAGCTTCGATGTTGTGGAGAGTTCTGCCTACATTTTCCTCTATGTAGTTAGGTGATATTTCAGACTTGCTTCATGAAACACTTTGTGTACCCATCTATTAATAAAATCAGAGAGTCATGCACAATGACTCAGTCAAGGATCAAACACAATCCAGGATCACAGATCGAAAACAATTTAATCTGGATTTTTTGGTTGACAAAGAAAAATTGATTCACTGTGTCCATTAACATAAGCATTAGGAAATCATGACATTGCACTTATCACGTCACATGAATTTGAAAAAATCATTTAACTGCATTAGATTAGGAAATTTGAGTAAAACCAGACTGGGTTTTTATGAGGATGCATCAAACATATGAAAGAGGCATGTAAACTGCAAATATCTCTAAACTTTTAATGCTTACTAGCAATACTAGAAGTATTTGTTGGATTCACTCATAAAGAGTGCTTGTCGTTTTTCATCACTCAGTGTAGTCCCATTGTTATGCATAAGACACACCTGTTGATTTAAGTTGGTGGTCAATTTTATAGTAATTCCCCTTATATAAAGTCCTGAGTCATTATGCAATCATTTTAAACTAATGCCTGTTAAAGTAATTATTCATAAGTTTTCTCCATATTTTGAGTTCAAACTTTGAGGCTCCTGGTCCTTTGAGAATGCAATGCCTACATTCTAATTTCTTTTCAATTAGTAGTTAATTGCTTTGAAATGTATATTATCAACACTACCTAGTCCTGAGGGTTTCCAGAGTATTAGAAACCCACCTCATTTACTTTCTGTGAAACATATATAGGTCACAATAAAACATAGCCTACTCTAAGCAAACTTTCAGAGAGAGACGTATGAACTGCTAAAGGCTTAGCATTTTTGTATAGTTGATGAAATCAGTGAACATATTTTTCTAATAGCCTACAGATTAGGGAATAAAATTATCTTCTTAAAAATAATAACAGAGATATAATAGAGGGACTATGGCCATTACCTTGCAATGCAACAAACCGTCATTCTATGACCAGCACCACATATGGTCCCCTAAGTTTAACCAACTGAGCATAAGCCAAGGGTTAGTCCTGAACACAGCTGGGTGTGGTCAACCCCTTCAGGCTGCCAGTAATCATATACAGATGTTCACTCAGTGAAACCAAAAACTGTTCTTTTTAAAGAATCATGGGCCAAAGAGATAGTACAGAGGGTAGAGTGCTTATTTGTATGTAGTCAACCCAGGGTTGTTTCCCTGGCATCTCATATTGTCCCATGAGCACCATCGGGAGTGATCCCTGAGTGCAGAGACAGAAGAAGCCCTGAACATCACTGGATGTGACCAAAGGAAGGAAGGAAAGAAGGGAGGAAGGGAGAAAGGGAGAAAGGGAAGAAGAAAGGAAGGAAGCGAGGAAGGAAGGAAGGAAGGAAGGAAGGAAGGAAGGAAGGAAGGAAGGAAGGGAGGGAGGGAGGGAGGGAGGGAGGGAGGGAGGGAAGGAGGGAGGAAGGGAGGGAGAGAGGGAGGGAAGGAAGGAAGGAGGGAGGGAGGGAGGGAGGAGGGAGGGAGGGAGGGAGGGAGGGAGGGAAGGAAGGAAGGAAGGAAGGAAGGAAGGAAGGAAGGAAGGAGGGAGGGAAGGAAGGGAGGAAGAAAGGAAGAGAGGGAGGAGGGAGGGAGGGAGGGAAGGAGGTAAGGAAGGAAGGAAGGAAGGAAGGAAGGAAGGAAGGAAGGAAGGAAGGAAGGAGGGAGGGAGGGAGGGAGGGAGGGGGGAGGGAGGGAGGGAGGGAGGGAGGAAGGAAGGAAGGAAGGAAGGAAGGAAGGAAGGAAGGAGGAAGGAGGGAAGGAGGGAGGGAGGGAGGGAGGGAAAAGGAAGGAAGGAAGGAAGGAAGGAAGGAAGGAAGGAAGGAAGGAAGGAGGGAAGGAAGGGAGGAAGAAAGGAAGAGAGGGAGGAGGGAGGGAGGGAGGGAGGGAAGGAGGGAAGGAAGGAAGGAAGGAAGGAAGGAAGGAAGGAAGGAAGGAAGGAGGGAGGGAGGGAGGGAGGGAGGGAGGGAGGGAGGGAGGGAAGGAAGGAAGGAAGGAAGGAAGGAAGGAAGGAAGGAGGGAAGGAAGGGAGGAAGAGAGGGAGGAGGGAGGGAGGGAGGGAAGGAGGGAAGGAAGGAAGGAAGGAAGGAAGGAGGGAAGGAGGGAGGGAGGGAGGGAGGGAGGAAGGGAAGGAAGGAGGGAGAAGGAGGGAAAGAGGAAAGGAGGGAGGGAGGGAGGGAGGGAGGAAGTCAGCCCAGATGATCTCACCCATATGCAGTTTATGAAGAAACAAAGCAAAGAATCTCTATTTTGTAAATTTTAATTTTGTGTTATTGTAAAAAGAAAATGGGGAGATGTAGGATAACATTGGTTTGTCTTTTTTGCCTTGCTGCAGGGAGCTAAGGTTTATTGGGTTACTCCCATCACAGTGCTCCCATTCCTCTATGTTTATCTGTAACCTCTTTCTTTGTGCTCTGCTTCCCCAACCAGTCAATTAACTTTGTCTCCTAATCAGACTCTGTTAACTTGTAAATATTTTTTTTCTCTTCTCCTTAAGTCCTTTGCATAGTTAATTCAGAGCATGTTCTTTTTGTATGGGCACAGGAATACAGTAAATGCTATGCTTTTTTAACGTGGGAGTTAAGTGACTCTCAATGATATTTACCTCCTGGGCATCTGTTCTCTCGACTTAAGCCTCAGTAGCTCTTTCTTCCTAGCACCCCAAAAGCAGGGTCCCAACGAGGGACTGGATGGACCCAGGGTAAGCGGTGAGCTATGTGCTACCCTGACATCGAAATGGGCCTGGCCAAAATGCCATAATGCTTAACTATACGTTAAGAGCTTAGTCATGGACAAATGCTGTCATGATCCAAAAAGCAATAATTAGATTCGGACCCTCCTAGGGTTACGAATGATTAATCTGGCTTGAGCACTGTAGTCTGAGTCTGTGGCAAGATGTTCCCAGGAGACCTGCCCTACAAGTCTCAATATTTCTCTTACTGTGTCCATACAAAATTAACTAATAATAACTAATATTAAGATGTTTATTAAGACGTTAGGAGAAGAGGAATACCCCTAGGAGGTGTTTCCACCCTTGAGACTGATGGGCAATCTGGAAGGGCTTTGAAATACCCCTAGGTAGCGTTCCTGCCATTGAGCCTGATGGGAAATCAGGAAGGGCTTTCTTGTGTTGATTTTGCTACCAGATTGGGTATAGCATGGGCCCAGAGGGCTATGGGTGGAGAGAGGATTGGCGGACAGGCAGAATCCGGACATCTGGGATCAAGAAATGAGGGGCTAGGAAGGAAGAGTGTGTGAGATGAGAGAGATGACAGATTGAATAAACGGCAACTAATCAGCAACCAGCCTAGTTCTCGTTCTTGCTTCGCCTGCCCATCGCCAACAGCCGTCCCGATCCAGTTCATACACAGCAGCTCGAGAGCACCAAACGCAGGAGGCGAGAGAGCCGCCAGGAGAGCCCGTGAACACACATCCTTCTGCGTGTGGATTTTTTTTCATCTTGTTTCTTTCCTTTTTTTTATATTTTTATTAGTGAAACACCATGAGGTACAGTTGTAGACTTACAAATTTTTGTGCTTGGGTTTCGATTATACAATGATCAAATACCCATCCCTCCACCAGTGCCCATTTTCCACCACCACGGATTCCAGTATCCCTCCCACCCCCTGTCCCCCCCATCCCACCCTGCCTCTGTGGCAGGGCATTCCCTTTTGTTCTCTCTCTCCTTTTGGGTGTTGTGGTCTGCAAAAGAGGCATTGGGTGGCAATCATGTTCAGTCCATAGTCTACTTTCAACATGCATCTCTCATCCTGGGAGTATCCTCCAAGCACCCTTTATTTGGTGCTCCCTTCTCTATCTGAGCTGCCCTTTCCCCTAGAATGCCCGGCTGGCCTCTAAGTCATGGAGTAATCATCCTGGTATTGATCTCGGCTATTCTTGGGTATTAATCTCCTATTTTGTTACTTTAAGTCCCCCAGATGAATGCAATCTTTCTATGTCTATCCCTCTCTTTCTGACTCATTTCGCTTAGCATGCTACTTTCCATGGAGCATCCTTAAAATTCACAGATGATTTGTCTGATGAAACCCTCATGGCCCGAAAACAGTGGTGGGATATAGTGAAAAAACTCAATGAAATAAATGCCTCACCAAAAATACTTTACCCAGTGAGACTCTCATTCATAACAAACAGCACACAGTTTCACAGACAAACAACAGCTCAGGAACTTCATATACTCAAAACCATGGTTACAAGAACAACTAAATGGGCTACTTTAAGGCAAGACAGGCCCCTCAAATACACCAAATTTCAACAGAAAAGTGGGACAAAACCCCATAACAATAATCTCTCTCAATGTCAATGGGCTAAGCACATCAATTAAAAGACACGGAGTGGCAGGACGGATTAGAAAATTGAACCCAACATTCTGCTGCCTGCAAGAAACACATCTCAATAGTCAAAGCAAACACAGACTCAGAGTCAAAGGCTGGAAAACAATCATACAGGCAAACAGCTCCCATAAAAAATCTGGGATAGCCATCCTAAGATCAAACCACGCCGTGTGCGTATTTTTTACAGTCCCTCAGGGAAACGGTCTTGAGCTCTAGTCATAGATGTGTAACCAGGGCTGGGGAGACAGTACAGTGTGTGACACTTTGACTTGCAGGTAGCTGACCAGGGTTTGATCCTTGACATCACATACAAGCTCCTCCAGGAGTGTCCCCTGAGCACAGAGTCAGGAGTAAGCCATGAACCCCACTGAGTGTGATCCAAAAACCAGAACCAAATAACTGAAGTGTGATGTGAGGAGCAGAGAGGACGTGGATAGAGGTGTCTTGGGATAATGGTAGAGGGATCTTACCACAGCGGTGACAGGCTTGACCTGCTGCATTTGCAAGTGGAAAACAATGATTCAACTGTGTTTAAACAGGCTCCCCTGCAAAAAAAGAGGAAACTGAATGTGAAGAAGAATGATAAAGAGAAAGAAGAGATGAAGGAAAAAGAGTATCTACAAATGCTGGTAATAAAACGTCCTCAGCCATTTGTTAGCCTCAAAGAACAACCTATAGAATAATAGAGTTTGCTATAGAATGCTAGATTTCATCTCTGGACATAAAATTGCTAATTAAGCATGGCTTTAGGAAGGAAGTCTAGAGGGCAGTAGAACTTTCAGCCAGACATTAGTACTCATTTTAATAGTATGCTTCACCAAACTTCTTTCAAATTCTTTCAAATTATCATTATACTTGTATGTTTTATATTCCCATCAGTAACAGTACTACAATACTGTAGCACTGTCCTCCAATTGTTCATCGATTTGCTCAAGCAGGCCCAGTAACGTCTCCATTGTGAGACTTGCTATTACTGTGTTTGGCATATCGAATACGTCACGAGAAGCTTGCCAGGCTTTGCCATGCGGGAGAGATACTCTCGGTAGCTTGCCTGGCTCTCTGAGAGGGGTGGAGGAATCGAACTCAGGTCAGCCAAGTTGGCTGCGTGCAAGGCAAATGCCCTACCATTGTGCTATTGCTCCAGCCTACTACAATATTTTATTACTATTTTCATAAAATTTATACTATTTTCCTATCCTTCCTTACTGATCAATTCTGTATTCCACTATCAAATTTATGATTGAAGTATTGCTCCAGGATCTGGAGAGATAGTACAGCAGGTAGGACATTGGCCTTGCATGCGGCCAACCAGGACTGACTTGCTGGAATCCCCGACATGGTCCCTGAGCACAGGGAGTGATCCCTGATTGCAAAACTAGTAGTAACCCTGAGCATCGCAAGTGTGACCAAAACAAAATGGAGAAAACTGTAAGAAAATAAATAAATACAGCAAGCATTGTTCCAATTGTGGAATTTTCATTTTCTTATATATTAATTTAAATTCACCAATTTATAAAATCAGAAATTGCCATGAATTGGTGCCGGAGTGATAGCACAGTGGGTAGGGCATTTGCCTTGCATGCGGCCAATCCAGGTTCAATCCCATATGGTCCCCCAGCACCTCCAGAAGTAATTTCTGAGTGAAGAGCCAGGAGTAACCATGAGCATCACTGTGTGTGACCCAAACAGAAAAAAAATAAATAAATTGCCATGAATTAACCCAGATGTGTTTCTTATTTTCATAGTTATAACTATGCTAAGGCATTTCTGCACATATCAAGTCCAATATTCTTCAATTTCTTCTACCTGGAATTTGAATTCTCACTCTTCTAGCTATGGTTGAAAAGTTTAGTCAGCCTTCAGATCTTAGCTCAGATGCCCCATCTTTCATGAAGCCTTCCCTTGCTTCCTTCAGAGATCTCTCTTCTCTCTCTCTCTCTCTCTCTCTCTCTCTCTCTCTCTCTCTCTCTGAATATCCAGGATGGTTTGTTTGAACTCCTCACGGTACTTCATGAACTGGTTTGTACCATGGTCATTGAATCATGTCTTCTATCTCCTAAATATAATTTCCCTTAGAAAAGGCCCCATGTCTGCAAGCACTGAGCTTTGTACATGGTTAAAATTTAACAGAAGTTACCCATTTGAAAAGTCTTAAGACTTGAAAAACTGATTTCAGGCAGAAATAACAGAACAAACAGAACTCCTACAGGTGTAATTACGAAATAGACCTGGTCGAGTTACAGCAATGTTGGGTCCCACGCAAAGGCGCAGGTGGGAGATAGAGGAGATTAACGGGCGGTACACTTGGTTCTTCCTTTATTGGGTGGTAACTGTGAAGCCTCTTTTAAGCAAGAAACAAGAATTATGGCTTACATCAGCTAAGGATTTGGGAACAACTGATATGATCTTTGAGGGTAACTTCAAAATTCTAAAGATGGGGGGCTCTTGCCTTGCATATGACCAAACATGGTTCAATCATCTACCAGGTGTGATCTCTGAGTGCAGAACCAGGAGTAAGCCCTGAGAACCTCCAGATGTGGCTCAAAAACCAAATTTAACTCCAGCTCTATCACCCATTTAAAATTTAAAATTCCTGTAGCGACACTTCATGCTTTATACCACTGATGTACCAAGTGTAGCACACCACATTTGATGGCGTGTAAAGCAGAGTAGAAGGCAATCAATCTTGATCAAAAAATGAAGCTATCAGCACACAGTCTCAACCTATAACAATATGTAGCCATTAGTCATCACTTATACAGCGTCTAAATGACTCCAAAGTGAGATACAACAACTCTCACACACTTTGCTTTAAAATAGCCTTTTTGGAGCAATTTTAGCAGACTATTCATAACAAGCAATACCAAATAAATTATTTAGGACCTGCCTTTGGGGCACGCTTGGTTAGTGGTGGGAAAAATTCAAAATAATGGTGGTGCCAAGGTTTAACGGTGGTGAGATTGGTGTTGGAATATTGAATGTAATAAGTTATTGTGAAAAACTTTATAAAAATAATTTTTTTTAAATTTTTAAAAGTTTAAAAAAACCCAAACCCAAAAACCCAAAAGAAAAATATTCTAAAGGGTAGGATATAAAATGTTTCCAGGAAATTTTGAGAAAGCTTGTAGGTCAGTGTCAGCCTACCCTTCAGAGGATGCCAGATCTTTCTGCCATTTGTAAAGGTGTTAGTGATTTTAAAATATATAAAATCGAAGCAGTCAATTTTGTCAGAAGTCATCAGGAGGAAGTGATAACCCTCAAATGTCATCAACACTTTTTGTATAAACCTCCAGAGTCCTCAGCTTATGGCCTACTTCATGTCAAACTGGTTTCTACCATTCTCTGGTGAAACTAGGTCAAATTAACCCCGAGAGGCCACCGACCATTCATGCAGTTCACTTCAGTCAGGCTTAGCCAATGTGTCAGTATAGGAACCAGATGGCAAAGTGTGGGTGGCTGGTTACAATACCTAGGAAGAGTACTTCAGAGGGAAAAAAAATTAACTTCCATGGGAAGAGTGTGAAAGATGAATGTATGTCAGGAGAAGAGGGAATAGAATGAAAGCCTGCCAGGAAATTCATTCATTTTTCTTGGACCACATGGGAGGCATCTGCATCTGGAGACGAGTTCACAGGAGAGTAGGAACCGAGCTTTGGATTGCTCTGAAACGAGTCAGAGCAGTTAGAACATGTGACTTCAAAATTCTGCAGATGGAGAGAGAGAGAACTGAGAGTTCTCTTATGGCTACATTGCGCTAGATAAATCCAGAACTAGGGCTGTGTAGGATGGCTCCAGATACGCTGCAGAAGAATAAAGTTCAACTGTTGCTCCTGGACACAGAATTTCATTCCATTTTATTCGTCAGACTGGAGAGCTTCTCAGAAATCATTAAGTTATGCCTAAAGATTATTTGGGGGGGGTGCGTGAAGGGTAACAAAAGTTGTCGCTGAGAGCAACGGGCTGTGAACTGACTAACAGCAAAAGGAAGCAATGGTCTGTGACTTGGATGAGCTGAGCAAAAAAGAAGCAAAAATGTGGAAAAGTCCAAGGGCAGTTTTTTCTCTTTTTTTTTCTTTCTTTCTCCTCTCCTTTTCTCCTTGCTTCTTCCTTTTTCTTTCTCTCCCTTTCCGTCCCTGCTCCCCACCTCCACCCCTCCAGCCTCATGCCCCTTCCTGAGACATCCCAGTGTGAAACAGTTATTTCCCAAAGGTTCCATAAAGGATCATTGCATCCTTGACTCCAACCCCCCAAACACCAATCTACTATATGTGTAAACATCACCTCATTTCTCGGTAAATGCTGAGTAAATCATTACACAGTGAGTAGTAACTAATAGACATCTAGAGTCACTGAAGGTTAACTCATGTTTGCTTTTTCTGTTAATTGATAAGAATTTTCATGGTCAAAAGCATCTGATACAATGTGATTTTTTTCACATTGTATCAGGTTGCTTTTGTCATTTCATTTTTGTTTTGGGAAGAAGGGTTGGATGGTTGTTGGGTTTTGTTTGTTTGTATGTTTGTTTGGTTTTTGTGCTATGTCTGTGATGCTCAGGTCCTACTACTGGCTTTGTGCTCAGGGAACCAAATGTGGTACCCAGCAATGAAACCAAGCGTGCTCAGGACTTACTACTGATTTTGTGCTTAGCAAACCAAATATGGTGTCTGGGATTGAAATCAGGTTGTCTTTGTGCAAGGTGAAAGCCGTACCTGCTGTATTATCTCTCCTGAACTCTCGTTCTATTTTTGATAGCAACATAAGCATATGGTTCAAAATTTATATTCTAAGAGGCAGCCAATAATATCAATTTCTTGTATGTTTGCAGAAATGTATAGAATTGATTGTATAGTGTGACCTTCCCCAAAAAATCCAGAATCCAATCACTTCCAGTGCCCAGATGCCTGCGTGTGACCCCCACCTAACGCCCACTCAGCCCCTCAGGAACCACCCTGCCGACCTTGGACCAGGTGGACCCAGTTCACGCATGTTTGGATTTCACACAGCTAGACCCAAGCATTAGCCCAGCGGGTAGGGCGTTTGCCTTGCACGCGGCCAACCTGGCCAACCCAGGTTCGATTCCTCCTCCCCTCTCCGAGAGCCCGGCAAACTACTGAGAGTATCTCACCTGCACGGGAAAGCCTGGCAAGCTACCCATGATGTATTCGATATGCCAAACACAGTAACAACAAGTCTCACGAAGGAGACGTTACTGGGCCCGCATGAGCAAATCAATGAACAATGGGAGGACAGTGATACAGTGATACAGTGATAGAATTGATTAGCATACACAAGCATTTCCAACAAGGAACAAGGCATCACAGTCATGAATAATAAATGTTAATATCTGCAACTTGTAAAATAAGGCAACAGGTACCCATTTTTGATCATTCTAATGTATGAGTTATAACATATCATGTCACCCCCCCAAACATCATGTCTTCTCAATTATGTATAAACCATATCAAAATGATTATATAACAAATTATAATCTTAGGATACGAATTGTTTAGAGCAATAAACAGTATCCTAGTCACCAATTAATAAAATCATCAATTGTTCTTAAATTCATGAATAGCACATCTTTTGCTACCATCATTAATCTCACACAAGTCGATGACCTTTGTTGATGCTTGTGAACTTTCTCAAAATGTGTACCTTTGATTCTTAATGTGCAAATCGCAAAATAACTAGAAACTTTCTGAAGCACTGTTTTGTTAAGTTACTGGGATAAGCTTGGGAATGTAAATATTATTTATCTGTTAAAGCCTGGCTAAGATGTACTATATTGATATATAGATAGAGATGACAATATTTAAAATATAGATATCAAATCTCTATGCACATTTAGACATTTTTCTGTAATTTTTTGCACTAAAATCCAGAAATTTTGACCAGAGCTACAGTATAGTGGGTAGGGCGCTTACCCTGTACGTGGATGACTGGGTGTGATCCCTGTACCACATATGGTTCCTTCAGCACTGCCAGTACTGGTGCCTGAGTGCAGAACCAGGAAGAAGCCCTGAGCACTGCTGGTTGGGGCCCAAAGACCAAAACAAAAACACCCAGGGAGTAACTGATCAAAGAACAAAGACAAGGGGGCCCAAGTGATAGTACAGTGGGTAGGGCACTTGCCTTGTATGCAGCCCACCCAGGGTGGATAGTGGCAGGAATATTTCGTGAATGCAGAGCCAGGAGTAACCCCTGAGCATCACTGAGTGTGGCCCACCCAACCACCCTTTCCCCCTCATTTTCTATCATTTCTAACAGACAAGCATTCTATATTATCTCTGGATAGTTGAAGTATGAGCTACAATAGGATTTTTGTCTATGTGTATTTCCAGATTATGTACTTTTCTGTACAGATTGCAGAAAAAAAAGATGTGAAAAGTTACAGATTTTTAAAGGGAATTAATTCCATTATTTTCATTTTATATTTATCTATGTGTGTGTGGTATCAGGGATGAACTCAGGGCCTCATGCATGTGAGATATATACTCTACCACAGAGCCACACCCCTGCCCCTTTAGTCCCTTTAGTCTTTTTAATTAGTGAACCACCATGAGGTACAGTTAGAGAGTTACAAATTTTTGTGCTTGGGTTTCAGTCACACAATGATCAAGTACCCATCCCTCCACCAGTGCCCATCCTCCATCACCACGGGTCCCAGCATCCTTCCCACCCCACATCCCCCCATCCCACCCTGCCTCTGTGGCAGGGTATTCCCCCTTGTTCTCTCTCTCTCCTTTTGGATCCTGCAGTTTGCAAGAGAGGCATTGAGTGGCAATCATGTTTGGTCTATAGTTCCTTTAGCCTTTTAAAAAATAACACAATTGTCTCCACCATTTCAACAGCCCCACCTCCACATCTGTCTCTCAATCTTCTGCTTATTCCTCCAGCCTTCCAAGTGAGATTCCAGTTCACAGAGGCCGTCTCAGGGCCTGTTTGGAAGCAGAAGCCGATTTCCCTTCCTTCCGGCAGGTCCTGTTGGCCTCTACCTCTGCCCTCTCCCATCTCAGCAGGTCTGTTCCGTATCTCCGGGACCACGTGGCCACATATGTGACAGTCCTGCTCATTGCACTTTATACCACTCACACTGATACTTCCTGTCACTGGGTAAAGTAGGGAAGGTGCAATGCTCAATCTCATCCCTCAGAGATGCCCCAGGAGGCAAACTACAAAGATTCACTCCCAGCACAGCAGGAACACAGCAAACACAATGAATAAGACTCTTAGAAGCCTACAAAACTCAATGTGTGGTAATAATACACAGAAAATGCTCTCAGTAACAACCAGACCAGAAACTCCTCAGAGAAACCAAAAAAGTGAAAAGAGATTTATAAATTCGCAAATCCAGCTTGGTCTATTCTAAATGCTATACTAATAATACAATGTGTTTTATATACATGCGTTTTTTTAGTCTGTCAATTAATCACTTATATTTTTAACTGCCATAAAATATTAATAATTACCATGATAACTAATAATGTGAGCCTCAGGATACTTACTTCATCTAGTATTCAACCATTAAAAGACAACCTCTATCCTTAAATAAGAATTTTATTCTGATTTCAGCTAATTAAAACAATTTCCCTTTTCATTAAACATTTAAACAAAAGCATTAGACATTAGGAAAATGACTAACTTATTATAATTTGCAAGGAACATTCCTGAGAGAACAATAAAGTCAATATTATCATCAGAGACTGGAAAATTATAAAAATAAAATTTGAGAATGGTACAAATTTTAAAGGTTATCTGTCTGCTATGTTTAAATTAGTGCCTGGGAGTGAGGGGAAGAATAAATTTGCAATGCAGATCTACAAAAGAACTATTTATCATAATGAAAACTTAAAACACTTTCAAATCAACTAAACCAGGAATACAATATGAATTTGAATTTATCATCCAGAAAGTAAAGCTGATGAAGGATTATACCATCTATTGGACTTAAACAAAGATAAGGTAATATTTGTGTAACATGAAGTTCCAGTTCTACTGCCATTTGAAGGTCAATCAATTGAGAACCATAGTAACAGATCAAATAAAAAGAGTGTTACTGAAAATAATTCTGCAGGTTAGAATATGGTAGACTCATGTCCTCAAAGAGACTCTTGTCATCTTTAGGCTTTTAGGAGTAAGCATCTCAGGGTGTGGTCCCCAAAACGCAGAAAAAAAAAGCGTCTCTAGTTTTTCTTCTTGTCATCTATGATAGGGAAAAGAGTGCTGTCTACTTCCTAGGGAAACTGAGTAGATTAAATGAAATAATGTGTGTGTGGCTTAGGACAGTGCTCATAGTAAATAATAAATACCAGCACATCCCCCTTCCCCCCTGGCGGGGGGTGGGGTGGGGTATGACTCACGATGACAGAATAAAGGAAGAGTAAAGGGACACGAAAGAAATTCCAATAAGCTGGTCAAAGAAATTAAAGTAAAAACTAAATGTAATATCACCTCCTCCAACAAAGAACCAAAAGCCAAAATACAAGCAGTTTTCCCTTTGCTTTATTACAGAATGCTGGTCTCTTTTGACTAATTCAGAGTCCTTTCAATGTCTGTCTGAATCTGTGCTATTTGATTAAGATTAAAAGCTGTAGATAGGTTGTGGGAAGAGCCCCAGAGACCAAGGGTCTGGACGAGATAAACGGAATTAAATAACAAGGGCACATTTCAACTTGAGCTGGATAGAGTAAGCCATGGTTGGACAGGCCTTGCTAGCAGAAAGGAAAAATTTTCACTTCCAGACAGCCAGAGAGATGAGAGGGCCGCTGGGGTGGAATGAGCAATATTCAAGGAGAAAGAGGTCTGGAAGGGAGAGTATTAACATGTGTTTCTTTCCTAAATCTGCTGGAGCGATAGCACAGTGGGTAAGGTGTTTGCCTTGCATGCGGCTGGCACGACCATCTGAGTTCGATTCCTCTGCCCCTCACGGAGAGCCCGGCAAGCTACTGAGAGTATCTCGCCTGCACGGCAAAGCCTGGCAAGCTCCCCATGACGTATTCGATATGCCAAACACAGTAACAAGTCTCACAATGTTACTGGGCCCGCTCCAGCAAATCAATGAACAATGGGAGGACAGTGACAGTGACAGTGAATGTGTATTAGTGAGACTCACAAGACACATGTTATGCCATGCTGTGCTAGTACAGTGTCTTTTACTGCATTTTATAGATGAAACAACCAATGCTCACAGAGAATAAACAGCCCAAGATTATATAAAGAATTCTGAAGGGGGGTGGGGCCTGAGTGACAGTTCAGTGGGTGGGGCATTTGCCTTGCATGTGGACAATCCAGGTTGAATCCCTGGCTTTTCCTATGGTTCTCCAAGCACCACCAGGAGTAATTCTTTAGTGTAGAGTCAGAAGTAACCCTAAGGCATTACCAGGTATTGCCCCCAAACAAAACAAAGTATTTAAAAGGTAGCTTTTGTTGGGGTTGGAGCAATAGCACAGCCAGTAGGGCATTTGCTTTGCACCTGGCCAACCCAGGTTCGAATCCCATCATCCCATATGGTCCCCTGAGCACTGCCAGGAGTAATTCCCGAGTGCAGAGCTAGGAGTAACTCCTGAGCATTGCCAGGTGTAACCCCCCACCCAAAAAAAAGGTTTGTACATGCTTTTGTTTGTATATGCAGTAATATTTATCATAATATGGGCCCTGAACTTTGGGAAAACCAGGTGTGAAGGAGAGAAACCATTACAGATTTTTAAACAGCGGTTTTATTTTTTTTTTAATTTTTATTAGTGAGACATCATGAGGTACAGTTGTAGACTTACAAATTTTTGTGCTTGGATTTCAATTATACAATAATCAAATAGCCATCCCTCCACAAGTCCCATTTCCCACCACCACGGATCCCAGTATCCCTCCCACCCCCCATCCCCCCCCATTCCCCCTGCCTCTGTGGCAGGGCATTCCCTTTTGTTCCATCTCGCCTTTTGAGTGCTGTGGTTTGCAGAAGAGGCATTGAGTGGCAGTCATGTTTGGTCTATAGTCTACTTTCAGCATGCTTCTCCCATCCTGGGAGGATCCTCCCAACACCCTTTATTTGGTGCTCCCTTCTCTATCTGAGCTGCCTTTTCCCCTAGCATGTGTGTCTGGCCTCCAAGCCATAGAGTAAAATTCCTGGTACTAATCTCTGCCATTCTTGGGTGTTAGTCTCCTATTTTTAAACAGCGGTTTTAATGCATTCCACTTGTCTGCTGTAGATAGATTTGCACTGAAAAGTCATAGGCATAAAGAGAGATTTTATATGGGTGATTTGTTGCTACAGAAACAACTCTGGTACTTGATCTTAGAGGCTTCACAGTTCTTGCTTTCTGTCCAGGAATTCGCATTAGGTAGAGCTGAAGGAATGTTGTCTTGCCAGGCAAGGAAATGAAGTGACTCATTTAGCTCCTATACATGTGAAAAAGAAACCGTTGTCCTTGCTACACATCTGTGAGAGGAAGTTTTCTGAAATAGTGCTTCTGCAAGAAAAAGAATTCAGCTGCACTTTCGGTTTACACCTTTGCTGTGTTAGACCTTCTTCCCACCTATTTGCTTTTTGGGGGATTTTGTGGTGGTGGTTTTGGTTTCTGAGGTGAGGGTTAACTACTCACGGCTGGGCCCCACCAACTGCTCCAGCCCTGTCTGCTTTTCACTTGCGGAACTTAGGGAGAGGAGTTCTCAAGAGGATCGCTAAAATTATTACAATCGAGGCTGGAGAAAGAGTGGAGTGGGTTAGGGTGCTAGTCTTGTATGTGGCTGAGCTGGGTTTGATCCCTGGTACCCTATACAGGCCCCTGAGCAGTGCCAGGAGTTATTTCTATTTGCAGAACCAGGAGACACCCCTGAGCATCATCAGACTTGCCCCATCTGGGGTTTACTCCTTTCCACACATGCCCCTACTTCTTCAGAGCAGAATTCCACAATAAACATTTTGTGCCTTCTAGAATCGACTTGCTGGTTTGCTTTGTTTTTAAGCCCATCTCAAACCCTGGCTTCAAAACTGTCTTCTTGGGACCAGAGCCATAATACAGCGCACTAGGTGTTGGCCTTGCACACGACTGATCCACTTTGATCCCCAGCATCCCGCACGGTTCCCCGAGCCTGCCAGGAGTAATTCCTGAGAGCAGAGCCAGGAGTAACCCCTGAGCATCACTGGGTGTGACCCCAAAAGCCAAACAAACAAACATTTTCCTTCCCTCTCCTGGGCAGAGTCGCCCCCAGTAATAAGAGGTTCTTGTCTCAAGAGTGCTAAGTGTGACCAACCTAAAAATAGTTTTCATCTACGGTTCAAGCCGACTGCATATAATTACAGTATGATTTTAATCAGAGGAAAACACAATATACAACAAGCAAGCATGCAATTCAACTAGCAGAGAAACTAGCACTGAAGACAGAGGCTCGGGAGACAGGAGAGCTGACAAAACATCCCTGGGGATCCAGAAAGTTCTTGGCAGCTGCTGGTTTGCAGGAAGAGAGGATTCTTTCTTGCTGAGGGAGGTCCCACAGGGCCCTGACTAGAGACAGCTCTATGCCCTTGAGGTGGCATTCAGAGGAGGCTTCACTTCTAGCTCAAATTGGTGCTCAGGTTTCTAGCATGTTTCAGGTGTATTGTCAGATTACACCATATTATCAGAATCACTGGGGAATTTGCCATCATCTAGGGTATCCTCTCAGAGCCACCAACTGTTTACCTTTATAACAATTTGTTCGGTGGCCCCCTCCTTTGCATCAGTGGGAAACTCCAGCTCCGTGTCCCCCACTTTTTTTAATCAACTGATGTCCTTTATCAATACACATCATATTTTGCTCTGCCGGGATCATTACAATCTCAAAACATATAACATTCCATCTCCCTAAAACACAGGAGACAGGGTAACAGGGATAAGGACCATTTGGGAGGTGTGATTTTTTTTTTCTTTTTGGGTCACACCCGATGATACACAGGGGTTATTCCTGGCTCACACACTCAAGAATTATTCCTGGTCATGCTCAGGGTACCATATGGGATGCTGGAAATCGAATGTCCTACCAGTTGTACTATTGATACAGCCCCTGGAGGTGTGAATTTTTGATTCTGCTGTCACTTCGGGGAAATCTGCCTAGCTAAGGTCAGTGCCAAGGAAACCAAAGCCATGAAACCAAGAGGGTTTTGCAGACAGAGGGTTTTGCAAGTGCATGACCTTTGTTTTCAGAATGTTGGACATGCATGTGCATTACAGATTCCTTGAAATAACATGTCTGTTGGCTGGCCAATTTGCTGCAACAGCAAGATCTTGATTCCTGTAAGGTGACCCTGAGTCTGATCGTTTCTTATTGAACTTCCGCCACTCATGCATTGAATTTTGAGAACCAGGTGAGAGAAGAACCTGTACTGGAAGGTTCTTCCGTGAACACAGAGTCAGAGGCACTGACAGTGTTTTGGGAGACCAAGATTCTTCTCTGTGGGAGGACAACTCCTGGCTTTGGGGGTGAAGGGGGATCGGAAGGAAACCTGTGTGGTGCTTTAAGGAATATGAGTTGCAGAGGGCCATCTCTTTTAGATGCATACATGTCTCCTCTGGTGAAGCTTACCCAGGTAACAAGATAAGGCTCTTTAGTTTATCTCTATTTTTTTTTCTTTCCTCAAAGCGTCCAGGCTTTGGGGCCAGAGAGATAGTATAGCTGATAGGGCGCTCACCATGCATGGTTTGCAGCACACCTGACATCTCGGATGTCCCCCTGAGCACCTCCAGGAGTAATTCCTGAGTGTAGAGCCAGAAATAACTCTTGAGCACTGTCAAGTGTGGCCCCCCAAAAACACCAAAATAATAATAATAATAATAATAATAATAATTAATAATGATAACAAAGCTTCTAGACCTAATCTTTTCAGGTGATCATCCCCATTGTTTTCAGATCTGCCTTTGGTCCCTTCAGATGTTCAAAGAAATTTCCTGCTAATAGCAAACCATCTCTTTTACCCCAAACACACAAACCGTTTCTTATCCTGAGTAATGTTTTCTTTCACTTTGGACCAATGTTCTTGAGACACTTAAGCTTATAACTATGGGTTTTATTTTTGCTTTGTTTTTTATTTGGGGTTTTGGGCCACCCCTGGTGGTGCACAGGCTTATTTCTGGTTCTGCACTCAATGATCACTCCTGCCATGAGTGCAAGATATGCGCCCTACCTGCTATGCTATCATTCCTAAGAAGTTTACAACTTTGAACCTACTGTTCTACCAGCCCTCTCCCTGCCATTTCCTATTTAATCAAGTATCCAAGCCTGGGGAATAACAATCAAAGCTCTGAAGATGACCCCTACCACGAGAATAAACCAGATCAGACATGAGTATGTGGGTAATTATTCTATGATTGTTGTAACAAACAGGAAATGGGTTTTCCCCTTTGATTCACTGAAATATGCATGGGGGGGGGGGTACAGGGTTATAAGGCCACTCCCAGCAGTGCTCCGGGGTAACTCCTGGCTCTGCACTCAGAAATTACTCCTGGCAAGCCCAAGAAACCATATGGATGCCAGGGATCGAACCCAGCTCAGCCCCAGGCAAGTCAGGTGTGCTGCCCATTGTACTATTTCTCCAGCTACTGTATTATTTTTTTAATCTTACTTTTCTAATAAGGTAAAATCTGGACTCCACAAATCATACTTCTAAACAAAAGTCCACGATTAATGCATAGTGAGCCAATCCTTTTTGATACAATAAAATCTTTGGGGTTTTTTGCGTCACCATACCTTCACTTAAGTCCCTGGGGATTGTCAGTTGGGTTCCCCTGAGCTGCTTTTAAGGTGTTTAGGGATACTAAACAACTTTTTCCATCTTTCATTCTGGCTCTGAAAGGATGTTAAGTCTCCAAAGCCACTCCAGGGCTTCTCAAGGTTCCTGAGGGATTTGAGTCCTTCCTTGTGAAGACAGTACTTTTTTTTTCCATTTATTTTCAAACTTGCCACAAGCATCACTTATTAATCTTGTTTACCTTTATTTGATTAGCAGTGCCACAACATTCAAAATAAAGCAAGTTGGACCCAGAAGAGGGATGCCGAGGAGTGCTCGATAATGAATTTCAAGTGAGTTTCAGGAGGTCCAAACCAAAATGTGTCCTGAAAAGGAGTTGCTGTTGGGATGGAGTGATGGCGCAGTGGGTAGGGCATTGACCTTGTACAAGGTGGACCTGAGCTAAATGGCTGCTGAACACCTCCAGGACTAACTCCTGAGCACAGAGCTTGGAGTAATTCCTGAGCATCACTGGATGTGGCCCAGAAATCAAAAATATAAAAATGAATTTTAGAGTTTCTGCTGTCAGCTCCAGCTGCAAACTGAGCACAGCTTCTCAGATCCATGAAAGAGGCCCATATGATTCAGAAATCTTTCTCCGACGTCGCCCTAACAATGGATCCCAAGTCCGAGCAGCTCAGATGCCTTGTAAAACCTGCTTTGGAGATCTGCACAGTGCACGCTCCATCTTGGAAACTGTCGACAAGCCACTACACTGTAAGGATGCCTCTTTTCCCCCTTTACTTTCTGGGGTGCACTCCATTCCAGGGAGTTACCTACATCCCGATCTGGGATGTGTAATACTTTTGCTTTACTTGAGGGACTCTCTCCTCTCTCTAAAGAAAGTTTGCCATGTCTCTGAACATGTTTTCTTTCACTCTCATATTTTCTTTTTCTTTCTTTCTTTTTTAATTGAATCGCCATGAGATACAGATACAAAGCGCTCATGATCAAGTTTCAGTCATACAATGTTCCAATACCCATCCATCCACCATTGTACATTTTCCATCATCAATATCTCCCAAATCCCTCCTTCCACTACCACCCCCAGCCCTACTTCTACCATAGAAACTTGTCTCTCTGTCTCTCTGTCTCTGTCTCTGTCTCTGTCTGTCTGTCTCTCTCTCCCCTTTCTCTCCCACACACCCACCCTTTTGGGCATTATGGTTTGCAATACAGATACTGAGAGGCTATCACATTTGATTATTTGCCTCCTCTGCCCCTACCGCATAAAGAAAACTATTCTACTTCAATCTCTGTCTTCTTTGGAGATTCTTTTCTGCAAGAACAGAGAACAGATCTGGGACCTGAAGGTGGATATTTTATCTCACTTGGGGTTGTAGTGAGCCAAGTAGCAGGACTACCAAGCAGTGAGCAAACCTCAGACACTGCATCAGACTTCTCACGCTTGTACTGATTCTGACCCCGGATGGCCCGTTGGCCTTTGCCCTGCCTCGGGATCCTAAGAAAAATCTTTGTGCCTTGTATGTTAATTGTTAAATCGGACTCAGTTATGGTTGGGGAAAAAGCAAACACCAAAATAACTGTCCAACCACAGGATCTCAAAAGTTGTACAACAAATAGACTCATCCTCTACTAACCACCAATTCATTAACCAACTCACCTCTATTAACCAAGGATTAACCAACTTCTATTAACCAAGGATTCATTACCCACTAACACCAGTCTGGGCCGCGTCCAGACAGGGTCCTCTTTGGGCACTCTTTGCCTTCTTACTAACACAAATTGATTCTAAATTACTTTTCCAAACAGCCCTATGAAGCCTATTATTGCCAGCCTCAGAGTAAGTCTTTCTGAGAACCAGAAGTCCACCGTCGTCTTGCTGCTAATATCTGAATAAAATAGTTTGTTGGGTATTTTTGGTTTGGGGGGCCACAGGGGTTGGTAACACTATTGTGACTTCCAGCTCTCCAGACGTTAGCTCCCCATAGTACCCACTCTCAAGAGTGAAAAGCATTTGCCAATTTTGCTTTATTGGGAAGCAGGCAGTTCATATGAACAGTAGTCACTGTCACTGTCCTCCCGTTGTTCATCGATTTGCTCGAGTGGGCCCAGTAACATCTCCATTGGAGACTTTTTTGTTGTTACTGTGTTTGGCATATCGAATATGCCATGGGTAGCTTGCCGTGCAGGGCGAGATACTCTTGGTAGCTTGCTGGGCTCTCCAAGAGGGGCGGAGGAATTGAACTCGGATCGGCTATGTTGGCTGTGTGCAAGGCAAACACCCTACTGCTGTGCTATCGCTCCAGCCCATGAACAGCAGAAATGGAATTATTAAAGATAATGAAATAAACTCCATTTTAATGGTTTAAACACTTCACGGTAACTCTAGTAAAGATCAGTGTTGTCGAATATATTAATTATGGTTAATTAGTGTGAATCATAAGAGAGTTAACGGAAGAATTTTTTGAACTTGCTCTCCAATGTCTTTTGTGAATGTATTAAACTTGGATAAGAAGCAACTTCCAGAGGCTGGAGCAATTACCGTGGGTACCTGCCATGCACACAGCCAACCTCAATTTAATCTCCAGCATCTCATCTGGTCCCCTGAGCACTGCCAGCAGTCATTTATTAGTGCAGAGTAAAGAACAGTCCCTGAACACAGCCAGGTGTGACCCCAAAACAAAATAAAATAAGCGACCTATAGAATCGAAAGAGCTATGCTTGGAATATCATGTTTCATTCAAGTAAAAGAAAAAATCGTCAACCTCCGTCAACGATCAAGAATCAGGGACACTGTCTTGCCAAGGTGTCAAAAATCAGATGGGCTGGACATGTAATGCGATCTAGAGATGACAGCTGGACTAGAGCCATTACTGACTGAATTCCACAGGACGTCAAAAGAACGTGTGGCCACCCACCTACGAGATGGTCAGACTTCTTCGTCAAAACCCTGAAAAAAGGGTTTGAGGCTCTTCGTGCTCCTGAAGTGAGCAGACGCCACTGGGCTACACTAGCACACGACAGGGACAAATGGAGACATAATTGGCACCCGCTCGACCAAATCTATGATCAACGGGATGATTAGTGATACAAGTGGCAAGGCATCATTCAATCTGGACTGTTATTCTATTATCAGTTACAAGTTAGGAAATGCAGTCAATACATGTATCACTAAACATCTTTTTTGGCTGCAGGGCAAGGGGCGCAGCTCACTTCTGCACATGGGGCACATAGAGGAATCAGTCCCTTTGGTGCTTTGCGCTCTGCTCTCAATGCATGCTGCTCACAACCGTAGGAGCAGAATGGAAATCAGGTTCAAAGTGCTTTCCAGCATCCCCAGGAGCTAAGGGGATGAACATAGCCAAGCGTGGCCCCAAAACAAAATACAAATAAACAAGCATAGGTATGCTGGATAGGTCTGCTCTATCCAGACATACCTCTGCTTATTCGTGATTGAAAAGTTTTTGTCCAAGAAATGGGAAGACTCAGATCTGGCATCAAACGGTGCTCTCATGCCTTTCCTAGCCAAGAGAGTTCTCTACTTTTCAACAGTCTCCTCTGCAAGGAGCTGGGGTCTAGTTAATTCTACCTCATGGGACTAGATGATTCCTGGAAGAGACTTATGATTGTCATGACTTAAGAGCGTCATGATTGACACATTGCAAGAGCTCAAAAAATGTTCACTCTATATCTTAAATCCCGGAACCATCTGAATTTGACTAAGTCAGAAGACATGCAGTGGAGAGGCACACAGACTTCTCAGGAGATGTGTGGGTGGGTCACTAGAGCAAACCTTAGACTGTTGTTATGGAAATCTCCATACTCTTCTCTTAACAGTGCTGAAATAACTAAATTCGAGGTGGCATACATTTTTGCAAAAATAACTCTAAGCATATAATCGAATCTAGTAAATGGGATCTCATTTATGGGATTACCAGTACAAATCTCTATTTCAGATATAAAATTTTATTTGGGGGCTGGAGCAATAGTACAGCTGATAGGGCATTTGCCTTGCATGCAGCCAACCTGGGTTAGATCCCCAGCATCCCATATAGTCCCCTAAGCACCACTGGGAGTAATTCCTGAGTGCAGAGCCAGGAGTAACCCCTGAGCACCGCCAGGTGTGACCAAAAAAATTATATTTGACATTAAATAACATCACTTATTGATTTCCATCATATTGGTATTTCCTCGCTAAGAACCAAGGATAATATGGACTTTGTAATACAACAATGTAAAAATCTTATAAAGTCGAATATAAATTTCATGAAGCCAAAAAATAATTTTACTTATCTTGGAAAAGAGCCAAAAGGTAACCAGAGTACTTGTAAAGAACTATTTATACTTAGTTTTTAAAAATTAAGCTTTTTCTTGTGAAATAAGCTCAATTTAAAAATGTATTTTATAAAGAATTTAATTTGTACAAAGTATATTCTATGACCGATATAGTCTGTAAAGCAATAACAGAAAAATGCCACGAAAATTTTTCAAATACTTGGAAATGTAAGAATACACTTCCGGGGGCTTGAGATAGTACAGAGGGCAACTGGTCAACCTGGGTTTGATCTCTGACACTCCTTATTGCCCCCCAAGCCTGCAGGAGTGAGGCCTGAACTCAGAGCCAGGAGTAAGCCCTGAGCACCACCAGGTGTGGCCTCCAGACAAAACAAAACAAAATAACAAAAATATTCTTCTATTTCATGGATAATAGAGTTATTTCCCATTAAGATTTAGAAAGTATTGTGAATAAAGATTTTTTAGAGAAAGTCGAGAGATAGTTCAAAGAAGTGTATGTTTTATTCTCAGGAGCCCTGGTTTTGATCCACAATACTGATAATCCTCTGAGCACCGGAAGAGCAATTCCAAATATTGAGTTGGGAGTGTCCCAGAGCTCCTCTAAATGTTAGTCTCCCCCCCCAAGAAAGTTCTTATAGAGAAAGAAACACAAAGCATTTTAATGTCATGATGTATATATATTCGTATGTTGTATACATGTATGTATTACACTTATGTTTAAATATATATTTAATAAACACACATATATGTTTAACAAAAAATATATATGTTCAATATTTGGTTATTAAACCTGTATTATTTGTTGAGTGCGAATTTTTCTCCCATTCAGTTAGGTGTCTTTTAGTTTCAGCCTGATTCTTTTTCCATGCAGAAACTCTATAATTTGATATCTTCCCATTTGTTTATTTTAGTTTCTGTTGCCTTTGCCAGTGGAATCATTATTATTGAAAACATCTTTAAGGTCCAAATCTTAGAGCATTTTGCTGATATTTTCCTCATTGTTCTTTATGGATGCTGGTATGATCTCAGGGTCTTTGACCCACCCTAAATTGATTTTTGTATAAGATAGGAGATATGGATCCAGTTTCATTTTTTGATATGTGTCAAATTATATTTTGATATATTTTTTGATTTGGTTGTCAAGCACCATTCTACTACCATGCTGTTTTTATCGGAGAGCCCGGCAAGCTACCGAGAGTATTCGATATGCCAAACACAGTAACAACAAAGTCTCCAATGGAGACGTTACTGGGCCCGCTCGAGCAAATCGACGATCAACGGGAGGGCTGTTTTTATCACTACAACTTTATAGTTTAGTATCAAGATAGATAATGAGATTTCTCCCAATTTCTTATTTCTCAGTATGAACTTAGCTATCTGAGTTGTTCTATGATTTCACACAAATTTATTATAATTTCAGAAAATTAATGAACTTGTTTTAATGAAGTAATGTTAAGACAATCATATCATATTCCTTGTTAGGATATGCATCACAAAGTTTTGGAACTTGGGGTAAAAGCACTTGTAGAATGATAGGAATGATAAACTGTGGTGACAAAATTTTATCAAAAATTAGACATTGCCTTTTTCTAAATTGTTTCCATGATCAGAAGAAAAAATGAAAATTGCTTTTATTACAAAATAGACATATTTAAATTATTAATATAATCTCTATGTTATTACTATGTTTTACTATGTGGCATAGTACTCAGAAATAACTTAAACATCATATTTTTGACGTGGGAACATGCTTCCTGATTAATATGGATTTCAATTAGGTGAAGAATGTTATAATTTAAAAGAGTTTGATGAGAGATTTTCAACACTAACTTATTTTCTTCTCATTTGTGAAAGTGTGCTTACACATCTAAATCTCCAAACTTTTATTACAATAAGTTATCCAACCTTGGTTTTATGATAGAAATCGCAAATACAACTCTTGAAAGCATTGAAGAACAGGTTAAAACATTTGTTTTATGATAGTACAGTAAAATAGATATTAAGTCATGATTTCAGAATTTTTGAAGCAACCAAAAGGAATATTTTATAAAATTACAGATGATATAGAAATAACTTACCTATAATTTATAGTCGTGATAATACTCATTTTGGTTGGTTGGCATTTTAGGACATGGGAGATGAGGAGAAACATTTAAGCATCAGGAAAAATTAAATGCACTTAAGCATCTAGGAAAAATAAAATGTTGGGCTGGAGAGATAGTACAGCAGGTAGGGCCCATACCTCGAACAGGGCCAACCAGGGTTGATCCCCAGCACCCCATATACTGCCCCCAGAACTTCCAGGAGTAAACCCTGAGCACAGTGGGATATAATGAAAGGAGAAGGAGGAGGTACAAAGAAAGAGAAGGAGGAAGAAGAAGAAGAAAAAGAAGGAGGAGGAGGAGGAGGAGGAGGAGGAAGAGGAGGAGGAGGAGGAGGAGAAGAGGAGGAGGAGCTTCAAACAAAAATTAAAAACATATTTCTTCAAGGAGTTCATTTTATTCCAACGACAGTATAGCATAATATTAGAAAAGAAAACAAAGGTTACAAAAGGAAGAATTTGGCCACTCCCAGTGGAGTTCAGGATCTACTTCCTGTGGTACTTGGGGGCCATGGGGTGACAGGAACCCAACCCAGGACTCCTGTGTGCAAAGCATGGATCCCATCTCTTTAAGCCATCTCCCTGGCCCTTCTTTTATCTTTCCTCTTTCTATAACTAGCATAAATGATATAATGTACTAAATAAATAGACTCTTTTTATAAAATGTTAGAATTCCTGACATTCAAGTACAATAAAAGTCCGAACTATCTGAAGCTGGGGAGTGGATACCACGGAATCAATACATTAGGAACACGCAAGGTGCCTGATCCCCCGAGCCTGCGCTGTGGCCTGGAGGACCCTGCACAATCCCAGCTCTTGGGGGTCAGAGCATCCTCCATCTCTGTCTCTGAACCGCTGGATGGCTCAGTTGCCAGACTCAGTTTTGCTGGTTGGGGACCCCAGGATTCCTGAGTAACCCCTGAAAAATAAAGAAAAACTAAAATAAAATAACGAAAATAAAGTGAGAGAACCAATTTTAGAAAACTAAATTCATTTATTAGACTGAGCTCTATGCTTCCTAAGGATTTTATTAAAGCATTCAGAATGTTACTCTAAGCTCACAACAAATAAAATGTGGCGCCAGAGAGATAGCAGAGTGGGTAAGGTGCTTGCCTTGCACAGGGTCGACCAAGGTTCAATCCCCGGCATTCCACATGGTCCCCCAGACCTGCCAGGAGTGAGTCCTGAGCACAGAGGCAGGAGTCAGCCCTGAGCAACAGTGAGTGTGCACCCCCCCCCCACACACACACACACTGTAGCACTCAGCACTGCCCTCCCGTTGTTCATTGATTTGCTCAAGCAGGCCCAGTAACATCTCCGTTGTGACAATTGTTACTGTGTTTGGCATATCAAATACATCACGGGTAGCTTGCCAGGCTTTGTCGTGCGAGCGGAATACTCTCCACAGTTTGCCAGACTCTCTGAGAGGGGCGGAGGAATCGAACCCAGGTCAGCCGCATGCAAGGCAAATGCCCTATCTGCTATGCTATGGCTCCAGCCCCCGCCCCATACATACATATACACAAATAAATAAATAAGAGGAATGAAATTTTTGTTTTCCAGAGTCGAAAACAGGGAAAGTTCTGCATAGTATTATTGTGAGGATTAACTTATATCCCCTGTCATTTCCCTGTCATTTATATCGCATATAAAACATGATAAATGATTAATCAGTATTTTTGATAATTTACCTAGTAAAGGAAACATGTTGCACTCCATATACATGAATATACTATAAATTGTACTATACCGAAACAAATACTTGCCTTGTATCACCAAGGTGCCAGGCACAATTCTAGGTGCTGTCCCTTCAGTGACTCACAAGACAAAAGATGTGACACGTCTTTCAAAACACAAAAGCGCTGAAAAGAATTGAGTGCACATAAGCACCTCTAAGACTCAAAAAACCAATCTATTCCTGTCTATCTGTCATAGGAGACCCCTCACCCAAGTCCCCAATCTACCCTAGGAAAGAGAAGAAAAGCAACTATGAATAGACTAAGGAGACGGAGACAGACTTTCTCCACTATGCCTTTTTGGTTGTTGTTTTGGCTACACAGTGGCAAGCGTTCAAGTAGCTCAGCATACTGCTGCAACTAATTTCAATATTGACATTTTGGAATGCTCAAGAATTCTAGCTATGTCCATAAAAGTGAGGAGGGCAGAGAACAGGAATCTCAAAAGCAAGCAGGGCCAAAGTTCTATTGACAGAAACCATCCCCAGTAAATGGTAGAGTTGATAGAGAACTCTGTAAAACATCAAGTCAAGCATGGTTCTTCATGGTCATTCAACATCTCTTAAGATACCCTTGAGCAGTGATATCCCAAGTATATATTCCAGGGACACTGGAACACGTTCCTTGGAGTCTTTATGAATATTTGTGACACCTCCCTGGAAGCTTTCTGCTCCTCGTTTTCCTCAAGCACCATCAAGATCACTGAGTTTAGGGGCCCAGAAAGTAGCTCAGTATATACTTCTCTTATAGGCCCCAAATTCAATCCTTTGCACAGCAAAACAAACCAAATATTTTCATGCATACTTAGCTTCGTTTTTATTTTCCTAATCATCTATATTGGGATATCCACAAAGGCCTACCATCTATATTTATCTATAGAACTTCAGTGACATGAAATTTGGGTTGATAGCTATCATAAGATACATAAAACCAACCCCCAAATTTTTCCAACACCCTTAAATAGTTTTAAAAAAATATTTTGTGACCTAAGTAACCTCCAGTCAATTGTATTTCTCAAGGAAACTCTCATTTACAAGTCCCTTTGACAATTACACAGATGATGAATTGAAGGCGAGAGGAATCTCCATCTTATATATGCAATCAGACAAAGAGTTGCCTGTTTGTTAACCCTAGGAAGCTTCTAATGAGTCCCAGGAGAAATAGAGCTATTCCCAGAGTTCTTAAATGGAGTGAGTCTATTGCGTGTACAAATTTCAAGCCAACTTTAGAGCTCATCCTGTGTTTAGTTTAACAGTGGGGGTGCGGGGAATAGTGTTGGAAGAAAGAGTCACCCGTGGCAGCCTGAAGATTGACAAAAGAACATTTTTTGAGAGAGGAGATGAGAGAGAAGCTAATCAAGCCAGCATTTGGGCTTGTCTTTCTCTTGGATAAATCTGCAGTGCTACCTTCTTCCAGTTTAGAAGTCTGAGTCAGATGAGTAATTATTTTCATTTGCGCCATCATAATTGGTCTCCTCTGATGTTCTACTAACTGATCTGTGGATGTTGAAGGTCATCATTCTTTTTTCCGAGGGGGGCGGGGCACACCTGGCAATGCTCAGGGCTTACTCCTACCTCTGCACTCAGGAATTACTCGTGGTGGTGCTCAGAGGACCATATGGGATGCCGGGGATTGAACTGGTTCGGCTGCATGCATGGCAAGCTTCCTACCCGCTGTACTATGGCTCTGGCCCCAGAGGTCATCATTCTTGACTTGTGAACTCTACTGTCTACTGGAGCTCTGGATGTGATCTCACCTGTCCCATTGTCTCTATGCATTAATGATTCCTAAATTTACATCTCTGCTCCACACTTCAGCTCAGACTCAGAACTGCCTGGAGAGCATGGGCTTCTCAATGGTAAGATATCTAAAATAAAAGTGAGTAAATTACTCCCTAAACTACTAACCTGTCTTTCTGAGTATGCCCAAATGGCTCCTATATATTCAGTTGCTAAAACCAGAAGCAAAAATTATCTTTGTAACAAGCTTTATTCTCATCCCCATATCTGATTCCTACTCTGCAATGTCTTGTAGACATTTCCTGCGTAGTGTTTTCCCCCCTTCCTGCTATTCATCCTGAAGTCATTATCTGCAGGAGGACCTGAACGGCACTCACAGCTTCTTCCAGACACCCTCATCCTACATCTCCCAACACCATTTTCTGCCCTTCTCAAATACAGCCCTTTCTCATTTGAACATCTGACTTGGGACTTGAACCGTTTCCTCCCAGATCAGTCCTCAGAGACTGGTTGTCTTGACTCTTCAACCCCTCTAGACTTCTTGAGCATGATCTAACATTCAGACTTTACTCTCTTCATTGGTGGATATTAAATCCAAGTCTCATAATATTCTATGTTAAACTCTATGCTTTCTCACACGTACAGAAAAAAGAATTCTGATTGTATCCAATATTCTCACTTGCTCTATGTTCTAGCTCTGCTCTTTAGTACTTTTGTTCTTGAATGCCCTTCCATCTCTCCTTCCCTTGGGAAATTTGTCTTTATCCTTAATCTCTAATTGTGGAATGAGTTCCAATCCAGGTCTCCACCCCCAAAACCCCAGTTTTTCCATCTCTGACACTAGATTGACTTCTAATTTAGCCATCTGCTTCTATAGAATAAAACTTTTTCTTGAACTTCATAACATTTTACTGTGATTATTCCTTCACTTTAGTCTACCTACGTGTAAGGCGGAGAGTTCCCCTTGTATTAACTCCGTAAATCAGTGCCTCAGATCTAGTAATTAAAAATATATACTTACAGAAAAAAATGAGTCACAATCTAAGTCCAGAAAAATCCAAATCTTGCTTTCTTGCTAATACTGTAAGGGGTGGCATACTGATAAAAGGAAAAAAATTGGAACCACAAAGCATAACAATGCAATAAGCTTTAAAAAAAATTGAGGGAACCTGAGGATAGTACAGCAGGCAGGGTTCTTGTCTAGCATGCAGTGGACCCAGGTTCGATCCCCAGTACCCCATGTGATTCCCCTAAGCCGCACCAGGAGTGCTCCAATAATAAAGCCAGGAATAAGCCCTGAGCACTGTTACATGTGACTCCCAAAAGTACGAACAGTGCCCGCTGGCCTTAGGAGAGGGCATTCTTCAATGGTGCATCCTTTCACATCAAGCACTTGGGCAGAATGATGCTTCGACTAGGAAGTTTTGATAAGAGAATGACTTTCACCATGTCAAAGAGAGGATTACCTATCATTTCAAAGTCAGCCAGGTTTTCTTTTTTAAAAATTGTATATCACTCAAGTCAAGGAGGCTAGAAATGAAGAGAACCTTCTTTTTTTCCCTTCCATGGTCTTGACAACCTGGGCTTTAGAAGAAAATAATAATAAAAACAAAAAATAAGTAAATAATAAAAATTGTATATCTTTTATTCTTTTCCTATTCATTCCATGTCTTTTAACCTTGAGTCTATCTAACACCTCCAAAGTAATGTATCTTCCAATTAGTTTATATTTTATATTCCCCTACTCACTTAATTCTGTAGGAGGGATGCACAGACCCACATGCTCAGAAACTTTATATAAAAATCAGTATACATAGAAAAGGATGATAGGACATTTCCTTTAAGAAAAAAAATATTTTTTACCTTATTTCCAGGCTTCATTCTGTTCACAACACACTATTTTCTGCAAAGTCCTCAAATTTGCTGGCCTACATCTTCCTTCCTGTTGACAGCTCAATCTGTGATGTAGATGTGCTATAATTTATTCAGCCACTTCCTTCTAAACTGTGTTCACTTTATTTCCAGTTGTTTGACACTCAAAACAATCCTGCAGTTACTGAGCCACCAGCTATGCTGATGGTGGAGGTGAAACAGGCAAACCAGGAGTTCTGGGAAGAACACAGGTAGCAGTAAATGCTCTTCCTGAACTCTCTGCTCAGGCTGCAGGAAGCTCTTTCCTTCCTAAAGATCCAGGAGAGCTCACATGCTCTAGTGATGACTCTAACTAACAAACATCTATCAGCATCAAAGCTCACAAACTTCAAAGGTTAAGTCTCTCCCAGCTTTGGAGCTCTCATTGTCCCCCCAGTACCTGCTGGTCAACAGAGGAGAAATTCCTATTGTTGTTTGGGGTCTCAAAAGCAATGCTCAGGGGTTATAGGAGGCACTCCCAAGGCACTCCTAAGGCAAATCAGGCTGGATACTTGGATGCTTGAACCCTGCAGTGCCAGAGGCCAGTGGTGTCGCTCCCAGTGGTACTTGGGAGTCTATAATACTAGAATCAAACTCAGGCCCTCAAGGATGAAGTCTGTACTGCAATCCTCTAAGTATCCCCCCAGTATTCTACTCCTTTTCTTTCTTCCCAGGCCCCGATGAAACACAAGCCAGGCTTCATCTACACTCAGCAGTCTAGAGCTCCCTGCAGCCAAGAAGAGATGCTCTCAAATTCAATGTTCCCAGAATCTGTTCCAAGTTCACTTAATAATTCAGTAGATTGCTATGGAGCCCATTGCAAGTAAAGCAGTACTATTATATATTTGAAGTAGAAATGTGATGACACAAATCACTTAATTAATGTAAAGCCAGAGCAATGAACTGAAAAATGAGTGGGAAACTACCCCATTCCCTGCCGTCACTGCTGAGGTCAACTTAGTACAGTACTCAAGAGACAATGTGTAGGAAGCAGCCTGAACTTCGAAACATTTCTACTAAAAATGATTTTATCGTAGAGAATTCAAAAATATCCTTAACTTCTACTTGATGTCAGGATTTTTTTTAACATACTATGCAAATATACTTACATGAACCATGCAACTCAAATTGTGTAACTACTCTGAGACCATAGTTCTCCTTTTTAAAAATTTAATTACGGATCAGTTCCGGGGCACTGTCTCCTCATTCATCCAGGTACCCACCCGGTGGCAGGGCCCCTTCCCGGGCCTGAGCAGCTAACTGGATCCCCTGAGAATGGCCGGTTTTCACCCTTGGTCTGCAGGGGATGGAAATTGAGGCACACTGCATGAAAACAAAGCTGAACAGATCTGGGCACCCTCTTCTCATTCATCCAGGTACCTGCCCGGTGGCAGGGCCCCTTTCCCTGAGGTGTGGCTGCTGATGCGGCCATGAGTTATTCCCCCCACATATCCCATAGGAACCATAAGTGACCCTCTTACGTGGAATGTTCACTAGGTTAGCATAACCACCAGAAAAACATTAGCCCATAATTCATTAAGCCCATCTCAATTCATTCTGCATCTCAAGCAGAATAGTAACAGCGACCATGAAGGTCTAAACCACACAATGGTAAAGCAACACAGAAGCCCACCATGCTTACTTATTGAAGAGGCTAGCCCAGAAGACACCAACAGTAATGAAGTGCTACACAACCTCTCTGACGAGGAATTTAGAAGGGAGCTACTGAGGATGCTTAGAGAGCTAAAAGAAACAATGGAAAGCAATGTCAATAAAAGACAAGAGAATTTGAAGGTAGAAATGAGGAAAATGCAAATGGAAATGACAGACCTGAAAAACCTGGTGGGTGAATTGAAAAACTCAGTGGAAGTCCTCAGCAGCTGTTACTCTGAGGACAGAATCAATGAGCTCAAAGATGAAGTCCAGAGACTTTCCAGAAAAGAGCAGAAAATGGAAAAGAGACTCAAAATTAAGGAACAGATGGCAAGAGAAGTCTGTGATGAAGCCAAAAGGTGTAACATAAGAATTATTGGAGTCCCAGAGGGACAGGAAGAAAACCCTGATGAAGAAGAAATTGTCAAAGACATCATTGCTGTGACGTTTCCAGAGCTGAAGAAAACATGTGACCACATTCAGGAGGCCCTAAGGGTACAAACTAGAAGAAATCCGAATAAAAATACCCCAAGGCACATCCTGATCAAAATGAACAAAACTTTAGATAGAGACAAAATTCTGAAAGCAGCAAGATCAAAGAAAGAAATTTCCTACAAAGGAGCATCCTTAAGATTCACAGCTGATTTGTCTGATGAAACCCTCATGGCCCCAAAACAGTGGTGGGATATAGTGAAAAAACTCAATGAAATAAAGGCCTCACCAAAAATACTTTACCCAGCAAGACTCTCATTCATAACAGAAGGAATAACACACAGTTTCACAGACAAACAACAACTCAGAAACTTCATAGACTCAAAACCATGGTTACAAGAACAACTAAATGGGCTACTTTAAGACAAGACAGGCCCCTCAAATACACCAAATTTCAACACAAAAATGGGACAAAAACCCATAACAATAATCTCTCTCAATGTCAATGGGCTAAATGCACCAATTAAAAGACACAGAGTGGCAGGATGGATTAGAAAATTGGATCCAACATCTGCTTCCTGCAAGAAACTCATCTCAATCGGCAAAGCAAACACAGGCTCAAAGTCAAAGGCTGGAAAACAATCCTACAGGCAACAGCTCCCATAAAAAAAAGCTGAGGTAGCCATCCTAGTATCAGACCACATTGATTTCAGACTGAAGAAGGTCACAAGAGACAGTGAAGGCCATTTCTTATCGATCAAGGGATCTGTACAACAAGAAGAACTTACAATACTAAATGTATATGCACCTAGTGAGGGACCAGCAAAGTACTTAAAACAGCTACTCATAGATTCAGAGAAAGACATTGGTAGTAACACAATACTAGTGGGAGACTTCAACACCGCTTTATCACTTCTTGATAGATCAACCAGACTCAAGCTTAGCAAGGACATAATTCATCTGAGGGAAACAATGGAAGAAAGGGGCTTAGTAGATATATACAGGACACTTCATCCTCAAAAAGCTGAATACATTTTCTTCTCAAGCGTGCATGGAACATTCTCCAAGAGAGACCACATGCTGAGCCACAAAACATACCTCCATAAAATTAAGAAGATAGAGATTGTATCAACAATCTTCTCAGACCATAATGTGCTGAAATTAGAAGTAAATCACACATAAAAACAAAACTAAATCAAACTCCTGGAAATTAAAGAGTTCACTATTGGACAACGAGTGGCTTAGAAAGAAAATCAAAAGATTCCTGGAAACGAATGAAAATGAGGACACGAGTTACCAAAACCTATGGGACACAGCAAAAGCTGTGTTAAGAGGAAAGTTTATAGCTCTACAAGCATTTCTCAGGAAGGAAGAACAAGCCCCACAAGTAACCTAACCTCACAGCTTAAGAGCTTGGAGAAGGATCAACAAAAGGAGCCCAATCAGAACAGGAGGAAGGACATAATAAAACGCAGGGCAGAGATTAACGAGATGGAAATCCAAAAACCAATACAAAAGATCAATGAAACCAAGAGCTGGTTCTTCGAGAAAATAAGCAAGATCGATAAGCCTCTAGCAAAACTCACAAAGAAAGGAAGAGAGAAACCCCTAAAAAATCAAATCAGAAATGAAAAGGGGGTCATTACAACAGAGACTACAGAAATTCAGAGGATCCAAAGAGAGTACTTTGAGAAGCTTTATGCCACGGAACACAAAAACTTCGAGGAAATGAATAAATTCCTAGATTCCTATAGCCTCTCAAGGCTGAACCAAGAAGACCTGGAATACCAGAACAGACTTATCACCATCAAGGAAATTGAAATGGTAATAAAAGGTATCCCCAAGCACAAAAGTCCTGGCCCAGATGGATTCACTAGTTAATTCTTCCAAGTCTTTAAAGAGGACTGATTCCCAATCCTCTTTAAGCTTTTCCACAAAATTACAATATCAAAAACACTTCCGAATAGTTTATACGAAGCAAATATCACCCTGATACCAAAAGCAGACAGAGATACCACAAAGAAAGAGAATTACAGGCCGATATTCCTGATGAACACAGATGCAAAGATCCTCAACAAACTATTAGCAAATAGAATCCAACGACTCATCATAAAGATCATACACCATGACTAAGTAGGATTCATCCCAGGGATGCAAGGATGGTTGAACATTCACAAATCGATCTACATAATCCATCATATCAACAAAAGAAAAGATAAAAAGCACATGATCATATCAATAGATGCAGAGAAAGCATTTGACAAGATCCAGCACCCCTTTATGATGAAAACCCTAGCCAAAATGGGTAGAGAAGGGACTTTTCTCAATATAGTTAAAGCCATCTACCACAAGCCTACCGCAAACATCATACTCAATGGGGAAAAACTGAGAGCCTTTCCCCTAAGATCAGGGATGAGACAAGGATGCCCACTCTCTCCACTGCTGTTCAATATATTACTGGAAGTACTTGCAATAGCTATTAGGCAAGAAAAAGATATTAGGGGCATCGGAGAGCCCGGCAAGCTACCGAGAGTATTTGATATGCCAGACACAGTAACAATAAAGTCTCCAATGGAGACGTTACTGGGCCCGCTCGAGCAAATCGACGATCAACGGGAGGGCCTTTACCTTACCTTACCAGGTAGGAAAGGAAGAAATCAAGCTCTCACTATTCGCAGATGATATGATACTATACTTAGAGAACACTATAACTTTTACCAAGAAACTCCTACAAACAATAGACTTGTATGGTAAAGTTGCAGGCTATAAAATCAATATACAAAAGTCCATGGCTTTCCTATACGCAAGCAGTGAGAGAGAAGAAAGTGACATGAAGAAAACAATCCTGTTCACAATTGTGCCCCAGAAAATCAAGTACCTAGGAATCAGATTAACTAAGGAAGTAAAGGACCTGTACAAAGAAAACTACAAAACGCTACTTCAGGAAATAAAAGAGGAGATGAGAAAATGAAAAGATACCCCTTGCTCATGGATCAGGAGAATTAACATTGTCAAAATTGCAATACTTCCCAAAGCATTGTACAAATTCAAAGCGATCCCTATAGCAAAACCCATGACATTCTTCAAAGAAATGGAGCAAACACTCCTGAAATTCATATGGAACAATAAGCACCCACGAATAGCTAAAGCAATTCTTGGGAAAAAGAAAATGGGAGGAATCAACCTCCCTAACTTCAAACTCTACTACAAAACAGTAATAATTAAAATAGCATGGTACTGGCACAAAGGCAAAGCTGCAGACCTATAGAACAGGATTGAATATACTGACATCTCCCCTCAAACATATGATCACCCAATCTTTGATAAAGGAGCAAGAAATGTGAAGTGGAGTAAGGAAAGCCTCTTTAACAAATTGTGCTGGCAAAACTGGACGGCTACATGCAAAAAAATGGGCTCAGACCTCTGTCTAACACCATGTACAAAAGTAAGATCAAAATGGCTTAAAGAACTTAACATCAAACCGGAATCCATAATGTACATTGAAGACAAAGTTGGCAAAACCCTCCATGACATTGAAGCTAATGGTATCTTCAAAGATGTCACGCCACTGGTCAAGCAAGTGAAAACAGAGATAGACAAATGGGACTATCTTAAACTAAGAAGCTTCTACACCTCCAAAAAACAGTGACCAAAATACAAAGACAGTCTACATAATGGGAAAGGATATTCGCCCAACACATATGCGATAAGGGGTTGATATCAAAGATATACAAAGAACTGTTTGAACTCCACAAGAAGAAAACATCTAACCCCATCAAAAAATGGGGCAACGAAATGTAAAGAAACTTTCTCAAAGAAATCATAATGGCAAAAAGTCACATGAGAAAATGCTCTACATCATTAATCATCAGGGAGATGCAGATTAAATCAACAATGAGATACCATCTCACACCACAGAGACTGGCCCACATCCAAAAGAACAAAAGCAACCGGTACTGTGGCGAGAAAGGAACCCTCCTTCACTGCTGGTGGGAATGCCAACTGGTTCAGCCCTTTTGGAAAACAGTATGGACAATTCTCCATAAATTAGAAATTGAGCTCCCATTTGAACCAGCAATACCACTACTGGGAATATATCCCAGAGAGGCAAAAAAGTATAGTCGAAGTGACATCTGCACTTGTTTGTTCATTGCAGCACTGTTTACAATAGCCAAAATCTGGAAAAAACCCGAGTGCCCCAGAACAGATGACTGGTTAAAGAAACTTTGGTACATCTACACAATGGAGTACTATGAAGCTGTTAGAGAAGACGAAGTCATGCAAGTGGTACTACATGGAAATTATCATGCTAAGCAAAATGAGTCAGAAAGAGAGGGACAGACATACAAAGATTGCATTCATCTGGGGAACATAAAGAAACAAAATAGGAGACTAACACCTAATAATAGCCGAGATAAGTACCAGGAGGTTTGCTCCATGGATTGGAGGCCAGCCACACACGCTAGGGGAAAAGGGAGCTCAGATAGAGAAGGGAGCACCAAATAAATGGTGTTGGGAGGATCCTCCCAGGATGGGAGAAGCATGCTAAAAGTAGACTATAGAACGAACATGTTTGCCACTCATTGCCTCTTCTGCAAACCACAGGACCCAAAATGAGAGAGAGAGCAAAAGAGAATGCCCTGCCACAGAGGCATGGTGGGACTCGGGGATGGGGGGTGGGAGGGATACTGGGATTTGTGGTAGTGGAAAATGGACACTGGTCAAGGCATGGGTACTTGATCATTGTATAATTTAAACCCAAGCACAAAACTTTGTACCTCATGGTGTTTCATTAATTTAAATTTTAAAAAATTACGCATTTTTTAAATAATTCTTTTCTATTCAACTTCTAGGGTATTTCTACTTTTTATGCTTACTCTTGGCTCTGCAGCCAAGGATCACGCCTGCTGGTGCTCAGAGAGTGTAAGGGGGAAGAGGGGATTGAGGTCAAACTTGTGCCACCCACATGCAAGGCATATTCCCTACCCATTGGACTATCTTTCCATTTGCAATTTTGAAAGCTTTTATGCACAGCGGTAGGGCGTTCGCCTTACAAGCGGCCAACATGGCCAACCCGAGTTCGATTCCTCCGCCCCTCTTGGAGAGCCCGGCAAGCTACCGAGAGTATTTGCTATGCCAGACACAGTAACAACAAAGTCTCCAATGGAGACGTTACTGGGCCCGCTCGAGCAAATCGACGATCAACGGGAGGGCCTTTACCTTTACCTTTTATCTAGTAGATACTTCTACAGCATATTAGTAATATCAGATACTAATATCAGTTTCTCGGTTTGTACAGTCAACTTTGTTATAACCTGGCAGAATTAACTATCAATTTTTTTTGTCCTTGTTTTTGTCCATGTTTTTATCCTTACCCATTTGAACACCACCAAGCATGATGTCCCTAAAATGTTCACCAATGAACCCATGGCCCAGTGCAGATAACTACCATCTTCATCCTGGAATCAGTACTGACGAGTCTCAACCAAGAACAAGCGCAACAGAAAGCACTGGAGAAATTTTTTGTTTTTGCTTTTTTTTTTTTTTTTTGCGGGAGGGGGTCACATCTGGCAATGCACAGGGGTTATTCCTGGCTCTGCACTCAGAAATTACTCCCCGCGGTGCTTGGGTGACCATATGGGATGCTGGGAATCGAACTACATTGGCTGGGTTGGCTACATGCAAGGTAAACATTCTACCTGCTGTGCTGTCGCTCCAACCAGCCCTGGAGCAAATTTGGATAATGTGCCCAAATCAGCCAATTGTGTCCTGTGGGGACCCTCCTCCACCACTCCCACGAAAAAGCAGACTGTAGCATGGGAATGCCTCATTTTTGTGGTCCTTCTATTTTTCATTCTCAATTTTAACCCCAAACACATACTAACAACATGGTATCTGCAACAAATAGTTATTCTGGATTCCTTCATACCAAAGTTTTACGGAAGCTCAAATATGCCCTCAAGCAAAAAGTCATGAAAACAGGGTAGAGATCAACAGGAAATTAGATTTGTCAGTAAGCTGACATTAAGAAAAGCAGTATGAATTATTATTGAATCCTAGAACAAATGACCAAGAATTGTTTGACCGGCAAGCAGCAGTTCATATACGAGTTAGGGGTGTTAGGGAAAAAATTAAAGAAAGACTACCTATGTGAGACTTAAGGATGATCTCTCCCCATTGGTTGAACAAATGGAAGTTAAGAGAAACAAATGGAGCAAAGAAGCTTCTGCTGCAAAAGAAACAAGGACTGGAATAAAAATACACCCACAGATGAGAAGAGATATTTGCCTGCACTCATCCAAGATATAGAAAGCTCTGGTAGAACTTTACATGAAAATAGGGTGTGGGGGGCAGGAGTGAGAGGTGAGCAGAAACTTCATTAAAGAAGGCATACAGATGGTCAAGAGACAGATGAAACAATGCTCAGTATCACTAATCAGGGAAAAAAGGCCCTCCCGTTGATCATCGATTTGCTCGAGCAGGCCCAGTAACGTCTCCATTGGAGACTTTGTTGTTACTGTGTTTGGCATATCGAATACTCTCGGTAGCTTGCCGGGCTCTCCGGGAGGGGCGGAGGAATCGAACTCAGGTCGGCCATGTTGGCTGCGTGCAAGGCAGACGCCCTACCTGCTGTGCTATCGCTCTATGAATCAGGGAAATGAAAATCAAAACAACACCGAGAAACAGTGAGATATCATCTCACACCAGTGAGACTGGCACACATAACAAAGAACAAAAACAACAGGTGCTGGCATGGATGTGGGGAAAGCAGCCCTCATTCACTACTCGTGGGAATGTCGACAGGCCCAGCCTTTTTGGAAAACAATATGGGCACGCCTCAAAAAACGCCAAGAACTGAGATTCCATCTGAAGCGACAGTTTCATTTCTTGGTATCTACCCCAACAGCAACATTTAAAAAAAAAATCAATTCAGAAAAGACATTTACACTCCTATGTTCATTGCAGCACTGTTCACAACAGCCCAAATTTGTAAACAACCCAAGTGCCCAAGAACAGTTGACTGGATAAAGAAGCTGTCCTCCCGTTGTTCATCGATTTGCTCGAGCAGGCCCAGTAGCATCTCCATTGGAGCCTTTGTTGTTACTGTATTTGGCATATCAAATACATCACGGGTAGCTTGCCAGGCTCTGCCGTGCGGGTGAGATACTCTCGGTAGCTTGCCAGGCTCTCGGAGAGGGGTAGAGGAATCGAACTTGGATCGGCCATGTTGGCTGCGTGCAAGGCAAACGTCCTACCGCTGTGCTATCGCTCTAGCCCAGATAAAGAAGCTATGATCCATATATACAATGGAATATTACTCAGCCATAAGAAAGGATGAACTCATGCAATTTGCTGCAAGATAGATGCATCTGGAGAGTGAAGTTTAGTCAGAAGAAGAGGCACAGACACAGAATGAGCTCTCTCATTTGTAGATGTACAAACATAATAGGGATCTAATAAATACACAAAGGCAACAGAAACTGAGAAATGGTCTTCAGAAGGAAGTCACTGCAGGGGCTGAAAAAGGAAATTGATGAGAAGGGGAGATATTAAAACAACGGTGGAGGGCAGTGGACGTTCTGGAGAATGGTGTGGTGAGAAACTGCATGAAACCTTCTCATTAATAGTATTGCCAACCATGGTGCCCCAAATAAAACAAATCATTTCTCCACAGAACTCTACTCTAACCATAACCATCCATTAGGGCTGATGGATGGATATGGTTTCTAAAAATCGTTCTGATTTTTAGAAAGCGCATGTCCTCTTTTCATTTCCAATGTCTCCCTCACGGAACGTATTTCTACAACCATTATAGAAGGAGAGAAACCTAAGAGAAAATAGGAAAACAACACCTGTATTTCTCTGGTACAGGGGTAGTCTGGAATACCAATTATTAAGAGATTTTACCAACTTAAAATGATCTACTTAAAATCATCAGAAAATCATTTACAGCCATTGCACAGAAGTACCAATTTACAGTTTAGTTGTGGAGCATGATAAGTTTATATTTAATATCTGAGGGTTCTAGAACTTCAGATTTCTAAATATTCTATGCGACAAGATGATTCCTCTACCTTCTTTAAAAGGCTCTTCAGTCAAAAGACATGTTCTTTTAAAAACATTACATCCTGGGGCTGGAGCGATAGCACAGCAGGTAGAGCGTTTGCCTTGCACAAGGCCGAGACAGGTTCGATTCCCAGCATCCCATATGGTCCCCCGAGCACTACCAGGAGTAACTCCTGAGTGCATGAGCCAGGAGTAACCCCTGTGCATCACCGGGTGTGACCCAAAAAGAGCAAACATCCAAGCAAAAATGCAGTGTTGCTAAATCACCAGGAGTGAAGGTCTCTGTCCCAAAGCACCTCCCGCGTCAAAGACATCAGTGCACATCCGTTGCCCTGTTGTGGAGATCCACATGCATCTTTTTTTCTACAAAAATATCACTTCGTTTTGAATGGCAGAAATTTACTGGCATCTGCCTGGTGCCCTCCAAGTGACCTTCTGAAGCACTGTCAAGATAAGAGCATCCTTGCCAAGAGCAGTTCCAATCAGCACTGTACACAACAGAAGTGCTGGTTTACACTGGAGACAAACGGGAAGTAAGAGTGGCTATCAAACTTACAGCTGGGCACATATGAAAATGTCTTATTGTTAAACTTTGCCCTACTAGGGGAAATCCATTTTCCAAAGTTTGCAGTTGGTTACAAAGTCAGTAAAAGGAGCATGTGGCTGGTTCTGAATAAACTCATTGTTCCTTTTTAAAAATGCAAAATGTACAGTCTAAGACTTAACACTTGATTGGTTAATTTTTACAATCCAGACACTTATATTTCGGGTTACTTCATAAATCAAACAAACAGAAATGAAAAGTACTTAGAATTATTCCATAGTTTTATTTTTTTAAGAAATTTTAAGTAATATTAACATGGCAATAATTGGCAAAGACTAAGTGAATTCACTGTAAGAACATACTAGAGAATCCAGGTAGCTTAGCAAAAGGTCCTTAGAATTAAAAATAATACTATATCGTTCTTCAAATATGAAAATTTGATCCAGTATACGCTTTATAAAAATGTACATAAAATTATATGCACTTAAACGACTTGAGAAATTCTATTTTAAATTTTAACATTTAAATTTTATTTAATTTTGGGGGTGACCCTAAAAAATCTGGAGAAATTTGCTGTGGTCACAAACTGAGATATAGTATTAAAGACAAAGTGAGGGCCAGGAAGGTAATACAGAGGTAGGATGTATTTGCAGGGCGCCTACCCAGATTCAATTCTGGTACCACACAGGGTGCCCTGAGCCCCGGCTGAGTGCAGATCTAGGACTAAGCCCTAAGAATAGTTAGGTATGGCCCCCTTTCAAAATAAAGAAATAAAGATGAAGTTGAGTGAAGCTTGGCAATGTTTTATACAGTGCTTTACAGTGAACACATCTGGACCCAGCAGCTACGTTCAGCTGTCATATAGCATCACCTCCAACGGACTGTTTTTAGTTGGAAGCTGGAAATGATGAAGGAAGGAGAAGAAAACAGTCACTTCTTCAGATTAGCATTTTAGAAAAGCAAATCCATAGTATGTTAAGTAAAAATGAATGATTTTATTATATAAAATTATGATTGGCAGAATACAGAAAAAGTATTTTACCTTTACAGCTTTATTTTAAGTATCAGGCAAACTTGCAACAATTGGAAGAATTCATTACAAACTACCAAAAGGTATTCATTTGGTGAAATAATTCAAGTTACAAAATGCTAATTAATGCACTTCATTATACATGAAGTGTAACACAAGAAAGTAGTGAACATAAGTTATAATTCCTTTAACAAATATTGACAAAAAGCTTAAGGAAAATATCATCAAGTTAAACAGAAAATCAAATAATTGTCCACTGCAATTATTATACTAAAATCAATAAACTGCAGCAAAATAATGATTCTAAAAAAATTAAGAATATCCCAATATTATATTTTCTACCAATAAAAAAGGAAAGTATTTGGAGGCCAATTGATGGCTATAAACCCAGGTGTGTCTCAGATTATTTGCACTAAGGCCTTCCTGGTATAATAAGCATATGAAAGAACTTCACTGTTACTAAATGGTGAGAAAACTTAAGTTTTAATTCATAATTAACACGCAGGAAAACAACTCCAGTCTCCATGAGACAACAAAAAAGTTTACATATTAAAATTGTCAACTGGATCTCTAACATAAGACTGAAATAATCTTCCAAGGAATATTTGATAGTTTAGCAAATCAGGGCAATGGTTTTCACTCCAATGAAAAGGCAAGTGGGTGGTTTCTGATACTGGAATCTTCACTGCCAAAAAAGAGATCCCTACCAGAAAATCTGCATTCGTATTTATGATCTCGGTTGTTAAAAAATTCATTCAGTTCTCAATTAAATTATAGAAAGTGATAAATGAATACGTCTGAATCATTTGCCAAATTATTATATGCCTTACTCATAAGCGCTATGAAGATATACACTCAATTCATGCTAGAGGAGAAAGAATTGAGACTTATTTTCACATTTCAGAATTCCTGAGTCTTATCAGAGAAAAAAAAAGTCCAGAAGATGAACAAACCTACTCTATCATAGGCCAAATTATACAAATTTGGGTATTAACATTACATTAACAGTTTTAAAGCTGAAGACTATAGGGACAAATATATATCGGTACTTCAGTGGAATTACAAACAAGATATTAAAGCTTGGTTTGTCCAAAAGGCGTTTTGATGAAACAAGGCCACCTGAGTGACATCTTCATGATGGTAAACACACCGTTATACAGAAACAGCATTCTTATTTCGAAGCCCAGTGATGAAAATGAAAAAGAAAGTCATCTATTTTCATACAGTGTTTTGGGAAGACTGCATTGGGACAGCCCTTTGATGGAAGATCTAAGGAGAGTAAAGCCAACTTAATGGGATTAGAACGAATGTTCTCATTGGGGCCAACACCCATTAAATAATTTCCTCTTGCTTTGTATAGGACAATACAGAATGAAAATGCAAAGGTGTCTTAAGAGCACTTCAGTTCTGCTCTGGAGGGCTTAAGCCAGTGAACAGGGATGAACGGCTGAGGCAAAGGGTGATATGCATGTGTGTAGAGCCAGGCAAGGTCACATCCATTTTCTAACTAGGAAGAACCAAAGAAAACAAAGTGGCTTCACTTGAAACAATGAAACAGGCAAGAAACACTGTCCATCCTTGCTGGAAAGGCTACCCAAAGCAAGAAACACCTAAGGATCCTAGACATTTAAATTTGCATACTTTAGTTCCTCTTTGTAAGTAGAAAAGACACATACAAGTAATCCATGGGTTTTATTAAGACACTAAGCCAAAAAAAAAAAAAAAAGGGCGGGGGGGGACATTGATTGAGGAGGGGAACGATTTTCTGTTCTTAAGTACCTGGAAAGAAAATTTTAAAACACTAAAGTGCAGATCTCTAGGCCATTACAGGCACAAAAATTATAAAGAGGTGCAGCCAAAATTGCGTTGACATTTACAGGTCCTTATCCAGTAGACAACTGTTCGCTTTAAAAAATATTGTGCAATTCAAAAACCAGTTCACTTCTTTCGTGCCGTCAGACAATCTGAAGTTGTCACTGCCCGCTAAGTGAGACGTCACGAGATCTTGGGACCGCACAGGAAGCGCTTGACGACCACCCATTTCGTTAGCATCATACGATGTTGATTCCGCCTCCAGAGAACGCGAGGGTCCTCTTGCTGGGGAATGAGGAGCCGCTGAGAGCTGGCTGGTTGCCTTGGACCAGAGAGGTTTTCAGTTCCATTTCGCAGGCTACGATGGCCGCATTGAGTTCCACTTGAGCTCGATGAACGACATAAAACATGAGGCCTATACTTATAATTATCTGTGAATAAAAATAAAACAATACGATTAACAGTATCTTACACAGCAAAAAAAATTTTAATAAATGCTTGGCTAAGAAATATTTCAAACTGAATGCTTCTTAAGAGTGATGCAAAAAGGGCTTTGCTTTTGTTTTTTATTTCGGAAAGGTTTACACATAATTATTCTTTCTTTCCTTGACTATTTCTTCTGGGAATGGAAGGTCAAAACCTTCAGGTACCCATTATGCAGTATTAGATAAATACAGGCAGACTTATATCCGCTTAGTTCACAGAAATGATGCTAATTTGATAAAGTACTAAAAAAGCTTCCTTCAAGAACTAATAAATGTCTACAACAGAGGTAGTGATGGCTTATACTTCATTAATACAATCAACATAGTGTTATATATTTGCATAATTATAAATGTTCATTTCTTTTTTGTTTTGTTTAGGGGTCACACTCAGTTCTGGGGCTTCCTTCGGGCTCTCGGCTCAGGGCTCACTCCTAGCAGGGCTGAGGAACCATGATGGTGTCAGAGATTGAACCTCGGTGGACCTTGTGCAAGGTAAATGCCCTGCCTGCTGTACTAAATCGCTCAGGCCCCTATAAATGTCCATTTCTTGGTCAAAGAGAGGGGTGCACTATCACTTGCAAAAGAACCAGTGGCAAGGCTCCAACATTAAATACAAAGAAGCACTTTTTAAAAAATGAAACTCAAGCTTCAGAAGAAATTATCCAGAGATTATGTGCATGAGATTGTCCGTACTTTGAGAAAAAGGAAAACATTTAGAGGAGGAAGAAAAAGACAAGCCCAGCCTCCAGTGGGCGCCATTCCGGGCTCAGCAACCCCCGGGAAACTGGCCTTGAGTCGCTTAGGCCTCCAAGAGCATGCCCGCCATCCCACAGGAAATCACTGTTCACAAGTTACCAGACCGGAGATTTGAATGTTTAAACTCTTTATATATAAAGAGTTACATTCTGTAACTCTTTTGAAATTGCATTTCTTGGAGTTCATTTGTAAAGCAATTCTTCAGCACTAGAAGCAAGCAATCTCGATAAAAGGGTCAGAGTGCATCCTGTTGGCTACAGTAACCTATCCTAAAGTATGCTTTTCCAACCGCGCCTACTCATCAGTGCATTAACCACCACCAGACACAGAGAAGAATTCCTAAGGTGGAAGTATTCTAAACCCAAGTGCCAAGGGCACGAAGGAGCCAGAGGTGGGGGAAATGTGGAACTTGTGCCAAGGGGCACTGTTAGAGAGTACCCATTACTTAATTCTAATTAAAGACTTTAATTCCTGCATCAGGGTTACAGACAGGGTTCAAAGGGCGAGAGTGCGTACTTTGCCTCTGGAAGTCCAGTGCTTATCCCTGGGTACTGTGTGGTCTCTGGAACACTGCCAGTCACACCCACACCCCTGCTGCGAAGTTGAGGGTTCATTCAAAAACAAAACGTAACAATCTGCCGCTCTGCTACCTCAGCTGTCTTCAAACAAGGAAACAATCCTAACTTATCACTGGAGAGGACTACCATGGAAAGAGACAAAAAGATTGCCAGCAAATTTGATGAAAAAACGATACGCATGAGATAGTTAATTCTGTTTAAGTGAGAAATTTGGACTGGATGTGGGTATGCAGGTCAGCCTAAAAGTACTTGTTTTGGAAGAGCCCGAGAGTTTAAGCCCCATACAGTTGAAAAAACAAGGAGAAAATACACATGCCACATCCAAAGCAGCTCCGTGAAGGGGCTTAAGACTGAGCTGTGGTTATGAACTAGGGGTGTCCTTACACAAGTCCTATCAAAGCACCAACGTAGGGATCGGATTTGTCAAGGAGAGAGTTTTCAGCATGACACCAGAGAGCCTGGATAAGAACCTTGGAAGAGCCTCAAGTTAGAGTTGAGAAGGGGCTGGAAGTGAGTCAGGCCAGTGGGGAGTGGAGTGCGTGCGTGCGTGCGTGCGTGCGTGCGTGCGTGCGTGCGTGCGTGCGTGTGTGTGTGTGTGTGTGTGTATGTAGGGTGCGGGTGCAGAATCACAAGAGTAGTTGTTAAAGAAGCAGGGAAGAAAGTATCTGAAGAGCAGCACGGCTCAGTCTCAGATTATTGAGAGGTCAGAGCAGGTAACTGGAACAGGAATCTGAGTTGGACCCAGCGCTCTGAATCTGTTTCCAGTGATGACCCTTCTTGTCTTGAGAACTTTTCACACAACACTGAGGTATAGAGAATAGGAGCTGGGATCAACAAGGTTAGTGATGACCTTAGAGAAGACGGGGAGAGGATATGGCAAAGATACCATCAGTAAATTTAGACTCAGTGGAAAACAGTTTCAAGTTCCCGAAGGATGAACTGGCTCCGTATTTCCAAGGGATTTTCCTCCAGCTTGTTTGGAGGTTCTAGCAAGCTACCGAGAGTATCTCGCCTGCACGACAGAGCCTGGCAAGCTCCCCGTGATGTATTCGATATGCCAAACACAGTAACAACAAAAGTCTCCAATGGAGACGTTACTGGGCCCGCTCGAGCAAATCGATGAACAACGGGAGGACAGTGACAGTGACAGTTTCCTCCAGCACCCAGCACACCTAGTAACTTGTTTCCTTCATTCAAACAAAAGCATCCAACGCAGGTAGAGTATAAACCTTCACACAGAAAGAGAGTGGGATCGCTCACTGTTAAGCTAAAAGCTTGCTGGCATCACGAGCAGAACGGAATCAGGTGACTTCTGAGTAAATGATGAGTTTCCACTGGAAGCTTCTGACTTTTCTACTAAGCAAGAAATGAGAGATCTTTTCATGAGAATGAAGAGCCAAGTAGCAGAAGGGTGAAAAATTTACGGTCAAGATAATTCAGAATCTTTCACTGAGGAGGTTGAGGGTGAGACAAAATGAACTGGATAACATGGGTCAGTGCTGGAAAGTCAGCTCAAGTTCGTAAGCATGAAAAGCACTGCCGGGGGCTGGAATGACAGCACAGTGGGTAGGGCCTTTGCCTTGCACGTGGCCGACCCGGATTGGATTCCCAGCATCCTATATGGTCCCGCATGCACCATAGAGGATCACTCAGGAGTGATTCCTGAGTACAGAGACAGGAAGAACCCAGGTGCATCACAGGATGTGACACAAAAAAGAAAAAAGCAAAAAAAAAGAAAAACAAAAAGGAAAGTAAGGCCAATCTGGCTCTTTGACTTCCCTAACAGAAGAAATGATACAAAGTACATCATCTAGAGCTGGGTTCTGGCTGAGGGGGGCTAGGAAAGAGGGGCCTGAGAGAGAGAGAGAGAGAGAGAGACAGACAGACAGAGAGAGAGACAGAGAGAGAGACAGAGAGACAGAGAGACAGAGACAGAGACAGAGAGAGACAGAGAGACAGAGAGAGACAGAGACAGAGACAGAGACAGAGACAGAGACAGAGAGAGAGAGCATGTGGCCAAGGTGGGTTTGTTCCCTGGCACCCTATAATGTCCCCCAGATTACCAGTAGGAGAGATCATCCCTGGGTGCCAGGAGTAAGTCTTGAACACTGCTGGGTGTGGCCCGAAAACAAAACAAATGAGTAAGTGAATTAAAGACATTTCCATGAATCTGGGTTAGGCTGAAGCCAAGAAACAGTCTACTTTTCCATGAACATCTTATTTAGCCTGCTTAATATTTTCTGACTGTGGATTCTCTTAGATGCCATAAAACTCGGGTAAATCCACCATTCTATCAGCTTTTTTCTAGCCAATAGGAAGAAGGCCACGGGCACTTGGCTGACCCTCATCTACCTTCATTCTTTCCTTCCTGCCTATTTTCCCCATCAAAGGGATTTCTCTGCCCTCTTTTCATTCTTCTGTGTGTTCTCTGTAAACTGAATCAAATCCTTTCTGAATCAAAATAAGCTATAAATAGCAATAAATCAAATCAAGGCCACTTGGTGTTGATGGATGATTTTTTTTTTCAGATTCTAGACCTAAGAAATAACTGCCTTTTGTAAACTGAGCTTAAATTTGCTTACTCAAAGAAAGAGTAAGAAATCAGAGGAAAAGAGAGAATTCTATATACTAAAAACCAAAACAAAAACTGACAAATGGATAAAAAATTTTATCCTATTATAATGCTATCAATTATAATTAAGAGCAATTTGCTAAGATATATACAATTATAATAAAGAACTGCAATTACATATATATAATCAAGACTGAAAAAGGTATTTCAAGGCTGAGGAGACAGCTCCTAGGAGGCGTTTACAAGCTTTAATTTACCCCTGTATCACATGTTATCCCCATTACAGAAGTAACGCCCAGCACCATGAAAGCAAGAAGCCCCCAAACACCACTGTGGGTGACCCACACAAGGGAAGTACTTCAAATGGTTCAGTGGTCTGTAGGAAAGCAGAAAAACAAATCATGCTTAAATATACTCAGTCTTCAGGGGTCGAAGAGATAGTACAGTAAGTAGATAATGGCACTTGCCTTGCACACAGCCGACCAGGGTTTGATCCCATGTGGTCCCCAACCCCTGTTCAGGGGGTTTCTGAGCACAGAGCCAGGAGCAAACTCTGAGCATCACCAGCTCTGACCCAAAAACAAAGCTACAGAAGCCAAACAAATAAACTAAAAGTCTGAGAACGTGGTGTTAAGACAGAATCTTATACCTCGTGAAGATCACAAATGTAAGTCATCACAGATAGAATGTATTTACAACTTAATGTCACATTAACATTTATAATGTGGCACACTAATAAAAATAACAAAATCTCCCAAATCTAGATTCACGTTATCTTTGGAAGAAAAAAGAAGAAAAATTCACAACAAAAAAAGACTAACTTTTTACCTGAATATCAATAGCCAAATAGATTATGACATCTTTTTCTTAAAACAAAGCCATTTTATTTATAATATTAATATTCCCAGACTTAATTTTTATTTTCACACAACTGCTTAAGCACAAAGAAAATGAACTCTGGCTCTATGTAACATATTAACCCCAAAACTTGACAACAATGCCACTAACAGCAAATCTGTAAAATGATACCATATTCTCAACACCACAAGTTAAAAATAACAAAGAAATGGATCAGAAAACACTCATTATTGTACTATGCATAGTAGTGGTCTACTGGTTGTGAGCATCGTTCAGATCCTGATACTGGGTCTTGCAGCTATGCTCTTAGGCCAAGTCCTCTCTAACAGTCTGCTGGTAAGGTAGTGCTCGGGGATCGGAGAGGAAATGCTTAATTTGGAGCCCCTGGCAGTGTCCATGGTGCAAATACTGCTGACACGAATAATTTTAAGCTTCTAATGTGATGCCACTGATTCCAGAGGTGAGAGACGCACACCCCAAGTTGGTTCAAATTAATAAGAGTACTTCCAGGAGTATTGGCAAGCATTAAACGAGTTTTAAAATATAATGTATAAAGCTTCCACCAAAGGGTTAGTCACGATCACCATTATCTCTTCAGAAACAATAATAGGGTTTGGTTGGGAAATGAATCAGTGCAAAAAATCCACCACTAGAATAGATGACATGCAACCTATAGTCTTTAAAAAAGTAAATATTGTAGTGTGATTAACTTATACCTTAATAAAGTCATTTAAATAATAATAATTAAAAAACACCAGTTTGCTGCACCCTTTCTCAAAGAGAATTTTCAGTTTGAAACAAATATGCTCCAAACACTCCATATACCTGAAAATGTAAAGACTGTTGAAATACGAAGTTGCACTGAGAGAACTAGAAAAGGCATAAAAACCCTCTGAGATTATTTGTCATCAAATCAGTCAGACTGAGACCAGCAATGCCCCACAGACTGGAAAAAGAGAGGAGCACCCGGGCCTTAGACTCACCTGTAAACAGAAAACGAAGTATCCGCTAAGAGTCTGCTCGGCAATGACGTCTTCCATGGTCCGCAGGGTGGTGCCCAGGTAAGAATTCAGGAGCTGGGTGGGAAGCAGGCCCACCGAGGACGCCATCAGGTAGTTGGGGAGGGAGAGATCAGTGATCTGGAAGCACAGATTCGAAGGAATGAAGGCCCCGTGGATCAAATGCCAGCCTCACTCACTGCAACCTGCATGGCCTTTGCTCATGATTTTTCTTGCAAGGGAATCCAGCGACTCATACACATTACATAGCTTTCTGACTCGCCTCAGGAATACAGGCAAGTTGTAGAAAGACTCAGAGTGAAACAAATATTAAAGGAAAGACTTAATTCTCTATTATGGTGCCACTGAAGGCACTTTAGACGGTCTTTTCTTCTTCCAGATAAGTGGAATGTGCACATATGACACTTAGCAAAATCTGCCGTGTGAGTCTCCCTCCTGGAGCTATTTCTCAGAGCCTACTGAAATGGCAGCGTGGTAATCACCCTGCAAATTACTTACCCTGAGAACGACAACCTAGTGCTAAGCGTTCAATGATACATTCTGCCTACAGTCGTTTCATCTGCAAAATAATCACCACGGGGCTGGAGCGATAGTACAGCAAGTAGGACATTTGCCTTACAGGTGGCCAACCTGGGTTCGATTCCCAGCACTCCATATGGTCCCCTGAGCACCACCAGGAGTAATTCCTGAGTGCACGAGCCAGGAGTAGACCCTGAGCATCACCGGGTGTGACCCAAAAAGCAAAAAAATAAAACAGCAAAAAAAAAAAATAATAATCACCACGACCATGCATGGTTGTTAGAATAAGAAGTATCTGAGCCGTACCTAGTAATCAACACTCACATGAAGGTGCCATCACAGTTGTGCAATCCTATTAGCACGGGATACCGTAGCAGAGTTTAACCCCTCTGCTGCTGTGGGTCATTTAAACCGCCTTCACATTTTGTTTCTTGTATGTGAAGATATCTTCCTTTGCTATTTAATTTGGGGGCGAATGCTATCTGTGTGGGAGGCTGTGACTTTGGGGACTGCCTGTACTTACTAGATGCTTATTTTCTAGTTAGGAAACAAACAGAAAAGGACCTCCATCTCTCCTGCGAGCAGGCAAACAGCCAGATCTTAAATAGTTCTCCGGAACAGTCCGTGTTGCAAAGAACCCATGTCTGCAGCCAACAGCGAAACTAGACAGCGGCCTGCCAATGGAAAGCTGAGTGCGCCTCACGGGGTGCCAGTGCTCCTTGGTGAACCCCAAGACATCTACAAGCCCGGCCCACACATCTGCGCGCATTATTTGAGGAGCTGAGTGACAGGGACCCGCTATATCGTAAGGACGCCCTGACCCGAAGCAACTAGGAGACAGGAAGGACTTCCTGCTTGGGTGAGGGGTCTGCGATGGCCGGCCCACCGCATGGGTCCAGGCTCACAGGTGTGAACAAGTTGATAAACAAAGGCTTAAGTCACTCGGCGTTGGGCTGACCCACTATACAGCAGTATAGTGATTGTGCAATGCCTCTCCCATTCTTTTAGGCTTCTGGGGTTATTTTGGTTTGGATGTTTTGGTTTGGGGGACACACTTGGCAGTGCTCGCTCAGGGCTTACTCCTGGCTCTGTGCTCAGGGATTAGTCCTAGTGGAGTTCGGGGGACCAAATGGGGTGTTGGGAACTAAATTCCCTAAGCCAGTTACATTCAAGGCAAGCAGATGCTGCCGGCACTATCTCTCAGACCCTCCATTAACTTACTGGCAGAACACTAGGAGTGGAATTACTGTCACAAACTAAAAACGAAGTAGCCCCAAACAGTTCACACTGGTTTACAATCCAATGGGCAAAGTTGACACGTCCCTCTTACTGTACCATTATCAGGCTTTAAGAATTAAATTTTCACCCTGTTAAGTTTAGAGAGCTCAAGGTCGTTAGGCTACACCATTTGTCTGTTTGCTTCTGGCCATACTCAGAGGTACTCAGGGCTGACTCCTAGGTCAGTGCTCAGGAACCACTCCTGGAGGTGCTGTATGATCTTTCTGGCCCACTACTTCAGACTATATTAATTCTGGTTTTAAATATCTGTTCTTTCAACCAAGCATGCGATTATTATCCCACACCCGAGAGAATGAGCACGTGAAAAAGAAGGGAAACGACCTAAGTTGACAAGGCAATGGAGGGGCTGGGATGCTCTCACCCAGGTGGGGTCAGTGGCGTGTCCAGTAGCCGCTACAGAAAACGGGAAAGGGACTCGGGAAGAAATAAAGACGCTGAAAGCCCGGGTGGGCAGAGCAGAAAAAACAAAGACCTGAGCCCATGCTTTCCACATGGGAAGTCTGGGTTCCACACCACATAGTTCCCCAGGCAGTCCCAGAGACAGCTCTCAGCCTCAGACACAGTCATTAAACAGAACAGATGACCCTTTGCCTTTGCAACTACCGGGACTGAGCCTGAGATGACGATGTCGCATGAAAGAAGCCCAAACAAACAGGATGGACAAGTGCAAGAAGACGGTTCCTCAAAAGAGGAATAAAAATAACCAAAGGGGATAAAAACAAGTCGCGACAAAAATAACTCTTAGACTGCAAATACTATGATGATTACAGAGGGGGTGGCGAGAGGATGGGGTGGGCATCTGACACAGAGTGGGGTGTGGGGCGGGGCCCCAGCAGAGAGACGGAAAGCTGCACCCACAAAATCCACACAGTATTTTAGACCAACGTGGCCCAGTGAAGCAGTGGCCCAGGGACACTTTCTATTTATACTTCTTCCGGCCTTATTTGTGCACATCTGCCCATTCTTGACCCACACCAGGCAAGAGCTCCACCCCTCTCCTTTACTCTTAAGTGATTTTTGGTTGGTTGGTTGGTTGGTTTTAGTTTCGGGGAGGGACACACCCAGCGATGCTCAGGGCTTACTCCTAGCTCTGCGCTCAGAAATTACTCCTGGCAATGCTCGGGGGACCATATGGGGTGCTGGGAACCAAACCTAGGTCAGCTGCGTGCAAGGCAAATGCCTCCCCACTGTCCTGTTGCTCCAGCCCGTATTTCTGGAGTTCTTTATGTGGTAAGGAAACCTGCTTTTTTCAAGTGGCAAACATTTTTTTTTTTAAGCATCCCTTATCTTTTATGCCTGGTAAATGTTTCTGTGACTTAATCACGTCTTCTCCGCATTGGTTTTGTTTTGTCGTCACATGTGGCTGTGCCCGGGGCTTCCTCTTGGCTCTGCACTCAGGGATCACTCCTGAGGAGGGTTGGGGACCATATACATGTTGGGGATCAAACCCAGGTTCGCCGTGGCAAGGCTACACGATCTCATTGGTGCCCTAACTCACTTTTTATGTGAGCCTCCTATTCTCCTAATAAACTTTTCACACTCCCATTAATGATAGTTATCATTGCCCCTCCCTCACCCCCTCCCCCCACCCCCCCCAGGGGTCAAGATCCAGGACCACCATGTAGTTTATATTGAAAAGTCTTTCAGTATAAAAGTTTCCCTACATGTTTGACAATCACAGAGAAAAATCCAATAGTTATGTAAAGAAGAGATTTCATATACCAGAAATAATGCTGGAGGATGAAGGAACAGTACAGTGGCTAGGGCGCTTGCCATGCAAGCAGCTGACCCGGGTTCAAATCCGGGATCCCTGAGCACGGGCTGCTCACTCCAATTCTTTGGTCAGGAAGGAAACGAACTGGTAGATCTTACCTCCTTTCCGATCTGGTATTTTAATCAACTACAGAATGTAACTGGAAGTTATTCTCATGGCTATCTAATAACCCCATAAACCCTATTTTCAGTCAGGTTACATTCACCTTGCCATAGTAAGATTGCAAATGCTACACTGATTCACTGTGAGCAATTCACGAAACTACCGATCCGATGGCAGTACCAAACGTGATGTTCCCGCAAGGGCCCGAGAGAGACAGGAAGACACCGTCGCCCTGAGATCAGTAACAACACATCTCAGGAGGACTGGCAGGACGGGGGGACTCGGGAAGGATTCTGTACAGAAGGAGGAAGGGAAAAGAGGTACTGGAAGGAGCTGGAGAAGGCGCCAGGAGGCAAACACACATTTGCAACAGACACTGACAGCTGCGAGGTCGACGGGCACAGATGAGACGGACCAGGGCGGTGCGGCAGGGACAGTCCTGGCAGGTCTGTGATATTGGCAACACAGTGGGGACATGTGCCTATAACTTTTTTAAAATCAAAGCTAGTGGGGCCAGAGAGAGTACAATGGGTCAAGTGCTTGCCTAACGTGGCTGACCCAGATTTGATCCCCAACAATCCATATGGCTCCCCCCAAACACTACCAGAAGTAAGACCTGAGCACTGCTGTGGGGTGGCCCCAAATCCCAAAAATCAAATCAAAACCAGGCAAGTACGCAAGGTGATACTGCTCAAGTGCTTTGCTAAACCAGGGACAAGTGTGCAAGGCCGTGGGGAATCTAGCCCAGGGACAATGTGAATAGAGCGACACTTGAGGAAGGTCCCCCTGTCAATCTGTTTTGTGTGGTTGTTGCTAGTTTTTGTTTTGTTCTGGCTGCTCTCACAGTCTGCGCCTGGCAGAGCTCAGGGAAGCCCAAGAAGATCAAACCTGGGCTGGTCACACGTACCTCACGCGTCCAGCCCAACGCACACTCTCTCCAGCCCTCCCACAGCAAGCCGCAGCAATAAAGAACTTCCTGGGGCTGGAGCGACAGCACAGCGGGCAGGGTGTTTGACTTACATGCGGCCGACCTGGGTTCGATTCCAAGCATCCCATATGGTCCCCTAAGCACCGCCAGGAGTGATTCCTGAGTGCAGAGCCAGGAGTAACCTCTGTGCATTGCCAGGTGTGACCCAAAAAGAAAAAGAAAGAAATAAAGACCTTTCTTCTGCATGAATGGATCAAATGTAGCAAATGAGTAGCACTGCACTGTCCTCTCGTTCATCCACTTGCTCCAGCGGGCCCAGTAACGCCTCTCCATGTTGAGATTTGTTGTTACTGTGTTTGGCATATCGAATACATCACTGGAAGCTTGCCAGGCTTTGCCGTGCTGGCGAGATAGTCTCAGTAGCTTGCCGGGCTCTCGGAGAGGGGCAGAGGAATCGAACCCAGGTCAGCCGGGCTGGCTGCGTGCAAGGCAAACGCCCTACCGCTGTGCTATTGCTCCAGCAAATGAGTACAAACTAAAATGAGTTAGTAGACTATGACATAAAACACAGGAAAATCATCTTTTTAAAAATAAATTAGGGCAAAGGTCCAGAATGTCAGAACGCAAAGGGTCTGTCCATAGTCTTTCAATATAAAAGTTTTCCAACACTTATGTAAAGAAGAGATTTCATATACCAGAAATAAAGCTGGAGGATGAAGGGATAGTACAATGGCTAGGGCGCTTGCCTTGCAAGCAGCTGACCTGGGTTCAAATCCGGGATCCTGTCTGATCCCCTGAGCACTGGCAGAAGGAATTCCTTACTGCGGAGACAAAAGTAACTGCTGAGCACTGCCAGGTATGGACCAAAAATCAAAACAAAAAAAAGAAAAAAAAATCACTCGACTGATTTTATAGGACCTTTAGTTCAAAACATTAAATATATCAAATTTTTCATGACATACTCATCCTACAGAAATAAAATGGGTGCTGTTATCTATATTTCCTTTCTGAAAAGTTACATTATAAAGGAAGCAAAAGCTAAAATGGCAAGAAATAAATAAATTCGACTTTGCATTGTAAGGAGAGTGAAATGACTTAACCAAAGGGCAACACGTAAGATTTTTCCATTTACAATAAAGCTAATATATAAAATATGGCTTCAAAATATAATTAACTTAGAGCACTTGCCATCCCAGTGACCTTACTCATCAACTTTAAAACAGTTTGCTTGCCGTGTCTTCTGATAATTTCATCTGACATTCCTCTAAGTTTTGTCGGAGCCAGCAATATGAAAGCAATGTGTTCTACGCCTGCCAAGGGGGCAGGCGGGGACAGCAGGGACTCCAGGGACACCCTCGGTGGTGGGACTGGTGTTGCAACACAGTATCCCTGGAACAATTCTATTATGGACAGCTTTCAATCACGGTGTCCTGATAAATTCAAAAAGACAACAGCAAAAAAAAAAAAAGCAGAAAACTTGATTTGAAATAAACACTTTAAAAACATAAAAATCTTTATCTTTTTTCTTTGCCTGGGAATGGGGGTGGCAGTGGTCAGGGGTCACTCCTGGCTCTGTCTCTGCACTCAGGAATCACTCCTGGCCGACTCAGGAGACCGCTTGGGGTGCTGGGGAAACCCAGGTTGGCCACATGCCTGGCAAGAGCCCCTACCTCTTGCTACAAAGACAGGAAACATCGCCCGAGTAGCTACTCATGGAAACTCCTGCCTCCACAGCCGGGATGTGAGTTAGAACTGTTCTCCCTAAAGCAGTGCTGGCAGTCCCAAGTGGCGCGGAGAGGGGATGGCGAGTTGGGAGTGCCAGCCTCGGGCCAGCAGCATTCTAGAAGCGCCATCAGAATACATTCTTTCTTATTCTCTGGGGTACTGTGAATGGTTTGGAGATGAATTCATTTTTCTGCGGGCAAGGAGGGGCTAGTGGAAATAGTGCCATAAAAGAAACAGATCCCCTGGGCTGGAGCGATAGCACAGTGGGTAGGGCTTTTGCCTTGCACGCGGCCGACCCAGGTCCGATTCCCAGCATCCCATATGGTCTCCCTGAGCACTGCCAGGAGTAACTCCTGAGTGCAGAGCCAAGAGTAACCCCTGAGCATCACAGGGTGTGACCCAAGAAGCAAAAGAAAGAAAGAAAGAAAGAAAGAAAGAACGAAAGAAAGAAAGAAAGAAAGAGATCCCATCAAAATGGGGGGGGGGGAAGGACCAGAAGAAAAAAAAAATCCTAAAACCTGTAAGAAAGCTGCTTCAAGTGTGCTCAAGGCCTTTGCAGACTGATTCCTATCCCAGGCTGGAGGGGAGTGTCAGCCCCTGCCCCGCCCGCCCGGCCCCAGCCCTGCATTCTCCACATCCAGACTCCGTTAAGAAATGGACCCGGCTGGGTTGGGTTTGCCTGGGGTTTCCTCTGAGCTTTGCACTCTTCCGATGCTGTGGGAACTCTATGGGGTGCTTGGCCCAGAGGGTCTGCCTAAGGGCAAGCATCCTGCCAACTCAGAAATTACAGCTTTGTGTTGGTTCTTTTTAATCATCACAAGATATAAAGATGTTATAAAGATGTTCAGGGTTGGGTTTCAGTCGCTCAGTGTTCCAGCATCCACTCCCTTCGACTACCCAATCTCTCTCTCTCTCCCCCCCCACCACACACACACACACACACACACACACACACACACACACAGAGCCGCCCTCCCCCATGCACACCCTTTTACCTACTTTCAGTAGGTAAAAGCACTCAGTTCTTATCCAGAGCAATCATTTTTAATTATCACTGGAATACCTGATACACCTTTTCTATCTGGAGGGAAAAAATGCATATTTTAGGGATCAGAGGGCCCCTGCCTTGCATGGGGGCAACCTGGCTTTAATCCCAGGCATCCCCTGAGAGTCCCACAAGCTCACTAGGACTGGTCTCTAAGAGCAGAGCCAGGAGTAAGCCCTGAGCACTACCACTTGTGGTTCCCAAAACAAACCAAAAAAAAAAAAAATCGAACGAAAAAACAAAAAAACCACTGTATCTCATATAACATTTTTGATTTCAGCTACAGGTCCTTTTTATAGTCACGATGAATGAACTATTGAACAAATATGGATCAAATGCCAGCTGTAAGCTAGGAGGGAAAAGAATTACTGTGTGGTCACTGCAATTCTTTTCTTTTCTTTTAAGAAGCTGTGGTTTTACAAAGTTTATAATGGGGTTTACAATGTTGCTATTCTCACCCCTCTGTGCCCTGGGTTGGAGGCTCTCACCCTGAAACCTGACTCCAGGACAGACACCTTTGTACTTACTGCAGCTGATTCTGAAATCACTCAGTAGCACAATCATCAACATGTTCTTTACATTCAGTAAAATCGGTGTGGGGGCAGGAAGGGAAGGACAGGAACACGCCAGGTTATATAAGAAAAGCACATTCACTTAAAAAAATGCAAAAACTACAAAAATCTGGGCCTCCTGTGGCTGGCCAATCCCCAGCTCCCCCTACGGCCCCTGAGCCCTGCTGGGCTTGGCCCACAAACTGAAACACTAGAAACATAAAATGTGCACGGTAGTTTTCTTCTTTGTTTTTGCTATACATTTCAAAGTATTTACAAAGGATATTTACACCATAGACAACAACAACAACAAAAAAATAGTGTTAAAGTAAGTTTTAACAAAATCTCTCTGCTTTTAAATAATTTTTAAAAATCTCTAGGGGGGAATAAAACAAACTTGTTACTATGATAAATATGCTTCAGACAGAGGGTTTTTGGTTTTGTTTTTTAATAAGTTCTAGGCCTGTAAAGGCATTTTAAAAAAATCACAGAATTGGACAACTGAAACAAAACAAAAAAGAAATTAATTTCAAGGCCCTACTATGAGGCCCAAGGCCCTGCCAGGCAGGCTGTGACCGCCAACTCTGGCCATGCTATCCACCCGGTCCAGTTATGCTTCAAGTCCCCTCCAGCACAAAGTGCATGTCCTTTTTCCTACTCTATCTGAACTGTAACACTATAAGTGAATCAAGTATTTTAAGAAGACGTACGTCATCATTAGCCAGGCTGGCACAGACACAACCCAGGCATTACAGCCCAGAATCTGTATCCGGATCTGTGGTCTAATCTACAACACAGAAATGATGGCAAAATTGCAAGTTTCATAAAACACACTATTAGTTCTGAAAGATCCTGTTGTGACTCAGAATTATGCCTTGTTTTCTTGTGCTTTGGGGCGACTCCTGGCAGGACTGAGAGACCATATGGGATGCCGGATTGTCTGTGCGCAAGGCATAAACCTAACCTTTATACTCGCATTGGCCCAGTATTTGCCTGGTGATGCCCAGGAGTTACTCCTGACTCAGCAACTCAAGAGTCACTCCTGGCAGGCTCAGGGGACCATCAAGGATGCCAGGGATTGGACCTGGGTTGCCTGTGTCCAAGGCAAGCATCCTACCAGCTGAAGGATGGCTCCAGCCCCAATATTTGCCTTTTGATGAGCAAATTCTGAGATGAAGAGTGAATTCGAGATCTACTCTAAGATCCCTCCTTTTATACATAAAACTGGAGGTGAGAAAATCACTTTGCCAAAGTCACAAAGGAGCTGACACAGAATTTGAAGTCCCTAAAGAGTCCATGAGCTTTATATATATATATATATATATATATATATCATGGAGGACCCAAACCAGGAGGAATTGTTGGTGGGATGTGGAGAAAACGGAAGGAAACCCTGGGGCAGGAAGACGAAGGCATTTAGGGCTCTTGCTGCTCCCGGCAGCCCCTGGCCTTCACAGCACTGCTGGGTGCAACTGTGGAGGGTCCCCAAGCACCCCCAAGCCTCAAGCCCTCGCCCTAACCATCCCTCTGACCTACCAGGCAGAGCATGACGGGCCCCAGGATCATGACTGGGCCCCAGCTCAGGAGCTGACCTGGGGAGCCTCTCACTCCCAAACAGAAACACATAAAAAAAAAAGGTACATTTCTGCCCTGCTGGGTGTGAAGGCACCCAGGGCAGTCTCTGACAATCGCTTCTCAAATATCACAACTAGTACTGGGCACTGGGCCTGGGGCGTGGCCAACCAGACTTGATCCCAGACATCACTGCTGGGAACCCCTGTGAAGACCCCACTCGGCCCTGGTACCCACTGCTCATGGCTCACACTGAACCTGGCCGGTGGAAAACCGCAAGGAGAGACCCTGGGGTATTCCCCAGCATGGTTCCGGAGCCCCCACACCTTGCTCCCACTGCAGAGAGATAAAAAGCAGAACTTGTACAGGACCCAGATATTTCATTCCCTGACATCTATGCCAGGAACACACAAACGCCCACGAGAAGAGCAGCGCGCACATCCCTGCCCACCGCAACCGCTGTGGGAAAGAGCCGATACTAAGTATCCAAGTTAGACGCAAGGCAAAAGAAGCGGTGGCACTGGCCCTGGGCCATCTCAGGCACCACATCCTCCCACCTCCGCCGGGAAGCAACCGGACAGGCTGGCCAAGGATCTCTGCAAGGGACCCGGCTCCCCTGTGCCCTGGCGGGGGAGCCCCTGCCGCTCTCTGCCCCTGCAAACAAACTAGGCTGCGGAATACGCCTCAGCTCTGAGAGGGCGCCGGCCTGCCTTCAACCAGCACGGCCCCAGAGAAAGGCAGGGTGCAAGCAAGGCGGAAAAAGGGGTGCCCAGCTGGGACGATCCCGCGCATGCGTAACAAGGAAAGGGAACAGAACATGAGTATTGCCAAGGGCACACCGACACCTGCTTGCATTCTGGAGACAGAAGCGACAGCACCAAGCGAGCGGGGCGGGGCTGACCAGAAGAGATGTAAGGGCAGTCCTGGAGGGTACAGAAATGGGACAGCCCATAAGCATGAGGAAGAAAACACTACTGTAAGCATGTTACACTATCACAAGACTTCTCTGTGTTTTATTTATTTATTTATTTTTGCTTATGGGCGATGCTCAGGGCTTACTCCTGGCTCTGTGCTCAGGGATTACTCCTGGTGGCTTTGGGTACCAGACGGGAGTGCCAGGGATCGGACGTTGGTTCGCCACATGCAAGTTCACTGTACCATCTCTCCAGCCCCCACAATATATTTCAAAAAGTTCTTTTGAAATATCCATGACATTAAGTTGTTACCATATTTCTGGCTTCCTAGCCCCAAACCAGTCAAGAACGTTTTTCTGTAACATTTCAATTATGAAATGCATGACTAAATTACAAATTATGAATTACCTTGTTCATGATTATTTAATGCAAAGTAGGAAAATTATTCATTAGAGTAACATTTGCCTTAACATCTCTCTTTCTATCATCTTTTGCTGTGACTATTTTTGTCACAAATTGCATAAATTACTATCCCGTCCAGATTAAATAATCTTTGTTTGTTTTTGGACCACACCTGCCGGTGCTCAGGGCTTACTACTGGCTCTTCTCTCAGATTACTTCTGGCAGGACCCAGCTTGCTGGCTGGCTGTATTTTTACTCCAGGGATTGCTCCAACATAAGCTATTCCTGTAAAATACTAGGCAGTCACTCTTTTTTCTTGAACTTTGCAGATCCCATTGCTTATTCATTACTCTGAGCTCCGTCTTTCCAGTAGGGACACTAATAAGCATCACCATACTGCACGAACACTATTTACAAACATGCAAACTGGACGCTCACAAAACTTTCCCATGCATGAAATATTATTTGGATTTTTTTTAATTACTTTTAAATTAAAAAAATGGTTTTCTTTTATGTGTGGCACCAAAATCAGTGACCTGGCTTAGGGGACACCTCAGTTCACCCCTGCTCTAAAATCCGTGGGTGATGCCTAATTCTTCCCCCAGGAAACTGGCCCTGTCATGTGGGAAAGTGGTCCACGTTTGGTATGAGATACACTGCCGTGGCTACACAGTGTTGTTCTTAGAATAACATGGTTCAGAGTTCTGAGAACCCTGAACTAGTACCCCGCTAGCTTTATAACTGGCCCCCTGACAAACTATGTGCCTGGGGGCGATTACTTCACCACTCCCTGCCTCAATGACCTGCATGATAAAACGAGGGCAAGTTGCTAAGAAGTATTAAACAGGTACTGTGTGCATCTCCGAGTACCAACACAGAAGTGCAATAAACATGTTAGATAATGAAATTAGAAAATGAGTTCCCAAGTCCTCCTTTTGGAATGCGGAGGGAAATAGTGTATAATGGACAAATGACATGTTTATCAGCTACACAGCAAACGTTATTACACACATTTCACCACAGAAGGCCTGCGAGATTACATCTGACCCGCTCAAACTTGCTAGATCCGCGTCTGGTCCAGTGTTCGAAATTTTCGTTCCATGCAGCTGTCTCTTAGTCACTCCTAACACCTCGATGAACTATTTTGGTGACTAAGGGAGATCAGGAGTACAAATCTGTTTGTAGACTGCAATGTGCTATACATGTCTGAAGATATGGGATGCTGAGGATTGAACCCTGGTCAGCCGCATACAAGGCAAATACCCTACCCGCTATACTCTCACTCTGGCCACTGAAGATCTTTTATGCTACACCTTTTCTACTTATATTTCAAAAACTTAATGTCAAGGAACCAATCCATCCAGTCCACCAGGAGTGATCCACAAGCACTACTGGGTATGGTCCAAAACCAAAAGTAAATAAATAAATGAAGAAAAGAGACAGGGTCTCCTATGGAATAACCATATCGCAAGAATCTATATGAATGCCATTTACCTACAACAGACAACCATCATGCTGTCTTTATTATTTTTTGGGTAAAGTCAGTGGTTCAGGCAGGAGATACAGGGCAGCAAGAATCTATATGAATACCATTTACCTACAACAGACAACCATCATGCTGTCTTTATTATTTTTTGGGTAAAGTCAGTGGTTCAGGCAGGAGATACAGGGCAGCGGTTAGGGTTTGCCTTGCCCGTGGTTGAACTACAGCCACGACTCTGGTTCCTTCCCAGGACCATGGCACCATATGTTGTCTCCCACGGTGTGACTAGGTGTAGCCCCTGAGCACAAAGCCAGGGTGTGCCTCCCACCTCAACTAAGGGTTAAAATGACTTGCATCTCGGAGCAGTGACCCGAGGGAAGGCAGAGGCCTTGGGAGCACAGGGACATGGCTTACTCGGGACATCGGACTCCGGAGCCCAGAGCGTGCCGGCAGTTTTCAGCACTGAGCTGTTTCCTGAGGCCTAAGGACTCTTAGGACTTCGACTACCAGATGTGTCACAAGTCCTTTCATTGTCCAATCAGTTTTTCTAGCAATTGTGTAGTATCTCTCCACCCCCATTTGAAGAAGAAAAAAAAAGTTTCACCTGAAGATGCAAGAGCACAGATCCGCTCTGCTCTTACATCAGAAAGACCATGTTTACCTCTCGGAGTGCTGAGGATTAAAGACACTGCACTCATCAGAGAGTGTTCAGGATGGCAAAGAGGCAAGACTACAGAGGGCGAACAAGTGAGCATGTGGAATTTATCCTGAGGGGAAAATGAAACGCAGGTGAGGGAGCTTCCGGGGAAGGAGTACCAAGATCTGAAGATCTGATCTGCATTTCAGAAACACCTTTCTGGGGAGAGAAAAGCCTGGTCTGGACACAGGAGCCAGGCGGGGCAGAGAAGCCTGAGCAGGGGCAGCCGGCCAAACACAGGAGGCAGAGACCACAGGAGCCAAGCAATGATTAGACAATAGGAGGGGGAGGAGGAGGAGGGCGCCAAGGGCTAGCATTATAAAAACAACTACCAAACTCTCCAGTGCTCAGCCCCTCCTGGGCCACCGCTTTGAAGTTAGCTGTGCCCCATAGGTCACTGTGGCCAGTCGGAAGTGAGACCCTCGCAGGTGGAAGCGGTGAGAGCAGGGGCAGGAGACAGGACCCCACAGGCCGGCGGCGAGGACCAGAGGTCCAGGATCCTTGCAACTGCCTGGCCTGCACGGCCCTGCAAGGGGTGTCTGTGGGGGACCCCCCCCCCATACTGGGCTGAGCTGCGACGCCACAGAAGCGCCAGGCCCCACCTGCGGCCGGGAGTGGCCCCGAAGGCCCAACGCCACTGGGGAAGAACAACCCTCTTCAAAAGGAAAGGGAAAAGGAAAAGGGAAGAGAAGCCACTGTGTACCTTGGCTGAAGTGAGCAAATTATTCTGATTGCTGGGGCCACTTTTGTAAGCAGAGAACTCAGAAAACTGGCCACGACCGAGATCAAGAATATAGACAAGAGCTTCAAAACTAACCTGCTGCTGGCTCAGAGCGATTATTTACTAACAAAACCCCCCGGAAAGTGAAAACTACAGCAGTTTACGGGAGGGAAAAGGGAGTTGGACGGCAGGAATAAGCAAGAGGTCCTTTTCTGTGTGGGGGGAGGATGGGGAGATGGCACCTGGAGCACGGTGAGTCCTATGCACGTATGGAGCATGACATAAGGCCCAACGTCCTGCAGTACCAAATGAACTTTTCAGTAGAATACCCAATATCTGGGCTAGAGCAATAGCACAGCGGGTAGGGCATTTGCCTTGCGTGCAACCAACATGCCCCCCCCCCCGCCCCGAGTTTGATTCCTCCGCCCCTCTCGGAGAGCGTGGCAAGCTACTGAGAGTATCTCGCTCGCACAGCAAAGCCTGGCAAGCTATGTGTGACGTATTCGATATGCCAAACACAGTAACAAGTCTCACAATGTTACTGGGCCCGCTCGAGCAAATCGATGAACAACAGGAGGACAGTGACAGTGACCCAATATCCACCCATCTCGGGCTCACGCCTCAGCTTAGCCACGTGATAGGTGAGAGACTGAGAAGGCATTCCCAGATGAGGCCTCCATTTCCTCCTCAGTGACACAGTGCAACGGGGTTTCAAGGAGTCATTTGAAACCCTCCCGATAACACTATTAGCCAAGAACAACTCTCCTTGCCCCAAAGCCTAAAGATAAGGAGAGCTGGTCCTCAGTTTACCCTCCCCCCAAACTTAACTCTTTCAGTCTTGAGATGGTGTATGCCTCAGGGACCATCCAGTTGGAATCTACTGTTCCACCCCCAGCCTGGAAACTGCAGCCCATCCCGCCTTCCTGACCCTCACTGAGTTGTGTTTCTCATTTGATGGGTCCGGAGCGAGGGGCTGTGGAATCAAGCCTTCGAGGTGACAGGGCTTTTCCCTTCTTTCCTCCTGACCCCGGAGCAAAGCACGGCCAGCACTGGCCAACTCAGATCTCCACTGCACAATGACCTTCTTCCAAGTACAAAAGATAATGTCTCAAATATTTAACCGGTCAGAGACAAGCCTGAGGCTAGAGCGAGAGTACAGCTGACAGGGCACTTCCCTTGCACTCAGCCGGCCCAGGCTCAACAGCCAGCATCCCCACAGTTCCCTGGGCCAGCCAGGAATGATCAGTATCCCCCACGGTTCCCTGGGCCCCGCCAGGAGTGATCAGCCTCCCCCATGGTTTCCCGGACTCCACCAGGAGTGGTCAGCATCCCCAACCATTCCCTGGGCCTGGCCAGGAGTCATCAGCATCCCCTACAGTTCCCTAGGCCCCATCAGGAGTGATCAGCATCCCCTACAGTTCCCGGGGACCCGCCAGGAGTGATCTCTGAGCACTGCCAGGTATGGCCCCAACACAAACAAACAAAACAAAATCTTATTTTGAATGAACATATAACAAGTGCTTATGCTAGAAGCAAGGCACTTGCTTAAGTGTAGTAGATACTCGAGCAGAGATAGGGCCCTGGGCTGGCACCCTGTCATCAACCCGCATGGGAAAGGCTGACTCTAGCAGTGACTGAGTTCCGGGATGACTGTGGGTAAAGGAGCACTGAGAGACAGAAGCCACATGGAGTGTTTGTTACACCAGGCTCGGTTGCATGTATTTGTTCTCTGTAATCTTCCCAACAATCCTTCACAATTGATTCTCTCCTTTCCTCATTCTACAAACAGGCAATTTGACCAAGGTGAAGAGCCTCCTGCAGACAGAATTCCATCACAACTGCACCTGCTCAGCAATTCTGCAGGATATGCAGAATCACCTTCCCTGGGGCTCAGGAGATTAGAAATACTTGTGGTAGGGTCAGAGGAATAGACCAGCAGGCAGGGCATTAGCTTTGCATCCAGACAACTGGGGTTCCATTACTGGCACCCCAGATGGGCTTCTGAGCATGCCAGGGCTGATTCCGAAGTACAGATCTAGGAGTAACGTCTGAGCAAAACGGGGTGCAGCCCAAGCCCTGCCTCCCTGCCAGAAGAACCAAGTGTGAAAAGAACAGAGCATAGTAGGCACACTGCACTCAGTCAGACAAGGCACAAGGATCACAGTAATACTGGAGAATAAGGGGCTGGAGAGCTAGAACAGCGGGTAGGGCATTTGCCTTGCATGCGGCCAACCTGAGTTCGATTCCCAGCATCCCATATGGTCCCCTGAGCACCGCCAGGAGTAACTCCTGAGTGCAGAGCCAGGAGTAACCCCTGTGCATCGCCGGGTGTGACCCAAAAAAGAAAAAAAAAAAAAACCCTGGAGAATAAAAGAATAGTTTCACAAAATTCAGGTTCCCGAGAGAGTCTTCCTTCAAAACCTCCGGACACTTGATTTATTATTACCCAAGACAGGGTCAAAGTTCATCTTACCACTCCAAACTCCTGAAAGCTGTGAAAAACTAAGGATTTCAGGTACAGACCACATCGAAGTTAACCGCGAAGAAAATCCCTGAGCTGGAGAGATGGTACAGGGGCTTAGGACTCAGGCACTGGCTTTGGATGCGGCCAAGTCGGGTTCAACCCCCAGCTCAGCACGGCCTAAGCTTTCCTGCCATCATCAGGAGTGATCCCTAGGCACAGAGCCAGGAGTAAGCCCTGAGCCTCACCAGGAGTGACCCCTGAACAAAGCTGCCTAAGTGCCAAAAACCAAATCCCTCCTCCTCAGGCCTCATGCTAGTCATTGCTGCTATAGGTCAAAAACAAACAAAAAACCAGCAAAACAAAATCAACAGATTGGCAAGAGTTTAGAAACAAGGGGGGGGGGGGGTGGAAATCCCCTCAATTTCACGACACAGGCTGATGTCCCTAATACAAAGGAGAAAGTTTGTGGAGCCTAACAACTTTTCAAAAATACGTCAGGATCTTGAACATACTAGAAAATACACTAGCCCCTGTATTTTTGAACCCTGTATCTCTTTAAATACTGACATGGCATACTTTTAGGTCTAGCTTTAAGGTAGAGTTCCTGGAAACCGATGGACTCTGGAGTTTTGAGTAACTGAATCTGGGAAATCTAAACTATTTCAATCCCTGCACTTTAGAAAAAAAGGAAAGAAGGAGGCTGGAAAGATAGTTAGAGCAGGGTAAGGCATTTGCCTTGCACACACCTGACCTGGGTTTGAATCCCTACATCTGGTTCCTGCCTGAGCCAGGAGCTGCAGCAGCAAGCCCTGAGCACCGCAGGGTGTGAACCCACCCGCACCCACCAAAAAAAAATAAACAGGAAATCAGAGGTAGATCATCGGGTTGATAATTTGTTCCGAAATCACTGTTTGTAAAGATCTGATTTTCTTCAACCAGCTGATCGCCTGAGTAGTACTTCTCCTCCAACCCTTATATGAAGATGTGCACAACCTAGCCAGATCCAAGCTGGCCAAGTAAAACCCGAAAACGAAGCAAAGGCTAGTGTCGGGAGAGTACCTATGCTTTAGGGGTGCAGGCGGCTGGCACTTTGACGGCTGGTGGAGATGCCCAAAAGATTTAAGCAAAAAAAGCATGAATCGTAACGCCACATGTAACCTCAAAAACAGTATATATTTTGAAAACCCACAACCACTGGGCAAGGGGTTATTTGTCCTACGCAGTTGTATTCCCAACCTAGTGAAGTTCCTCCAAAGAAGGGTAAAACAGTGAAGGTTTTCCCCCTTTGTGTAAAGCAAAGAGGTACCAGCACAGGATCGGGAACATCGCTCAGAATCCACCACCTGGTGAGGCTTTGGGTTCAAAGACCCCCGCAAGGAAACCAAAAGGAAAAGAAAGGTCCCTACTCCCAAATTCTACCCAAGTGCAAACGACTACGGCGTGGACAGCCACCCCTGGGCTGTTGAACAAACACTTCTCCAGCCCCCCAGCTGCCAAAAAAAAAAAAAAAAAAAAAAAACTTGAGTGAAACTTGGACGCTTCCAGGCAGGCCACGGAGAAAGCGAGAAATCCGAACCGGGCCCCTTCCCCGCTTGCCAAGATGACAGGATGTTTAAAATGAACGTTTCCATCTCTCAGCTCCCGGGGGACTCCGGCTTTCTCGGGCTGGGATGCCAGAGGGAGGGCGGGGTGGCGGGGGTGCATTTCCCAGGGGGTGGCCCGGTCTGGGCCCCCACGTCTCGGGGCGGCAGCAAGTCGCCGGACCCCCCCCCCACACCCCACACGTCACAGTGGGCGCCCGCCCGTCACTCACCGAGAACACGGCGTTCTGCAGCCCGAACGGGATGGGGGTGAGCCTGGCCAGCGCCACCACCTTCAGGCCGCTGCCCCCCTCCACCACGCGAATCACGGCGCTGAGCTGCTCGCTGCTCTGGATGCGCGCGGCCACCCGGGCGGTGAGCAGCCGCTTGCACACCACATGCGCCACGAAGGTGCCGATGAGGACGCCCACCACCATCAGCCCCATGCCCAGCACGAAGCCGTACAGGTAGCCGGCGGCCACGTTGAGCACGATGTAGCCCCAGCCGCAGGGGAACGAGACCACGATGAAGCCCACGACGAAGAGCAGCACGCCGAGCAGCGAGTCGAGGCTCTCCACCCAGAGCAGGAGGTGCTGCAGCGAGCGGCGGGCCAGCGCCAGCGACGCGCCGCACAGCGCGGCCAGCACGCACGCCAGCACCAGGCTCCGGCACCAACAGGTGCTGCCCAGGCAGCCGCAGCGCCACGGCCTCACCTCGGCCACGCCGCCCGCGCCGCCGCCGCCGGGGCCGCCCGCCGAGGCTCCTCCCGGCGCGGGCAGCTCCGCGGCCACAGGCGCCCCGTGGCGCTCCAGACAGGCGCCGAGCAGCGCGCCCGCCGCTGCCGCTGCCGCCGCCGCCGCCGCCGCGCCCGGCCCGCCCCCGCGGGGGAGGCGCCCGCCCGCCGCCGCGGCCCCGCCCGCCGCCCGCGGCCCGGCCCGCCGGCCCCAGCGCTCGGCGCGGGGGGGCGGGCGCCGGGGGCGGGGCCAACGCCGCCGCCGCCGCCGCCGCTGCGGGGTTCCGCATGCCCCGCCCGGCCGCGCGCCGCCGGCCGGCCTCCGCTCCCCGGGTTCGTTCCTTTGGGGTGGGGGCGAGGGGGCACACCCCCGGGACCCCGCGCCGGCCGGAGACCGCCCCTTCTCGGCCGCGGGGGCGGAGCCTCGGGTCGCGGGGCGGGGCCTCTGCGCGGGGGGCGGGGCCTCTGTGCGTGCGGGCCCGTGGCTCGGCGCCGTTGGGGGGCGGGGCCTCTCCCGCGTGGGCGGGGAAATCGAGCTGGGTGGGCGGGGCCTCCGTCCGAGCGTGCCGGACCGCTGTGCGTGTGGGCGGGGCCTCTCGCATGTGGGCGGGGAAAAACTAGATTTGTGGGCGGGGCCTCCGTGCATACCTACCGAACCTTTGTGCGTGGCGGCAGGCAGATCTGCGCCTGTGGGCGGGGCCTCTACCACGAGGGCAGGGAAATATAGCCGGGCGGGCGGGGCCTCCGTGCGTGCGTGCCGGACCTTTGTGCGTGGCGGCAGGCACATCTGCGCCTGTGGGCGGGGTCTCTAGCATGTGGGCGGGGAAAAACCAGATTTGTGGGCGGTGCCTCCGTGCAAGCGTGCCAGACCTCTGTACCTCTGTGCTCTGGGCGGGCAGATCTGCGCGTGAGGGCGGGGCCTCGCATGTGGGCGTGGAAATCAAGCACGATGGGCGTGGTTTCTGTGCTTTGAGAGGGCAGATATGCGCTTGTGGGAGGGGTTTTTGCATGTGGGCGGGGAATCCTAGCTGGTAGGGCGGGGCCTCCGCTCAGTTTGTGGGTGGGGCTTCTTGTGAGTGGGCTGGGAAAGCTGTCTGGGGGCGTGGCCTATCGCGGGTGGGCGTGGTTAAACTGTCTCCAGACTCCAGACTGGGAGCAGCTGTGGGTGGATGGGGACCCGAGAGGAAGATTCCGAGGGATGGCTTGGGTCTTTGGCACGTTCTGTTCTTGACTTTCCCAGGCCAGCGCGGTCTTTGCCATTCGGACCCAGCTCTGGTCTATGAGTTCACTGCTGGGTGGCCGTCGCGAGAGCCCCTCGGGCTGCAGCGGCCAGTGCTGCCCAGGCGGTGCTGGAAGCAGAGTTGTTCATCGATGCTGGGAGGGATTTGCTAGCTGTCCTCTTGAGCAGCCGGTGAGGGCAGCATGAGGCTTTCACCACTTAGGGAAAAGAAGAAACTGGCTCCAGAAGCCCACCCTTGTGAGACTGCCCCTTCTGACCTCTATTGAGGTTCTTTGTTGAGGGTCAGACACAGGGACTGGGGGTTTCTCAAAAAAGATTAGCGGGAGGTCATTTCTTAGGAGGTCACACACTCTCTGAAGACGCCTCGAACTCTTTGCTGGTTTCTTGAAGGCTTTTTGCCCCTTTAACGTTAGTCTTGCTCAAATTTTCTTTCCTTCTTTTTTTTCTTATTTAGCCTTGGCTGAGGCTTCTCATCCCAGGTCGTAGCTTTAATCCCACCATATCACTCAAGTACTGAGGGTCCCCAAGCCTGTCTTCAGTTCCCTCACTTTTGTAGAGCCTCAAACTTACTGATGCATGGTCGATAGATACCAAATTGGACTCTGGTGCAAAAAAAGATTCGATAATTGTGTTTTGTCAAGTCATTAATCCCTGCCTATGGTTGTCTTTTTAAATTACAAAGTAGGATGTTTGGCATTATGCCCGAAATTAGTGTTGAACTACATCGTGATACCAATAATTTAGAGCATATCCCCCCATTAGGACTAGAGCGATAGTACAGTAACCAGAGCTATATGCATGCGGCAGACCTGGGTTCCATCATCGGCGTTCCCATATGGGAGAACCATCAGGAGTAGTTCCTGAATGCAGAGCCGGGAGTCACCCCTGAGCATCACCAGATATGACCCCCAGGAACCCACCAAATCTGCTTTTCCTTTAGGGACCTTACTTCAATGGATGACTTTGTGTCCAGTTGTCTGCCAAATATGTTGGGTTCTTATACATCTGGAACCCAGTGCTTTTCATACCTTTCTTCTTGCTTTTACCTGAGTCAGGTTGAGTCCCGCAAAGGTGTCAGGCACATTACCCTATGTTCTCATCAGTACCATGTCCGATTTAGTATTTTCATCCTAGTCCCAATCACTTTTAAACGAACTCATGACAATTTTGAATTTTTTTGTTTTCATTTCTTTTAATTTTCTGATTACATCACTACGTTTTTAGCCTAGATTTATTCAAGGTGGGCCCATTGTTTCTATAAGAAGAATAAGGTGCTCGTTGAATGTTTATTGATGAAACAAATTATTGCAGTGAACAGGAGAAGATATGGCAGGAAAACCAGAGTGGATTTGAAGCTAAGTGCATTGTCTGAGCAAGAAGCTATTAGGGATTGAAGGTATTATGCTAAGGGAAATAAGCCAGATGGAGAAAAACAAATACCATTTGATTTCACTCAAATGTGAAAAAGATCACAGATCACAGATCATCCTGTTATTCGTCGATTGCCTCGAGCAGGCCCCAGTAACGTCTCCTTCATCCTAGCACTGAAATTATATTCAAGGCTCTTTAGGAGAATGAGACCCATCATTGTTACTGGTACTTGGCATATTGGGTACGCCACGGGGAGTTTGCCAGACTCTGCCGTGTGGGCAGGTTACATTCGGTAGCCTGCCAGTTTGTCAAAGTAGGAATGAGATGTCATAAGATGTCGTGCGGCCACAAATGCGGCCGCGTGGTTCCAGGATCTGGTTTTTATAGTCTCTGAGTCTTGGCTGCTGATGGGATTACATGGCGCCAGGGGGCCAGTTGGTGGGTGTGACCCCCGCCTACTGGAATTTGGAGGATCTGGGTGGAGGATGCTCGACTCCAATCCGAGTAGGCTTGGAGATCTCTGCCCCGGAACCCGCGTGGCTTTGTCCCTCTGCCAGTACCTTCATGTGTGCGGAGAGTGGTCTCAGCATGGTGGTGTCTGGTCCTGGAGGTCTTTGGCTGCCGGAGCCCTGGTCGGGGTGGGGAGAAAAGCTCAACCCACTCCCTCCAAGGGGCCCCGGCAAGGAACAGCCAGGCACGGGGGCAGGAGACTGCACTGTTCTCCCTCCGGGATCTGGTTTTTATAATGTGAAAAAGAAACCAAAAAAAATCTCTTGGGACCTAAGAACAAAATGGCAGTTACCAGATGGGAAGGGCAAGGGGGGTATGTGTTGGTTGGGCAAGATGGATCAACCCTAAGTTGGAAACTAATCTTTTTGTGGCAGTCATTATGTATATATAAATGTCTATTTGAAATGCTATGTAACTGAAACCTATGTTACTGTTACAAACCATTGTCGTCCCATAAAAGTTTTTCTTCATGAAAGGTTGAAGTAGAATGATGGTCATGGATCTAGTAGTATATAATGCTAACCTGGGAGCATCTGTAGACTTGATGGTGAGTTGGAAGAGGAAGAAAGCCAAAGAAAACACCTGGATTTCTTTAGATAGTGGATAGTAGCCAAGAGAAAGAAAAGATAAAGGGTTCAATCAGGTATGTGAAACCTGAAGCGTCTGCAATGTGTGCCAGTAAGTGGTTGCAAATTCAAATAAGATATGCTTCAAAGGCATATCTCTCCTAGAAACGTTGGCATTGATGGATAGGCAGCAAGGAAAGCCGGGAATAAGGGCAAGAGACTGGAGAAGGGAAGTTCTCTTCCAGGGTACGTGGTAGAATTGCTTTCCCTGGCCTCCTTGTGCCCAGGGTAAACTGGATGATGCACTGTGCCCATGAATTGGGAGCACAGCACTTTCCTGCTGATGCAAGGTCTTCCAAAGCTCTTTCTCATTTTGCCATGGTAATCAACAGTGTTCCAGAGAGAAGATGCTTTCTCAGTCTTGCTCCCACAGGGAGAAAGATGCAAACTCTAAGTCTCCACTTGATGATGACTAGTTAAAGTGAGAAAGAATTAAACCATGGTCATTTTAAGTTTCTGAGATTTGAAAGTTTTGTTACCAGAGCAGTTTTTGTCTGTTCTGACTAATGTGAAAAAAGGTGGGGTTGGGGGGAATGAAACGCTGGGGACAGTGGTGTATGCATCAGACTATCTGCTTGCAAGAACAAGCAACTTAGAGACGTCTTAATTAAAAGAGAGACTGCCGGAATATTGACGTGAACAGCTCAAAGGAGCAAGGTACTTCTGAAGATAAGCTATATTCATTTCTTTCTTACTGTACCTCTCCCCAAACTCTTTGATCTGTTCTTACACTACCAGCTACTAATTAGTTACCTTCTTATCCTCTAATCCATAGTTCAGAGTGGGTATAATTTAGTTGGAAGAACTCTTAGCGTTAAGCTGTGTCCTGTTTGCCAACCAGCCTGTGATTGGAGCACTCTTGTGGCCGACTCACTCCTGGATCCAAACTGTGCCTTCCCTCTGCCAGGCAACACCCAGGTCCTCTGAGCATGATATCTCTGGTCACAGCAATGCAAATGACCACAGGTCATTTCCATTCTTGTCCCACCACAGTTTATTTTTTTAAGGAGTTGTGATAGTTGTGTTTTAAAAATAGAAAGATGTCTTGATCTCAAAGCACATCAACCTCTATTCCCAGCCTAAGAGCTTTCTGTTGAATTAGCAAATCACCCAACTCCTTTTCCCAGTCTACAAAAGGCCTCTATGATCTAGTCTCCAATGACTATGTCATCTCCCTCCACCCTCCCTCCTAACACACTGACCTTTTGAGTCTCCCCCAGAGGAATTTGGCTGGTTTCTACCTCCAGATTATTTGCTTCATGGGTTTGTTGAATTCAGCCGATTCCCTAGCTTTTAGAAGTTTACTGTTGGACTTGAAACAAATGGGACTTGGAACGAATGGGACTTGTCCACTTCAGAAATGACTGCCGTGAAAGCTCCCCTTTACAGAATTACCCTCTGATGTGAGAGTGTCAGCATGTCTTTGCTTTTCTGCACTCCAATCATCCGAAGCTGCCTTGTTGAATTATTGCTTTCCTGTCTGGAAGGTGAAGCACCATCAAAACGAATCTTTTCTGTTCTGTGATACCCTGTATTTCCTGCAAAAGTCCTGGCACGCTAACTATTTTTACTGGCTCAAGGAGATGATAAGTAGTATGACTGTATGCTGTGTATTTTTGTTCATCCCAGTCTGATGGTTACTCTCTACTTTTCCTTTCCTCATGATGCCTCACAGGAGGCTGACTTCCAGAATTTGGATCACTGAGGCTCCATTGTGCGGAGTATTAGCAGTGTATTAGAGTATTAACAATGATTTTCCAGTTGTATTTAGTAAATGAAAGGCAATGACAGAAATATGGAGGGAAAGAGGGTAACAGGAGATCAGCTTCATTCCCCAGCTTTACAAATGCAATCCCAACTTTTCAAGTTGTTTTGGAAGTGACTGGATTCTTCCATGCCAATCTTCCTGTGGAGTTGACCCCCTTAAAAAAAAAAAAAAGCTCTAACACGTTCCCATTCCTAGCTATAGGTAACTGATATGTCACCATCCCTTGTGAAGCTTCTTTAATTGTATTCTGTTTACTGTGACTTCTGTTTCCTACTGGGGACCCACCTGGCAAACTTGGGCAGGTCAAAGGCTAATGCCTTTAAAAGGACTGACATGAGTTCAAAGTACCCCCTCAACACCCATCAAGCAGACAAAGTGTTGGCACTGGGTTTCAAAGTCAAAATCAATTCGGGTTGTTAAAAGACGACAGGGCACTCTCATATAAGGCCACTGAAGATGAGAGAAAGAAAGTCAACAGTGCCCAACATAACAAGGATTGAAGGTAAGAGAATGAGGACGTGCCCCTAGATTCTTCTGAAAGCACTGTTACCTTAGGAATTTTGTGAAAGACAAATTTCAGAGATTTAAGTGTTAATGAACAAGTATAACAGTGAGTCTACGAGTCAGTGATAGAACAGTGGGTAGGGCACTTGCCTTGCATGCTGCAAACCCAGGTCCAATTCCTAGTACCCCATACAGTCACTTGAGCTCCACCATGACTGATCCCTGAGTGCCGAGCCAGAAATAAGTTCTGAGCACAGCCAGGTGTGGCCCCCAAATAAAAACAACAAAAAAATGAGTTTAGATAATGATAATATTTGAACCTTATTATAATTTGGATCAGAAAGGAAGAAACAGTTGAAGGTAATATATCTAAGAAAGATGAAATTTTTGTAAGTGAGACGGTCATACTGAGGTAAAGAAACCTGAAGTGTGTTACAGGAACAGAGGGAGAGAGTAGGTGAAACCAGGAATATAAGTTCCAAAGAAAAGATTAGAAGCAGAGGAGACTGCTTAGGTTCAAAGCAAAGCTGTAGAAATAAATGCAGCCTTGTCTGCGCTTCGTTTTAATTAGTCTGTAATCTTAGGATTTAATTGAATTTATTTTAGGGGTATATAGGTAACTTTACTCTCCTCCATGATAGCCAGGGACGTGATTTCAATGACTGTCCATGATTTAAAATAAAGGTTCATCTATCTTTTGGGTTCCTTGGGCATCATTCATAGAATGGATAGATTATTTTCCAATTCTTTTGCTAATCACCTTTCCATGGTGAGCACTAGCATAGTTTAATTCCCTAGTATCTATAGAATGGAGTAGAACTGAGAATGGGGTCAAAGAGGGAATACAATCAAACTTTGCTAGCTCATTATATTTAAATGCAAAATAGAGGCTATTGAAAATATTCAATAGCAAGTTACTCTCCAAGCTCTAAATTATCTATTTTTATAATTAAGGATTTCCATGAACTGTACAAGATTAACTTTACTTAAATATGACTATAAATATTTAAATATAAATATATATTGTGTATGTTATGTTTAATTTATGGGTATTATTAATTTATGTATATTATATTTAATACATAAACATGCATTTATATTTATATGCTGATTTGCATAAATCTGTGTGTGTTATATTTAAATGCATAAATGTATGTATGTATATTTAAGTAAAGCTAATGATCTATCATGAGAAATATGTTTTGCGTGTGATTATTGAAGCTCAGTTAAATTAATTTACTGTAATTCCTGTTATTCGTGGAAATTGTTTTGCAAACATTCATTAGGCCTCTCCTGGGCTAGTGGACTATGATTCTTTGCCTTCTGTGCTTTCCCTTTGCATCTTCTGTTGGTATGCTTTATGGGGGATCTTATGGTTGTGGAAGCAAAATTAGAATAGGGCTCCTTTTATGTAATGGTACCAGAAGATGAATTTTTCATGAAACTGTGCCAAATAAATACATGTGCCAGGAATCCTCCAGTGACTACTTCTATAGTCAAGAGAATGAAAACTATTAAGTGTCTTACAACAAATAACACTATGAAACAGAGCTGTTTTATTTGGGAACTCTCCAGCTAGTGTGGTAAATAGTTCAAACACCTTCTAAGAGCACTTTACAGAAGAAAAGTGCCTTCTCTTTTCAGATTTACTGGGGAATAAAGGATTTAAATGAGTATACAGGATTCTGAATTAAGCCATTCTTTCATTGTTATTGGCTTTTTCTGTCTGAGCAATATACTTATTCAATTACATTCAAAACACAAAATGCTTTGATTTTGTATTTTCAATACAATTGGGTACATCAGAGTGGTGCCAAGAGATCAGGGATTGCAAGGTGGCCATTTCTTAATAGCATCTTTAGTTCTTCTTCTTTTTTTTATGTATTTAACTAGACTCTTTCAACTGAAAAGTCTGTCTTAAAAACCTGAACTAGTTGTAAATACAACTGGTCTTCTACAACCTCTTCTGCTCAACATGGCATTTGTGGTGGAAAATGCTGGATCTCACCCAGCCTTGATCTGCCTTATGCTAACGTGCCTTTCCATCCTTTACTAAGCCCCCCCTCTTCCCTCGGAGAATCCTCAGACCCACAAACCCCCATTGCATCTTTACCCTTTCTCATTACATATTGATTCAGAAGAAGTAGACCTTGCCAGAGATGGTAAGACTTAGTGAAGGAAGGAGACAGAGGGATGTCAACAAAGGAACTGATTTGCTTAGTAAGAGTAAGAAAATGGAAAATTACACTCTGCAGATACATGCCCAATACAGAATGGTCGGTAGATTTTCTGTTTTCAATTTCAAAAAGGTATTGGGGGAGAGGGGCAGTCATGCTCAGTGCTTACTCCTGGCTCAGCACTCAAGAATGATTCCTGGTGGTGCCCAGGGTACCATATGGGATGCTGGGGATCAAATCTGGATCTGCCATGTGCGAAGCAAGTGTCCTACCCACTGTGATATCTTTCCAATTCCTCAAGAAGTTTTTGATTCTGTGGAAATTAGTATCCCATGATTCAATCAGAAAATCACTATTCACTCATGATAGATGAAAATGCCAAAGCTTACGGTCATCATTGTTGTTACTATCCACGGTGATATACACAGAGTTCATCTTCAGCTTTTCTGAATTAGCGCCAAATAAACTCTTAGAAAAATGGGTAAAATTTTGTTGCAAATTTTGTTTGGGAAACAAGAAAAAAAGGAAAATTTAGATTATTCCACTGCCTTAAAGCCTGGTTTTTCATATAGAAAATATAGTCAGGGACTGATATTGATTAATTTCACAGAAAACCCCATTATTTTAGGCATCACGATCATGACCACGACCACCCTGTTGTTCATCGATTGCCTCGAGCAGGTGCCAGTAACGTCTTCTTCGTCCTAGCCCTGAGATTTTTTTTTTTTAAAGTGCCATATTCAAGGCTTTTTCAGGGTTAGGAGAATGAGACCCATCATTGTTACTGGTATTTGGCATATTGAGTATACCACGGGGAGTTTGCCAGACTCTGCCGTGTGGGCATGTTACATTTGGTAGCCTGCCAGTTTGACCGAATTAGGAATGAGATGATAAGATGCTTCCGGGAGCTGAGTGTGATGATCTCTGGATCCTGGCCGTTGTTGGAGTTACACGGCAGTTGGTGGGTGTAACTGTCTAGTTACTGGCAGGTCCAGTCCCAAACTGTACAGGCTTGGAGATCTCAGCCCCGGGTCCCACACACCTGGGTTCCTCTGTCAGTTCTTTTATGCGTGAGGCTCATCCAAGTGTGTGGAGAGTGCTCTCAGCATGGCCTTGGCTGGGCCTCGGTGGTCTTCAGCTGTTGGGCCCTGGTGGAGACAGTCAGGCATAGGGTAGGAGACTCTGTCTTGTTCTCTCCCAGGAGCTGAGTGTGATGATCTCTGGATCCTGGCCGTTGTTATTTTAGGCATAAACACATTAAATACCTGAGGCTTTCCAACTCCTGTCATAAATCATGATTCATCAAATACAATTTGAGTTAGTTCTTTTGTTTGTAAGGCCTGACAGGAAAGACAAGCTCAACAAAGTTCCAGCCACTGTATAACCCATGTGTATCTTTCCCATCCTGTCTGTATGTCATTCCCTCTTAAATCTTTACTCTCCACCAAAAAGGAAGGAGGGTATTCCTCCCAGAAAATTTGAGAATCACCATCACTTAAGAGAAAAAAATTCAAAATAATAAGTAAACACACGGTAGGAGTAGACAGACTTGCTTGCTAGACCACCAAGTAAAGTTAATACTCAGAAAGTACTTCTTGTCAATGTACTATGATATACCCAACTCTTAAAAGGACACATTGAAGAAGATATTCTGTCATCAAGAATTTCTCTTCCAGGGTTGGGAAGCCTGAACAACTGTCACACTGAGAGTTACAATCACAGCAATGAGAAAGGACAAACCAGCCTGGAGTCAGGGAAATCTTTGCAGCAAAGCTGATGTTAAAGGTGTTTTTTATAGGGTGATTTTCTTCCTCCAGAGGGACATTTGGAACATCCTGAAGTTACTCTCAGTGGAGTAGAATAGCTTGTCAGACAGAGGCAGCTCAAGTACAGAAGTAGGAAAGGGCCCATTAAGCTTGGGAAGTGGTGAAGAGATCTGAGGGAACTGCACAGAGTGCGTGTGTGAGCCTGGAAAATCAAGGCAGTGCACATGACCACGAGTGAAGCAGTGGTTTGTTAGGTGCTGTGTCAGGATCCTCTGAAGGCCGTCGGAAACCATTGTTGCTGGCTTCCGTCTCCAGAGTCTGATTCTGTGTGCCTAGGGCAAGGGAAGATAAGAATCTGTCTTTTTTAAGCACCTAAGTAATGCTGACAGAGCTTGTCTTTCAGAAAAATGTCAATAGAGTTTGGTGTTCTCTTATGTTTAGAGTACCTACAATTTTGATAAACAAGAAAAAGAGACTCTTATTTTGATTTAGAAAGTTTTGTTTCTGAGCTAAGGGTGCAGTACAACCTTTTTCTTGCATGCATATGTGTGTGTGTGTTGTGTTGTATTTGTGTGTGAGAGATAGACACAGAAACAGAAAGGGAAAGAGAGACATGGGGAGAGAAGGATGGAGGGAAGAAGGAAAGAGGGAAGAAAGAAAAGAAGGAAAGAAAGGAGGGAAGGAGGCAGCGAAGGAGGGAGGAAGGAAAGAAGGGAGGGAGGAAAGAAGGATGGAAGGAAGGAAGGAAGGAAGGAAGGAAGGAAGGAAGGAAGGAAGGAAGGGAGGGAGGAAGGAAGGAAGGGAGGGAGAGAGGGAGGGAGGGAGGGAGGGGAAGGAAGGAGGGAAGGAAAGAAGGAAGGAGGGAAGGAGGGAAGGAGGGAAGGAAGGAAGGAAGGAAGGAAGGAAGGAAGGAAGGAAGGAAGGAAGGAAGGAAGGAGAAAATTTACTGCATCTTATGAGAAGAATCAGGGTTGGAAGTAGGCATGGTGTCATATATCAAGACAAAGTAAATGGCCCTTGTCCATTTATAGAAATATAGACTTTAGACTAACAGCATATCGAGATTATTAGAATGATTAAACATGTTGAAAGAGAGGAATCTTGGGTTTTAAAATTATGCCATTCTGGTCCACATGTAAATGAACGACTGTAAGATTTCCGCTCCAAAGCACTGAAGCTCCCCAAGCCTCAAAGTTGGAGTCAGTCACAGAGTCTTGTCTGTTGTTGGTTAGGTCCTTACAGCCGAACAGAATGGAGGCAAGACAGAGAGAAGATGGGCGACGCCTCTGCACGCAGTCAGAGGTCGTCAAGAAACTACAGGACACGGAGTAAGGGTGTCCTGGGCACGCAGCTCCGGAGCACATGACCAAGCTGAGGCTGGAGATGGGAAATGCAGACACCTCGCCACTGCTCGTTCCTCAAGCGCTGACCCTGTGTTGTGTCAGGATCTAATCAGTCCCTGTCGGTCATCTCCTGAACAGGCCAAGGTCCCACCATCAGCAGTCGGCCCACAGCGCTGTCCCAGTCCAGACCAGCACAGTCTGCCGCCCCCACCAACCACCGGGATTGGAAGCCTGTTTGGCGGCTTGGTCACTGCTCACGCCAGGAACCCTGGTCCAGTTCAGCAACCCTGCTCCTTCGCAATCTGGATTTTGCCCTATCTGTGGCCTCAGGGTTCTTCTGTTTTTTTTTTTTAATTTTATTTACTTATTTATTTATTTATTTGCTCTTTGGGTCACACCCGGAGATGGACAAGGGGTTAACTCCTGGCTCTGCACTCAGGAATTACTCCTGGCAGTGCTCAGGGGACCATATGGGATGCTGGGAATCGAACCCAGGTCAGCCACGTGCAAGGCAACCACCCTACCCGCTGTGCTATCACTCCAGCCCAGTTCTTCCGTTTGATGGTCGCTTTCTTCCTCTTCCCCATGTGAGGCTTCTAGGGGTCACCCACTTACCCTCCAATACTTCAAGTGCAGGCCACACCCAGTGCTGATGTGCTGAGCCTTACCATGAAACAAAAGCCTAAGCGTAAGGTAAAGATCCTGATCCCAACCTTAAGGATGCACCATAGAGATGCTCAAAAAGCATCATCCAGAGAGCACAGCAAGTAGGGCCTGGGTCTCGCTCAGTGCTAGATCTGGATTTAATCCCTGAAACCCCATACGGCTCCCGAGCACCACCAGGGGTGATTCCTGAGCACAGCTGGTTGTGGTCCAAAAACAAACAAAATCCACGGTCTAGGTCTAGGACAGCTGTGTATGCCCACTCTACCCGCTCTGAGTAGCAGTTGTGACATTTCTGGCCTCACCTACCGCAGAGGTCCTTGGGGTGCATAGAACTTCACAAGCACAACATGAAGCATACATAAAGTCTGGTTATGAGACCTTGACCCTAATTATAGAATGCAGAATAACATCCAGGTAGATTTTGGTGTAAACTCCCAGGTTTTCTCCTAAAATTAATCACAAATCACAAATCATCCTGTTATTTGTCGATTGCCTCGAGCAGGCCCCAGTAACGTCTCCTTCATCCTAGCCCTGAGATTATATTCAAGGCTCTTTAGGAGAATGAGACCCATCATTGATACTGGTATTTGGCATATTGGGTAGACCACGGGGAGTTTGCCGGACTCTGCCGTGTGGCAGGCTACATTCGGTAGCCTGCCAGTTTGTCCAAGGTAGGAATGAGATAATAAGATGTCATAATAAGATGTCGCCCGGCCGCAAATGCGGCCGGAAGCTGGTTTTTATAGTCTCTGAGTCTTGGCCGTTGATGGGATTACACGGCGCCAGGGGGGCAGTTGGTGGGTTTGACCCCCGCCTACTGGAATTTGGAGGATCTGGGTGGAGGATGCTTGGCCCCAATCCGGGTAGGCTTGGAGATCTCGGCCCCGGAACCCACGTGACTTTGTCCCTCTGCCAGTACCTTCATGTGTGCAGAGAGTGGTCTCAGCATGGTGGTGGCTGGTCCTGGAGGTCTTTGGCTGCCAGAGCCCTGGTCGGGGCGGGGAGGAAAGCTCAACCCGCTCCCCTCCAAGGGGCCCCGGCGAGCGAGGACAGCCAGGCACGGGGGCAGGAGACTGCACTGTTCTCTTCCGGGAGCTGGTTTTTTTTAGTCTCTGAGTCTTGGAGGGGAGCGGGTTGAGCTTTCCTCCCCACCCCGACCAGGGCTCCAGCAGCCAAAGACCTCCAGGACCAGCCACCACCATGCTGAGACCACTCTCCGCACACATGAAGGTACTGGCAGAGGGACAAAGCCACACGGATTCCGGGGCGAGATCTCCAAGCCTACTCGGATTGGGGCCAAGCATCCTCCACCCAGATCCTCCAAATTCCAGTAGGCGGGGGTCACACCCACCAACTGGACCCCTGGCGCCGTGTAATCTCCTAAAATTAATTGCTTAACAATTGCACACAAGAATTGCTTCTGTCTGTTTTTCTCTTAATGTTGCTCTTAACGTATCCAGATTGAATCTGATACGCTGTTGTTGCTGATTACTTCTTGCAGAACTATTGTCACTTCCTTATATTGACTCCTGGATATTTAAGAAAAATATTTTGGCAGTTTTTGGATTTCATTTCTTCATAGCACTTCTAAGGAGGTTTTTTTTGTTTGTTTGTTTTAAATTCCTCCTTACCAAATATGAAAACATATTCTTCTCTTTAAAGCCCACAAAGATACTGTGTATTTCTCACTGGGCAATAGCTTCTGTAGTTTGTTCCATGTGGCGTGGGAGGGAAGCTTGGAGTGGGGTGGGAGAAGGCAAGATGAGGTCAGCATTATATTTTGACTAGAAGAGTAACCCAGATTGAGCCTAGACTGGAAACAAATTCTTTGGGCAGAAATAGTAGTCTTTCTTTAATGGCATTAAACACAGCCTTTGCAGACTTTCAGAAGCTTTTCTGATCTGTGACCTTGTGTTTACAAGATATATGGCAAAAGAAAGCTTTACCATTAAGTTCCCCTATGTCTTGTGACTATTGCAGTTGCAGTGGGGTAATAATTCCTCCCCATCACCCAGGTTCTGAACTACATGAGAGAGAGTATGGATTTGGAAATAAGAGAAAATGTGCCTGTGTCTTAAAACAAGAGCCGTATTAACTCCCAACTGCCAGTCTCATCCTTTGAATAGCCCCCCCCAGATGCAAGTTTACCTTAAGTCACTGATCGTCACCCACCTATGCAAGTAATTGGTTATCACCATGTGCAACAGTGAGGTGTATGGGGGGAGGGGTTGACAAGGACAAGAAGTCAAGAACAAGAACAATAGGACAGAGGGTAGGGCTCTTTCCCTGCATGACGCCAACCCGGGCTTGATCCCCAGCATCCCCTATGGTCCTCTGAGCACTGAGTGCAGAGCCAGGAGTAAGCCCTGAACATCACTGCATGTGCCTGCCCCCACCCCCCCAAAAGTCAAACACTTCATCACAAAGATCGGCAAATGAACTGTTCAAAAGAGCTTTGTTTCATAACACTGTAAGAGTTTTAAATATAGTCACAAGAATTGAATCCTACCTAACAATAACACTAACAGTGACTTCTAAACTGCAGAAAAATAATTTTTTCCTTTCAGGAAATTAGTGTCAAACATAATTAGAAATATTAAAGACCAGGAAAGTTAATTTTTTTTCAGATTAGCAAGGAAAATGACAAATATTGCACTTGTGTTGATTTTACCAATTTTCCACTTTATTTCCACTACCTCCACTACCCAGCCACTGCCACACTCCAGGATGCTTTCCAAACGCTCGAGCCAGACTCACTCACGAGTGAAGCCCTACAGAACCGGGCAAGTGGTACTCAGAGACCTTGGACCCTAGGCTCAATGGACCCGGGAACAGAAATCCTCTGCCTGCTCCCACCAAAGTCAGGTGACCAAGGGATTAAAATCAGGAGCCCCACCCTACCCTGCCCTGTCTGCTTCCACGAACCGCTACCCAGGGATTCCACACAGAAGACCCACCCACCAGTACCAGATAAATACCTCATCTGCAGACCTCTACTACCTCCACTACCTCCACTACCAAGCTGCTGCCACACTCCAGGATCTTTCCGGACCGCACAGCCACAAAGCACTTAATACCCATCTTGCAGGATTTCAGCACCATATTTGATAGGGTTCAAACATGTTTTGAACCATGGGAACACCAGCAAGAGCAATTAGAGGCCGCCTTAAAAGTCACTGTGCCTCTGGAGAGCATGGCAAGCTACCAAGAGTATCTTGCCCACAAGGCAGAGTCTGGTAAGCTATCTGTGGTGTATTCTATATGCCAAAACCAGTAATTACAATGGGTCTCATTCCTCTGACCCTGAAAGAGCCACCAATAAGGCAACGATGAAAAGGGTGAGGAAGGAGAGGCTAATATAACCCCAAGGTCGAACTAGGCTGCCAAAACGAAGAAAGACAAAGATGACTGTAGTTTCAATGCATGTGCACTTGCATTGGACACATCCATCAAGGACCTGATGGTACAAGCGCGCAAGATTAAGTACAACATCATTTGTTGGACCGAGACAAGAAGGCATCAATCACATCACATCGTTTTCAACACTGGAGAAGAACTGTTCCTCGGAAGACGTGACAAAAGAGGCGTCAGTGGTGTCGGTGTCCTTGTCAACAAGAACTTGGCCATAAGCATTGATTCATTCAAATGCCTTAACAATACCAACATCCAATTGTGATGAAGGAGAAGTTGAGAAGTTCTACATGGAGCTAGAGAAGTTCTATAAAGAAGACCACACCTTCTAAAAGATCATTGTCGGTGATTTTAATGCCAATATAGGAGAGAGATTAGCTGAAGAACTCCACATAGGGACCCATGGCCTAGAATGGAACGAACAGGGTGAGAGACTGTCTGAATTCGTTATGTTGACCAAGACCGTCCATGGTAACTCACAGTTCCAGAAGGCCAAATCTAAACGTTGGACTTGGGAGTCTCCCAGTGGATAGTTCCACAACAAAATTGACCACATCATATTCAATCAATGGTTTTGCCTGAACAATGTCGCTGTTGTCCTAAAATTCTGAATGGGATTGGACCACCGTCTCCTTCATGCAAAATTCACAGACTGGGGAGAAAGGGATGCAAAGTTTAAGAAGAGAACTCCCAGAATGACCACCAACTGGGAGCTCTTTGGCACTATTGCGGCAACATGGAAAGATGCTGTCATTGACAACATTGATGAGAAATAAGATCAATTGGTTCAGCACCTCCATGATTGTGTAAAGAAGGCCAAGAGAGAGATAGCCACAAAAAGACGCCTGTCTTTGAAAACTTTTGAGCTTATTCGCCAACGTGGCTTGGTACATGCCTCAGGCAACCGTAAGCGAATGTCCAAGCTCGCAAAACAGTGCAGAGAAGTGATAAAGGAAGACCTCAAAGAGAAGAGCAGCAGTGCTGGCAGATGTGGCAGAAGCCAGGAAAAGCATTCGCAACACCCGCCTGTCCTTCGCCAACTACAAGACCAAGATGACTGCCCTCTGATGTCCTGATGGATCTATCACATCTTCCAGAAGGGCAATGGAGAAGATTATTCATGACTTCTACTCGGATCTCTTCAATAACCACATCCCCCTGCCCACATACCAAATTCCGCAGAATGGATGTCATTCCCAATGTTCTCCCTTCCGAAATCCAACACATTTTGCCGGTAATGAAGCGAATAGCACCCAGCCCAGACAAGGTCAGATCTGAACAACTGAAGAACCTGCTGTCAGTATTCATCAATATACTGACTCAGCTCTTCACACACTACCTGTCTGAATGTAAGGTTCCATCCCAATGGAAAACCAGCAGGATTGTACTACTGTACAAGAAGGGAGACATACACAACCTTGGCAACTATCACCTGATCTGCCTGTTGTCTGTCATCTACAAGCTGTTCACTCAAGTCACCCCGAATAGGATTGGCAGAACACTAGATGAATGACAACCAAGCAAGCAAGCTGGTTTTCGAAAAGGATTCAGCATGATAGACCATATCCACCCGGTAACCAAGGTCACTGAGGTTTCTCAGGAGTTCAAGATGCCACTCTGTCTAAAGTTCATTGATTTAAAAAAGGCCTTTGATTCTGTTGAGACAGAAGCAGTCATCGAAGCCCTAGGCAAACAGGGCATTCAAACTCAATATATCAGGATTCTCCATGAACTGTATTGAGGATTCACTACCAGGATCTCACCATTCAACAAGGAAGTGATCATCCATGTCAAGAGAGGGGTTTGGCAGGGTGATACCATTTCACCGAAACTCTTCAGTGCCACACTCGAGAACATCATGTGATGACTAGAATGGGAGTAAAGATAGAGGGTCAACAATTACACCACCTCTGCTTCGCTGATGACATCGTTCTAATAACACCAAACATTAGCCAAGCAGCACAAATGCTGGCTGACTTCAACCGTGAGTGTGGAAAGGTTGGACTACAGCTGAATCTCACGAAGACAATGTTTATGAGAAACAGTCTCTTTTCTGACGTTCCATTCACTCTCAATGGAACGAACATCTCTGAATGTAACAGTTGTGTGTACCTGGGTCGAGAAGTCAACATGACAAATGACCTGGCACCTGAGTTGCGCAGGAGAAAGAGAGCAGCTTGGAACGCCTTCAAGAGTGTAGAAGAAATAACAAAGAGGACGAAGAAACTCCAGCTTCGATCACATCTCTTCGATTCCACTGTTCTTCCTGCATTAACATATGCCTCAGAAACCTGGGCTCTACGCAAACAGGATGAGAACGCTATTCGGGTCTCCCAAAGAGGAATCGCAAGACCTATGCTTGGAGTAACCCGCTTCACTCAAACCAGAAAAAGAATCCGGAGTTCTGACCTCCATCGATGGTCAAGAATCAGGGATGCTGTCTCATTTGCCAAGGCATTGAAAATCAGATGGGCTGGACGTGTATTGAGATTTGCAGATAACTGCTGGACTAGAGCCATTACCGACTGGATTCCACTGGCCATCAAAAGATCACGTGGCTGCCCACCTACGAGATGGTCAGACTTCTTCGTCAAGACCCTGAACAATTGTTTCGAGGCTATTTGTGTTCCTAGAATGAACAGACGCCACTGGGCTACACTAGCACGCGACAGGGATGAATGGAGACATTACTGGTGCCTGCTCGAGCAAATCGATGAGTAATGGGATATCAAGTGATCAAGGGATTTAAATGTATGTGTGTTTGTGTGGAGGGGCGTCTGTGCTATCACAGTGGGTAGGGCATTTGCCTTGCAATGTGGCCGACACGGCTGACCCGAGTTCGATTCCTCTGCCCCTCTCAGTAGAGCCTGGCAAGCTACTAAGAGTATCTTGCCTGCATGGCAAATCTGGCAAGCTACCTGTGATGTATTCGATATGCCAAACACAGTACCATGTCTTACAATGTTACTGGACCCACTCTAGCCTATCGATGAACAACGGGAGGACAGTGACAGTGATTTAAATGTGTATATTAGAAAGTTGAAGGCTTTGGGGGGTTTTTGTGGGAGAGATGGGATGGGACATAGCTCTGGCTCTGCACTCAGGGATTTCTCTTGGCTGGGGCTCAGAGGACTCTATGGGACGCCTGGGATCAAACCTGTGTCGTCCATGTGCAAGACAAGCTCCCTACCCACTTTGCTATCTCTTGGTTCTCGAGCTACAGGTCTTCACAGGGGCTGCATGCTATTAGTTATCCTCTGATCCACTGCACCATATTCCATAGTGAGAAAGTTAAAACTGAGGCTGCCCCTCCAAAAGAGAGACGATTGCCTCGGCTTATTTGCAGTTTGGGGTGGCCAAATTCTCACCAAAGAAATAGCAGCATAAAGTCAGGCATGACACCCAATCTTAATTAAAATGTAATCACTCCCCCCTAATTTTCCCTTTCCCAGGCTAAGATGCCAACATGGCAAAGATTCTGAACCAAGGACCCCAGTGGGATACTGGGTCAGAATTGCTTTACCAACTTAGCCTGGCCAGATGGTAAGATTAGAGAGAAATGAACACCTTAAGCCACTCTGTTAGGGGCTTAAAAAATCATCTTAATATAAGCTATGTTTATTATCTGTTGCTATTTAAAAATCTTTAAAAAACATTCAATTTAAAAATATCAAAAATCATTAACATTTTCAGTAAGAAATCTATAATTCTCTACTTTAATCGTTAAATAGAATAGATACCACCGCCATCACCGCCCCCCCCCCCCAAACACACACACACACACACACACACAAAAGAGATGTCTACCCAGAATCAGTGAATGTGAGCTGATTTGGAAAAAATCAGGGTGGGGGAGACTGGTGGTGAAGTTGTAATTAAGCCAAGGATTGTAAAACGGGACTCTCTTGTATGAACTGGGATCTTTAATCAAATGGCACATGTTCTCAAGAGACAGAGGAGAAAAACACATAAAGAGAAAAAATAGGACATAAGAAGGCACAGGCAGAGATTCAAGTGATGCATCTGTCTGAGGGCCAAGGAGTCCTAGAGGAAAACACCTTAATTAAGGGATGCAGGAAATATGGGATGCTGGAAAACTATTGTTTGGTACTTGCCAAACAACAAAAACACTGGGTGCTTGCCTTGAGCTTTCAAATTCACCCTACACCTTGAGTTCAGGTTTCTGACCTCCTGAGCTGTAAGAGAATAAAATGCAAGTTGTTTTCCACTTTTTGTTTGTTTGGGGGCCACACCCTACAGTACTTAAGAATTAGTTTGTCATCTGTGCTCAGGCATTGCTCCTGGCAGTGTTCAGGGGACAATACGGGTTGCTGAAAATCCAATTTGGGTCAGCCAGGTGCAAAGCAAGAGCCTTATCCACTGTCGATGTTTTTAAGCCACCTAGTTTATGTACATAAACAACACTGGTTCATTTTTTTAATTTAAATTTGTTTTCTATTGAATCAGAGTGAGATACACACAAAGTTGTTCATAACTGGCTTTCAGTCATAATATTCCAGCACCCATTCCTTCACTAGTGTAGATTTTCCACCATTTGGTTTGTTTTAAAAAGAAACTAAAAGCAAAGTTACTCCATATCCAAATAATAAACAAGGAGAAACCCACCCAATCATATTGGATAAATATTATCATCTAAACCATGACTTGTCCTATTGTAATAGGGCTGGAGTGATAGCACAGCGGTAGGGCATTTGCCTTGCACGCAGCCAACATGGCCGACCCGAGTTCGATTCCTCCGCCCCTCTCGGAGAGCCCGGCAAGCTACCGAGAGTATTCGATATGCCAGACACAGTAACAACAAAGTCTCCAATGGAGACGTTACTGGGCCCGCTCGAGCAAATCGACGATCAACGGGAGGGCCTTTATCTTTACCTTTACCTTTATTTTCAGAATATATTAAGAACCATCATATTTAAAAGATACTTGAATTTCTAAACAATTTACTTTATAAAAATCTTTTAAGAGATTGGCTTATTTAAATGTTAATCATTGATAAGTAATATGTCTGAAGGTGTGGAAATATTCATATTTATAAAGCATTACACATAATAACCAATCAAAAATGGAACATAATTTTAATAGCACTGTAGCACTGAATTCCCGTTGTTCATCAATTTGTTCGAGCAGGCCCAGTAACGTCTCTATTGTGAGACTTGTTGTTACTGTTTTTGGCATATTGAATATGCCATAGGGTGCTTGCCAGGCTCTGCTGTGCCGGCGGGATACACTTGGTACCATGCTGGCCTCTATGAGAGGGGCGGAGGAATCAAACCCAGGTCAGCTGCATGCAAGGCAAACACCCTACCCACTGTGCTATCGCTCCAGCCCATAATTTTAATATATAGAAGAAAGTTACTTAAGGGGGAAATGCTTTAGTTATTTTTAGTATAAAAAGCCATAATTAAGAAGAATTATGGATCTTTCAAATGGATATTTGTTAATTGCTCTAGGTTTTTTGAAGGAAAGTCTGGTAACATTAGTAAATTAAAGGGGAATTTTTCTTGAATTAGCTAAGAAGAGTCAAAATTACAGAAGCTGATACAGCTGTACATAACAACACTAATATTTAAAAACAAACGTTTTGCAGAATTGCACATGGAACATGAGCGAACAGAGCACGATAATCAGCGAATGCTCCCTTTAAAACATGGCCAGAAACCAACCATGGAAATCCTAGGACTCCCATTAGCTTTTCCCTGGAGGATCTCTAACCAGTCAAACCTCTTCTTTTCAAATGTTCTGCCCCAAAGCCTGGGGAGGTGGTGGAAAGGGGAGGGGAAGGTTGACCCGGGATCCTGCTACCTGGGCAAAATAACTTGGAAGCTGAAGTGGTTGCACAAATTATAGAAGATCAGGACTTGGGGTTGGGGACTCAATTAGTTAGGACCCCACTGATATCCTCTAAAGACTCATCTGCTAGAAATGGGGTGTAACGACTGGACAGAGTCCCATCAGTTTCAGCACAGAGGACATGGCAATCAGGGTCCGGTCCCCCTCACTGCTGCAGCCTGAACGGTCTCTGGACACGAGCCGGGAAGTTGAGTCAGCAGCACCGGCAAAGGGGAATTTTACTTGAATTAGCTAAGAAGCTAATTGGTCCTGGCTGAGATCAGACAGAGAGGCTGCTGGTTTCCCACAAACCCCCGCGGAGGGATGAACAGATGAAGGCATTTCTCCCAAGACTTGTTCCTGGGCCGAGGTGATGCTGGAGTCCCCATTCGTTTTACCAATTTACAAGGTGTATGCGGTGAAAACCCAAAGTACACTTTATTCAACTGAACCCAAACTATTTTTAAGTAAAAAGAGAGAGGAGTTAAATGATAACGTTGACACACTCAATTTTAGCACAAGAATTTTTTCTTTGTCATGATACTACATGGAAAATATCTTGCTAAGCGAAATGAGTCAGAAAGAGAGGGACAGACGTAAAAAGACTGCATTCATCTGGGTTACATAAAGTAACAAAATAAGAGACTAACACCCAAGAACAGCTGTGATAAATACCAGGTTTTTCACTCCATGGCTTAGAGGCCAGCTGCACACTCTAGGGGTAAAGGCAGCTCAGATAGAGAAGGGAGCACCAAATAAAGGGTGCTGGGAAGATCCGCCCAGGACGGGAGATGCATGCTGAAAGTAGGCTATGGACCGAACATGATTGCCACCCAATGTCTCTTCTGCAGACCACAGCACCCAAAAAGAGAGATAGAACAAAAGGGAGTGCCCTGACACAGAGGCAGGGTGGGATGGGGGATTGGGGGGTGGGAGGGATACTGGGATTGGTGGGGGTGGAGAATGGGCACTGGTGGTGGGATGGGTACTCGATCATTGTATAACTGAAACCCAAGCACAACAACTTGTAAGTCTACAACTGTACCTCATGGCGTTTCACTAATAAAACAAAACAAAAAAAAAAAGAAAATGAATTTTCTTTTTCTTTGTTGATTTTTGAGTCACACCTGGTGGTTCTTAGAGCTTACCCCAGGCAGGGAACCATAGGCAGATGGATAGCTGTGTGGTTGCAAAGCTAAGTTGTACTATCTTTCCAATCAGGGCCACATCCCGCGCCTCCCCCCCCCCCCCCCCATCCCATCCCCACCTCCTTTTTAAACAGGTTTTCAATTCAGTGACTGGAAAGATTGAAATCAATTTTGCGTTGTTCTAGATTGTTTTTTAACTTTCTGAAAAATATTTTTGTTGGTCTCAAAAACGTTTGGTTTCTTGGATTGAATCTTCACATTTTCAGTGTCTTTTTTATAATAATATTTTTAGATAAAAGTGGAGAAATATGAAAACTATTCTATTCCTCGTGGCGTGTTCAGTTTCCATCTAAAAACAAAAACATCAAAATAGAATAAAATCTAAAGCTGCTCTGTTTTTCAAAATTTTAAAATACTCATAAAATCTTAAATTCTCAAGCAGATAGAACAAAGTTCCGCCTCGTTTGCTATTATATGACATACAACTAAGTGAAATGAGAAACAGAAGCAAGCCAAAAAAAAGTGCAAATATTCTCAGAAATAACCTTGGAAAATGTACTTCCTTGAGTGTAAATATTTCAGCTGAGTTTACACAAAGCTGTGTACATTGAAGCCAGCAGGAGTCATCCGTGTATATATTTCTGGCTACAATAAAACTTTAAATGTTGGAGGGGGTCCTGAGGGAGGTGGGTTTGGACCACATCTCGTTGTGCCCTGGGTGCTCAGGATTAACCCCTGGGGGTGCTCAGGGAACCACAAGTGGTAGTACTGGTGCACAGGATACCCTTGGTAGCTTGCAGGGCTGTCCAAGAGGGACTGAGAAAAATCAAACACGGTCGGCCATGGACAAGGCAAAGGCCCTACCCACTGTGCTATCGCTCCAACCACAAGTGGTACCAGTGGGTATTCAAACTAGTCATGGCCTCAGTAGCAGCAGGAAAGGCAAATGTCTTACCTCCTGTACTACCTTTCTGCTCTCTAAACCTTTTTTCAATGCTTGCAAAACCTAATTGTAAGCTTTTGTGATTTATTTACATTTAAGCAAGATGATTTACCTTATTATTTGTTTTCTGCCTGCAGTCAAACACAGGGTTTCAAACAAATGAAACCTTTGCCCTGCCACTAAGATACATTCCCAGCTCCTCTATTGGTTAATCTCTGGTATACCTATTTCCAAAAGTATCAAGAACTGATTAACTTTTCAGCTGTAAACCAGTATCTACCTACTTGCTTTTGTAAATCTGCTTTGTAATTGTTTGAGCTTTTGCAGTTTAGAGTAACAGGAGATTAAGTAGATAAACTCATGCTATGTTTTGGTCACATGTAGGTAGATGTCTGTAGAAGTCATCTGGCTTTTTTGTTTTGTTTTGGGGCCACACCTGGCAATGCTCAGGACTAATTCCTCGTTCTGTACTCAGGGATTAGTCATAGTGGGGCTCAGAGAACCATACGGGATGCTAGGGATCAAACCCAAGATGGCTGCATCCAAAGCAAATACCCTACATGATGTACTATTGCTCCAGAATCTGAAGCTGTCTGTTCTTAATCTAATGATTTACTTAAGGGATTTTGAGAGCTTGTTTATTAAAGAACAAAAATACTTTGAATTTATAAGCAACCCGTGTAATTTTTCACAAATAGAATGGTATAAAAGAATAAATGCAAGCATTTTTAGCACATCAGATCTGAAGACCATCTGCTTTCTTTTTCTTTTTTCTTTTTGGGCCACACTCATTGATGCTAAGGGGTTACTCCTGGCACTGTGCTCAGAAATTACTCCTAGCAGTGCTCAATGCATCGTAGGGGATGCCTGGGATGGAACCCAGGTCAGTCAGGTGCAAGGCAAAAGCTCAACTTGTACTATCACACACACTCTCTTTTTTCTTTTTTACTGCATTCAGAAATCACCTGCTTTTGTCTACTTAACCTCAGACATGACGGAAGAAACTGAGCCTATGGGACCATTCATTCATGCCTTAAGAAAATTAACAATCTTAAAAAGATTTCCCCCAAACAGTTGTTTAGTAAGCAAAAGTATATACTAGCCAAACTTGGGTGAAAAAAATTAATCTAGGAAGGCAAAGTTTAGAAGGCACTGGGATTATTATGGTTAGTAAATCCATGGCAGTAGAAAGAATCATCAAGAAAAAAAGGAAGCAGAGCAATTTTAATGAACTCTCTGGAATCAGGCTTCTAATTTTTTCAGTTTTTTTCCCAGCAGGGGATCACTCCTAGTGGGGTTTAGGGTATCACATGATGTGCCAGGGATTAAGCCTTGGCTGACAGTGTGCAAGATCAGTAGCCTACCAGTTGAACTCTCTCTCCACCCTCTAGATAGCTCTTCTTGCAGGAAACTAGCTTGAAACCTTAGTAATGGTAGACCATTAGCATTTGCTTTTGGAAGCTCTAGTATGGTCTATTACAGTGATTTGGAGTTCTCTTCGTTACACAAATTCAACCTTTCGGGTGATATGTGACTCATGGTAGATATGTTTTATTACCATTATTCTAATCAGGGCAGCTGGAGAGATAGTAGAACAGGTGGGAGTGGCTCAGGTTCAATCATCAGTGGTCTCTTAAGCCCTGCCAGAAGTGATCTCTGAGCGCAGAGCCAGGAGTAAGCCCTGAGCACGGTCAGTTGCTTCAAATTGTAATAGTTCTCTAATTGCAACCCCAACGAGGCTGAGAGAATGGCTGGTGCATGGATGTGAATAGTTGCCTGGTACCCTCTGTTGAGAGCCTGCAGGTTTGTTGAACCACGGGCTGATTTATAAATCTCATTGCTCTCTATGAACCTCTACTGACATCAAAACTGTCAAACACTGTCTTCCTGTTGCTCGTCGATTTGCTCGAGCGGGCCCAGTAACGTCTACATTTTGAGACTTGTTGTTACTGTGTTTGGCATATTGAATACATCACGGGGAGCTTGCCAGGCTCTGCCGTGGGGGCGAGATACTCTGGGTAACTTGCCGGGCTCTCCAAGAGGGGCAGAGGAATTGAACCCGGCTAGGCCGGGTTGGCTGTGGGCAAGGCAAATGTCCTACCACTGTTCTATCAATATTAGTAAAATATGTTCTACTCCTGAGAATGGGGATTTCATTTGTAAATCTATTTTTTATGATTTTGTTATTTCGGAATTTGGCTAGGGATATGGTTTAGGTGGTTTGGGGGTACTAGTGTTTTGCCCAAGAATACTAAGGATATGTGTAAACATGCCTCAACATATCCCCTAAATTCTACTTCTCCACGGTTTAGTTTCACAATGCAAATGATCCAAGAGCAAACATATCCAAACAGCAACAGTAAAAACTTTTATTAGTTGGGAATTTGACTTCAAACCACTGGAGGATGCTCTAGTAAACCAACTTAAATACATGGACGCCTCAATTTCTTGAACTTACTAGGCTCAAATAACATCTGGCTAAGCCAGCATCTAGAGATTGTCATCTCTTTTAAATTCCAAAGGCAGCCCTGGACGGATGGAAACAGAAGGAAAAATAAACAAGAAACAAACAGACGCACAAGAAGACCTTGTTAATTCTACTGTTTGTTGACCATGTTATTTGTACTCCAAACTTAGGAAGAGGTAAAAATGGGGAGAATTCAATCCAGAGAAGCTTCACATCTTGGCTGCCTCCATTCCTGCCTGCCCAGCCAACAAGCCAGTTGGAAATTGGAAAAAGAGGGAAGATAAAGTTGTCTGGTGACCTGGAGCTGTTGGAAAACTTTGATCTTAGCAAAACAGCAGCTGAATAAATATCCTGCACTCTTACCAGTGCATCAGCTTTTCTCCCTAGAGTGGAGTGAATATGATGCGGGAGTTTCACATATCAGGAACAACAGAAGAATAGAAGTATTTTAACTATTGGAGAGTATTTCCTAAAGGAAATAATAGTATGTTTTCTTCTTGATATATCTCTATTGAAAAGAGGCTCACGGTCTAGGTGGTAAAATGCACACCTTGTGTGTGCCAGGAACTAGATTCTACCATGTCCCTTCTCTGCATCTCTGCACCCCCAAACCCCTACTGAGCACTGCAACAAAAACCATAATGACAAAGAGACTTTGTTGGAACTGCTGAGTTCTCGACAAATAAACCAGTCTCCTTCTGATTTCTTTGATATCTGTGAAGGAATCTAAACAGGCACATTCTTTACTCAGTCTCTGGCACTAAGTCAGGGTCCTAGTGAGCAAGGATGGGGAACAGAGGATTACTGATACTGTTGGTTTGAAGTCTGCCAGGTGAGAAGAAAGCAGAGACCTCTTGGATGTTCTGTTTTAGGCATATACCCCATCCCCACCTCCACCAACCCATCCAATACACATACACACACACACACACACACACACACACACACACACACACACACACTTGTTTGACACTTCCATAGATAAAAGAAGAAAAAGACAAGTTCAAGGACAATAGTGCCAAGAGTCAAAGCATCCTTCTGCTTTCTGCTTAGAACTGACCTTACCTGAACTAACAAGCCCTAGACACAAGATTCCACGTTGGTGTGGGCATGTGTTGGAGGCATTGGAATATAAAAACCACATGAACAGACAGATTGCGTCAGACTGAGAGCAAAACTGAGAACCCCACTGCATCCTGGATCAGTCAGTCAGACTGTTTATGCGTCTTCAAGTTTCTTGGAACCCTTCTTTTTTCACTTTGTTTCTTGGCCATATCTTCCCTCAACTTCCCTTCTGTAGCTCCTCAAGTGTTGTTATTCTTCAACACCCATCTTCTTCTAGAGCCAAGCCATGTCAATCATACCCTTTAACACTTAGTGGAAATTTTTTTTCCTATTGAGTGACATTTACAATGTCCTGACTTTGATTTTTACCATATCTTATTTATTATAAATTTTATTCAGAATACTATTGGAGAGAACATCATAGAAAGGGTTTCTTTATCTCCCCCAAACATGTTTAACCAGCATTAACTCTAGATATATTATTATCTGAATAGCTGGTGGTCAGAAAATTAAATTTTGGACATAAATGCTTGTTTAACTGCTTACCCCTCAGTCTAGGTTTAAGAGCTCAGAGCCCCATGGACAACTTCCTTTAATCACTTGTAATTTTGTCATTAAAATCTACACTTCAGTTAGACTATATACGATAGAAATACATGAAATCGGGCTTAATTTCTACTGCTAAATATTTAGTGTCTGTGACCAAGTCAAATATATATTAAGTTCCTTAAAAATCATTTATGAAATGAATGAGTGACACATTCTGGAATACTTTTTATGGACGCCTATCATTAAGTATAAAGTCACTTAGCTCTTTGTGTCGGGCTGGAGTGATAGCACAGGGGGTAGGGCGCTTGCCTTGCATGCGGCCAACCTGGGTTCAGTTCCTCCATCCCTCTAGGAGAGCCCAGTAAGCTACTGAGAGTATCCAGCCCACATGGCAAAGCCTGGCAAGCTCTGCGTGGCGTACTCGATATGCCAAAAACAGTAACAAGTCTCACAATGGAGACGTTACTGGTTCCTGCTGGAGCAAATCTAGTGCTAGGGTGCTGCAGCTCTTTGTGTCTGGAGTGGTAGGACAGGTATGAGGGCTTGGCTTGCATGCAGCTGACCCAGATTCAATCCCCAGTCTCCAATATGGTCCCTGGAGCTCGCCAAGTGTGATTACTGAGAGCAGAGCCAGTACTAAGCCCTGAGAATCACTGGGTGTGGCCCCCAAATCCAAAAATATAATGTCACTTAGCTCTTTTGACTGACTCTATGTTTTCAGCCAAAGACTATTAGATAAATGCTACCTTTTGGCATTACTGTGGCTATTCATATAGATGGTAGTTTTTCATTTACTCTTCAGCAATTATTATACTTCACTAGATAAAAGAAAAGAAATTCTTTAATTGCAATAATTTTTAGAATTCATTTAAAATTCTTAAACATGTGTGTCTATGAAGCAATTCTCAAATTTATGTCAATCTGGCAATATGGGTTTATGTACGAAAATTTAACTACATAGTTATGACTGAGTTTTTTTTAAAGTAGATAAAATTAACCTTTGTCTTTATATGTGGCCACAAGTAACCCTTAGTTCACATTAGTATTTTTTAGATAATTCTCATAGTTCCACTCATTTAATTTACCTTACAAAAATACTACTTTAGTAGTAAAAAAAAATTCTAAACATTGATTCCCCCTTAAATCCAATTTCTTGAACTGCTGACTGTCCAGTAGATTATGTAATATTTAATCAATCAATAAACACAGGTAAAACTCAAACTTACTTAGAAATCCAGGTGCTTCCTCAGACTATTTTTTGTATGTAAGTTGGAAAACAAGATACTGGCGAAATCTTATTTATAAACGACGTGCTTTTAAAAAGACTTTTACTTATCATATTCTACAATCCAATAACTTTTTCGCTTTGTTTTGGGATCATGACTGGCAGTGCTTGGCTTCTTCCTCTGTTTCAGAGATCAGGAATCTCCGTGGACCTTGCTGGATCCAGAGAGTGTCAGGATTTAAGGGGGCTCCTACATGAGAAGCCCGTGACCCAGCTAGGGGACAGTGTCTCCAGCCCTACACGGCTTTGAATGAGTATGGCCAAATTAGTGACATGTTTAGAAGTGAAAGCAATCTTGAAAGACTTGAGTTTGGGAGGAAAATGATTTATTTAAATGCACTATTAATTTTCAGTACAGGAAAACGTAGCCTGTTTCAATAAACATAATTTGTTTCTATAACAGGAACAGCCGTGTGGAGGAGGAATAGCAAGCAGAAAAGAAGCAAAAAAGAAAAACACAAACCAAAAAAAAGTGAATTTTGTGCAGACGCCAAAGAACAGAAGGTGAATAACCAAGATAAAAATAAAGTACTTTGTCATACCGTGTTAGTCACTTGGACTGTAAGATTTAACTTGTGACACAGTTTTCTAAACCTTCTGAAGTACTCATTACATGATTAAATACACTTAATATTGACCTGGAAGTTCCACGCGTTGTCATTCATTATTCATTAACAAGTCTCAGACTAGTCCACTTTGGAAATACACAGTTGATTCTGCCTTAAGGGTTATACAGTCAATTAGAGGAGACAGACAAGTAATAATTTATATATACTATAATATTAGCATGCTCTATTTGAAGGGATGCCAAACCACCTGTGAGGAAAATGGCCCCCAAATGCTTTCTAATTATATACCTGATATTAAAAATGACATTTTGAAAACAATAACAACTGGTGTTTAGTTGTACTGATAATAAAATGTGCATTCTCTAGCTATAATATTTAGTGTTGCGTTTATTCTTATCTCATAAAATGACTATTTTGGATAGTTTTTATTTTTAAACCAGCAGATGTTTATTCTTATTTGAAAATTAACATAGCCTGTTTTATAGTTGCCAGAGCTTTGGTTGGGCTCTGGCAGCCGAAGACCTCCAGAACCAGCCACCACCATGCTGAGACCACTCTCCACATGCATGAAGGTACCAGCAGAGGAACAAAGGCATGCAGGTCCTGGGGCTGAGATCTCCAAGCCTGCTCGGATCGGGGCTGAGCATCCTCCACCCAGATCCTCCACCTTCCAGTAGGCAAGGGTCACACCCAACAACTGGCTCCCTGGCGCCGTGTAATCCCATCAATGGCCAAGATCCAGACACTATAAAACCCAGCTCCCCTGAAAGCGTGTGGCCGCATTTGTGGCCGCACAACATCTTATCTCATTCTTACTTTGGACAAACCCGGCAGGTTACCAAATGTAACCTGCCCACACGGCAGAGTCTGGCAAACTCCCTGTGGTGTACCCAATATGCCAAATACCAGTAACAATGATGGGTCTCATTCTCCTAAGCCAGAAAGAGCCTTTAATATGGCACTTTTTAAAAATCTCAGGGCTAGGACGAATGAGACGTTACTGGGGCCTGCTCAAGGCAATCGACGAACAACAGGATGGTCATGGTCGTGATCATGATCGTTTTATAGTTGAACTCTCAGAGAAAATACATAAAATAAATAATAAGGCCAACTGGGAAGTAAATAATTTATCAGTTGATATCTTGCTTTAGGAAATGGTGTTAGTTAGACTATACCCAGGTAGTAACTTTTTTGAAGGTCCCTTTCAGCATCTGGGATGTTGTGTACACATGTGGTTCTATAAGGGATAGGGATAATATTCTGGTTCAGTGAAACTAAAATGGCATTTCATAAATGTTTTGTTCTGTTTCAGAAAAACTATTGGGGTCTAAGTGCACTTATAATAATCTGTGAATGTTAGACTTAGCTACAATAAAACAAAAATAAAATCTCAATTTAGGCAGCTGTTCTTATCTTCCTTTGAAGGAAGCCAGATTAATTGACAACGGTGAGGTGAGGTCCAGACCTAAAAGGTAAAATGGTGGAGAAGAGATTAATTAGAGTTTAATTTTAATGTAAAATTGAATGAAAGTTTGAGGGAGAAAAAAATGGAAATGATTCGCATATTCCTGAGGAGAATGTTGAGGTATGAGTTAGATGGTTCAGGTTTGAGTTAGACCTTATTGAATTTCAACAGGGACATGTTGAATTTGAAGGACATCCGTGGAAGTAGGTAGAGAAAGATTTATGCTAGGATTGGAGAGATAGCATAGCAGGTAGGGCACTTGCCTTCGCATGTGGCCAAGTTGGATTTGATCACCAGCATTACATATGGTCCCCTAAACATAGCCAAGATTTATTGCTGAGTGCAGAGCCCGGACTAACCCCTGAGCATTGCCAGATGTGGCTACAAAAGAAAGAAGGAAATAGAAAGCAAGAGAGAGAAATAAAGCGAGAGAGATAAAGAAACAGAAAAAGGATAGAAAGAGAAAGAGAAAGAAAGAGAGAGAAAGAAAGAAAGAAGGAAGGAGGAAGGAAGGAAGGAAGGAAGGAAGGAAGGAAGGAAGGAGGAAGGAAGGAAGGAAGGAAGGAAGGAAGGAAGGAAGGAAGGAAGGAAGGAAGGAAGAAATAAAGATGAGCGAAGGAAGATTTAGGCTAGAGTTATAATAATCAGGGATTATTGTGTATTGGTGATATAGTCTGTCAAATTCAGGAATTATGTATATAATGAAAAAAAGAGAAGACCGAAGATGAATTCTAGAGAACTATTTATGGAGTAGATGAATATATTTTTAAGAAAATAAAAAGAAGCAGAGTGGGTTGTCATGGAAATCTTGGAGAAAAAAGACTTTCAAAAAATATAGTGGTCAAGTGAGAAGAGGGCTTACTGAAGCATCTACATTTAGAAATGAGTAAAAACAATCTTCATTAGTGGGGCTCAGATTTCAGTGGACTGAGGAATGAATAGGGAATGAGGAAATAAACCTAAATTGTTCCTTTTAGAACAGGGGCATATAAAGGGAAAAAAAGAGATTGTAGTACAGCTAGAAGAGGGTTCAGGATCAAAAGATTCTTTCATTCAAGATGAAAAATACATGAACATACAGTTGGCACTTGCCTAGCATTCGAGGTCCTGAATTGTCTGCAGTTAAACATCTGCGTAAGACCAATTACTGCTTTCAAGCGTTACCCATCGCCTGTCATTAACAGGCTTACTGATAACACAAACAGTAGATTAGTACATATTTTCTATTTACTTTTAAGTGGAGTCACAAAGGTCTTACTCCTAGTTTCCCCTTGTGTAGCCTGCAAAGAGGAAGGTGAGGGTCTGGACTTGCTCTTTTCATGCACGGAGGTAAAAGCTACAGGAAAGTTGAGGGTGGAAAGAGAGGAAGGAGGCCCCGGAGTGCTCTGTGTAACTATGCAGATACATTGCAATTTCTCTTTTTCTGTTGTTTTTCGAGTTCTTTAAAGAAGTCTCTGCATGATAGCAAGTCTTAGCCCGTTCGTTTTAGCTTTAGTGCGAGTCTCGAAGAAGGGTCTCTGTGGCGAAAGAAATCAAAGCAGTAACCTTTCTTGCTCTGGCAGATGCATAATTTGTTGTCTGGCAAGGCTTCCTCTCTTGCTCCTTGTCTGGTGCTTGTCTGAAGCACTTAAAACCCACCAAAGAATCTCTGGTTTATTCTTCTACGGTGGTATCTATTCACGCCTAAGTGGATGCCTGCAGTTGCAATTGGCAGTTGTTGTTCAAAGGTCAACTGTGTTTACTTGTCGGAGGGAGATAAGAGGATAAATAAATCTTGAAGATAAATAGGAGTGCAGAATGTGTGCAAGCAAAAAGTGAAGAGCTGATGAATGGAACAGCTGGAGTTGGGTGCACCGCTGCCTATTCTGGTTCAATGGCGGTTAGATTAGTGCTTTCCTCATTCTTGCTCTTTAGTAGGAATGAAAACCAAGTGTCTCCACTCAGTCACTTGCGTGACTTCAGAAGAGGTGGAACTGATGATTTATTTAGTAAAAATAATTAGAATGATTAAGCCTTAGAATCCTCACCGAAACAGAGTCATATTTGCAGGAGCATTCGACCTTCCCAGAGCATATATTCTCTTGTTCCTCCTGGAACAACTCTTACCTGCCACACACGTCTTGGTCCAGTACTGCCTTGAACTGAGTTGTTATGTGCTTCATTCTGAGATTCAGCATAATCAAGCTCCTTGGCTAACAAACGTTAAAGCTTACCAAGACTTCCACAGGTAATGAAGAGATTTTGGTTCCATTGTTTCTTTCACAGGTTTCTTACTTAGATAATATTGTGTTGGAGAGCAGAGTGTTACCGTGGATTCTAGTTAATCACTTACTCACAAAGTGCAGCCCTGTCTGCATGAGTGAGTCACTCAGCTCCTGCCCCTTACCACTACTACAAATTCTGCACTTCCATTTGTAACATGAAGACCCAGGTTGAAACTATTTCCTCACTTATCTTTTGATTTTCAATTTTATTTCCAAATTTATTTCCAAGTATTTTGTCTTTTCCAAATTTATTTAATTAAAGGACCAGGAGAGATGAATACTCAAGGAAGAGGAAGCAACCTCCTTGTAGCGAGGAACTAGTTTGACTATTTGATGAGGAAAGAGCCCCAGGAGTCTGAGAGCATGGATATAGATGGGGATATAGATGCTGAAGGTTCCTATAGAATGAACATGGTTGATGATGCTACTCAGGCTATTGCATGACCGAGAAATAAACATCTCACTTGAACCATGATTTACTTGCGGCTCTTTATTACTCCAGCTTAATTTTACCTTAAAAGTCAAGATTATACTGTTTGAGTAAGATCCAGAGTGGTACATGTAATATGATATGATACAAGTTTTAACTATTTTAACTATAAGTTACATTTCTAAAGATGTAATTATTATTATTATTTTTTAATAATATGTGTACCTATGTGTACCTAGGTCAAGAGGTCAACATGACAAATGACCTGGCACCCGAGCTGCGCAGGAGGAAGAGAGCGGCTTGGAACGCCTTCAAGAACGTCGAAGAAATAGCTAAGAGGACGAAGAATCTCCGGCTCCGGGCACATCTCTTTGATTCCTGCATCTCTGTTCTTCCTGCATTAACATATGCCTCAGAGACCTGGGCCCTACGCAAACAAGATGAGAACGCTATTCAGGTCTCCCAAAGAAGAATAGAAAGAGCTATGCTTGGAATATCACGTTTCACTCAAATGAGAGAAAGAATCTGGAGTTCTGACATCCGTCGACGATCAAGAATCAGGGACACTGTCTCATTTGCTAAGGTGTCGAAAATCAGATGGGCTGGTCACATAATGAGATTTAAAGATGACCGCTGGACTAGAGCTGTTACTGACTGGATTCCACGGGATGTCAAAAGACCACATGGCCGCCCACCTACCAGATGGTCAGACTTCTTCGTCAAGATCATGAACGATCGGTTTGAGGCCCTTCATGTTCCCGGAGCGAACAGATGCCATTGGGCTACACTAGCACACGACAGGGACAAATGGAGATGTTACTGGCGCCCGCTCGAGCAAATCGACGACTAACGGGAAGTTAAGTGATTAAGTGATTAAATCCCATAGTTTCTAACATAAGTAATATGACCAGTCTGAGTATTTCATTAGCATGTTCCTAAAATGGTGTTGCAGGATGTGCTGTTTCTATCAGAGAAGTATATCAAGAGACCTGAGTTTACTCTGATTCTGTTTAGAAACCCATCAGTGTTTAGTTATATTAGGAGATTTTAATTGAGAACACTTGTCTGATCATTACAGAAAAAGGAGGTCTGCAAATGTTAAGGGCCTAAATCAGGAGTAAACTCAGCTTACTCAGGGCTACAGAGTGGGTGAATAAGAACAGCAGTATTGGAAGGTCATTGTAAATCAGAACAAGGAACTGGATTTTTATTCTAGGACTGATGGAAACCATTAAAAAAATTTAAACTGCGAAGTGCAATGCATAGGTATGCCTTTAAAAATACTACTTTGAGAGGGCCAGAGAGATAAAATAGCTGGCAGGATGCTGACCTTCGATGTGGCTGACCTGCAAGGTTCGATGTCTAGTACATCATATGGTTCCAGAGCTCTGCCAGGAGTGATCCCTGAGCACAGGGCCAGTGGCAAGGCCTGATCACACAAAAGGAGGAAAATAAATCTATCACTGTGTGAATATTGAAGGCATGGCATATATATGTGATGGAATATTATGAAGCTGCAAGTAATAATAACATTATTGAATTAGCTGTAACTGGGATGAAACTGTAGGATATCATATTAAGTGAAGTCAGTTGAAAGAAGAACAAATGCTAAATGATTTCACTAATTTTGGGTGTATAAAATAACAGGGAATAAGAAGATCAGAGAAGGAAAGGTAGAAGAGGGTAGAAGAAAAGGAGGGTGGCAGGCAACAGGACAGGTCAGAATCTGCATGCTTATCAGTGTTGTAGAGGTGAGGTCTGTGTACATCTCTACACCAGAGTCAACAGCACTGTGAGCAGGTGAGCCAAACCACAATAACAATACCCAAATATAAAAGTGGGCCTGTTAAGGAGGTGGCAGGGGTGTGGCAGAGCACCTGGGACCCTGGTGGAGGGAAATTGATTATGGTATTGGTGTTGAAACATGAAACACCTAGAACTTAACTGTGAACAACTTCGTAAATTATGGTCCTTTATTTTTATTTTTTATTTATTTCTTTTAATTTTTTTATTAGTGAAACACCATGAGGTACAGTTGTAGACTTACAAATTTTTGTGCTTGGGTCTCATACAATGATCGAGTACCCATCCTTCCTGGTCCTTTAATTAAATAAATTTGGAAAAGACAAAAGACTTGGAAATAAATTTGAAAATAAAATTGAAAAACAAAAGATAAAAAGACACTGTGGGGAAAAAAACAGAAAAAATAGATAAATTGATATCGATCTCTGGAAAGTGAATGTAAGAGATGAGGTAGGGAAATTGGTTAGGAGATGTTGCCATCGCCTAGACAAATACCATTAGACAACAGTTTATAACTTTTGGGCAATTTGGGGATTTTGAACACATTTTTTTCCATGCCAGGAGTGTAAATATAATAAAACTAAAGAACTTAATCCAATAGCAAGGAGTTTTACTTGTCTGACTCATGAGTCAGGACATTCCTTCCCTCCCGAGGTCCAGTGCTTCTGTTGGCTGCTCCCAGCCTGACTTTATTGTCAGGGAGAAAATATTTTGGCTCAACTTGGCTGGTCACCACAGGGACCTTTAGCCACAGTTGCTTATGGAAATATGGTCAGCAAAATGGTTGTCAAGGTTTCATCAAATGAAACACAAGCTAGCACTTTGATTCACTGCTTCCGAAGTAAGATGCCACCAAATTCAGTCAGTAATACGAGTTGTTGAAGTGGAATATCTTTAGAATATTCTACAGGCTTTAGAATAGCAAAATGAAAAAGCCAGAAGTCATTGCAGTGTAATTGCTTTTAAGAATCACTTCTTTGAAAATGGTGGTAAATGCATGTAATTTATTTACCTCAACTAACAGGAAAAAAGGAAATCTTGCTTTCGCTACAATTTCTATGAAACTAGGAGATGCCGTGGGAAATAAAGCAGAGAGAGAAAGCACAAAGGCTGCATGATCTCACTTGTATGTGATGTATACAGAAAGAGAGCGAAGGAATGGACGGGATCCAATGGAAACAATCCTCCCAACTCTCATAACATATCTGAGTCTACCACAGCTGGGTGCAGAGGACAGAGGAGGTTGAATGGAAAGGAGTAAAGTGATGTCAGGACCATAGAAATGGTATTTGACACTTTGGAGGTGGTAGAGGTGGAGTAACTTGGTATCTCAAAAGCATAAATATCAGGTTTTGATTTGTTTCAAAAGGAAGAAAGGACTCTAAGTGAAAACAAAATCGTTTAGGAAAAAACTCAAAATTTTTGGACATAGTAGTATCAATTCTCTTACAACCACGTTACCTTAATAACAAAATAAACACACACACACACACAGAGAGAGAGAGAGAGAGAGAGAGAGAGAGAGAGAGAGAGAGAGAGAGAGAGAGAGAGAAACCGGGACAGTGAGACAGAGACAGACAGAGACCGGGACAGAGAGACAGAGAGATAGAGACAGAGAGAGACAAAGAGAGAATTTCTTTTTTAATAAATATCTAGGGTTAATCTACTGCCCCTGTTATCTAGGAGCTTAAACTTCCTTTTTCCTTCCCAAATGTACTCATTATAATTCTGAGAGAGAGAGAGAGAGACAGACAGACAGACAGACAGACAGACAGACAGACACAGAGACAGTGAGACAGAGACAGACAGAGACCGGGACAGAGAGACAGAGAGATAGAGACAGAGAGAGACAAAGAGAGAATTTCTTCTTTAATAAATATCTAGGGTTAATCTACTGCCCCTGTTATCTAAGAGCTTAAACTTCCTTTTTCCTTCCCAAATGTACTCATTATAATTCTGAATGCATGCCAAGTCTTCTAGTCACACTCAGAGCCTTTTATGGAATGTTTCTTGAAATTTTTTCACTTGTGATTATTTTGGGGACTTTTTGTTCTTTATGTTCTTCCCCTGTGCTGCACACTTGATGAAGAACATGCAAACTGGAATACTCTAATAAGTTGAAAAAAATTAAAAATAAAAAAATAGCCTTCAGTTGGAGAATGTAAGAGCAAACCAAATCAGCAACAAAAAAGAACCCTAAAGAGTTTCAGATCAATTTTCATTCATTCATTCATCATCCTGTTAATCGTCGATTGCCTCGAGCAGGCCCCAGTAACGTCTCTTTCATCCTAGCCCTGAGATTATATTCAAGGCTTTTTAGGAGAATGAGACCCATCATTGTTACTGGTATTTGGCATATTTGGTGCGCCACGGGGAGTTTGCCAGACTCTGCCCTGTGGGCAGGCTATATTCGATAGCCTGCAAGTTTGTCCAGAGTAGGAATGAGATAATGAGATATCATAAAAAGAAAAACATTTTGACAGTTGACGTTACTTTGAACTTTAGATCAAGAGGCTGGAGTGACAGTATTGCAGGTAGGGCATTTTGCTTTGCAAGCGCCATCCTGAGTTGATTTCTGGCATTCCATATAATTCCCTGAGCCTACCAGAAATGACACTGAGCGGATTCAGGAGTGAAGCAAAAAAAAAAATTTAATTATTTAAAAAATTAATTCATGAAAAAACTTTAGAAGAAGGCTATTAAACTTATTCCTCACCACCTTAGTTTCACAAAAATCTCGAATATACATATCTGAATAGAGTAAAAAGTCTAATCTTTGAGAATTTCACAGGATCAATTACTCTGAAAAAGTGAACACTGGCTTTCTTTTAGAGACTAGAGTTAAAATTTTGCAAATTATATTTCCTTGAAGAGAATAGCTTTCATAATTTTTTTTTTATTAGTGAAACACCATGAGGTACAGTTGTAGATTTACAAAGCTTTCATAATTTTATATAAACTCTACCATTCCTGAAAAATAGGTTCTTATTTGAGCACACACATTTGAGAAATAAAGAGAAAAGAAACAAATTTTGAAAGGGACTTTAAGGAGATTTACTGATTTTGAAAAAATGTATTAAATGTATTTCCCTTTTTATAATATCTTTTTTACACGAAAATAATCTAGCCATTAAAACTCACAAAATATTCACAATTAGTCTAAAGCAAGGACACAAATGCAAAGGAATATGCAAAACGAAATAAATTAATTGAATCCATAAATGAATCTTGAACTGATTACAGACACTGATTTTGAAACTCTGATTTTTCAATCGCAAGATCCAACAACTTGCGCTTTAGGAATTAGAAAGAAATGATGGGGGCTTTGGAACATGCTCCATATATGTATTTAGTAAAAGTAGGTTGACAATAGGGTTTTTTTTTTTTTTTTTGCTTTTTGCTTTTTGGGTCTCACCTGGCAATGCACAGGGGTTACTCCTGGATTTGCATTCAGGAATTACTCCTGGCGGTGCTCAGGGAACCATATGGGATGCTACGAATCGGACCCCGGTCGGCCGCATCCAAGAAAAATGCCCTACCCGCTGTGCTATCACTCCAGCCCCAATAATAAGGTATTTTAGTTTATAGCTATGTGGAAGTGGGTGTTGTTGAGTGAAGTTTAGTTAGAGATTCCTCACCTCACCAATAGATAGATTTCTGCATTATAATACTGGATACTAAACTTTGGCCGGCTCAGGTCAAAATGAAAAAGAACATTCTGGGACAGCATGTCCTCCCTTCTTGAGGGCACTTAGTTTAAAGTAATACACAGTAACTCAAAACAAAAAGAAAAATAAATGGATTGGAAAGCAGAAACTCTTCTGGAACTGAATGACACAAGACATACATCAATGGCACGACAATTTCCTCCATGTCTACTCTAATCTCATTTCCAATTTATCTATCCTAGAAAAAAAGTCCTAAAAAAGAAAAGAATCTGAGGTCCCGCAATCCTTTTATAAAATAGGTGCATTGAGAAGGTGTGGACAAGAATGATATGCTCATCTTTTCCTTTTTAACTGAAAAAAATTGCTGAGAGGCCTGAGAAAGAGTCTTTTGTTGTTATTGCTTTTGGATGTTTTGTTTTGTGTTTTTGGGTCAGAGTTAGTGGTGCTAAAGACTTACTCCCAGCTCTGTGCTCAGGCATCCCTTCTGGTGTGGTTCAGGGGGCCATGTGGCATGCTGGGGATCAAACCTGGGTCAACCATATGCCAGGCAAGTGCCCTACCCAGTCTATTATCACTCTGGCCCTCAGAACCAGTGAAATAGTTAAGGGGGTAAGGTGCTTGCTTGCATCTGGGCCTTGTTTGACCTCTGGGACTGCATATGGTCCTGTGAGTCCCTCCAAGAGTGCTCCTTGAGCACAGATTCAGGAGCAAGCCCTGAAAACCTCTTGTATGGCCCCCCAACCCTTGCCCCCAAATTCATCAAGAGATTAATGAAAAAAATTGTTTCATACTAAATTATTTTTAAAGAAAATATTGATATTTTAATAAACATGATAATTAACATCTTTCAAGATGTCTACAACACACACATTTTTTTTCCTTTTTATTATTTTACCTGAAGCACCAAGACTTACAATAGATTTAATGATAGCATTTCATGATTACAGTGTTCCAACACCACACCCCCCAACAAAGTGTCCTCTCCACCATTGTCTCAGGGGCCTTCCAAACTTCTCCTGTCCCCACCCTACTGGTAAATCCAGTATTATAAGCCAAAGGTTTACAACCAGAACAAAGCTTCTGTTTATTATTCCCATATTAGGTGTCTCCTATCGCACATTGAGAGAGATCATCCTGTTCTGCCCCTCTCCTGAGTGACTTCACTCATCATGAAACACTCCAATTTTATCCACATAGTGGCAAATTGCATCATTCCTCCCCCCCCCCCCATTAGAACCAAATATTATGCCCTTGTGTCAGTACCATCGTTTTTTTCACCCAGTCTTCTGTTCTTGGAAACTTGGGTTGCTCCCATAACTTGGCTATTGTGATAAGAGCTGCAAGGAACATCTGAGCACGTCTTTTTTGAAATATGTTTTGGGGCCTTTGAGATAAAATCTGAGAAGCAGAATTGCTGGATTTTATGGAAGTTTAATGTTTATTTGCTTTTGTTAGCTTGTTTTGTTTTAGTTTTTTTTTTTTTTTTGGCTATATTTTGCTAAGAATTTCCTCCTGGCTTTTCACTCAGGAATCATTCTGGGGGGTAGGAGATTAGGAAATCTTATGGCGGAATGGGGATTGAACCTGGGTTGGCCACATATAAGGCAGGCGCTGCTATGCTACCTCTCTGGCCCCCAATAATTCTTAATTTTTTTGAGAAAAGTCCATATTGTTTTCCGAAGAAGATGAACTAGTTGATACTCCTACCAGCAGTAGATGAAGATGTCTTTTCCCCTACATTCATGTCCAGGATGAAAAGCAGAAACTGATTGTTTGCTGAGAGACCTGATTGTTTTTGTTCATTTTATCTGTACACACTTTTCTTGGGCTGGAGCAATAGCACAGCGGGTAGGGCGTTCGCCTTACAAGCGGCCCACATGGCCGACCCGAGTTCGATTCCTCCGCCCCTCTCAGAGAGCCCGGCAAGCTACCGAGAGTATTCGATATGCCAGACACAGTAACAACAAAGTCTCCAATGGAGACGTTACTGGGCCCGCTCGAGCAAATCGACGATCAACGGGAGGGCCTTAGGGCCTTTTACACTTTTCTTTAAATATTTTGTATTTATCTAGCATAAGCTGTATCTTTATCAAGTATAAAATATATATTTTGATATTTACATAAACTACTATATAGTTTTACCATAATTCTTTTTATAAAATCTAGAAAATAACATTTTAATACCAACAAGTACTAGAAACATTACTTAATAACAGCAGATTTTTAAGTTTGGGAGGGAAAATTGGGAGGAGAATCTACTAGTGTAGAACTAAGGTATGTGATATTGTGCTTCTATTTATTTCTTTCTCTAAAGTTTATTTTTTCTTTGAAGTTGAACTGACTGGTTTGCAGGTGGTTGGCTTGGTGCCATTCCTCACATTCAGCTGATTATAAAGACACAGTTGACTTTTAAAAATAAAAACGTAACTTTTGTTGCTGTTTAAAGCAAAGTTACATTTAGAGTTAAAGAAAATTTGTGAAAACTACAGAATTCCCATATATTCTGCATTCAGGTTTTCCTAAAGTTAACATTATATTAATTCATATGGCACTCACAACTAGTAAAGTGATTATTATGCACTGTATTTAACAAGGGTCCAAATTTTATTGAGATCTCACTTTTCTTAGATTGTTTGTTTTAGTCATTAATACAGTTTGCTTTTTACAACAGATACTTTCTATGCATAAAAAACTAATTATTTAAATTTATACCGATACAAACAAATTCTTTGAATTAGCTCAAAAGACATAGGGATAAAGGAACTGATTAAATGTTTTTTTCTAACTCTAGGGAAATTTGAATTGGAGAGATTTAATTGGATCTTAACTCATAATTGGCAAAAATAAGCACTAAATAAAGTTAAGGTTTCTGCTGACTATGGTGGATTCTCTCAAATATTAGAGAGCTACTTATTTCATTCTGACCCCCGTCACCAGCATTGAATTCTTTCTCTCTCTTATTTATTTATTATTTATTTATTTTTATTTTTATTTTTCTCTTATATCTATTTTTTTTTAGATTTTTATTAGTGAGACACCATGAGGTACAGTTGTAGACTTACAAATTTTTGTGCTTGGGTTTCAATTATACAATGATCAAATACCCATCCCTCCACCAGTGCCCATTTCCCACCACCACAGATCCCAGTATCCCTCCCACCCCCCATCCCCCCATCCCACCCTGCCTCTGTGGCAGGGCATTCCCTTTTGTTCTCTCTCTCTCCTATTGGGTGTTGTGGTCTCTCTCTTTTTTTTAAAAGTGAATATTTTTATTGATTTAGAAATACAAGCATGTTTCCCTTGGGCTTAATCACTTCTAAGAATCCATCAGAAAAGAGGCCCAATTGGCTGCTCTTACTTTGGAAGATAAGATTAATGGTGAAGATGGAAAGTGAGCAATATTAATTGAATAATAATTAATGTAATGTCTTCATAAAGTAGTCAATATGGGCCAGTCACTGGTATTTGAGGTGTGTCATCTTATTTGATACTCATAGCCACCCTTAGAAACTGCTGTTTTTGGTGGAATCTCTCCAGCCCATACGGGTGCTATGAGGACTCTACCTGCTCACGCCAAGAGGCTGTGCATTGTTGAGGGTCCAACCCGGTTCTCAGTATAGACTAAGAAAGTGCTCCAGCTCTGAGCTATTGCCAAACTTGGAAACTACTATTGTATTGTCCTTTGACAGAAGAAGACGCTAACAGCTAAAAGACTAAAGAACTTTCCAGAATTAGTTCCACTTTTAGTGAAGGTTGACACTTAGAATTTAAATCCATACTCAGGGTTTTAATCCTGTTCCTTAGTTTTGTTCTTAGACTTGGGGCTATTTAGTCAAATTTATAAATATTTCAGAAATGCGTGAGTTCATGAATAATGAATGAATAAACATATCCAGGTGCTAAATCTTTGCATGTGGAGTGTCTTGCATTGGTCGAGCTGAGGAAACTATTTAGTTAAGTTCATCTTTACTTTAAATTTTTCACAATAGACTTGCTCAAGAAAAACAGGCGTATTTTGAGATTTGCATAGGAATCGGAAGAATTGCCCAAGAGACAAAAGAGAAACTGCTTCTGTATATAAAATCCTTCTCTATATGAAAGACAACAGGAAAAATTCATAATGAAAATAAGGAGAAATAAAAATCAAAAGGGGGGAAATAAACATTCTCTTGATTGAATTGCGAGTGTTAATAGGGAAAGGGAGATTGAATACCCATTGTCTGGGTAAGCTATTTGAATAGCCTCATTCAAGAAGCAGTAAAGAATCATCTAAACTCAGAGACAGAGAATGAGTAGTCAGTGTTGAATGTTTTTTCATTATTTGCCCTACAGCTTTTTGTACTGGTGGGATATAAAAAGAGACCAAAGGCAGGAAGTGAAAGACAGGGAGAGTCCATTAATCTGGCCAGGAGAAATGATTGACCTTTAACACAGTGTGGAAGGACGCTTTTAAGGAGCTCGCTCAAGGACAGAAGACAGCCTCCTCATTAGAAAGTCATTTTGAAAATGAAAAGAACAACGATATTCTTTCTCTTCATGATAGCTAAATAGAGGATATCCTCTTCTATTTTATTTCTTTTCATTGTAAATCAGAATTATGTATTATTCCAAATGAGCGTAAGATCTAAGAAATTTTCAATGTGAACATTGTTAATTTTCATTTATTTATATCAGGAAACACAGGAAGTCTGAAATCATGCTTTGTAAACTTGAAGGGGAAATCAAATTTTTTTATAGGGCACGAAAGCAGATCATTCTAAATTAGTTTTGCAAGAATTAAAAGTGAAGTAGGTTTTACATTCTCAGGAAACACAAAACAGGCGGTGGAGAACTAAGCCGAGAAAGTTCAGAATTTGTGAGGCTTTAGGGGAAAATCAGACAGAGATGAAAACTTCCCCTGGAAAATAAATCTAAGCATGAAGCATTTAATAAAATTACACATGTAAAATAATGTTCAAAACTCCAGAAAGTAGGGTCAGAGGGATAGGATAGCACAGCACGTAGGCATTTGCCTTACATGCAGTTAACCGAGTTGGACCCTGGCAACACTTATGGTTTCCTGAGTCTCCTGGGAATGAACCTTGAGGACAGAGAAAGAGAAGCAGCTCTGAGCAATGCCGTGTCTCCCTTCCAACAAAAACGACGAAAAGCCAACCTAATTTTAGCTCCTGAGTGTTTACTTCCCAAATACAAAGTTTACTGGATAACTGACTCTAGAAAAAAAAATAGCTTCCAAAGACTTAAAACAAAGGTTATATTTTGCAGTACTGAGGTGTACTTGTAAAGTCACTGTGACCAATATGGAGTCAACAATGACTAAAATGGTTCATGAAAAAAGAAATTGGTGAAAAGTATAGGCAATCTGACTCAAAGTTTATATCACAATCACAATCACAAATCATCCTGTTATTCGTCGGTTGCCTCGAGCAGGCCCAGTAACGTCTCCTTCATCCTAGCCCTGAGATTATATTCAAGGCTCTTTAGGAGAATGAGACCCATCATTGTTACTGGTATTTGGCATATTGGGTACGCCAAGGGGAGTTTGCCAGACTCTGCCCTGTGGGCAGGCTACATTCGGTAACCTGCCAGTTTGTCCAAAGTAGGAATGAGATAATAAGATGTCATAATAAGATGTCGCGCGGCCGCCCCCGCCTACTGGAACTTGGAGGATCTGGGTGGAGAATGCTCGGCCCAAATCCGAGTAGGCTTGTTGATCTCGGCCCCGGAACCCGTGTGACTTTGTCCCTCTGCCAGTACCTTCATGTATGCGGAGAGTGGTCTCAGCATGGTGGTGGCTGGTCCTGGAGGTCTTTGGCTGTCGGAGCCCTGGTCAGGGTGGGGAGGAAAGCTCAACCCGCTCCCCTCCAAGGGGTCCCGGCGAGCGAGGACAGTCAGGCACAGGGGCAGGCAATCTGACCCAAAGTTTATATATTCAGGCTAAATATATGTTGTCATTTACCCATGGAAGAATTATTTTTTTATGATTCCATGTATTTATTTTTTAATTAATTAATTAATTAATTAATTAATTTCGAATACCCATCCCTCCACCAGCGCCCATTTCCCACCACCACGGATCCCAGTATCCCTCCCACCCCCCATCCCCCCATCCCACCCTGCCTTTGTGGCAGGGCATTCCCCTCTGTTCTCTCTCTCCTTTTGGGTGTTGTGGTTTGCAAAAGAGTTAAGTCTGATTTTCAGGGAGAAACATTGGATGATTTACTTTCCATTGATCACTTTGTATATAAGGAGATGTCGTGTGGCCACATAAGCAGCCGCATGGTTTGGAAAGAATATCTTGGTGCCCGCTTCAGGCTCATGGTCATTGGGGTTCCATCTGGAGAAGGCGGGATGCAGCACCTACCCCATCTGGGACCTCCCGGTGATATCAGCTCTGTTTGGGGCCTGGATCATTCTCCAAGAGCTGTGGTGTCCCCCTCCCCCCAGCTGGTTTTCTTCTTTGTTGCGCTGTAAGATGGCGCTGGGGGGCAGGTTATGGGCATCACTTCCAGAATCAGAGGTTGCCTGGGAGCCAGGGCAGCCCCATTGCAGTTTGGAAAGAATGTCCTGGTGCTCACTTGCAGGCTCATGGTCATCGAGGTTCCCATGGAAGAAGCTTATATATACAACTTTTATAACTTTTGAAACTGCAAGAATAGTTATGCATACTTAGGAAAATATAAAGCCAACAAAATCATAATACTTAGCTCTTTGCTTGATACTATGTAGTTTAAAGTGATTTATCTGAATTACGTAAATATTGAACTACTATTTAAAGAATTGATTTGAACATCATAAAGTACACTTTAATTTTTTATTAAGGAGTCAGTTGCTTTTACCCTGAAGAAAAATTTTATTGAAAGATCAAATGGAAGTATTACATGAATAATATTATACTCAAGCTTCTGATAAGACTCTTTCACACTCAAACAACATCTCATCTTTGAGTGTGCTCTGTCCCACAATTCCTAAAATTGGCAATGGGAATACCTACAGAGAGGAGTATTCAATCACATACCACAACTTAAAATTCCTCTTTTAATATCTCCAGAGTGCCACTCTTTATGGAAGCTGTCATGTGTCTTTTCTCTCTCATCTCCAGAAAAAAATTTTAAGCTTTAATAGAAACATGGGTGTTTTTTTGTTTGTTTGTTTGTTTTTGCATCCTACCTGATTGTACTCAGGGGTTACTCCTGGCTCTGCACTCAGAAATTACTCCTGGTGGTGCTCAGGGAAACTTGTGGGATACCGGAGATCGAACCTGGCATATGCAAGGCAAATGCCTTCCCCGCTGTACCATTTCTCGGGTCTATTATAGCAAAACATTTGACCCCGTATTTCCTACTTCCTCATGCGGCATTTTGAAAGTAGTTGCACCCTACATTCCTACTTTCTACATCCCTACTTCCTTGTAAAATATTTTGAATGTGGTTGCCTATAACAATCTACTAGAAAAAAGCTAAGCAAAACCAAATTCACATTTGCATTCACAAATGCCATTTTTATCCCTCTAGACAAGATGTTGAGAAAGCTCTGCTTATATAAACATGTAATCAAATTATTGATGTATTTGATAATTTTATGCCCCTTCTCTTCCACCTAAAACTTAGAAAGATGCTCTAGGGTTAAGAAAGCAAAACTCGGGCTGATGGAGGCTTGACGTTTGGAAAATGGAACAACCCTCTTTGGGTGAAGACACCAGTATGTATTGATTTGACTTTGATTGGGTCAAGATAAAGTCATACAAATACCTTTGTACTGATAAGCATCCCAGATTTCTGGCTGGACAATACTGGTCAGTGAACACTGCACCACAGCCTTCCTTGACCTCCAGTCACTGTTTTCATCATTAACATACCATAAATATTCCCTGGATGATGCTTCCCCCTCATTTTATGTGCAGGTGATGGGTAGTAATATACACCTACTTCATGTTCCTCAACGTTGCGTGCTCGCCATTCACCCTCATCAATATGCATGAATTCTCCTGAAGCATACGTGTAGATTATTAAGTCATCCTGACTCTACCTGGGCATAAACCACATCCCCAGTTTTCTCATTGGAGAGTATGCTCTAGCCTATGTAGGCTAACCTATTTCCTCAGTTTATGTTCTTTCCTTACCCTCCCTCTCTATTTAGTTGTTCCTGTGCTTTGGGGATGATGCATTTATAATCACAGATTAATCTACATGGACAAACTGGCAGGCTACCGAATGTAACGGCAGAGTCTGGCAAACTCCCCGTGGCATACCTAATATGCCAAATACCAGTAACAATGATGTGTCTCATTCTCCTAACTCTGAAAGAGCCTTGAATATGGCACTTTTTAAAAAATCTCAGGGCTAGGACGAAGGAGACGTTACTGGGACCTGCTCAAGGCAATCGACGAATAACAGGATGCTCGTGATCGTCATCGTGATCGTGAATCTACATGACACATGTAAAGTATATTGTGACAATGAGTATGATTTATATAGTAAACTCATCAAAATAAGATCATTATTAAAAACCTTAAAGCATTATGATTATCTTTTTAAAAAAAACTTTCTTCCTCGAGGTCCTGTGAATTACAATATTGTTAATGATGGTTTCCCATGCACAGAGTTCCAACAACGCACCCATCACCAGTGTACCCATCTCCCTTCTCCAAGGGAGAGAATGCAGAGTGTAGAGCACTCTGAGTGCAGAGCACCACTTCGCCAATGCTCCTCCCTCTCAATGTCCCCAGCCACACACACACACAGCTACTAGCAGCTTAGTCGTATGGATCAGTTTCCTGGTTGTGTTGCTCTTGATCTTTGTTGCTATCTGGCTGTGTATCTTTAAGTTCCACACAGTGACAGATCATTCTGCATCATCTCTTTCCTTCTGAGGGACATCACTTAGTGTGACATCCTCTAGTTTAGTTCCATCCAGGTTGCAACAAATTGCGTGATTTTATGAAAACACTGTAATTCTTCAAAAAAAAAAATCAATTCCATTTCCTGGCAGTAGAATTATCTCCTGCTTTTGTACCAAGAGGCAGAGGCAAAGTACAGGCGCTGACAGCACATAGGATCATAGTCAACTTCTCAGGGGGCTTGAAGTTGTGCACCTTTGTGACTGTGCTACACAGTGGTTTTTTGTGTGTGTGTTCTCAGAACTGGGGGCTGTGTCACATCATCTACAGCAGATAAAAGATGATAATGTCTGCTAGCTCAGAGTTCCTCTTCAATCTTCTCCCTCTGCCTCTAAATATTTACTAGATTGGAATCGTGCCTACATTTTTATTTGAAAAAATATGCTGCTGATAAAGCAAATTTGAAAACTGCTCGGCAAGCATAAACCTAGCTTAATCATTGCAGTGCCTGGAATGGGAGTTCATTAGAGACAAACAGTAACACATTCGTGGAAAATGCTTTCACTTCATTGCCTTGTAATTATCTTGCAATATTTTGACATATTTAATAAAAAAAATATAACGCAGTCAGATATGACTTATCCTTTATGATTTCTTTAGATAAATTTCTCTCATCTAGGAGAACAACTGTTTGCATTTTTCTAAGTTTTATGTGGTTTCTTTTTTGCTTCTTATTTTTACTACTTACTCCAGCTAAAAATTTTTTTTGAATAGAATGTGAGAATTTAGTTATTTTATAAGCAACTATATTACCAAATAACATTTATTGGCTGTTTTATTTCATCCCTGTTAATGCAGGTAATTTGCATACAGGAGTCTACATTTTCAAATGCAGTCTCATTTGCTTTATGTCTGTATAATTGTTCATTTTATTTCAATTGTTAATCTGCTATATTTTTTCTATAGTACATAGCTGTTCCAATATTTCCTTGGAATCTCTAATAAAATCAAGTAACTTTTAAGTTTTTCATTATTTTTTAACTTTTTTTATTGAATCTATGTGAGATAGACCCTTACAAAGCTGTTAAATGATTGGATTTCAGTCATACAGTATTCCAACACCCATTCCTCCATCAGTGTACATTTCCCAGAACCAGTGTCCCCAGTTTCCCTCTCATCACCACCCCCCATCTCCACCTTGTATCTCTGCCTCTATGGCAGGTGCTTTCATTTATTTCCTATCATACCCCACCCTATCTGCACCAGCATACACTCAAATTGTGCTTTACAGTTGTGATAGTCTTGTGACTGGAGTGAGAGTAAAGTGGATAGGGCACTCACTTTGCATTCACCCAGCATGGGTTCAATTCCTGGTACTTCGAATCATATACTCGGGGCCTGCCAGGAGTGAGCCCTGAGTGCAGAGCCAGGAATGTGCACTGAGCACCACTTGGTAGGGCCCCAAACCAAACCAAACAAATTAGTTAAAAAAATATCAGGGGCCAGAGCAACACACAGTATGTAAGGCACTTGTCTTACGTATGACAGACCCAGCACTGCATATGATCCCCCAAGCCCTCCAGGAATGATCCCTGAGTGTGGATGCAGAAGTAAGCCCTGAGCAACACTAGGTGTGACTCAAAAAATGTAGCACTGTCCTCCCATTGTTCATCGATTTGCTTAAGCGGGCCCAGTAACATCTCCATTGTGAGACTTGTTGTTACTGTGTTTGGCATATTGAATACATGATGGGTAGCTTGCCAGGCTTTGCTGTGCAGGCGGGATACTCTGAGACGGGGGGGGGGGGGGGGTGCGGGGGGGGGGGGAGGAATTGAACCCATCGGCCAGGTCGGCTACCTGCAAGGCAAACACCTTACCGCTTGCTGTGCTATCGCTCCAGCGCCTCAAAAAATGAACAAACCCAAGCACAAAAATTTGTAAGTCTACAGCTGTACCTCATGGTGTCTCACTAATTAAAATAAAAATAAAATAAATAGAAAAAATGTAAGAGGAAAATATTAAATTCTGAAAAAAAAATGGACAAACAAAATTTAAATAAAATTTTGAGAGTACAGAGGGTAGAGAGTACAGAGGGTAGGACTCTTGCGTTGCACATGACCTATCTGGGTTTGATCCCTTGCACCCCATGAGGTCCCCCCAAAATTATCATGAGTGTCCCTGAGCATGGAACTAGGAGTAACCCCACAGTACACCCAGCTTATGGCTTAAAAACAAAAACTGAGTTATGATTGTCTTGGAAATTTCATAACGTTCCGATTAATGTGAGAGAACTATAGAACAGTATTTCTCAACTGAGTTTGTCTTGAACCACTTTATTAAAATTACTAAATCTGCCCTTCTGGGGTCCTTAGAAATCTGCAATTCAAACAAGCTTTCATGACTGAGAGAGTCTGGTGTGGAGACATCGTTCTACATATCTTCACGTGGCAGAAGTATGTCTTCTTACTCTTCATGTGACAGGTCATAACGCTGGAGATGCTGATGTTTGGGGCAGGGCATGACGTAGAGGATTAAAATAAAGGCGATAAAAGTAGAAGTATTGGGGGCTGGAGAGATAGCACAGCAGGTAGGGCGCTTGCCTTGCACACGGCCAACCAGGGCTCGATTCCCAGCATCCCATATGGTCCCTTGAGCATCACCAGGAGTAATTCCTGAGTGCAGAGCCAGGAGTAACCCCTGTGCATTGCCGGGTGTGACCCTAAAAAAGCAAAAAAAAAAAGAGTAGAAGTATTTATAAAATAGGTTTACTCTAGCTTAAGGTAAGAGTTGATAGCTAGAGAAAACCGCCCAAAATGTTTGTTTTGAATATTCTGTTGCATTAAATTTGAGTATGGTTGATTGTTAAAAGGATATAGCTTGAATAGAAATGGTGAATTGAGGAAGGACTTTTTCCTTCTGGGGGAAATGACTTTTATCTGTTGACATGTCATATGTGATGTTAAGATTTCAAATCATTAAATATTTTTTTTTAATGTAGAGAGTTATATCTGGGTAAGTAATTGGTTCCTCAACAAATGGCCTCTTTTGTGAATAAATCATCTTATTGATGAGAAATGGAATGAGAGTAACAGCATAGCACATAACATATATGATATATATATCATATATATATATTATATGGGCTGGAGCGATAGCACAGCAGGTAGGGCATTTGTCTTGCATGCAGCCAATGTGGCCGACCTCAGTTCGATTCCTCTGACCCTCTTGGAGAGCCCGGCAAGCTACCGAGAGTATCTCGCCTGCATGGCAAAGCCTGGCAAGCTACCCGTGACGTATTTGATATGCCAAACACAGTAACAATTGTCACAATGGAGACGTTACTGGGCCCGCTCGAGCAAATCGATGAACAAAGGGAGGACAGTGGCAGTGATATATGAACAAGACAGAGTCTCCTACCCTATGCCTGACTGTCTCCACCAGGGCCCAACAGCTGAAGACCACCGAGGCCCAGCCAAGGCCATGTTGGGAGCACTCTCCACACACTTGGATGAGCCTCACGCAAAAAAGAACTGACAGAGGAACCCAGGTGTGTGGGACCCGGGCCTGAGATCTCCAAGCCTGCACAGTTTGGGACTGGACCTGCCAGTAACTAGACAGTTACACCCACCAACTGCCGTGTAACTCCAACAACGGCCAGGATCCAGAGATCATCACACTCAGCTCCCGGAAGCTTATCTTATCATCTCATTCCTAATTTGGTCAAACTGGCAGGCTACCAAATATAACATGCCCACACGGCAGAGTCTGGCAAACTCCCCGTGGTATACCTAATATGCCAAATACCAGTAACAATGATGGGTCTCATTCTCCTAACCCTGAAAAAAGCCTTGAATATGGCACTTTAAAAAAAAAAAATCTCAGGGCTAGGACGAAGAAGACGTTACTGGCACCTGCTCGAGACAATCGACGAACAACAGGGTGGTCGTGATCGTGATATATAATATATCACTGCCACTGTCCTCCCTTTGTTCATAATAATATATAATATATATTATATATATTATATATATATCCACGCCAGTCTGTTTTTACTTGGGGTGCTCCAGAGGGAGGCGGGTGAGAGCCCTACCCATCCCGAAGGACCCAGCCTGGGCAGCCGACCTCCACTACCCAAACACTGCCACACTCCAGGCTGCTTTCCGGACCACGCGACACATCGTAAGACACTCCTTACCCATTTTTCATAATTACCATACCATGTTTAATAGAGTTCAGACAGTAGGCAACACATCATAGAGAGAAATACATGTATGTGCCTCTCAGAGAGCCCGGCAAGCTATGGAGAGTATCCCGCTGGCACGAGCAGAGCCTGCCAAGCTCCCTGTGGCATATTCAATATGCCAAAACCAGTAACTATAACAGGTCTCATTCCTCTTACCATGAAAGAGCCTCCAATCATTGGGAAAGACAAGTAAGGGGAGGCTACTAAAATCTCAGGGCTGGGACGAATGGAGATGTTACTGGCGCCTGCTCGAGTAAATCGACGAACAACAGGATGACAGTGATACAGTGATACAGAGAGATATATGTAGAGAAATACATGAAATTTGACTCAGACAAGAGAGAGCTACAAGTAATGGATGTACAGGCTAAAGCATTTGGAAGCAATGCGACATCAGTTTTGCTACTTAAGACCATGTGACCTCGATCCAGACAGATTTACAGGAGTTAAGGTGGCCACCTGTCATGAAGACAACCTAAGTTTGATCCCTAGCAACACATAGAGTTCCCAGAGCTCCAATGGAGAGTGACCACTGAGCACAGAGCAAGGAGTAAGTCCTGAGCATCACAGGGTGTGCTCCCCACAAAGAAGAGGGCATATGATTTTGAGCAAATGGCCTCATTATTGATAGTCTTAGTTTCAACACAAGTTTGTAATTGGGAGGAAGATGCAGCAATTATCAACAGAAAAAGAAAAAGCTGGAAAATGGAGCTATCAGGTTGGGTTGCTTCTACACGAGTGAGGGAACAGACCAGGAGTAGAGGACAAAGAAGGAGTCTTGAGGTCCTAGAGAGAGGGTAGAGTGAGGAGCAGTAAGATGCCAACCTTGCATACAGCCAACCTTGCATCAATCAGGATTTGATTCTGGGTATCCCATATAGTCCCTTGAGCACTGTCAGGAGTAATTCCTGAGTACAGAGCCAGGAGTAAACCCTGAGCATCATCAAGTATGGTCCAAAAACAAAACAAACAAACAAACAAACAAAAAGAATGAGACTTAAGCAGTTATCAAATTTGAAGAAGGGTAAGAACAGACATTCAGAGGTTCACAAATTTATTTGGCCTACTGGGCCATTTTCAGAAAAGTAAAAAAGGATTCGGCACCCCATTGGAAAGCATCTACTCTGACACCATGGATCACTCAAGCATCTCCCTCAAGGGAATGGGGGGCAGTGTATTTAGAAAATACTGAACATGGGAAAACTCTAGTTTTCTAGTTTCATCATATTTTTGGTCTTTGGATGAACTCAATTAGTTATTTCTTTCCTGTTTTCATTAGCATCAAGACTTTTTTTTTTCTTTTCTTCTTGGGTCATGGGCTGGAGCAATAGCACAGTGCGTAGGGCATTTGCCTTGCATGAGGCCAACCTGAGTTCAATTCCTCTGCCCCTCTCGGAGAGCCTGGCAAGCTACCAAGAGTGTCTTGCCCACACAGCAAAGCCTGGCAAGTTACCCATGATGTATTCCATATGCCAAAAACAGTAACAAAGTCTCACAATTTGTTGTGAGAAGTTATTGGTGCCCATTCAAGCAAATCGATGAACAAGGAGAGGACAGTGCTTTGGGGTCATACCCAGTGATGCTCAGGGGTTACTCCTGGCTCTGCACTCAGGAATTACTCCTAGCAGTACTTGGGTGACTATATGGGATGCTGGGAATTGAACCGGGATCGGCCCAGAGCAAGGGAAACACCCTACCCATTATACTATCTCTCTAGCTCCAGCATCAAAATTCTTAAAGGGCTTCTGAGGACAAAATCTAGTGTGTAAAACAAGGAAGAAGAGAAGAATTAGCTCAAGTGGGGATAGGGGTCACTTGCTCCCGGGGTTGTCTCCTCCCTCGGCCTCTGCAAACTGTGGCCCTAGTTGTCTTTCTGGAAGTTTCGACCCAAATTGCAAGGTGTGGGACCAATGCAAAGTCTACCCTGAAAGATCATGTTTGCAAAAAAAAAAAAAAATGATCATGGTCGCTCTGACTGTGAAGTAGAAAAGCAAATGGGAAGTCCAGGAGGAGCACAGGGAGAGCTTATGCCTTTCATTGTTAAAACAGTGACTGAGGACTGACTTGTCTTGAACACTACAAGGTTTGAAGTCACAGCTTTGGCGTATGGATGAAAGACCCACTTCTATTTACTCCTGCTTTTACTTTGCAACTCAGACATGAGTGATGCTTAGTCATTTTGTATCTTTTTTGAGCCATTTTGGGCTGAAGCAATAGCACAGCGGGTAGGGTGTTTGCATTGCATGCAGCTGACCTGGGTTTGAGTCCTCCGTCCCTCTTAGAGAGCCTGGCAAGTTACTAAGAGTATCCCTCCCACACGACAGAGCCTGGCAAGCTCCCCGTGACTATTTGATATGCCCAAAACAGTAACAACTAGTCTCACAATGGAGACATTACTGGTGCCCACTTGACCAAATCGATGAACAAAGGGAGGACAGAGCTACTGCGCTTGGGCCATTTTAAATAAATTGTGTCTTTTTTATTTTAAATATTTGATATTCTTGCTATTTGTATTTAAATATCCATTTTTCTTATTTCTTCTTCTGGTTAGTTCACCAGTTAATATTAAAGGTGCTGCAGAGAAATTCAAGGTGAACAAATGATTCTAGAAAGAGATGGAGGAAGTTCATGGACATTTATCTTTTACGGCTCCTTACATCTTTCTTCTTATCTACTACCTTGCAAACAAGTTTGTATAATGAATATGGTATTTTAAGTATATGTCAAGGAAATCCCTACTTCTATTGTAAACATTAACCTTGATTAACCTCTTTATGGCTACTTAGTATTCTCAACTCCTGATAAGTACTTTGTCCTCTGTTGAAAAAGATAACAGAGTAACCGATGAATTTCTCTTTTTAAAACTTCTTTACTTGAATGGAGAACACATAATTCTTGCAGGCAAGAGCAACTTCTTGTAATTTTTCCAAGACTCAGGAATCATGTTGCCAAGTTAATAAAATAATCCAAAACTAGAAATATAGAGCATAAGTTTTTTTAATTAATATATTTTTTAATAATTTATTTATTGGATCACTGTGAGAAAAGTTACAAAGCTTTCAGGTTTAGGTCTCAGTCATGCAAATATCAAACACATTTCCCTTTACCAATACTTATTTTTTACCCCGAAGAACCCCAATAAAACCCCACCCTTCACCCCTCCCAGTGCCTGCGAGGCAGATGAATTCTAGTTAACATTCTATCTGCTTTGATTAGATTCATAGTTTCAATAAAAGATGCACCACTATTATTTAGAGTTTAACCCTCCCCCTACCCCCAATCAGACATGCTGAAAAAGCATTGTGAAGTGATTTGCTTTCTACAGCTGGGTTCAAGAATTAAATGTTGGTTTTGGATTTCTGCTATTTTACTTATTAACCCTGGAAGTATTTCTACTGAAAGTCAGATAATTAAGAGATTGGTTTCTGTGCTCTGGAGTCGTGGCCGTGCTGGAGAGCCGCTCGTGGGGGGCAACTGGTGACCTCAGTAGGGCATGAAGGACGGACCAGAACACCCCACTTCCCATGAGGTTTTAGTCGCCCCCACACCCCTGGCTCATACCTGCTCTCCACAAGGCTCCCATGCAGCCGCCATCTTTCTTTCCAGAGAGGAGAGGGCGAATGGGGCAACACCCTTTCCCCTCCGGGCAGACATGATGGCCTGGATTAATGCATAGTCCGTTCACTTTTCTGCTCCAAGCTGCTGGGTTCTGCATTAAGTCCTTGTGTTTCTGGGGCTGTGGCCGTGCTCCAAACTTAACTCTGATTTTCAGGGAGAAACGTTGGGTGATTTACTTGCCATTGATCACTTTGTATATACAGAGATGTCGCGCAGCCGTGTAAGTGGCCGCGCAGTTTGGAGGAAAAGTCCTAGTTCCCGCATACTCGAGCTGTGTTTGTAGAGGCTTCTGGTCACCGGGGTTCCATCTGGGGGAGGCGAGATGCGGCACCTACCCCATCTGGGACTTTCCGGTGATCTCGGCTCTTTTTGGAACCTGGTGTCTTCTCCAAGTGCTGTGGAGCCAGTCCTCCATGTGGCCCTTCTCTGTGGCTGTATGCTGTAAAGATGGCCTTAATTAATATTTTTACATCTATCAAATAAACGACCATCAGTGGCACCTATGGAACATATAATATTTTTATGTTTTAAGGATCCTCATACTATTTTCTCTCTCTCTTTTTAAAGAAGTTTTATTGGAGGTCTTCAGGGGACAGGAACTGAGGCACACCACGTGAAAGCAAAGCTGAACCACTCCGGGCACTCTCTACTCATTCAACCAGGTACCTGCCCGGTGCAAGGGCCCCTTCCCAGGTCTGCACAGCTAACTGAATCCCCTGAGAACAGCCAGTTTTCACTCTTGGTCTGTGGGGGACGGGAATTGAGGCACACCGCTTGCAGAAACAAAGCTGAACTGTTCCGGGCACTCTCTCCTCATTCAACCAGGTACCTGCCCAGCTCTAGGTCCCCTTCCCAGAGACTCGGCTGCGTTAGCGGCCGCGAGTTATTCTCCTACTACATATTCCATAGGAACCATAAGTTACCCTCTTACATGGAACTTTCACTAGATTAGCTTAACCACCAGAAACATATTAGCCAATAATTCATTAAGCCCAACTCAATTCATTCTGTATGTCAAGAAGAATAGTAACAGTGAACGTGAAGGTCTAAACCACACTGGTCACAATGGTAAGGCAACACAGAAGCTCATCATGCTTACTTATTGAAGAGACTAGCCCAGAAGACACCAACAGTAATGAAGTGCTAGACAACGTCTCTGACAAGGAATTTAGAAGGGAGCTACTAAGGATGCTTAGGGAGCTAAAAGATACAATGGAAAGCAATGCCAATAAAAGACAAGAAGATTTAAAGGTAAAAATGAGGAAAAGGCAAACAGAAACATCAGACCTGAAAAACCTGGTAGGCGAATTGAAAAACTCAGTGGAAGGCCTCAGCAGCTTAGCAACAGCTGCTGAGGACAGAATCAGTGAGCTCGAAGATGAAGTCCTGAGACTCTCCAGAAAAGATCAGAAAATGGAAAAGAGACTCACAATTTGGGAACAAATGGCAAGAGAAAATAGTGATGAAGCCAAGAGGGGTAACACAGGCTCAGAGTGAAAGGCTGAAAAACAATCCTACAGGCAAACAGCTCCCATAAAAAAGCTGAGGTAGCCATCCTAGTATCAGACCGCATTGATTTCAGACTGAAGAAGGTCACAAAGAGACAGTGAAGGCCATTTCTTATTGATCAAGGGATATGTACAACAGGAAGAACAATACTAAATGTATATGCACTCATTAGAGGGACAAGCAAAATACTTAAAACAACTACTCATAGACTTGGAGAAAGACATTGATATCAACACAATACTAGTGGGAGACTTCAACACTGCTTTATCACCTCTTGATAATCAACCAGACTCAAGCTTAGCAAGGACATACTTCATCTGAGGGAAACAGTGGAAGAAAGGGACTTAGTCGATATATACAGGACACTTCATCCTCAAAAATCTGAATACACATTCTTCTCAAGGGTGCATGGAACATTCTCCAAGATAGACCACATGCTGAGCCACAAAACATGCGTCCAAAAATTAAGAAGATAGAGATTGTATCAACAATCTTCTCAGACCATAATGTGCTGAAATTAGAAGTAAATGACACACAAAAACAAAACTAAATCAAACTCCTGGAAATTCAACAGTTCACTATTGGACAACGAGTGGCTTAGAAAGGAAATCAAAGAGGAAATCAAAAGATTCCTGGAAAAGAATGAAAATGAGGACACGAGTTACCAAAACTTATGGGACACAGCAAGAGCTGTGTTAAGAGGAAAGTTTATAGCTCTGCAAGCATTCCTTAGGAAGGAGGAGAGAGCCCACATAAGTAACCTAACTTCACAGCTTAAGAGCTTAGAAAAGGATCAACGAAAGGAGCCCAACCCAAAAAGGAGGAAGGAAATAATAAAACTAAGAGCAGAGATTAGCAAGATGGAAACCAAAATAAAAATCTGAAAGATCAATGAAACCAAGTGCTGGTTTTTCGAAAAAACAAGCAAGATTGATAAGCCTCTAGCAAAACTCACAAAGAAAGGAAGAGAGAAACCCCTAATAAACCAAATCATAAATGAAAAGGGGGTCATTACAACAGAGAGTACAGAAATTCAAAGGATCCTCAGGGAGTAGTTTGAGAAGCTTTATGCCACGGAACATGAAAACCTCGAGAAAATGGATAAATTCCTAGATTCCTATAGCCTCCCAAGGCTGAACCAAGAAGACCTGGAATACCTGAGAAGACCTATCACCATCAAGGAAATTGAAATGGTAATAAAAAGTCTCCCCAAGCACAAAAGTCCTGGCCACAGTTAGTTCTTCCAAATCTTTAAAGAGGACTTACTCCCAATCCTCTTTATGCTTTTCCACAAAATTGAAATATCAAAAACACTTCTGAACAGTTTCTAAGAGGCAAATATCACCTTGATACCAAAAGCAGACAGAGATACCACAAAGAAAGAGAATTACAGGCCAATATCCCTGATGAACACAGACGCACAGATCCTCAACAAACTATTAGCAAATAGAATCCAACGACTCATCAAAAAGATCATATGCATGACCAAGTAGGATTCATCCCAGGGATGCAAGGATAGTTTAACATTCAGAAATCTATCAACATAATCCATCATATCAACAAAAGAAAAGAAAATATCAAATGATCATATCAATAGATGAAGAGAAAACATTTGACAAGGTCCAGCACCCGTTTATAATGAAAACCCTTGCCAAAATGGTTATAGACGGGACTTTCCTCAATATAGTTAAAGCCACCTACCACAGGCCTACAGCAAGCATCATACTCAATGGGGAAAAACTGAGAGCCTTCCCTCTAAGAACAGGGACAAGACAAGGATGCCCACTCTCTCCACTCTCTTCAATATAGTACTGGAAGTACTTGCAATAGTGCTTAGGCAAGAAAAAGATATTAAGGGCATTCAGGTAGGAAAGAAAAAATCAAGCTCTCACTATTCGCAGATGATGTGATATTATACTTAGAGAACCCTATAACCTCTACCAAAAAACTCCTAGAAAAAATAGACTTGTATAGTGAAGTTGCAGGCTATAAAATCAATACCCAAAAGTCCTTGGTTATCCTGTACCAAACAGTGAGAGAGAAGAAAGTGACATGAAAAAAATCCTGTTCACAATTGTGCCCCAGAAAGTCAAGTACCTAGGAATCAGCTTAACTAAGGAAGTAAAGGACCTGTACAAAGAAAACTACAAAACGCTACTTCAGGAAATAAAAGAGGACACGAGGAAATGGAAAAATATTCCCTGTTCATGGATGGAGAGAATCAACATTGTCAAAATGGCAATACTTCCCAAAGCACTGTACAAATTCAATGCAATCCCTATAAGGATACCCATGACATTTTTCAAAGAAATGGAGCAAACACTCCTGAAATTCATATGGAAAAATAAGCACCCACGAATAGCTAAAGCAATTCTTGGGGAAAAGAAAATGGGAGGAATCAACCTCCCTAACTTCAACGTCTCCTACAAAGCAGTAATTATTAAAACAGCATGGTATTGGCTCAAATGCGGAGCTGCAGACCAATGGAACAGGGTTGAACATACTGACATCTCCCCCCAAACATGTGATCATGTAATCTTTGATAAGGGAACAAGAAATGTGAAGTGGAGCAAGGGAAGCCTCTTTAACAAATTGTGCTGGCTAAACTGGACAGCTACATGCAAAAAAACGGGCTCAGATCTCTGCCTAACACCATGTACAAAAGTAAGATCAAAATGGCTTAAAGAACTCAACATCAGACTGGAATCCATAAGGTTCATTGAAGACAAAGTTGGCAAAACCCTCTATGACATTGGAGCTAATGGTATCTTCAAAGATGTCACCCCACTGTCCGAGCAAGTGAAAACAGAGATTGACAAATGGGACTATCTTAAACTAAGGAGCTTCTGCACCTCAAAAGAAACAGTGACCAAATACAAAGACACTCTACAGAATGGGAAAGTATATTCCCCCAATACACATCTGACAAGGGGTTGATATCAAGGACATACAAATTACTGGTTGAACTCCACAAGAAAAAAACATCCAACCCCATCAAAAACATGGGGCAATGAAATGAACGGGAACTTTCTCAAAGAAGAAATTTGAATGGCTAAAAGGCACATGAGAAAATTTTCTACATCACTAATCAGGGAGATGCAGATCAAAACAACAATAAGATAACTTCTCACACCACAGAGACAGGCCCACTTACAAAAGAACAAAAGCAACCGGTGCTGGCACAAATGTGGCGAGAAAGGATCCCTCCTTCACTGCTGGTGGGAATGCTGGCTGGTTAAGCCCTTTTAGAAAACAGTATGGACGATTCTCCTAAAATTAGATATTTAGCTCCCATTTGACCCAGCAATATCACTCCTGGGAATATATCCCAGAGAGGCAAAAAAATATATTCGAAGTGACATCTGCACTTGTTTGTTCATTGCAGCACTCTTTACAATAGCCAGAATCTGGAAAAAACCCGAGTGCCCCAGAACAGATGACTGGTTAAAGAAACTTTGGTACATCTACACAATTGGGTACTATGTAGCTTTAGAAAAGATGAAGTCATGAACTTTACATACAAGTGGTACTACATGTAAAGTATCATGCGAAGCAAAATGAATCAGAAAGAGAGGGATAGGCATAGAAAATTACATTCATCTGGGGAATATAAAGTAACAAAATAGGAGGCTAACACCTAATAATAACCGGTATAAATACCAGGAGGTTTACTCCATGGCTTGGAGGCCAGCCACACATGCTAGGGGAAGACAGCTCAGATAGAGAAGGGAGTACCAAATAAAGGATGTTGGGAGGATCCTCCTAGGATGGGAAAAGCATGCTGAAAGTAGACTATAGACCAAACATGATTGCCACTCAATGTCTCTTCTGCAAACCACAGCACCCAATAAAAGAGAGAGAACAAAATGAAATGTCCTGCCACAGATGCAGTGTGGGATGGGGGAGGGGAGTGGGAGGAATACTGGGACCCATGGTGGTGAAAAATGGGCACTGGTGGAAGGATGAGTACTTGATCGTTGTATAATTGAAACCCAATTACAAACATTTGTAAGTCTTTAACTGTACCTCATGATGTTTCACTAATAAAAATTAAAATAAAAAAGCAGTTTTATTGGATCACCAGTAGATACAGTTACAAACTCACATGATTGAATTTCAGTCAAACATTTCGTGAGCAGTCATCCCTCCTCTAGTACACATTTCCCACCACCATTGTTCTCAGTGTCCCACCCTCCACCCCCACCCCATCCCACTTTCTGCCTCTGTGGCAGGTACAAACCTTCTTACTCTCTCTTTAATTTTGGGCATTATGATTTGCAATACAGATACTAAAAGGCCTTTGTGTTTGGTCCTTGGTCTACTTTCAGCACACATCTCCCATCCTAGGTGATCCGTCCCATCATCTGTTACTTAGTGGCTCCTTCTCCATCCCAACTTCCGTTCCCCCCAGCACATGGGTCCGGCTTCTGAGCCATGGTGTGATCCTCCTGGCCCTTATCTCTATTGACCTTAGGTGTTAGTCTCATTTTATGCTACTTTATATTCCACAGCATACTGTTTTCTTCTTGAGGTTGACTCATTTACATTCCCACAATGTAAAGGATTTTCTTTTCTTTACCCTGATCTTCACCAACATTAGTTTTTTCCAGTCTTTTCCCAACCATTCTCACCAACTTGAGTTATAATGTCATTTTCATTTTATATTTTTATTTGCCTACGAAGTGATGCTGAGTGATTTTTATGCCTTTTTGTCTTCTTTGGAGAAATGTTTATTTGCTCATTTTTTGTTACTTCCTGTTTTGTTCTTAACTGTGACTTCTTTGAATATCAACCTTCTATCAGACAGAGGATATGCAAATATCTTCTCATAATCGCTGAGAAGTCTTTTTATTTTGGTAATAAGTTCTTATTGTGTAGAATTTTTTTTAATTCTGTGGGGCTTGAGTGATAGTACAGCAGGTAGGCAGTTTGTGTTGCACGCAGCTGACCTGGGTTCGATCCCCGGCATCCCAGATGGTCCTGCGAGCACCACCAGGAGTAATTCCTGAATATAAAAGTTAGGAATAACCCCTGTGCATCACCGGGTGTGACCCAAAAAGCAAAAAATAAAAATTAAATTAAATTAAATTTTTTTTTAAATTCTGTGTAGGTCCATTTATTTCCCTTGCCAATGGAATGGTATCTTTAAATTTAACACTGATGAGGAAGCCGAGGAAGACATTATCTGGGTCTTCTTTTACAGATTTTATATTTTGAGTATTTTGAGACTAAGGGCCAATACTTTTATCCATTAATTTTGTGTAGGGTATTAGCTATCTCATTTATCTGTGGTGGGTATTTTTCCCAAAACTATTTATTGAAGTCTTCTGCCCCCGCGCCTGGGTGTTCCTTCCTGGAGCCCCTTGGAGGGGAGCGGGTTGAGCTTTCCTCCCCGCCCCGACCAGGGCTCCGGCAGTCGAAGACCTCCAGGACCAGCCACCACCATGCTGAGACCACTCTCCGCACACATGAAGGTACTGGCAGAGGGACAAAGCCATGCGGGTTCCGGGGCCGAGACCTCCAAGCCTACTCGAATTGGAGTCGAGCATCTTCCACCCAGATCCTCCAAATTCCAGTAGGCGGGGGTCACACCCACCACCTGGCCCCCTGGCGCCGTGTAATCCCATCAGCGGCCAAGACTCAGAGACTATAAAATCCAGATCCCGGAACCGCGTGGCCGCATTCGCGGCCGAGCGACATCTTATCAACCTTTTTTTTATGACATCTTATTGTCGCATTCCTACTTTGGACAAACTTGCAGGCTATCGAATGTAGCCTGCCCACAGGGCAGAGTCTGGCAAACTCCCCGTGGCGTACCAAATATGCCAAATACCAGTAACAATGATGGGTCTCATTCTCCTAAGTAGCCTTGAATATAATCTCAGGGCTAGGATGAAAGAGACGTTACTGGGGCCTGCTCGAGGCAATCGACGAATAACAGGATGATGAAATGAAAATGAAATGAAATGAAATTTATTGAAGAAACTTTATGCATGTCATGAAATTGACTTCTTTGTCACACAGTAGATGTTGATGTATGTATGAAATTAGTTCCAGCCTCTTTATTTTATTCCATTGTTCTTTGGACACATTTTTGTTCCAATTCCATCTGTTTTAACTGCTGTCATTTTGTTATGTAGTTGGAATTCAGAGAACATGATACTGATGTTGGTGGACCCCATGGGTGACTCATATGAGTTGGGAGGAGAGAAAGATGGTCACCTTCTCCCCATCTGCCTCTGCCACCTGGGACTCAGGCTTATGGGGTTCTTGTCTCGCCTCACAGAAAAGAATTTCAGGAGTAGACGGGCAGTGAAGTAAAACATATTTATTTGGAGGTTTTGAAGGGAAGGAGGAAGAGAAAGTGGGAGAGAGTATCATAGTCAAGAGAGAACCCGAGCTTCTCCAAGGCCGGAAAGAGCCCCTACACACATCCCAGCATTAGACAGGAAACCATGGAAGTACACATGTCAAGAGGGGAGACACGGGTGAAACATTTGCTTGGGCGCCACATGCGCTCAGCCATGTGGGCATAAGAAGCACATGGGCTCAGCCAGCATATGTTCGCCCTTCCTTTGTTCAAGGTGGCCTTTATAGGGTTTCTCCAACCTGCCATGCGGGGCTTCTACCTAGGTCAGAGTCTGTTGCCAAGGAGGTTGTCAAGGGGGTAGAGTTGGGAGTGGTGATGGTCTTCTTTGAAATTCCTTTCCTGGCCTTTTGTTCTTGATGGAGCTTCTGTTGGAGGGGGAGTCCTGCCTCCTCAGGATCTGTTATGAATTGGCACCAGTTCTCCATGAGGCCAGGGCTATGGATTCCCAGGAAATTTACTGCCATTGCCTTGGGAGAGGGCCTTCCCTATCTGCCTGCCTGCCTACTTCAATACCTCCACTTTGTTCTCAGAATTTCTTTAATTGTTCCTTCATTTTTGTGGCTCCACACACATTTTATGGTTATTTGTTCTATTTTCTTGAAAATGCTATTGGGCTCATAACTGTATCAATCACAATAGCCAAACATAGAATAATCATAAAATGTTTATTGGCAGGTGACAAGACAAATAAACTGAGATAAGCTGAGTAGGAATACTAACCAATGTAAAAAGAATGATGAAATTGTGTCATGTGGGACAGAATGTATACTTTAATGTATCTTAACGTAATCATGCTAAGTGACATAAAAAAGGAAATAAGAGATAATTATGAGATTTTGTGGGGGTTTGGGGGAGTGGTTCTTACATAGTGCTCAGGAGTTACTCTTAGCTTTGCACTCAGGAATTAGTCCTTGGAGTGAGGGACCATATGGGGATTGAAATTGGGCTGGCCATGTGCAAGTCTGTACTTGGCTCTAGCCTCAGATTTGGTGGCTTTCTAGCTGGTAGCTGCAGGGGTAAAGAGAGAACTGAAAAGAATGGGTTGTGGGGTCTTTCTGGTGCATGGGTAGCACTAGACGTTTGGTACGTTGTGGTGAATCCTATATACATAATGTGGTATTAATTCTAAATCATATTTAAAAAATCATCAAAACTGAGTTTAAAGCATGTCCTAGAAAAGTAAATTCACATATAGCTTAAAATTGGGGGGAAATAAGTTGGTTAAATTACTAAATTGTGGATCTCAGAATTTCTGTGTACACAGTAGCCACTGACCATTTTTTTTAAAATTCTCAGGTTCTACTTACTCATACTTTTATTTTAGTAATTCTAGGCAGAGACCAGGACGCTATCATTTAAGGAAATATTCCAGGCATTTCTGATGCAAATCTTCCATAGGTCATACTTTGAGAATGTTTGACTGCAGAGTATATTAAGATATTTCCAGAGAAGCGCTTGAAAGGTCACTCTGGAGTGTTTCCAGACAGTGCTGGTTTGTGGTTATTAAAAAAAAAAAGGTTGAGAATCATTGGAAACCAAGGGGGAGTTTCCACTTCTTCCAGATCTTTCGCATTTACCCCAGTAAAGGATTGTCAGATGCTGAGTGGGTGTCAGTAATTCCATTTAAGTCTGGAGATGAGAAAATAAAGAACCAGAAGTACCATGGCCCTCACTATTTAGATTGTTCTATTTTTTATGTTTTGTATATTTTATGGGCTGGAGCACAGTGGGTAACAACAGTAACAACAAGTCTCCCAATTTGTTGTGAGACGTTACTGGTGCCTGCTCGAGCAAATCAATGAACAGCAAGAGGACAGTGACAGTATATTCTATATGATTCTCTGTTTTATATATGTATATATGCATATATTTTCTGATTATATATGATTATATGATTATACATAACCAGAAAATATATGCATATTTATGTATATACATATACAGAAAAATATATACATATTTATTTATATATATATATGGGCTGGAGCGATAACACAGCAGTAGGGCATTTGCCTTGCACGTGGCCGGCCCAGCTGACCTGGGTTCGATTCCTCTGCCCCTCTCGAAGAGCCTGGCAAGCTACTGAGAGTATCTCATCTGTGCCTCAAAGCCTGGCAAGCTTCCTGTGATGTATTCAATATGCCAAATACAGTAACAACAAGTCTCACAATGGGAAGTTACTGGGCCTGCTCGAGCAAATCAATGAACAATGGGAGGACGGTGCTACAGTGCTACATATATATATACACATGTATGCAAACAATTTTTAATTTTTTTTATTTTATAAAGTAGTTCCCAATATCTGATTACATTTAATATTCCAACACCAATCCATTACACCTTCCCACCACCATATTTTGGATGTTTCCATCCTGAACCACAACCCTGGCCCCAAAGGAGAACTGAAATAATTTATTTCTTATTGTTGGTTATGGAAAACCACTGAAAATATTCCATAAAAGTTTCCTTAGGGGAAAGAGTGTGAAGATTGTTGTATTTCACCTAGGGACCTTTAAGGCCTTCTATAAAAGATCACTAACATGTTGTTAACGGTTGAACCTTGCAAACACACACACACACACACACACACACACACACACACACATATATGTAAAAAAAATTTTTCCTCTAAGATTGGTTGCCTCCTACTTTAAACCCCATGGTGTGGTACTCTTGGAGTATGGATGGTGTGAGGTATGATTCAGGCTGCTCTATCACTGTCACTGTCCTCCCATTGTTCATCGATTTGCTCGAGTGGGCCCAGTAACTTTGTGAGACTTGTTACTGTTTTTGGCATATAGAATATGTCATGGGTAGCTTGCCATGCTTTGTCGTGCAGGCGAGATACTCTCGATAGCTTGCCGGGCTCTCCAAAAGGGGTGGAGGAATCAAACTCGGGTCAGCCATGTTGACTGTGTGCAAGGCAAACAAACGCCCTACCTGCTGTGCTGTCGCTCCAACCCAATTCAGGCTGCATGTTCCAGAAATACATTCCCATCTGGGTGAGGCTCAGCCGAGCATGTGGAGAGTAGATGTGAGTGTGGCAGCGGTTGAGTTCTGGAGGTTTTTGGCTGCTGGGGCTGGATCCCTTGAGGCCGGGAGGGGTCTTACCCATCCCACTCCGGGATGTCCCATGTGAAACAGCCTGATGCATGATCTGGCAGCATGGCTATGGCCTGTCATGTTATGCTCCCTTCCAGGAGAGGAGGACATGCGACTCCACATACAATTTTTTGAGAAGAGTCTTCCAGCTGCGTTCAGGAGGCCCAGACTGCCCTGTGAGCCTCAGCCCAGCCCTCAGTTCAATGCAAGTGTCCAGGGATTTGGTGTCTCTCAGCGTGGTGGTGCTGGGGCTTACCCAGGCCCCCGTGGTAGTGATCAGGGGACTCCTGATCTGCATGTGGCAGTGACTTGAGACCATACGGTGCCTGGGATAAAACCTGAATTAGGCACATGTCAAGAATGTACCCTAACCATTGTACTGTCTTCTGGTCTCTGTTTTTCTTTTTTTATGGTTCATTCTCCTGGGCTGTGCCGACTGGCGGTGCTGAGAGACCCCTTACCTTCTGCAGCAAAACATATTCCGCAACCTTTGGAGCTCTCTCTGTGGCCCGTTTGAGGATATATTAAGCAACTTTCACATAAATGCATAAGATTACTAAAAATGAATCACAAGTGCTGGAAATCCACTTGCTCAGAAATTACCTTGACAATCATGCTTCATATTTTAATTATAGGTGTTTAATTTCTTTTCATTATTAGTTCCTTTCTCAAGATATCATTACAGATTAGAATTTTTCTTCCAAAAACACTCAAGAAAACATAATCAAGCTGCTTGAATTTGAAACAGTTTTCTGAATTGTAAAAGAGTTATCTTTGTGCTGCATAGATAAATATGGAATTCTTTCTCTCTCTTCTTTATTTTTTGGTTTTGGGGGCACATCAAGCAATGCTGAGGGTTTTCTCCTGGCTCTTCACTCAAGAATTACCCACGGTGTTGCTTGGAAGACAATATGGGATGCCAGGGGTGAAATGGAACCCAGGTTGACCATGTGCAAGGGAAACCCAGATTGCATTTGGGCTTTAAAATGAATCAGAGTACAAAAAAAGGTCTCCATACTGATCAGCGACCAGTTTAAGAAATCAGAAAGAGGGCTGGAGGGCTGGAGTGATAGCACAGTGGGTAGGGCATTTACCTTGCAAAAGGCAGACCGGGGATTGATTTCCAGCATCCCATATGGTCCCCAGAGCACCGACAGGAGTATTTCCTGAGTGCACGAACCAGGAGTAACCCCTGTGCATCGCTGGGTGTGACCCAAAAAGAATAAAAAAGAAGAAAGGACGAAAGAAATCAGAAAGAAATTCTACTTTGAAGCACCACTAAGGAGATATCAGAAATTATATTATTCCCGAGTCCACTCTTGTTGTGAGAAGATTGTATCTGTCATAAAAATTGAAGTAGGCCTTTCCTGTGGGAAATATCATCTTCCCCACCCAATCCATTTGTGTTAAGACTGATGATGCATCTGGTTTTGATGCTAACTGGGAAGACATATAAGAGGTCTGAGCCAAAGTTTCAGAAACTGTTCTATCTCTGCTCATTTTATCCTCTGCTTCTAAGACGACATTTGCCAGAGACAGTTCTTGCAGTATGGATTCTTTAATAAAAAAAAAGACGTTTGGAGCAGACATGGAGATAATCCCAAAATGCTATGCATCATAGGAAGTAAATCTTGCAGCTCTAAGCACTTAGGTGTAAGTAAAAAATCACTTTGCTATTGTGTTTTTACTATAGTCTATCTTAATGAAAGCTAAATGATGCAGAGTGAAAACTTCAATCGTTATGCTTTCTGCAGGAACATTAAAGATGAGAAAAAGGAAAGGAGTAAGACAGAAATTCCTCTGCCAGCTACTTTGTTCCCTCAAAGGAGGACGGATACTTCATAGTACGATTGGCTTCCAGTTCAGTGCGCCCATGTCAGCTATGGCTGGATGAGTGGCCTGGGTATCTCAGCTTAGATGCCTCTCCCCTTGTCCTTTTGAGTTTGCAGTGTAAATATCTGGAGCTCAGAAAATGTGTTTGGCCAGTCATAGGGCACAATCGTCAAAGCAATGGGAAAATACTTGAGTCCTCTGAACTCTGTAGAAGGTATGTAGATATTTTCAGTTAGAATGTTGTTTACCTTGGCAAGCTTGACAAGCTCTTAAACATCTTCTTCGTAGGATAACACTGTTTTGTCCTTCCTCAGGTAGCTTACGTTTAGTGAGTCACACCCCTCTAAGGACAGTGAACTTGTATTGTAAGCAATGTCCTTTCTGTATGGACACAGGAAGACAGTTAATATTATGCTTTGTAACTTGGGAGTTGATTGACTCAGAATAATATTTACTCCTGGGTATCTGATTTCTTGACTCAGTTGCCCTTAGTTCCTAGCACCCCAAGAGCAGGGTCCCAATGATGGACTGAATGGACCCAGGGCAAGCTGTGAGCTACCCTGGCATCAAAATGGGCCAGGCCAAAGTGCCACGATACTCAACTATAAGTTGAGGGTATGATCATGGACAAATGCTGTCATGATCCAAAGTAAGTAACGACGAGACTAGGACCCGACTAGGGCTAGGAAAACTAACCTGGCCTGAGGACTGCGGAATGTATGATGAGATGTTTATATCTCTTACTGTGCTCACACAGAATGACATTGCTAGAAATATTAGAAGTAGATTTACTACAACTATTTAATTAGATTACTAGCTGAGGAAAGAACACACCTCTGTTAGGATCCCATCTTTGAGCGGATCTCCTAGTAATCTGGAGTAATCTCTTTAGATGAGATTTTATCCTTGAGTTAATCTCCTGGAGGAATGGTCTTACCTCTCATTGTTTATCTGTCAATATTCAACCCACCTTATGTCACCCCTTACGTGATTGCTATATAAACTAAGACTGTAAGCTCAGAGAGGAGAGTCAGAAGCAAGAGGGCTCAGACTCCAGAGATCCAGAGTCAGAGCCAGAAGGAGAAAGGTTTGAGATTGAGGCCCAGGAGAGAAGGAGGCAGAGGAGAGACAGGAATGAAGAGGATTGGAATAAACTATTATTGATATTGACCAGCCTGGCCCTCGTTTCTTCTTCTGTCTGCCCTTAGCCAATAGCGGTCCCTATCCAGGCCACATACTGCGGCTCAAGAGCACCCAACGCGGGTGTGAGACAGTGCCATCCAGTGAGCCGCGAACACACAACCTTTGGAGTGTTAATATTTTACATTCTTAACATTATCTGGGTATTTCCCACTTGCAAAAGTAGTGAGACCTCAAACTTGGAGAGCAGAAGGACGTTGACATAGGTCAAAGAATACATATGAGAATACATATCAAGGACCAGATAATAAATCATGTAAACAAGGTTTGCATGCTGGTCACTTAGGTACAACTACTTAACTTTGCTATTGTACCATGAAGGCAATTGTAAATAATATGCATGTGTGGAATAAATAATTGTGTTTCAGGGGAATTTTATTTGTATAAATATATAATAGACTGGATTTGACCTGTAGATAATTTTCAGCCCACCTGGATATAAAGGGGAAGAAAATAGAATTTTATTCTATCAATATCACACTTTGAGTAGCTGCTGTGAAAGCGAAGTTGTTGTACAGATCACACCCAGAAAAACTTAAAATGACCTTGCTTATTTAAAAAGTCGTACTGAAGGGCTTTACCTTGGAGAAATATTTGAAATTCTCAGTGGCGAACATTGTATCATCAAACACTATGAAAGATTGGTATCAGTGGTCTATAGACTACAGAATTTGAAGCCGTAGAATCACTAAAGTATGCAAGAACAAAAAACACATCATGGCAACCATTAATACAGGTTCTGGAAGCATGAAAATACAGAGGTTGAAAAGTCAGTAAGAGATCACCTGCCTGCCCCATATCACTGTGAAATGTATGTGCATATTCTATATAGGACTTGTCAGAAAGAACATTGACTCAGTACGTATCAAGAGAGTAATTTTGAGTTGATTTAGAAAAGGGACACTAAAACAGAGACTGTTCCACTGTATCTTAGCCTGTTTCAGTTCTTGAGAAAAAAGTAATTTTATATTCCAAGGAAAGTTTCTTTGTTTACTAAGAAATAATTTCAGGTTTGGGGAGACGGTTCAAAGGGCTGCATGCCTTCCATGTAGGAACCCCTGGTTTGAGCCCTGTGTGGCTTAGTTCCCCCGGCACCCCCAGAAGTGCTCCACTTTTCTTTTTCCAAGAAAAAAAATGGAGCTAAATTTTTTTTGGGGGGTCATACCCAGCGATGCTCAGGTGTTACTCCTGGTTTTGCACACAGGAATTACTCCTGGTGGTGCTCAAGGGACCATATGGGGTGCTGGAATTGAACTGCGTCAGCCGCATGCAAGGCAAATACCTTACCAGCTGTACTATCGCTACAGCCCCAGGAGCCAAATAGTTGATATCAAAATATTCAAATACAAGTTTTTTGGTGGTTTTGATTATAACTCTATTGCCATTATGGACAAAAATTGGTTGGTCTTTGGTTTCTTTAGGAAGAATGCTATTTTTAAAGAATCAGAATAGTATTTTCCATTCTAGAGATCCACAAATAATAACATGGGAGCTTTTGTTTTTGAAAATTGTAGACTTAAGGCCTTTCAGAGGTTCTATTACTTAAGGCATTTGGTTGGAAGTATGCACTTGCACCAGTAGAACAAGCTTTAGAGGTGCAGATCATCTGCCAGGCCCGAGAGAAATGTAGAAACACGGATTTGCTCTTACTGAGTAACTGTTAAGTTACTCTTTCCTGAGTAACTGTTAAGTCCTTCTTACTGTGTAGCAGCAGAAGCTCAGAGATAAAGTTCTGCATGTTAAGAGTGTGATTCAGTTGCAAAAAAGGCCAATAAACCAATAAACCACATGAAGTTATCTTTGATTTATTTATTGGATTTTATTATCTCCTGCTGACCAGAGGTCTTAGAATTAATTTAGGAAAGTAAAGTAAAAAAGTAAAGACCCTCCCATTGATCATCGATTTGCTCGAGCAAGCCCAGTAACATCTCCATTGTAGACTTTGTTGTTACTGTGTTTGGCATATCGAATTTAGGAAATATAATTTTAATTATAAATGGATAAGTTGATCACTTCATCATTTGACATTCCATTACTCATCGATTTGCCCAAGTGACAGACTGTAACGTCTCCATTTGTCCCTGTAGCGTGCTAGTGTAGCCCAATGGTGTCTGTTTGTTCTAGGTACATGAAGACCCTCAAACTGATAATTCAGAGTCTTGACGAAGAAGTCTGACCATCTCGTAGGTGGGCAGCCACACGATCTTTTGACATCCCGTGGAATCCAGTCAGTAATGGTTCTAGTCCAGCGGTCATCTCCAAATCTTATTATGTGCCCAGCCCATCTGATTTTCAACGCCTTGGCAAATGAGACAGTGTCCCTGATTCTTGACCATCAACAGAGGTCAGAACTCCAGACTCTTTCTCTCATTTGAGTAAAACGTGATACTCCAAGCATAGCTCTTTCAATTCCTCTTTGGGAGATCCAAATAGCGAATAGTGTTCTCATCCTGTTTGCGTAGGGCCCAGATCTCTGAGGCATATGTTAAGGCAGGAAGAACAGTGGAATCGAAGAGATGTGCCCAGAGCTGGAGGTTTTTCATCCTCTTAGCTATTTCTTCGACGCTCTTGAAGGTGTTCCAAGCTGCTCTCTTTCTCCTGCACAATTCAGGTGCCAGGTCATTTGTCATGTTGACTTCTTGACCTAGGTACACATAACTGTTGCATTCAGAGATGTTCGTTCCATTGAGAGTGAATGGAACATCAGGAAAAAGACTGTTTCTCATAATCATTGTCTTTGTGAGATTTAGCTGCAGTCTCACCTTTCCACACTCATGGTTGAGGTTGGCCAGCATTTGTGCCGCTTGCCTGATGTTTGGTGTTATTAAAACAATGCCATCAGCAAAGCGGAGGTGGTGTAGTTGCTGACCATCTATCATCACTCCCATTTCTTCCCATTCCAGTCGTCACATGACTTTCTTGAGGGTGGCACTGAAGAGTTTTGGTGAAAGGGTATCATCCTGCCGAACCCCTCTCTTGACATGGATGATCACTTCCTTGTAGAATGGTGAGATCCTGGTAGTGAATCCATAATACAGATCACAGAGTATCCTGATGTATTGAGTTTGAATGCCCTGTTTGGCTAGGACTTCGATGACTGCTTCTGTCTCGACAGAATCAAAGGCCTTCTTTAAATCAATGAACATTAGACAAAGTGGTATCTTAAACTCCTGAGAAACCTCAATGAGCTTGGTTATCATGTGGATATGGTAGATCATGCTGAATCCTTTGCAGGACCCAGCTTGCTCACATGGTTGTCCTTCATCTAGTGTTCTGCCAATCCTATTCAGGCTGACTCAAGTGAACAGCTTGTAGATGACAGATCATGGGCAGACTGGGCGATTGTTGCCAATGTTGTGGATATTTCTCCTTTCTTGTACAGTAGCACAGTCCTGCTAGTACCGACGGCAGATTCTTTTTTTTTTTATTTTTTCCCCTTTATTTTATTTTATTTTATTGTTTTTAAAGTTGTAGATTTACAATTTTTTGTGCTTTGGTTTCAATCATACAATGATCAGATACCCATCCCTCCACCAGTGCCCATTTTCCACCACCATGGATAATATCCCTCCCACCCCCATCCCCCCATCCCCCCTGTCTCTGTGGCAGGGCAATCCCCTGTGTTCTCTCTCTCCTTTTGGGTGTTGTGGTCTGCAAAAGAGGCATTGAGTGGCAAACATGTTCAGTCCATAGTCTACTTTCGACATGCATCTCCCCTCCTGGGAGGATCCTCCAAACATACTTTATTTGGTGCTCCCTTCTCTATCTGAACTGCCCTTTCCTCTAGGATACCTGGCTGGCCTCTAAGTTATGGAGTAATCCTCCTGGTGCTGATCTCAGCTATTCTTGGGTATTAATCTCATACTTTGTTACTTTATATCCCCCAGATGAATGCAATCTTTCTATGTCTATCCCTCTCTTTCTGACTCATTTCACTTAGCATGATACTTTCCATATTGTACCACTTGTATGTAAATTTCATGACTTCATCTTTTCTAAGAGCTACATAGTACTCCATTGTGTAGATGTACCAAAGTTTCTTTAACCAGTCATCTGTTCTTGGGCATTCAGGTTTCTTCCAGTTTCTGGCTATTGTAAAGAGCGCTGCAATGAACAAACAAGTGCAGATGTCACTTCGACTATACATTTTTGCCTCTCTGGGATATATTCCCAGGAGTGGTATTGCTGGGTCAAATGGGAGCTCAATTTCTAATTTTTTGAGAATCGTCCATACTGTTTTCCAGAAGGGCTGAACCAGTGGACATTCCCACCAACAGTGAAGGAGTGTCCCTTTCTCGCCACATCCACGCCAGCATTGGTTGCTTTTGTTCTTTTGGATGTGGGCCAGTCTCTGAGGTGTGAGATGGTATCTCATTGTGGTTTTGATCTGCATCTCCCTGATGATTAATGATGTAGAGCATTTTCTCATGTGCTTTTTTGCCATTCGGATTTCTTCTTTGAGAAAGTTTCTGTTCATTTCATTGCCCCATTTTTGGATGGGGTTGGATGTTTTCTTCTTGTGGAGTTTAACCAGTATTCTGTATATCCTGGATATCAACCCCTTGTCAGATGTGTATTCGGTGAATATCCTTTCCCATTCTGTAGACTGTCTTTGTATTTTGGTCACTGTTTCTTTGGAGGTGCAGAAGCTTCTTAGTTTAAGATAGTCCCATTTATCTATCTCTGTTTTCACTTGCTCGACCAGTGGCGTGGCATCTTTGAAGATACCATTAGCTTCAATGTCATGGAGGGTTTTGCCAACTTTATCTTCAATGTACCTTATGGTTTCTGGTCTGATGTTGAGGTCTTTAATCCATTTTGATCTTACTTTTGTACATGGTGTTAGGCAGAGTTCTGAGCCTATTTTTTTGCATGTAGCCGTCCAGTGATGCCAACACAATTTATTAAAGAGGCTTTCCTTACTCCACTTCACATTACTTGCACCTTTATCAAAGATTAGATGAGCATATGATTGAGGAGAGATGTCAGTGTATTCAACCCTGTTCCATTGGTCTGCAGTTCTGCCTTTGTTCCAGTACCATGCTGTTTTAATTATTACTGCTTTGTAGTACAGTTTGAAGTTCGGGAGGTTGATTCCTCCCATTTCTTTTTCCCAAGAATTGCTTTAGCTATTCTTGGGGGCTTATTGTTCCATATAAATTTCAAGAGTGTTTGCTCCATTTCTTTGAAGAATGTCGTGGGTATCCTTATAGGGATTGCATTGAATTTATACAATGCTTTCGGTAGTATTGCCATTTTGACAATGTTAAGTCTCCCGACCCATGAGCAGGGGATATCTTTCCATTTCCTCATGTCCTCTTTTATTTCCTGAAGTAGCGTTTTGTAGTTTTCTTTGTACAGGTCCTTTACTTCCTTAGTTAAGCTGATTCCTAGGTACTTGATTTTCTGGGGCACAATTGTGAATGGGATTGTTTTTTTCATGTTGCTTTCTTCTCTCTCACTGTTTGCGTATAGGAAAGCCATGGACTTTTGGGTATTGATTTTATAACCTGCAACTTTACTATACGAGTCTATTGTTTCTAGGAGTTTTTTGGTGGAAGTTATTGGGTTCTCTAAGTAGAGTATCATATCATCTGCGAATAGTGAGAGCTTGATTTCTTCCTTTCCTACCTGAATGCCCTTAATATCTTTTTCCTGCCTAATCGCTATTGCAAGTACTTCCAGTACTATATTGAACAGCAGTGGAGAGAGTGGGCATCCCTGTCTCGTCCCTGATCTTAGAGGGAAGGCTCTCAGTTTTTCCCCATTGAGGATGATGCTTGCTGTAGGCTTGTGGTAGATGGCTTTAATTATGTTGAGGAAGGTCCCCTCTATACCCATTTTGGCTAGGGTTTTCATCATAAAGGGGTGCTGGATCTTATCAAATGCTTTCTCTGCATCTATTGATATGATCGTATGCTTTTTATCTTTTCTTTTGTTGATATGGTGGATTATGTTGATTGATTTCCGAATGTTAAACCATCCTTGCATCCCTGGGATGAATCCTACTTGGTCATGGTGTATGATCTTTTTGATGAGTAGTTGGATTCTATTTGCTAGTAGTTTGTTGAGGATCTTTGCATCTGTGTTCATCAGGGATATCGGCCTGTAATTCTCTTTCTTTGTGGTATCTCTGTCTGCGTTTGGTATCAGTGTGATATTTGCTTTGTAGAAACTGTTCGGAAGTGTTTTTGATATTTCAATTTCGTGGAAAAGCTTAAAGAGCATCGGGAGTAAGTCCTCTTTAAAGATTTGGAAGAATTCACTAGTGAATCCATCCGAGCCAGGACTTTTGTGCTTGGGGAGACTTTTTATTACCATTTCAATTTCCTTGATGGTGATAGGTCTGTTCAGGTATTCCAGGTCTTCTTGGTTCAGCCTTGGGAGTCTGTAGGAGTCTAGGAATTTATCCATTTCCTCGAGGTTTTGATGTTCCGTGGCATAAAGCTTCTCAAAGTATTCCCTGAGGATCCTCTGAATTTCTGTGGTTTCTGTTGTAATGACCCCCTTTTCATTTCTGATTCGGTTTATTAGGGTTTTCTCTCTCCCTTTCTTTGTGAGTTTTGCTAGAGGCTTATCGATCTTGTTAATTTTCTCGAAGAACCGGCTTTTGGTTTCATAGATCTTTCGGATTGTTTTTTGGGTTTCCATCTCATTAATCTCTGCTCTGAGTTTTATTATTTCCTTTCTCCTGTTCGGGTTGTGCTCCTTTTTTTGGTCCTTCTCCAAGCTCTTAAGCTGTGAGGTTAGGTTACTTATGTGTGCTCGCTCCTCCTTCCTGAGGAATGCTTGTAGAGCTATAAACTTTCCTCTTAACACAGCCTTTGCTGTGTCCCATAAGTTTTGGTAACTCGTGTTCTCATTTTCATTCGTTTCTAGGAATCTTTTGATTTCCTCTTTGATTTCCTGTCTAATCCACTCGTTGTTCAATAGTGCACTGTTTAATTTCCAGGTGTTTGATTTAGTTTTCTGTTTTTGTGTGTGATTTACTTCTAATTTCAGCGCATTATGGTCTGAGAAGATTGTTGATACAATCTCTACCTTCTTAATTTTATGGAGGCATGTTTTGTGGCTCAGCATGTGGTCTATCTTGGAGAATGTTCCATGTACGCTTGAGAAGAATGTGTATTCAGCTTTTTGTGGATGAAGTGTCCTGTATATATCTACTAAGTCCCTTTCTTCCATTGTTTCCCTCAAATGAAGTATGTCCTTGCTAAGCTTGAGTCTGGTTGATCTATCAAGAGGTGACAAAGCAGTGTTGAAGTCTCCCACTAGTATTGTGTTGCTATTGATGTCTTTTTCCAAATCTATGAGTAGTTGTTTTAAGTACTTTGCTGGTCTCTCATTAGGTGCATATACATTTATTATTGTAAGTTCTTCCTTTTGTACAGATCCTTTGATCAATAAGAAATGGCCTTCACTGTCTCTTATGACCTTCCTCACTCTGAAATCGATGTGGTCTGATATAAGGATGGCTACCCCAGCTTTTTTATGGGAACTGTTTGCCTGTAGGATTGTTTTCCAGCCTTTGACTCTGAGTCTGTGTTTGCTTTGACTATTGAGATGCGTTTCTTGCAGGCAGCAGAATGTTGGGTTCAATTTTCTAATCGATCCTGCCACTCTATGTCTTTTAATTGGTGCGTTTAGCCCATTGACATTGAGAGAGATTATTGTTATGGGATTTTGTCCCATTGTTCTGTTAAAGTTTGGTGTATTTGAGGGCCTTTCTTGCCTTAAAGTAGCCCATTTAGTTGTTCTTGTAACCATGGTTTTGAGTCTATGAAGTTCCTGAGCTGTTGTTTGTCTGTGAAACTGTGTGTTGTTCCTTCTATTATGAATGAGAGTCTTGCTGGGAAAAGTATTTTGGGGGAGGCATTTATTTCATTGAGTTTTTTTACGATGTCCCACCACTGTTTTCGGGCCATGAGGGTTTCATCAGAAAAATCAGCTGTGAATTTTAAGGATGCTCCTTTGTAAGAGATTTCTTTCTTCGATCTTGCTGCTTTCAGAATTTTGTCTCTGTCTAAGGTTTTGGTCATTTTGATCAGAATGTGTCTTGGGGTATTTTTATTCGGATTTCTTCTAGCTGGTACCCTTCGGGCCTCCTGAATGTGGTCACAAGTTTTCTTCAGCTCTGGAAATGTTGTAGCAATGATTTCTTTGCCAGTTTCTTCTTCATCGAGGTTTTCTTCCTGTCCCTCTGGGACTCCAATAATTCTTATGTTACCCCTCTTGGCTTCATCACGATCTTCTCTTGCCATCTGTTCCCGAATTGTGAGTCTCTTTTCCATTTTCTGCTCTTTTCTGGAGAGTCTCTGAACTTCATCTTCGAGCTCACTGATTCTGTTCTCAGCTGCTCTTACTCTGCTGCTGAGGCCTTCCACTGAGCTTTTCAATTTGCCTACGAGATTTTTCAGGTCTGACATTTCTGATTGCATTTTCCTCATTTCTGCCTTCAGATCCTCTTGTCTTCTATTGGCATTGTTTTCCATTGTTTCTTTTAATTCCCTAAGCATCCTAAGTAGCTCCCTTCTGAATTCCTTGTCAGAGAGGTTGTCTAACACTACAGTACTGTTGGTGTCATCTGTGCTAGACTCCTCAATATGAAAGTTTGATGGGCTTTTGCGTTGCTTTACCATTGTGAGAGGTGTGGTTTAGTCCTTCACGTTCACTGTTACTATTCTGCTTGATATGCAGTGTGAGTTAAGATAGGCTTATGAGTTATTGGCTACTGTGTTTCTAGTGGCTGAGCTAAAATAGAGAAGTTTCCATCTAAGAAGTTAGCTTATGGTTCCTATGGCATAGGTAGTGGGAAAATATTTCGCGGCCGCGTTAGCGGCCGCGGCTCCGGAAACAGTCCCTGGCACTGGGCGAGGAGTTGGGAAGGTCTCCTGTTTGGAATTGGAGCCGTTCAGCTTTGTTGCCCAGAGCTGGGCCTCTGTGCCCGTCCCACGCAGATCAGGGGTTGAAAACCGGCTGTCTAGGGGCTGTTTCTAGCTGCGCGTGCCCAGAAAGGAACCCAGGCCCTTGGGGGCGGGCTGTACCTGTTGGAATTGGAGCCGACGGCAGATTCTTTAGGTGTTCGGATCTGACCTTGTCTGGGCCTGGTGCTGTTTGCTTCTTTACCAAAGAAATGGCATGCTGGATTTAGGAAGGGAGGTTGTTGGGAATGACATATTCGTCCCGCAAAATTTCGTATGTGGGCAGATAGACTTGGCTATCAAAGAGATCTGAGTAGAAGTCATGGAAAATCTTCTCCATTGCTCTTCTGGAAGATGTGATAGATCCATCAGGACGTTGGAGGGCAGTCATCATGATTGTGAATGCTTTTCCCAGCTTCTGCCGCATCTGCCAGCACTGCTGCTCTTCTTTCTTGAGGTCTTCCTTTATTGCCTCTCGGAACTGCTTTGTGAGCTCGGATGTTTTCTTGGAGTTGCCTGAGGCTTGCACCAATCCATGTTGGCAAATAAGCTAGAGAGTTTTCAAAGACAGTCGTCTTTTTGTGGCTATCTCTTTCTCAGCATTCTTCGCACAATCATAGAGGTGCTGAACCAGTCGATCATATTCCTCGTCAATGTTGTCAACGATGGCGTCTTCCAATGTTGCCGCAATAGTGCCAAAGAGATCCCAGTTGGTGGTCGTTCTGGGAGTTCTCTTCTTAAACTTTTCAGCCCTTTCTCCCTGCTCTGTGAAGTAGAATTTTGCACAAAGGAGACGGTGGTCCGGTCCTGTTTGGAATTTTGGGACAACAGCGACATCAGTCAGGCAAAACCATGACCAATGATGTCGTTCTTGGTCTTTTCTACTTGTACCATCAGGTCCTCGATGGATGCATCCAATGCCAGCATACATACAATGAAAGTACAGACAGTCCTTTTTGTCTTTCTTTGTTTTAGCAGCCTAGTTCAGCCTTGAGATTTTATCAGCCTCTCCTTCCTCATCCTTCTTAATACTGCTGTATTGGTGGCTTTTTCAGGGTCAGGTGAATGAGACCCATTGTATTTACTGGTTTTGGCATATCAAATACCTCTACTACCAGCCGCTGCCTTGCTCCAGGATGCTTTCTGGATGCTCTAGTGGAAACTCACGCATGAGTAAAGCCCCACAGAACCAGGTAAGTGGAACTCTGAGACTCTGGATTCCAGGCTCAACGGACCCTGGAACAGAGATCCTCTGCCTGCTTCCACCAACCACAGATGACCAAGGGATTAAAACCAAAAGCCCTACCCTACCCTGCCCTGTCTGCTTCCACCAACAGCCAGTGACCCAGGGATTACACACAGAAGACCCACCCTACTGGTACCAGATAAATACCTCAGTGGCAGACCTCCACTACCAGCTGCCACCATGCTCCAGGATGCTTTCTGGTCACATAATAAGACACTTAATACCCATCTTTGATAGGTTTAAAATATGGTTTGAACTATGGGAACATCTGCAAGGGTGATTAGAGGCCACCCTAAAAGCTTCTATCCCTCTTGGAGAGCCTGGCAAGCTATTCATGGCATATTTGATATGCCAAAACTGGCGTATTTGATATATGAATAACAATTAATATAATACAGACTCATTGTGTGTATTTCGGTTTTTAATATGAGAGAGGGGCTAATATTCTTAATTTATACTGTAACCAAACAAAGCATTTTGGCTATTTTAAAGGAGAGTCACATATTTCAGGCGAGAAAAATGTTACCTGCTCACAGGATTTTTATGATGTTTGATCTTATATTAAAGATAACTTGATCATAAAACTAAATCTGAATTGTGCTCCTTTTTATGTTTTTTATTTTTTTGTTTTTTATTTTCTAATGTTACATCATTTCTATTGTAGCCTTTGAATAGAGCAAAAGCCAAGACTTTAGATCAGAGTATATATATACCATAAACTTTAACATATCAAGAAAAAATTTAACTGGAGTCATATACTATTCAAATACAATTGCATTTGAATGAAGTATGCTTTATATAAATAAAGTTAGAACTAATTTTTATTTATCTGTGATGCTTTCCACATTGATATAAAAGTGGTATCTCATTATTAGTAAGGTGAAACCCAAACGTGACTGGTTCCAAGAAGGAAAATTGGCTGTAAAAACAAAATAAAATCACCAGGAGGCTTCAAATATATACAGACCTGCTTGTTTATTCTGTCATTCACTATGAAGACAGTGAATGACAAAATATTAACTAATAATATAATTTAATAGTAATATTAATTTAAATTAATTTAATTTTACAAAGTTCTTTGGCTCACACAGCAGTGCTCAGGACTTACTCCTGGCTCTGTGCTCAGCTCTGATAAACTCAGAGAACCTCTAGGGGTTCTGAAACTCAAACCTTGCAGCTGAATTCCTTTGTTTCCCCATTGTTCTTAGAGTTTTATAGGTTCTGACAGTGGAGTTTTAGGTTCCGGATCATCTGAGTACTGACTGGACTCATTATTTCACACTAACAAGATATTGCTTATGACACTATTGTTCTATCTCCATTACCATGGTCTAACATTTCATGAGAATATGCAGGTGTAAGCCGATTTTTTTTAATTGAATCACCGTGAGATAGTTACAAAGCTTTCTTGTTTGAGTTTCATTCATATAATGATCAAACACCCATCCCTCCACCAGTGCACATTTTCCACCACCAATGTCCCCAGTGTCCCCCCTCTTCCCCGCCATCCCAACCCTTCCCCTGCCTCTGTGGAAGACAATTCCCCTAATACTCTCTCTCTACTCTGGGGCATTATGGTTTGCAGTAGAGATACTGAGAGGCTATCACGTTTGGCTCTTCATCGACTTTTAACACTCATCTCCCATCCCAAACGATCCCTCCAACCATCATTGACTTAGCCTTCTCTATACCAGTTGCCTTCTCCCCCAGCTCATGAGACAGGCTTCCAACTATGGGGCAATATTCCCAGCCCTGTCTCTGCTGTCCTTGGGTGTCAGTCTCATACTATGTTATTTTATATTTCACAAATGAGTGCAGTCCTTCTATGTCTGTCCCTCTCTTTCTGACTAATTTCATTTAGCATGATACTCTCCATGACCATCCAATTATAATAATCAAATGTCATGACTTCATCTTTCCTAACCACTGCATAGTATTCCATTGTGCAGATGTACCAAAGTTTCTTTAACCAGTAGTCTGTTCTTAGGCACTTGGATGAAAGCCTATTTCTTTACTTTCAGTTGCCTGTGCTTTTACGGGGATGTTCTAGCACTGACTAGACCTTGTAGTTCCCTGTCAGCTCTTAGAGTGTGTGAGGTGGTGGCCTACAGCTCTGTGGAGGCATGGCCGCTCTCTCCCCAGACTGAGGCAGTTGTCCTGCTTGTCTCTGCATACCTGAGGAGGGCACAAGGTGAGCTCTGACCCTGAGCTGAAGTGACCGGGCACATGGCCTAGCCAGTGAGAGCAGCCGCAGGGCTGTGGTGCCTCTGAGCAATGAAAGCATTTAATTGTTAGGGTCCAGCTATTCATTCTAGAGGGGAAGGGGAGTCAGACATGGGGTAGCCAGCAGGCCCTGCCACTCAGCCCAAGACCATTCTATAATTATTTCAGTTGGAATATTGCATGACTGACACTCAATCACAAACAGCCTCATAACTGTACCTCATGGTGATTCAATAAGAAAAAAGAAAAGAGATTGTGAAAAAGAAAATAAAATTACTGTCACGTTTATTTGCAGGTTCGACTTTATTTGATAAATCTCTGATATCAATATTTAGATTATTTATTTATTTTTGTTAGCAATATACCACCATTTGTGTCCATCTTTATAAACCTATTTCCTTGGTTTGAATTTTTAGGTGTAGAATTACTGCCTGAATTCCAATTCACCATAAGCTTTCATACAAAGCCTCCTATCCAATTTTCCCACTAGAGTCTTGTTTTCTTTTCTGCTTCTTAAAGCACAACTAAACAGATGCCAATTCCCGACAGGAAGCAATGCAGACATGCACTATGTAAATTCTTTGTAAATTCTTTTCCCACTGTTAATACTTCAGAACACCAACCTCCAGTTAATTCTATTAAGACTTTTTTTTTAAAGGTTGTCCAAAATAAAGTTAATCACTATTTATTTGATTATTTATTAAAACAGTAACTGAAATTCTAAACTGACCTTGTCAGGGAGGAAAAAAAGAAAAATGTACACAAATTTCACTATCAGTTATGACTTATGTGATGGAACATGATTATCCTGTAGGTCTGTGAGAGGGTTTCTGTGAAGGTGAATTCTCCATTGAATATCTCCATGGCCTTTGAACTAAATCTTCCACCCGATCTAGATTCTAGAGATTTCCCTGTCAGCACAGTGCTGGGTATCATGTTCATATTCCTAAGCCTTTGCCTGTTTGTTCCCAGCAGTCTTCATACTTGGCAGCTTCTAGAGTTTCAACCTTAACTGACCTTCTAACTGGCTTTGTATCATACTGGACTGGCTTTCACTCTGTTCAATGCCTTCCAACACTCAGCCTTTAATTAATTTTATCAACATTTTTTGTAAACAATAGTAACTGTCACAGAGTTATTAAACTCCTTCAGCTCCTTAATCCAAATCACTGACTCATATAGCGAGATCTCTAATACGGAGAGCATGAGGTTTGCTTGGACAAAATGGTGACCAGAACCAAATGGAGACTGCTGATGAGAGCACAATATTCCCAGAATCAGAGACTACCCTGTCCCCAGTGAGATAGACAGGACTAATAGTCCACCTGGTGACAGCAAGCTACAGGCTGCGTTCCATGTTTCCTCACATAGAATTCCCTTCAGATAACAGGCTGGCCCAAGCACACTGGCTCCCCTGGTCTTTGTTCTCTTCTCCTCTTTTCTTGCCCAAGGAAACTCAAAAGCCCCCTTAGTCTCTCCCAGAGCATGGCTTTACCCCAGCCTCACCCAAGGTTCATAGAATCCGGGGCGTCTCCCAATATACTCCCCCTATTTCCCTCACTTGAGCTGTCTCTGTCTCTCTCTAGCTGAGGTCACAGACCAATCAGAGAGATCTCTGATTTGGGGCCACTTGGGCTACAAAATCAGAAATCTCTCAATCTAGTCCATTTCCTTCTTGGAACTTGCATTTACATATCCATTCTTAATAGAACTTTTTTTTTCATTTAATTTTCAATACATTTTCAGGGTGTTTGCCTTACACACAGCCGACCCTGGTTCGATTCCTCCGCTCCTCTCGGAGAGCCCAGCAAGCTACCAAGAGTATCCCTCCCTCACGGCAGAGCCTGGCAAGCTCTCCATGGCGTATTCGAGATGCCAAAAAAAAAAACCAGTAACAACAAGTCTCACAATAGAGATGTTACTGGTGCCCACTCGAGCAAATCGATGAACAACAGGAAGACAGTGTTACAGTGCTACATTTTCGAGGATACTCACTCTGTGTTAGGTGCAGAGTGAAGAGCCCGGGGGGGGGGGGGGGGGGGGAGGATATCTCCCAAAGTTACTACATCATTTTAAAGCAAACAGTCTCAAAGGGAAGAGATTCTTGCTCTTTTGGTCGCCAGCACCTTTCCCCCAAGAATTTGTCAACTGCAATGGTCTCTAAAGTTTGCCTTGCAGGAAGAGCCAGAGAAGGAACGTGCCTTGCACGTGGCAGTGAAGGCCTGCTTTCTGGCACCATATGTGGTTCCCTGAGCACAGACCCAGGACTAAGCCCTGAGCATTGCCAGGTGTGACCCCCAAACCGAAGGAGAGGACAAATTAAAAAGAAGAAAAAAGAAAAGCACCTTACAATGCCGAGTATGAAGGTCTGTAACCAACAGCACAGCACGCAGATAACGTAAACTACTGCCCTCTCACTCCTGCTCCTCTCCGTCAGATTCAAATGATGATTTTGTAGCATAGAATATTGTTGGCTGAAGGTGTGTGTGTGTGTGTGTGTGTGTCTGTGTATGTGTTGTGTCACACCCAGAAGTGTTCAGAGGCTATTCCTGAATCTGTGCTTGGAAATGACTCCTAAGATGCTAAGGGAGCCATATGTGGTTTTTGAGATTCAAAATAGGGTCAGCCATGTGCAAGGCAAGTCCCTTAAACCCTGTGCTATATTTCTGGGAGGTTTTATCTCCTAGAATTATCAACTTATCATACTTTACTCTCTTAGCTTGAAGGTTTTCTGTTGAGGATGCTAAGGACAGAGGCAGGAAAGATAGGACAGTGAAGAGAGCACTTACCTGGCCTGCGGCCAACCAGGGTTTGATGATTGGCAGGATAGTATGGTCCAGTAAACTTTGCCTGAAATGATCCCTGAGCACAGAGCCAGGTATAAACCCGACAACTTCTAGGTGTGGTCCAAAGTCAGAAAGAAAGGAAGGGAGGGAGGGAGGGAGGGAGGGAGGGAGGAAGAGAGGGAGGGAAGGAAGGAGAGAGGGAGGAATAGCCTGTCTAGGTCCCTTTACACACCATGTCCCCCACACCCCCAGTCTCTTAGTTGTTTGGAGAGGGGTACATAGAAAGATTTCCTCTCAAGGAAATCCTGAGAGGAAGGCAGGCTTCATATAAAATACTTTGCTCCCTCTTCTCTGATGACCAGATCGTTTCTCTCTCTGAACTCCACAGACCTTTTCTCCAGGCCCCAACAGAGATGTCTGTTGCTGTATTCTACTGATAGACTTGCCTGGATTTTCAATAAAGCAAAGAGTTATCTAAGACTTCCAAGTTTTTTGCCAGCTCATCTCTATAGCACCAATTTACAGGGTGGATTTCTCTGGCCCAAGATTCTGGCTCTGCTGATTGCAGATGCTGCTTCTCAGTGATGGTTAGCTAGTAGGAAGAGGTTTCTTTTGCCTGTGGATTCATCTGAAATTAATAGGACTTTTATATCCCATAGATTCCCACCAGATTCCCACTTCTGGCATGCTTTGGAGACCATATGGGGTACCAGGGATCGAACCAGGTTCGGTTACATACAAGGCAAGTGTCCTGCCTGCTGTATCTCTCTCAGGGTCTCATGAGTCATCCATTTCTGAAGCGGTCTTACTTGGCTATTAACTATCTGCTAAGGGGTATCAGAATCTCTACACAGTGGGCACAAATCCTACCTGTGATGAATCAGAGAGACTTGCTTTTAAAGAATGCAGGGAAGTGATGTAAGACCTTGATGCCTGGAATTGAGTTACAGAATCTAGGACAGTCTTTGCAGTAACGCCAGACTCTGATCTGTTTGCTGAAACATCCAAATGAATATGTGTGGAATCAATGCTGAACCAACCGATTAGTAGTGCTGATGTCAACTTTTGGCACAATGTTGCATAAGTCACTGCTTGTCTCTCTTTAAAAATTCATAGGACAAAACTTCAGTGATTTATAAAATATATTGAAGCAACAAGTCTTTTTAAATTTAAAGTTAGAAAGTTAATAGCTAAACATTTCAATTGACTCTCCCATAATCCAATCTATATTATGTCTTCTATGACATTTTTGTGTCATAGGAGACATAAATTATAATTTAAATTAAAATTTTCTTAACAACCAAAGTATTACCATTATGGCTGTATTTGTTGGACTACAGTGACTATCATTTTACGTATGGAAGGTAGTATGAAATATTGGTCTATATATTGTCAAGAAATAACAAAGATGTATAGAAATAACATTCTTAAATTTAGCTAATGAATGTACTACTTTCATCAATACGAATTTCTGAAATATTTGAGTATAGAGCAAACAATGTATTTGGATCACTGTCACTGTCACTGTCCTCCTGCTGTTCATCGATTTGCTCGAGTGGGCCCAGTAACATTGTGAGACTTGTTGTTACTGTGTTTGGCATATCGAATACGCCATGGGTAGCTTGTCAGGCTTTGCCCTGTGGGCAAGATACTCTCAGTAGCTTGCCGGGCTCTCTAAGAGGGGCAGAGGAATCGAACCCGGGTTGGCCATGTCGGTCGCATGCAAGACAAACAAGCCCTACCTGTTGTGCTTTCGCTCAATTTTAAAAGTTTTTACATGGAACAAATATACCAAATTTTATGGGGAATACTTGTAAGAGGGAAGTAACTGTTACATTATTTTTAATAATTTTAATGCTTTTTAATTTCCTAGGGCTGGAGCGATAGCACAGTGGGTAGGGCATTTGCCTTGCCGGTGGCTGACTCGGGTTTGATTCCTCCGCCCCTCTCGGAGAGCCCGGCAAACTACTGAGAGTATCCGCATGGAGAGCCTGGGAAGCTCCCCGTGGCGTATTCAATATGTCAAAAAACAGTAACAAGTCGTCTCACAATGGAGACATTACTGGTGCCCGCTCGAGCAAATCAGTGAACAAAGGGAGAACAGTGCTACAGTGCTTTAATTCCCTTTGGGCAAATTTATTTGATTTCAATAGAAAACTTCTCTATTCAATCATAAAAAAGAGTAAAGTATTTGTATTGTCATATCCACCAGAAAGAAAGTATGAGCCAAATGCAGAAATTATTTCCTCCTTCATCTTACCTTTTAGTGAAATTTTTATCCATCTTTATATTTATTTTTTTATTAATTCAAAAGTATTTACTGAGCATCAACTATATTTCATTCTCTTAGGTTCTGGGCCATTAATGATGATAAGCTAAAACATAGGTGTGATGACTATTCTGATGTTGAACCATGTTGATATTCTTTAAACTAGTCAGCAGATAGTTACCAATTATCACTCTTGCCAAAAAATGAAGTTGGGATCTCATCTGAGGGAACAGGAGATGCTGGCAGCCAGGGAGTAGATCTTACCACAGTCCTTCAAAGAAAGGAGGAATCTAGGTAAAGCAGAGCAAGAAACCAAATAATCTCCTCAAAAATGGGTGAAAAGATAAACAAAAGTTTGCTCAAAATAAAACATGCAGATAACCAGTAAGTGTATGAAAATCTGCTCTGCATCATTTGTCATCAAGGAAACGCAAATCAAAACAACCATGAGAGATCACCCCAACCCAGTGAGATTGGCACATGTCAAAAGGAATGAAAACAACCAACATGGGGAAGAGAGAACCCTCCTCCACTACTTATGGGAATATCAGTTGGTCTAATGGTTCTGGAAAACAACGCAGACACTTCTCAAAAAACTAGGAATCGAGCCTCTGGAGGACCCAGCCACCCTACTTCTTGGCATCTCCCCAGTGCCCAAGTCTATTCAGAAGAGACATTTGCTCTCTGCTATTTATTGAGCATTATTCACAGTAGCCAAAGTCTGGAAACAATCTTTTGTCGAAGAAGAGATGACTGGATTAAGGAACTATAGTACATAAAGACCAATGGTATACTGCTTAGTTTAAGAAAAAGATGAAACCATGCAATTAATTTGGGGATGGATCTGGAGAGTATCGTGCTGAGTCAAATTAGTCAGAAAGAGAGATTGATCTCTGTAATACACGGCATATAAAGAAACATAGTGAGAAGATAACAAATTTCCAAAGGCAGCAGAAATTCAGAATTGGTCTTCAGTAGACAGCTTACCACAGAACAAGGGAGATAGGATGTTTGGTGGAGGGGTGGGGGAGGAGGGGACAGGCGGGAGGGGGGGGGCATACTGGGAGAATGGTGCAGGGAAGTAGACACTTTTGATGTGTGGTGCTGGAATATTCTATGCATAGACCTTATTGTTGACAGCACTGTAAATCATGGGGCCTAAAATAAAATATGGGGGAGGAGGAATTACCAAGGCTTCTCTTTTCACCAGACACAAAACTGCTGGAATCTGTAAGTTTTGGCATTTAAAAAAAATCTAGCTTGGAACATCACTATCAACAGGAAATGAAAATGATTCTCTAGACTGATTAGTGATTTTTAACTTCAATATTCTCTTTTTAGGTTCCAGAACACCTCTTTTAATCAGTTTGGTACTAAGAGTTCTATTCACTCTGGGTGTGCAGAAATCTCTCATACATTCTATATAAGAAAGTAATATTTAGCTAAATTCCTTTATATCTCAGCATATGTTCATTATATTTTTTAATTCATGGTTTTGTAAGTTGAGGGTTTTTTATTTTTTGGTTTTGGGTCACACCCAGTGATGCTCAGGTGTCACTACTGGATTTGTACTTAGAAATTACTCCTGATGAGCTCAGGGTGCTGGGGAGTGTACGTGGGTCCCTGCATGCGAGACAAGTGCCTTCCCTGCTTGTTTCCAGCCTCAGTGCTCCTCAAACTTTTAAAGTGAACATAGACCTTAGAACATCAAGCAGCTGTCTCTCTTGGAAGGAAATTGATTTATTTTTGTTCCTAAACAAAAAATATTTCTATGTTTGTATAGCCAACAATTCTTTTTCTCATTTTTAAGGATTTAGAAATTTTAGAACCAGGTGGGAAAGAGAGGTGTGAAGGATAGGTTATTCTTGTCTTCATTAAATAGAAATGAAATAAGGTAAATAAAAAGTTAACTGTATTTATAAAGATCACATAATAAATCAATGGCAGAGATGGCATTTATTTATTTATTTAGAAGGCCACACTCAGTAATGCTCAGGGCTTACTCCTGTCTCTGCACTCGGGGATTACTCCTCGCCGGTTCCAGGAACCGTATGGGTTACTGGAGATCGAACTTGGGTTGGCCCTGTGCAAGATAAGTGCTCTACCCACCATACTCTTTCCAGTTCCCAGAGATGGTATTTAGAACCACTTTGGTTTTTTTCATAGTTGAATTTTATTTTTATCTCATAATTCTGGTTTTATTTTTTTTTAAATTGAACCAACGTGAGAGACACAGTTACAAAATTGTTCATGATTGGGTTTCAATCATACAATGTTCCAACACACATCCCTTCACCAGAGTGTATTTCCCACCATCAATATCCCAGTTTCCCTCCTGCCACCCCTCTCCCACACTCCTGCCAGCCTGCCTCCATGGAAGACACCTCTCTCTCTCTCTCTCTGTCTCTGTCTCTCTCTCTCTCCCTCTCTCTCTCTCTCTTTCTGTTTCCTTTTGGGCATTATACTGATATTGAAAAATCCAAATTTATTTACTCCAAAACTTGTATTTATTTAATAGTTCATCCAAATCAATATTTATATCTATATTAACATTATATTTTATGCTTGTCTAGATTTATTCAAGAATGCTTCGGTCTACCTGTGAAATGACATTTTGACAAAGGTTTCCTTCCTGCTACACTGAGCTCACTTTATGTGATCAAACATCTATAAGTAGCTAGTTTAAATTTTTATGCTTGATGTGTGAATAGATACTTGCATCATAAGTTAGATGAGTAATGTCTCTGAAATAACAGTAACGTACTAACTACTGATGTCAGGTATTCTCAAATAGTAGAATTATATTTAGACCAGAAGAGGGCATAAGAACCATAGCAATGGAAAATTGGACACAACAGATCGTGATTTTCTTAAAGAATCGTGTTGAGAACTAGTGTATGCTCTATATAACTCTCTTTTTTTTCTGATAAAGAGTAGTGGGTTTTCACAGAAACATTTTCTCTATGAAAATCTCTGTGAGTAAAGAAAAATTATACCAAGATATATGAACAAAAATTAAATTAAAATAACTCCAATGTGACATTCCAAAGACAACAAACATAATGTTTCATGCCTGGGTGTCCAAATTTTGTGCCCTGGGTTATTTGTCTCCAGTCCTCTGTGGAGAATCAGATCTTATGCCTGGAAAGATAAGATTCATAACCAAGAGTCAAAAATCAATCCTGACAGTACAGATTTTTCTCACTGAGTTTCTGACATTGAGTGTTAGTTCCTAACCAGGTTGTATACTTGGAGATCAACAATCCACTTATGGATTTTCTATTTCTGTGTCAAGGAGACAAGACTCTGTTCTAGGTGGATGATATTCCTCTACAGAGTAACAGCTTTCATAATTGCAAAATCATGTTCCACTTTTAAAGACTGAGAGTCTATACATGGAATGCCAAATTTCAGGCTTAGTAAATAAGGCTCCATGATTTAGGGTGGCATAATCTAGTGGATTAATTTAAGGAATGTGGGACTTATAAGGAGATATGATATGATATTTCCACAGAAAAGGTAATAACTCCCAACAAACTTTATTGTGCAGTATTTGGACAGTTACATGACAATAGAATCTCTTCCCATTGTGAGTGCATCCAGAAGTTTATGATGAGTGGACCAGTACCCAAGGGGGAACCATACAGTGAATTTCCCTGGAAAGAGGGAGAGTGAAGCAGGAAGTTATTGGAGTCTCTAGGCGATGTCACTCAGTAGCATGGCAAGAAGTCTCTGGGTTAGGGATCTCGAAAACCAGCTGGGACCTTGCAAATGTATGAAACACAAGGCAAACATTTTTCTTGCATGTGCTATTTTATAAAAAGAAATCTATGTGCAAAACTTAAATGGGATACCAGTGGGAATTTGAGCTCAGCCTATAGTGAAGAAATAAATAATGTAGAATCTCAAACCCAGGGGCTGTCTATGCTGTTGTTTACATAAAACAACATGTCTAACTGAAATCTTGGTTCTATGTCTAAAACACTAAATTCTACACAAGTAGGACCATATCTTATCTTATGTTTGATTCTGGTCATGGAATTTCACAATCCATAGAAGCCCCTTTTACTTATAATAAGGATTCACATTTTATGAAACTTTCTAACACTGAACAAGCTCATATCAAATGTGGAGCATGAAATTCCACATTTGCAATGTCACCTCTCCATATGTAGTGTAGTGCATGCCACGTATATAGGAAATTTAACATGTATAAAACTTGAGATGTTATGAAAAGTGCTAAGCTCATATTTTGATAGTTCCATACTTAGAAATTGAGATTCCACACAGGAACAACGACTGTTCCATGCTGAAGATACTACGTTAAGGATGGCTAATTTCACTGTCTGGGGAGAGGTTTTTCTAAACTCAGAAATTCAGGTTGTCACTATATATGGTCAGTTCCAACCATGGAGGATCAGAGGCCACATCTAATGTTTGAGTGTTCTTTATTGTTCATTCTAAGAAGCTCCATTCTATAATTTCAGTCTGAGATGAGCAGATTTCATTTAGACTGCATCTTCTTTAGGTTTAGTTTTTACTTCCAAAAGAGTAAAGAACCTGAAGTCTGAAGATATATCATATGGGAAAGAAACTGAGATTTGGCTGGAAAACAAAATTCCATGTCTTGAGAGTCCTTATCCAGTTAGAAAAACCTAAGTTTCGTTCCTAAAAAAATGATACTATGTAGGGAGAAATGACTTACTTTTGTATTGCCTTCACATGCCTGTTATAGCAGATTTTCTACTTAAAAAGTTAGGACCCACATTTTTATAGCTATAGTCAACACTTGAGGGTGAATACTCATTTACTGAGGACTTACTTCTATTGGGCTGATCGATAGCACAGTGGGTAAGGCATTTGCCTTGCATGTAGTCAACCCAGGTTTGATTCCTCCATTCCTCCCACACAAGAGTGTGTACCAAAATACTACACTCTTGGTAGCTTTTGGAGAGCCCAGAAAGCTACCAAGAGTGTCCCGCCCAAACAGCAGAGCCTGGCAAGCTCCCTGTGGCTTATTTGATATGCCAAAACAGTAACAACAAGCTTCACAATGGAGATATTACTGGTGCCCGCTTGAGCAAATCGGTGAACAATGGGAGGACAGTGCTACTGTGCTACTTCTATTAGAATATTTAGGTTCTAAGACAGTAGGCTCAAATGATAAGCCAATATTTATGCCAAAACAGGAAGAACATCCCTATAATTAAATTGATGGGCTGATTGATTCCTTGTCTGAATTTTGTTGGAGTACACGGAGCTTAGGTTTATCAGATTGTACCCATCACAGTGCTCCCGAGTCACTCCCATTACTTTGTCTGTCTGTAACCTCTTCTATGCTCTCTTCCCCAACCAATTTGTAAGGTCTCATCCTTCTTAGACACTGAAGCTGTACTGTAAGTCAATATTGCCTTTCTCCTCTCCTTATGTCTTTGAGCAGTTTACTTTAATGCAATGTCCTTTTGTATAGATACAGGAAGACAATTAATTAATATTATGCTTTATAACTTAGGAATTGATTGGCTTTGAATATTATTCACTCCTGGGCATCTGCCTTCTCAACTTAAGCCTCAGTTGCCCTCACTTCCTAGCACCCCAAGGGCAGGGTCCCGACGTGGGACTGGATGGAACCAGGGCAAGCCGGTAAGTTATGTGCTACCCTGGCATCGCGATGGGCCAGGCCAAGGTGCCACGATTCTTAACTATAAGTTAAGAGTTTGATCATAGGCAAATGATGTCATGATCCAAAAGTAACGACAAGACTAGGGCCCTGCTGCTAGGAATAGGAAAGATATCTGGCCTGAGCACTGCAGTCTGAGATCGAGATGGCCCTAGGAGAGCAATTCTATAAGCTCAAAGTATTTCTTACTGTGTCCATACGAAATGATTAATATTATGTATGCTTATATGTTGGTTGGACAAGGAGAGGAGAAACAAGGAGAGGAGAAAACAGCAGTTTTCTGTGTGTCCTGACTAGCTTGGATGAGACTGCTTTTTTGGAGATGTAGATTCCAAGCTCTAGCAGACTGGTCTTTGTTGTGCTAATCTAAGTACTTGTAGCTTGTGAAAAGGTGAGGCCAGGATTACTGGCCTGCGGATGTAAGGAAACAATGTATGGTTTTCCGCCTCAACGTTCTTTCTGTAACTCCTTCTGATGACATCATTATATTGCGCCCTTTAGAGGTACTATGATCTATATAAGGGAGATTCCAGGGCTCTCTGGGGGGACACGTGCACCAGAGAACGGGGGGACACGTGCATCAGAGAACCTGGGAAGATGGGGCTGAGGATAGAAGCTGAGAGAACAAAGGCGCACGTGCTCGAGGATTCCTGAGGCCTCCATGACATACATCTCTTCCTTGTAATAAACGGCTACTAAGACCAACCAGCTTGGCCTCGTTTCCTTCCTTCGCCTGACCATCGCCATCGACCTCCCTGGAGTGGGGAAACGGCAAGACCGCCGGCCGTTTTATTTTTTGTGTGTTTATACAGAATTTCACATAAGTAATCTAGGTTACAAGCTTGAAATACGTAGCTCTTTCTAACGTCAACTTCTATGATTAAAAGACCAGGTGACAATCTGGCTGTTACCGTGTCCTATACTCGAAAAACAATGTGTAATGCTTAGTGGATAAAATTCCATGTGTGAAGCACCAGGTTTTATTCTTGTACAGTCTTCATGCTTGGAGATTTGAGATTTTAGAGATGCAGTGCCAAGTTGCTGCCAAGTTGTTATCTTAAAGATCCAATTTTGGGTCTGCTCTTTTTTCTCACATTAAGGGAATGTTCCATGCTTAAGGAATGGAATTGCACAACACAAAGGATTTTAGTTTTATTTCTTGCAAAACTGAATTCCTTTTGGGGCTGAAGAGAGTATAGTGGGAAGGGGGCCGCCTTACCCACTGCCAACCCAGGTCCAATCCCCAGCACCCATGGTAGTCCCCCAAGCCTGACAGGAGTGATCCGTGAGCCAGGAGTAAGCCCTGAACACAACCAGATGAAACCCCCAAACAAATAAACAAACAAACATGAAAACCAAAACAACCCTAAAACTGAATTTCTTTGTTAGTAACTGAGACTCCATCATACTCTAGACTTCTAGGGTGGGGGTGCACGTTGTGAAATACTCCTCCTTCGTGAATTGGCTGCATGGAAGGCCAACGCCTAATCTGCTGGACTATCTCTCCAGCCATTGATTTATCTTTTTTATTGTTATTGGGCCATACCTGGCTATATTCAGGGCTCACTTTTGGCCTTGCACTCAGGGATCATTCCTGGCAGGGCTCGAGGAACCATGTACAGTACCAGGAAATGAACCTGGGTAGACCAGATATAAGGCAATTCCCTTAATTCTGCACTACCTCTCTGTACCCTACTTATTATTTTTTTAATGAGTACTACCTTTCTGACTTGTAGATAGCTTTAGTTTGGTTATACTTTCATAGGACATTTTATCTGTGCATACATTAAGAATGATCTCTCATATCCCTTTCTTTGTCAATGCTACTGCACTAGTGTCTTACCATAAGACTCATTTAGTCCCAAATGGCCTTTCTTTCTTTCTTTCTTTCTTTCTTTCTTTCTTTCTTTCTTTCTTTCTGTCTCTCTCTCTCTTTCTTTCTCTTTCTTTCTTTCTTTCTTTCTTTCTTTCTTTCTTTCTTTCTTTCTTTCTTTCTTTCTTTCTTTCTTTTTGCGTCATACCCAGCGATGCACAGGGGTTACTCCTGGCTCTACATTCAGGAATTACTCCAAACGTTGTACAGGGGGACCATATGAGATGCTGGGAATAGAACATGGGTCGGCCCCATGCAAGGCAAATGCTCTACCCACTGTGCTATCATTCTAGCCCCCTAATGGTCTTTTTATTTTATTTTTTTATTTTTATTAGTGAAACACCATGAGGTACGGTTGTAGACTTACAAATTTTGTGCTTGGGTTTCAGTTATATAATGATCGAGTACCCATCCCTCCACCAGTGCTCATTCCCCACCTCTAATGCTCCCACTATCCCTCCCACCCCCCCACCGCCATCCCACCCCACCCCTGTGGCAGGGCATTCCCTTTTGTTCTCTCTCTCTCCTTTTGGGTGCTGTGGTTTGCAAAAGAGGCATTGAATGGCAATCGTGTTCGCTCTATAGTCTATTTTCAGCATGTATCTCTCATCCTGGCAGGATCCCCCCAATACCCTTCACTCGGTGCTCCCCTCTCTATCTGAGCTGCCTTCTCTCTAGCATGTGCGGCTGGCCTCCAAGCCATAGAGTGAACCTCCTGGTATTTATCTCGGCTATTCTTGGATGTTAGTCTCCCAATTTGTTACTTTATATTCCCCAGATGAATGCGGTCTTTCTATGTCTGTCCCTCTCTTTCTGACTCATTTCGCTTAGCATGATATTTTCCATGTAGTACCACTTGTATGTAAATTTCATGACTTCATCTTTTCTAACAGCTGCATAGTATTCTGTTTAGTAAATGTATCAAAGTTTCTTTTACCAGTCATCTGTTCCCAGGCACTCGGGATTTTTTCCAGATTTTGGCTATTGTGAATAGTGCAGCAATGAACATAGAAGTGCAGATGTCATTTCGATAGTACCTTTTTGCCTCTCCAGGATATATTCCCAGGAGTGTTATTGCTGGGTCAAATGGGAGCTCAATTTCTGATTTTTTGAGAATCGTCTCAACATCAGGCCAAAACCCATAAGATACATTGAAGACAAGGTCTGCAAACCCCTCCAGGATATTGAGACTAATGGTATCAAATGGCCTTTTTTAAAGGCCCTATTTTCAACCACTCACTTTGGGATTAGGGATTCATCCCAGAATGATGAAAACGCACAATTCAAGCAATGGCATGGCAAGTGTGATGCCTTGGAGAGATGTTTCCATGTTTTGGAGAGCTGTTTTCTCTGAAATACCAAGTTCCGTATCTGGGATGTCATATTTTAAGAATGCCTAGCTAAGCCTCATTCTTATAAGCCACACACTTACTGCCTGCTTCCATGCTTGGAAGTATGGCCTTCATGCTTAGAAATCAAAATTTCATGCCTGAAATATCAACTTCAACATTAGTAGGACCATAGTCTCCTCTTGGAAGTTGAGATTCCACATATGGAATTCCTGGTTTCTTGTTAGAAGACCAAATTCCTTCTATGGAGATCCAAAAAATTTTTGCGAAGATACAGGTTTATGTATCTTATTTATTAAACCCACATTTTGAAGTGGGTCATATAAATTTAGGATTTTTATATGTTGTGCCATTCTCCATGTTTGAAAGACTAGGGTTCCTGCTGGAACATTCAGATTATATACACAAATCCATGGATTCACTTTTAAGATGCATAATAAATATGCAATTTCCCAGGTTTGGGGGAGTCCATGTGTATGTTTGAAATATAAGACACAGCTATGTTCCACACTTGAAGAGCCAAGTCCCATGTTTTGAAATCAGTGGTCAGTGGAAGACACAAATTACATAGTTGCCTATACCATTATTGTTGTGACCATTCAATTTTGTGGCTACACCAACATACTGAACACTAAATATGTACCTGAATTATTTAATTTAATTCTGTTGCCTATTTCTCATATCTGACAGATGAAAAAAGTGGCACAAAGAGTTTTGGGGGATTCCCCAAGTCTCTTAGTATAATAACATGAACTTTTTAATATGTGTTTTGCTCGAGCGGGCCCAGTAACGCCTCCATTGGAGACTTCGTTGTTACTGTGTTTGGCATATCGAATACATCACGGGTGGCTTGCCAGGCGCTGCCATGTGGGCGAGATACTCTCGGTAGCTTGCCAGGCTCTCCGAGAGGGGCGGAGGAATTGAACTCGGGTCGGCCATGTTGGCTGCGTGCAAGGCAAACGCCCTACTGCTGTGCTAATAAAATGGCTTTCTTGCACACTTCAATGAGACCAGAACTAAAGTAGTGCTAATTTCCTGTCTGTACAACCAGCTCAGCTATCTCTGTGGTATAATATACACAACCTGTATTTTGAACTGTGTATAAATTCTAAATGGTACATAAAATAAATGGTATGTCAACTTCAGTAATACTTCTTTATGGAGTAAAAAAAATAAGTTCCATTCAACATCAGTGGTAGAAACTCATGGCATGCACATCAATGTGATATTCATAATTAGTTCTTCTAAAGTAATTTTCATTCCTGAAGCATTTTATGAAATTAATTAATCTTCCTCCTATCCTTTATAGGGAGATAACTACTCGCTCTGCAAGAGCCTCTAATCATGAAACTCAAAATGCTTTATGAATATTATATATAGTGATAAGCAGACCCCAGGCACTTCAGAAATACACAAGCTGGCACCAAAGAGATTAGGGTTCATTCATTGACTAAGCAAATGTTTATTTAGTGGCATTACTAGAAATCTTATCTCTGTGGAGTGATATTCCCAGGACACACATTGTTGGACTGAATGGAATAGACATTATATAGATGGGATTTTTTTTCCCTAAAAGACAACAAATTCCTCTTGACTGCTTCCAAGTGTAGAATTGGTCTCTTAAGGGTAATTCACCCAAGTGTAAAGGTTTTCACTTCCTTCAGTTCACATTTTTTTGAACTTGGAGTATCTATTTCTGGCTCGTTGCAAGTCTTGGCATAGTTTATCTTAAATTTATAGTTCAGTCTACCAGTGTTTGCCTTTGGTACACACTGTGGCTACTGCACTGTTGATCACCGTATCTCTATTCACTTTCAGCAGTAAATCTTGGTCTCCAACACCAGGCTGTCATCTAATTTCAAGAGACCTAAACAGCTCTGGCTCAGAAGTTTGAAATTCAGTTTTTATTGGTAATGCTAGGCAAGCATTAGTTGCTTTTCAAATCACTGATTTTTGGGGTGCCATGCTCAGCAGCATTTAATGACATCTAGGTCAGTGGTGGAACACACACACATACACACACACACATACATATAGTGGTGGAACCAACAGACTAGTCACATAACCAATGTGTGTAGAAGGCCAAACCATGTAGGGTTGTATAGTTACATGCTGTGATGCTTACATAATGAGAAAACCACTCAAAGATTCATTTCTCTGAATGTATCCCAATCATTAATGCTGTATGACCATTTGATGATTCAGTATTAGCAGGGCCTGACTGAAGAGGCCACATAAGTAGCAACAAGAACAATGGAGTGTGTCTAAAAGCAATTCTGATGAAGCTAATTAATCTAGTTGGGAGGCGGGAATATTACTTTGGGCTCTAGATATTGTCAACATGGGAGACTCTCCCAATAGCCAGAACTCTATGCCCTAAAAGAGTCCTGTCAGACAGTTCTAATAAAAGGATGCTTAAGGCTGGAGCAAAGGAATGATGGACATGAAAGCAAACATGGAGGGTAGAACCACTGTGATGCAGATCTGCCTGGATCAACCATGCAGCAAATTCAAAGAGCGCTTGAGATGATTTAGCTTTCTGAGTGTTTATGTTCTTGTGAGTAAGTTAGGAATATAATAATAATAATAATAATGATAACAAATACTACCTAACTCAGAGTGTGTGGATATTAAATGATTATATATGTAAAATGGGCTGGAGCAATAGCACAGCGGTAGGGCATTTGCCTTACAAGCGGCCAACATGGCCGACCCGAGTTCGATTCCTCCACCCCTCTCGGAGAGCCCGGCAAGCTACCGAGAGTATCTCGCCTGCACGGCAGAGCCTGGCAAGCTACCCGTGACGCATTCGATATGCCAAACACAGTAACAACAAGTCTTATGATGGAGACGTTACTGGGCCAGCTCGAGCAAATCGATGAACAACAGGAGGACCGTGACCATATATGTAAAACATATTTACTATATATGAAAAGATATATTTTATGCACAAATTATATATTATAATATATTCAAATATGTATTTTATATATGTATATGTCTTCTGCATAGGGTGTGGAATTCTTTTGGCAGTATATTTTACTTTATCACTTTTTAAAGAAATCTCTGACGTAGACTGAATGTTGCTGCTTCCGAATACTGCCTTTTCTTAGATTCCTCACTACTTACCTTAATCTATGTGTTGGAAATCGAAGTTTTTCCACACCAACTTCATATTGAATCAGTGACCTTGACTGTCTGTGAGACTCCCGGTTTACAGCTGACTTAGCACCAGGTTTAGTTCTAATCCAGTCCTCTCATCTGTCTATTACTTGCACCCTGCCTGCATAGGCAGAAAGTGAACCTGCCTCAGGGGGAACGCGATGGTGGTACTAAACTCTCCGTGTCTTGGAATAACTGCATTATCAGGCATTCAAAGATAGTAACAACTGTCAACATGGAGATGTTATTTCATCTATCCAAACTTAGTGCTTTAGACCATAATTTTATTACACCACTGCTTCGTTTCACAGCTGAATATCATTTCAAACAGGATTTTTTCCCTGTCACATGAAATGATAAATCTGTATGTTTACAACTGCAAATCTAGTTATTCATGCTTTATGTAAGCAAATTAAAATATTTCCTAGGGAGGATTGACAATATTGAATATTATGAATTCTCTTGAGATGCTGAGGAACTGGTGTAACGGATCCAGTGACTTCAGGAGTAAACAAGAACAGTCTTGAAAGGTATATATACATCATGGAATATTACTTGACTATAAAAAAAAGGTGAAATGATGCAATTCCTTACTGTGTCAATGGAACACCATGCAGAATAAACTCAACCAGAAGGACAGGTACAGAATGATCTCACTCATATGTGTGATGTAAAGAAGCGTAGTGAGGGAATAAAAAATAGCCAAGGGGAATAGAATTGATAACCGGTCAACAGAACTAGTCTTGCAATGAGGAGAGGGTCAGAGTGGTAAAGGGGAGACCTGAGACAATGGTAGCAGGGGGAGCAGAGGTATTGGTGGCGGGTGTGAGATTGGAACGATGTAGTAGAAACAGTAGCAGAAATGGGAAGTTCCTCCATTCCTCACACCTGAACTGTGGCTCTTTTCTCTGGTGCCGTTCCCAAGTGTGGGGAAACCCAGCTCAAGGCAAAGCCCTCTCTGGCCCCTGTGGGAGAATCAAGCCCATTGTTTCCTTTCTGCCCTTATCCCCCAGGGCCCTGCCATCACGTCCATGAGATGGTGCCTTTCCCACACTTTCTTGCACTTTCTGCTGCTTTTTTCTGCAGAGGTCAAATCCTCCTCAAAAGCTGTTGCTTCGCTGTTTATTGTAAGTGTGGGGAGGAGGTGACTCCAGGATCTGCTTGTTCACCTTATAGAGATTACTCTTAAGCTTTCCTTTTCAATGGAACTGTGGCTGGCTTTGCAGTCACCCCATCTCCTTGCCCTGGGGAGTCTCTGGCTCCCCTGAAAACTGGAGTTACCTGGAAAGAGCTTTGACAGGTAAGCCAGCCCTAGCCGGACTCGATATGATGTGCAGAGAACCTGACTCCTTCCACCATTTTCCAATCCAGTTGGTGTGTAGTGCGGGGGCTCTTCATGGAGAAAAGTTTAACTCCTTCCTAGGCTGTACCATGAGCCAAGTAACTCAACTGTGAAGCACAGGAGGACTTAGCCTCCAGGGGATGAGAGGAAGTTGTGTGGAAAGACAGAAGATTCTACAGTCAAATCAGACAATTAGTATGAGACACTGATGCTGTGATTTTTTTGTGCATCAGTGTCCACCAGTTCACTAAGAACCACTTTTGATGTCTTTCCTTTCCTCCCTACTTCCCCTTCCCATCACTTTTGCCTTCTAGGGAATTATACTCCAAATACAGCTTGACTGTGTAAATTTTTCCTAAGACTCTTTTCTAGCCAATATGGGCCAAACATCTTTATAATATTGGCTGCTTATTCCCCAAAAGAGAAGTGCTCAAAAGTGAATCCACTAGGGTAAAGGGCACAGAGAATGAACGATTATTGGAGCTTTAATTTTTTCCTCTTTTTTGCAGAGTTTAATTGACACTGGCATTTCTTACACAGAGTTGTTTCTTTGAGTCTAACCAACTCCCCTTCCTTTTATCCATCAGACAAATTTGAAGCCAGAAGGAAATTGGAAGGAAGAAGTTATTGCTGTTGCTGAGCTCTGAGAACTTTCTCAAGTGTAATTCAGTTTGTAAATTGCTTTCGTAAATTTGACTTGAAAATCTTCTAAAAGATGTATGTAAAATGGTATCTTTTATAAGCCAGTTAAAAGGTTTGACTTTTCTTCTATCAAGAATAGACCCTGGTTCAAAAGGGTTCGTTTTCTTCAGAAAATAAATTAAAAGAGGTTTACATTGTGGATTCTGAAATGCTAGCAGGAAGAGCAGCTCTATGACTAGAATATGATTTCCAAGTCTTCTGCAACAAAAAGCAGTTTGATAAATTGAATAAAATGATTTCTAAATTTGTTTCTGATAACCTTGAATTGGGGCCAAGACCATAACTCAGGCATGAGATTATGTTGTATCTCCCCACAGTGCATACACGAAAGCTTCAAATAACTCGTTACACACAAGCTAGGAACCATTTAAGCTTCGAGTGGGTCTCTTGTAGAGATGTTCTTGATTAACCAGATAATTCTTACTTATTTCCCCAATTAGAAACTAATTTGCACTATTTTTAAAAATTGGGATTAATGAGTTTTTTCCATCTTCTAGCCTGTTTTGAATTTATTTTCATTTATTTTTGTCATTTTTAAAATTTAGGTTCTGGGCCCTACCAAGGTCACGAGTTGCCCCCCACAAGCAGCTCTCGGGAATGGCCAGGGCTCTAGAGGCACACAGACTTAATGCAGAGCCCAGCAGCTTGCAGCAGAAAAGTGAATGGACTATGCGTTAATCCATGGTACCATGCCTCCCCGGGAGGGAAGGTGTGTCGCTCCCTTCCGCCTTTTCCCCCCAGGGCAGCAAGATGGCAGCTGCCTCGCAGCTTTTTGGAAAGCCAGGTATGAGCTGGCGGTGACGGGGCAACTGCAAACTCATGGGAAGGCGGGGCATTCCCAGCTCGTCCTTCACATCTGACCTAGGTCACGAGTTGCCCACCACGAGCGGCTCTCCGGCACAGCCAGGGCTCCAGAGCCACAGAAACCAATCTCATAATTATCTGGCTCTTGGCAGAAATTCCTCCAGATTTAATAAGTAAAATATCAGAAATCCAAAATCGCGTGGCCGCTATTGTGGCCACGCGACATCATATGGTTCTCATAACCAGCTATAGAAAAAAATTATTTCACAATGCCTTTTCAGCAGTTCTGATTGTTGGGTGTAAACTCTAAACAATAATGGTGCATCTTTTGTTGAAATAATGAATGTAATCAAAGTAGATAGAGAGTTAAGTGAATTCATCTTCCTCACAGGCATTGCGAGGGGTGAGAGGGGTGTATATTGGGGTTCTTGGTGGTGAAAAATAAGTACTGGTGAAAGGAAAAGTGTTTGATTATTGCATGACTGAGACTTAAACCTGAAAGCTTTTTAACTTTCCCCACAGTGATTCAGTGAGTAAATATAAAAAAAAACATAAAATGTAGGTTCTGTAATTTACAATACTGTTAATGTGGGTTCATGTATACATAATTCCAACACCACATCTATTACCTGTGGATACCCACTTTCCCTATCAAGATCCCCAAAACCTCTCCCTTTTAACCACACCCCCACCAAACAAAACAAAACAAAACAAAATTTCCATTCTGTACAGCAATTCTCCTGTTCTGTTGCCTTTGACCCTTTGTTGCTCTCTTATTGTGTATCTCATATTTTTCACATATGAGAGAGATCATTATGTACCCACTCTTTTCCTTTTAACTAAATTCTAGTTCTATCCCTGTCAAGGCAAATTTCATAATATTGTTATTCTTTAGAGCTATGTAGTATTCCACTGTGAATATATTACCACAACTTCTTGATTCATTCATCTGGAAGTAATTTCCATATCTTGCCTATGGTATTAAGTGCTGTAACAAACATAGAAGTGCATATATTCTTTTAAATGAATGCTTCTGTGTGTGTGTGTGGGGGGTAGGTGCCAAGAAGTGGTATTGCTGATTCATATGTGAGTTCTATTCCTTTTCTCTCTCTTTTTTTTTGTTTTGGAAAGACCCTAATATTGTCTTAAATATAGAGATTGACCCAAATGACATTCCCGACAATGGATGAGAGTTCCTTTCTCACCACAACCCTGCCTACTTCCAGACCTCTTGCTATGTGCCGTTCTCACTGTTTTGAGATGGCATCTCAATGTTCTTTTGATTTGCATTTTCCTAATCTTGAGTCACTATGAGAACTTTTTCATATGCCTAATGACCATCTGTGTGTCTTCTTTGGGGGAAATGTATGTTCATTTCCTCTCCCCATTTTTGGACTGAGTCGGACTTTTTTTTGCTAAATTTTGTGCGTGCTTTATAGATCTTAGATATTAACCCTTCATCTGAGCAAGTGTGTGCAAACATCTTCTCCCATTCAGCTTACCATTTTTTATAATAGGTTGAATTTCTTTTGATGCACATATTTTTATTTCATGCCTTCCATTTGTTCATGTTTGTTTTTGTTATCTTTAATTCCTGACAAATTTCACCAGTATCACTGAGAACTTGAGAGCTGGTTTGGAGGTTCTAGCAGGGGAACGCAGCTACTCATATACCCTCGATTGAAGACCGGTCCATCTCTATTCAGGGAAGGCCGTCCACTTTGACCTAGCCTTGCAGCTTAGGGACGGATGCAAATGGCACATGACTGACTCAGCTGACCAGGGTTTGATTTCTCTGCCCCTCTCAGAGAGCCCGGCAAGCTACCGAGAGTATCCTGCCCACACAGCAAAGCCTGGCAAGCTACCCGTGACGTATTCGATATGCCAAACACAGTAACGACAAGTCTCACAGTGGAGACATTACTGGGCCAGCTCGAGCAATCCATGAACAGCAGAAGGACAGTGGACAGTGGACATTGAGAACTTACTCTGTGTCATGAACAGCAGTAAATGCTGGGATTCACTGATGAGCAAGGCCTTTAGTATCTGCCCATGATGGGCCCACAACCTAATTCCTATCTATTTTCGATAATCAATCTTTACTGAATCAATGTCAAATCTCCTAAAGATGAAATGATTTGCTCTGGTCTGCGTGACAAATATAAGCGACAAAACTGAATTTTCCAACTCTCTCCTACTGGCTCCCCAGGAACTAATGATACACCCTCAGGAACTCATTTTGCAATCCCACAATTTAGAGCCTGAATAAAATACTAGGCGTATCAATACAGTCATCAAGACCCATTTCTCACCTCACTGCAAGCCTGACATTGCGTGTATGTATGTGTACAAGTATGTACACAAAGCTTCTTGAGTGTTTTCCCCCCGCAGATTGGAAATTCTCACTAATATTCCTGCATTTGACAATAGTAACAAAATCTTCAACTGTCTAGCTCACATTAGACAAAGAGGGTGTGTGTGTGTGTGTGTGTGTGTGTGTGTGTGTGTGTGTGTGTGTGTGAAAATTCCTATCTAAGAAAATGGAAATTGAGGACCTGAGCAATAGTACTGTGGGTAGGGTATTTGCCTTGCATGTGTTTCACCCAGATTAGATCCTCAGAACCCTATTTGCTCCCCAGAGCCAACCAGGAGTAATTCCTGAGTGTGCAGTGGTAGAAGCACTGCCCGGTACGGCCAAACAACAACAAAATGGAAATTGAAATGGGAGATCAAGTGGGAGATCCAGAAGTCATGCACAATGGCAAATGGTGGGGGTAATCATTTATCTTGCTCCCCCCTGAAGGTGAACCTCACCTTCATTCTCATTCTCATTTTAACATAATTCATGGGGACCATGAACCTGTTTTTTGTTTGTTTGTTTCTTTTTTAACATACTGATGGTTACTAAAATGGAGAGCTGCTTTCTGTATTTTCTCCTTGTGAAACAGTAGCTGAGTTCATCGAAGACTGGCCTTTCTGTGGTGAGGGTGCTCCTCTGTCAGTGGTGCCTGGCTTTTAATATTATTCACTACTTATTATTCTGCTCCAGGTTGTGAGGTTCTCTCTTCTTTCTCTCCGTATCTGTTTTAATCATCGACTTATGTAATTGAATATTATGACAAGGAAGCAGTTACCATCCTTCACTCTCTCACTCTGATTCCACACTCGGGTCAGAATGTATTTCATCCTTCCTTCTTGCATTCATTCCGCATTTACTGAGTGCCTTTCATGTGTCTAGCAACTGATGAGACATAAAGTACAAATGAAAAATATAGTTCTTATGCTCTAGCATCTTAGAGTGTAGATGGGCAGTCAGAAAGGATACTGAAAAAAAATTTTTCCGAAGTATAATAAGAGACATGAAAGGGGTGTGTGGAGAGTGTTATGAATATGAAGGCGGAAAAAATCATCCTACCCTAGGGATTGGTGGGGGCAGAAAGAAGAAGCAAGAAAAATGCCTGAGCTGATTCTTAATACTCAGCTGAGGGGCAGGTTGACTGTACACGAAGACCCTGTATTCTAGGCAGAGAATGTCAAGGGCAGCAACGCAGGGTGAGCAACACACTTTCAAAAATCTGCAAAAATAATAGTCATAACTCTGCGCCATTACTTCCGTGCAAAGTAGCTGCTAAGTGTTTTATATGCATTATTTAACTTCTGTTATCCAAACCCCCATCTGTGCAGGCAGAGAACATTATTATTTCTATTTGAGAGTCGAGAAAAATAGGATCTAAGTAGCCTGCCTTAGCATTGACATGATTTAGTCTCCACGGATAATTAACAAAAAGAAAGTCTGGGACCTGAGCCCAGGCCTTTTCCATATCAGAATTTTTCTGATTATTCACTCTGGTCATTCTGCACAGCCAGAAGGTTGAGGTTTTGGGGAGACTGGGGTGGAAAGGGGGGACGAATGGGAAGAATGATAAAATTGAAACAGCAAAGGTGATTTTTCTCTTGAAGGCTCCAGTGAGTGTCTGAGATTTGGGACGATGTGCAGGGTGTCCAGACGTACATTTTAAAAGGCGTTTTAAAGGAGCATCGATCGGAGGACAGACCCAGGCCAGGAAACCAAGAAGAGGGTGGGGCACTGGTACAAGTGATCAATGGCAGTTTTCTGATCTCACGTGACATCGAGTTTGAAAGATGGTAGCTTCCAAGATAAACCTTGCCATTGCAGTGAGGAAAAGGTCAAGGCAGGGGAGGGACATGGAGGAAATATTCTGCTTTTTCTCAGGTTCTTCTTTTGGACGGGCTGGAGTGATAGCACAGCAGGTAGGGCATTTGTCTTGCACACGGCCAACCTAGGTTCGATTCCTCCACCCCTCCCAGAGAGCCCAGCAAGCCACCGAGAGTATCTCGCCCACATGGCAAAGCCTGGCAAGCTACCTGTGATGTATTCAATATGCCAAAAATAGTAACAACAAGTCTCACAATTTTTTGTGAGACGTTACTGGTGGCCACTCGAGCAAATCAATGAACAATGGGAGGATAGTGCTACAGTGCTTCTTTTGGATGAACTGATAAAGGAGAATACTCTTCAACAGGCTGTAAGCGAATGATACAGGGAATTAGGAGAGTTTATGAAGTCAACCAAACAGAATAAACACAGCCAGTGCAAGAAAAGGGAGGCAAATGGTCATTTAGTGGTGTCCAGGCTGTGAACTGCAACTTCAAGTAGCCTGAGCAGCACTGCTCACCAGATCCCAGGGTCAGACATCAGCCTATCCAAAGGTACAGAATCTTTGCATCTTACAGGGTTTCGAAGTGCTGGTGCTGATAATGACCTCAGGTGCTGAGCACAGCTCTGAGTCCAGAATTTGCACACAGTAGTTCACTGTGAGAAGACTACAGATGAGGCACACTGCCTGGAGCAGTGCATGATTCATGGAGCCTTCTTGGTGTGTGACTTCGCTTTTGCCAGCAAGATACCAAGATAGAAGAGTCCAAAGTTCAATAAACCAAGAAGATTTTAGCTTTATTACTCATACAGTTTAAAAGCTCTCTCTCTCTCTCTCTCTGTATCCTAAATGTGTGACCATGTCCTAACGCATAAAATATAACATGCAGTATATGATAAGTCAAAATATTACAGATATCCAAAAATATGTATGGGGCTAGAGCCATAATATAGTGGGTAGAGCATATGCCTTGCATACCTGGGTTCGATCCCCAGCATCCCATATGGTCCCCTGTGTACCGCCAGGACTAATTCCTGAGTGCAGAACTGGGAGTAACCCTTGGGCATCTCTGGGTGTTACCCAAAAAGAAAAACAAACAAAAATATGTATGGAAAAATAGCCAATACTGGTTAATTATCTGGGCTCAAGGTACTCACCTACCCTTGGGACTCCTTCTGCCTGCTGTGGTTATGCAAGTATCCGGCAGACCAGGCACTAATAAGGCGCTGTGCTCTGCTTTGCCCTCCCTTAGCTCTCTCTGAAAATCACTTGTCTTATTGCATTAAAATTATCTACTAAAATAGTGCCACTTAAGTCACATCTTCTTCAAGGGCAAGGACAATTCCTTTTCATCATATCCTGAACCATGCTTGTCCTGAAGCAGATACTGCACAAATGTCTAAATAGGGTATTTTTTTTGGTCACACCTGGCGATGCACAGGGGTTACTCCTGGCTCTGCACTCAGGAGTTACTCCTGGCGGTGCTCAGGGGACCATATGGGATGCTGGGAATCAAACTTGGGTCGGCTGCGTGCAAGGCAAATGCCCTACCCGCTGTGCTATCTCTCCAGCCCCAGGGTTTTTTTTTTTTTAAATAAAAACAAAAACCAGTTTTCCCAAAGGACAGATTTCTTGGTCTCCCTGTCTGTCTGTCTCTGACTTTCATTATTGTTGTGGGACCAGTCCTGGCAGTGTTCAATCCCCAGCAGTGATCAGACCTTATGGTACTCAGGATGTGGCAGTGCTCTGGAAGGGGATGAAAACTGGGCCTGCATGTGCAATGCCTGTGCACCCCCCACACAGAACCACCCTTGGGTCTAGCCAATGGTTGTCTTTAACAGATAGAAGTTTAGTTTCAGTTACTAAGAGTTTGGGTATAAAAACTGACTCAATAGTTTCTGTCATTTTCTAACTTTTCTACTTTAGAAAACAAAAGGGAATTTCCTGGAAAATTAGGAACAGAATTACCAAATGGCCTAGTGATCTCAATTCTGGGTATATAATAACAGAAAAGGAAAATGGGATCTCAAAGAAATATACACACTCTGGTTTTCACTATAGAATCATTTGCCATAACAAGGAAAGGGAACAATCTAAGTGTCCTGCAATAAATGGATGGAAAAAAATTAGATGGAGAAAAATATCTATGTATATACATACATATGGTACATATATCATTTCATGCAATCAAATTCTCAATCGTGAGAAAGAAGAAAACCTTGAGGACATTATGCTAAGTAAAATAAGCTAGACAGACACAGAGGGTCAAACTCCTAACAACAGAGTAAAAAAGCAGCTAGGAAAGTAGCTACCAGAAGCTGGAGGAGGGATAGAAAGCTGCAACTATGAAAACACAGAAAAGAACAATTCCAGAAGGTAGCCTACCTGTGACTCCGGAAGTTGCCAGGAAGCTGGAGGCCAGATTGCTGCAATCATAGCCATCATTTGGATCTCTTAGTCTCCACATGATCTATGAAGTCCCAAGTGAAGATCTCAGCCTCTCCTGCAGCTGCCCGGGACCAAGGTTTTGGTGACGAAAGGTTCTGTTTTCCCTCATTGGGATATGTGAGTCCAGCTCTCATCAGAACCTACATCTTTTTTTTTTTTAATGAATCACCATGAGACACAGTTACAGACTTACAAACTTTCATGATTACGTTCCAGTCATACAATGATCGAGTACCCATCCCTCCACCAGTGTACAGTCTCTACCACCAATGTTCCCAGTATTCCTCCCACCACCCTCCATTCCAATTTCCCTCCCCCCCCCACTGCCTCTATGGCAGGCACATTCCCTTTCACTCTCTCTCTCCCCTTTTGGGTGTTATGGTTTGCAATACAGGCTGTGGGTGGCCATACTGTTTGCAGACCCTACATCTTGGTCCCAATATGAGGAAAAGATTTAGGCTGCCAAGCAATGAAATTGTCCTCTAAATTAACTGAAAGGGTTAGGAGTCAATACCCAAAATGATGTCCTGCAGAATCAGAGAGGGAGATCGGGAGAGGAGGGAGGGAGGGAGGGAGAGAGAGAGAGAGAGAGAGAGAGAGAGAGAGAGAGAGAGAGAGAGAGAGAGAGAGAGAGAGAGATTCCTGGCTGTCAGAAACACTTTAGATAATAGTTCCTCCATGGAATATAATACCTTCCCACATGGGTATCTTCTCCCAGTATCCTAGAAATACCTTTTATGTCAAAATCTTATCACAAGAATCCTAAGAGCTGGAATCTAGAATTACGTTCCCCTTCCTCCCGCCCAAGACTGAGCTATAAGGAAGTTGGTAAGAAGATCTATTTTCTCCCTCAAGTCAGCTGTCTCCTGTCTGTGACTGATACTACACACAACAGTGAAGCATCTGTGTTTCGGGGAAACGATGTGTGAAAACAGTTTTCAAAAATGCAGACTGTCTACAGAAAAAGAAAACCCCAAATATGGTGGGTTACCACTTTGGAGAACCGACTGAATTTGGCTGTGAATGGGAATCTAATTGCCACCCATTTCTCTGGGAGCCTTCTACGAATATTGTGTTTCATTTAACTAGAGAAAGAGCCACATTAGCATGATGTCCTTGTGGAACTTGTTTTTTAAAAATTAACTGGTTTCTTAATAATTTGCATTTCTTCTTGACAGTCCATTAGAGAAAAATAAGTAAAGCCACAAGTACAAAAACTGTCATTTGTTTTGGCAGAGAAGAGAGGAAACTTTATACTCAAGTGTTACAAATAGCTACTTGTATTTGAATTATGACTACTGATGATTTCTCTTATTCATTTATAATCAGAGAAAGCTTTCATCTGCTCTTGCTACCATGGATTGCATAAAAATATCATCAGCAGAGCTGAACTTAAGGGTTGTCGGACCCACGGGGCTGGGTTGTAGGAGCTAGAATCACTGTGCCTGTTGCAGAAAGTCTTTTCAATCCTCCATCTCATCACGCAAGAGCAAACAATGTATTTCTGTAAACTGGGGAGCTTGATATGATGGGAAAAACCTTGCAGTTTTTCTTCTTCGATAACTTAAGTCACCAGTTTCCATCTGATGGTCTGTTTTTGATGATCTTATAAATTGTTTTGATGAGCAGCTGTCAAAGAAAAGTTTGGCTAATGAGAGTTTCTATCATTAAGGTAAAAAACACACAAAGCTGCCAGATTAATATTTCTAAAGTGCAGCTCCAATCAACATTTGCTCTGATTAATTCTAATGTCCCTGCCTCCGTCTCTAATTAACGCTTGAGTCGCATCCTTGGACTTCAAGTGTCTTCACCCTATAGCCTATTCTCTGTATGTTTAGTATAAAGCAGGTCAGGGGTAGTTAATCCAGGATGCACATAAAACCACCTGAAAAACCTTTTTTTAAAAGATCAGTGTTCAGGGCCCATTATGTGCTAATTAAAAATTAATCTGGGGTAAAGCATAGGTATTATTTCATGTTTCTACTGCATTTAACTAGTTCAGTCCACAGTAGTTAGAAAAAAAAAGCTTATTTATTTATTTATTTATTCTTTTTGGGTCACACCCGGCGATGCTCAGGGGTTACTCCTGGCTCATGCACTCAGGAATCACTCCTGGTGGTGCTCGGGGGACCATATGGGATGCTGGGAATCGAACCTGCGTCGGCCATGTTGGCTGCGTGTAAGGCAAACGCCCTACCCGCTGTGCTATCGCTCCAGCCCCTATTTATTTATTTTTGATGTCTTTAGATTTATTTGTACAGAACACTGACTTTTTTGCTGGGGGAACACCCTGCAGTGCTCAAGAATTACTTTTGGCTCTGCACTCTGGAATCACTCCTGGCAGGCTCCTGGGACCATATGGGATGCCAGGTATGGAACCTAGGTCAACTGCATGCAAGGCAAACGCCATTCCTGCTATACTCTCTGTTTGGTACAGTGAACATTTTTTTTCAATACTCCCAAATTCTGAGTCAAAAATTCAGACAGGTTGGACGAATCATGCAGGGGTTAAGTCCTTTGCTTGTACATGGCTGACCTGGTTTGATTCTTGGCACCCGAATATGGTCCCGAGCACTAGCAGGAGTGATCCCCGAGCATGACTGCTGTTGGTCCTCAAATAAGCAAACAAACAAATTCAGACAAGGTACATAGCAATGAGGGAAATTAGAGTCCTGTCTACATTTCAAACAGACTAACTAGAGGAGCAAATGCTTCCAGGGATAACTGAGTCTAGGTGGCATGATATAACTACTGATTGATTCTGAATGTCATAGACTTGCCATATAACCACTGTGAAATGTCCTTCAAATGTGTTCATGTCCTTGAGCTAGCCTAATCCTTGCTTCTTAAATGGCACTGCTTGAGAATTTCTGTTCTTGGTCTTCCTATCAACTACCTGCAAATTCCCCTCCCCCATCAGATACCCTATAAAATGATGTTCTTTCCTTTCCTCTTTCTTTTTACTTTTTCTTCCTTTTTTCTTTTTCTTTCTTTCTTTCTTTCTTTCTTTCTTCTTTTGGGGGAGGGGTACCCCAGGCTCTGTGCTCAGTGATCAGTCCTGGCCAAGCTGAGGGGATCATATGTGATGCCAAGGGTTGGCTGCATGCAAGGCAAGTGCCCTGCCTGCTGTCCTATCTCTCCAGCCCTAAGGTGAAACTTCTGATTTCTTGGCAAACCAGTCTTTGGAACAGGAAGTCAGCTGGGTCATCCTGAGTAAGAAACCTAATTTCTGCCCCATTCTCAGAGCTGGCCGCTTGGTTTTAGCTGGCACATAGTGAAAACATCCTTGACAACAGCACTGCTGGTGTGTGGCTTCGCTCTGTGCCAGCTGGGGTCTTAACCAGGGTGGCACAAAGAGCTGGGCATGACTCCAGTGGTATTGAGATCACCTGGAGAATGGCTTCATCAATCAGGTATTCGCTGCATAGACAAGGACTCAGGGTTGGACTCAACTAGGCTGCCACATGCCACATGGTCTGGAGAGGAGACTGCCTTCCACACAGCAGGGGCCAGGGATCAAATTTCTTGCAAGAAACCCCACACTCTAGGAATAAGCATGGTCAAAGAGGGTGAAATGGTGAGGCCTTTCACCCACCTAGCAGTAGAAGAGACTCACATCACTTTTGTTTTCATTCATCCCAACCATCACAACAATCCTTCAGGGGCAACCTGCCTATTCTCCACTGGAGAGTGCCACTGAATTTCTGGCCGGGTGTTAAAATTGTGTGGTCATCCCTCTCTGGCCTTTTCAACTACACAGATAGCACTGAAAAGTGCCGGGTGCATTTCCTGCAAACAATTAGTGTCCTTCATTTTGTGCCTTAAATGCCTTCCTCTTTCTGAGTCCAGGTGAGCTGCCCTGCAGCTCCTTGGGGTCAAGGCAGGCTGGAATCCTTGGGTCTCCTTCTTGAAAGCTCTGCTTTCAAACCTGGGGTGAGGGTGTGGGACTTTGCATATTCACAAAGACTCTCCGGGGATCCATGGCTACAGGTTGGAGGGGGCGGGGGAGGGGAACAGCCACATTCCAGCCTGGACCCTCTGAGGTTATCATCATTTTCCCCGGTAAGGAAAAACGGCTGCTTCAAGATTCAGCCACTTGTTAGAGCCCAGAAAACAGATGAAGTCAATCCCAGTGGTGGCTCGCCCAGAGCTTTCCAAATTCCTCGCGGACCTAAGGCCGACCAGAACACAGCCCTTAGCCCACCGGCCTGTCTCCAACAAGTCTGTTTGGGGGTGGGGTGGGGGAAACGCTCGCTCTTCGCTCTTTCATGCAGTTTCCAGCACAGTTAGCGCAGGGCTGCCGGGGAGAAAGAAACAGTTGCAGGTTCCCCCAAACCTCCGTCTCCACACGTTTCTCTCCAAACGCGGCTCCCTCGTCGCCTGTGGCCTTGCCTTGGGGTCGGCTGGGCCCCGCGGCGAGGCCGGGGGTCGGAGCCGCACCCCAGCGCGGGGGGCTGCGCGTTGCTAAGAACCGCGCGGAGCCCGGCGCGGGCGAGCAGGGGCGGCGCGCGGAGAGCGCGGGGCGCGCGTGGGAACGCGGGGCGCGCGGGGCGGGCGGCTCGGCGGAGCGCGGCTCGGCGCCTGCTGCAGCGGCCGCACCCTCGCCCGGCCGGCCCGGCTGCAGGATGGAGGACTCCCGGGAGACGTCGCCGTCCTCCACCAACTCGTCGCAAGAGCTCAGCTCCGCCCTGCAGCTGTCCAAGGGCATGTCCATCTTCCTGGACGTAAGTACCCGAGCGGGCATCTGGGTTCTGCGCTGCGGGGAGGAGGGTGGCCCCCCGATGCTCCTCTGCCAGTGCTGGCCTGGGGTCCTCACCCCCTTAGCCCCCAGACCTCCCCCCGCTCACCCTCCCGGCCCCTGTCTGGCCCCCGGGACCTCCCCGAGCGAACGCGGGCGCCGGGCACCCGACAGCCACGCAACTTGGAACCCGGCTGTCCCGCAGCTGCAGCGCGGGGCAGAAAGTTCCGATTCCCCCCCATCCCCCCACCCCCGCTACTCCCAGTCTCGGAGCCAGGCCAGAGCTGCTCTGTCCGTGAGGGTCGGTTCCGAGGACCCCGCCAGTTTGCAGGGGCGAAGGTGTCCTGCGCGCTGCCCCCAGCCCCTTCCCTGCGCTGTTGTTACTTTGCAAGCAAGCACGTTGACCGTCTTTGCTTTGCTCGCCTTTTATTTTATTTTATTTTATTTTATTTTTTACACCGAGACGGCCAGGCTCTCCTTTAAGATGGTTCTGTTCTCGCTGACACCTCCTTCCCTCCTGTTTTTCTTCCCTGTTCCTCGCCTCCCCGGTCCCCCTCCTCCGAAGTGCAACGACTAGTGTCACGTTCTTCACTCCTGCCTTTGGGCTGCTCCTCCACGGGTCCTTCTGTATCCAAGACTCCTTCCTTCCATTTGTCTGATCTGAGGATTTTTCTTTCTTTGACCGCCCCACCCCAGATTTCTTTCTGTGCTGTGGTTTCTAGCCTTGGAGCATATTTTTTTCTTTCCTCTCCACCGCCCCCCCCCCCCCCCAACCTTTTACTTTCCTTCGCTTCCCTGCTGTTTCTGTCTTATTTGCTCTCTCCCGCCCAGGTCTTTTCTTTACCTTTTGATTCTGTGTTTTTTCTTGCCTCCCTGGGCACCCCCAGTTATCCCATCCCCGCTATGTCCAGGAGGGCGAAGGTGGGAATAATTCTGGTCACTTCTTAGAATTCTGTTTGGGCAACATTGGGAACTGGTGAAGGGGATTAAGGAAAGGAGTATTGAACGTTTGTTCCTCCCTGAGTTATGTCCTTTGAAAATCAAGATGAGGACCCCAGAGGCTATGCGTATTTGTGGAAAGACAAAAATTATGGGGAAATACGATTCTCAGTATCAGTGGGTGAAGCAGAGCTGAGAGGGATGAACAGAGAGACCCTCCTAAACCTATTTTCAATGTTTTTTTTTTTTGTGGGACTCTTTTTGTATAGGGAACAAAACCTAAACAAAAAATTAAAACCTGCTCTAAAGCCAGGGTTAGTTAATGATGGGGATAATGCAGAGTCAAATCACCTAGAAGATGTGTCTGGATATCCCGGCATTCTTGAACTGCCAAATCTTCCCACCCAAATCCAAGTGTTCATTCCCATTTTCCCATTCCTTCACTCTGTAGGATGGATTACATTACACAGGAGCAATCAACTCTGATTTGCTTGGGTCAATTAGATGGTGTTATTGGTGCTAATGGTTTAACTGTTCCCTTGAATTCTGGCCATTCCAGATCCAAAGCTCCAGGAGAGCTGAACCTTTGCTCTCCTGGGAAGGAAATCCTCCTGGGCCTGAATCCCAGCAGTTTAGGGGGTCAATAGCTAAACTGCTGGGAGTTGACTCTGAGACCACCTTCCATTCTTTCTCACTTCTGACACCAACTTCCCTGTGGCCCCTAGATCACGTGCTTTTTAAAAAGTGGCTAGTAAATAGTAAATTCTGGGGATGCTGTGAGGATGAATGCGTTGTAGCTATCTCAGTGAAAAAACATCTTCCCTGAAACACATACTAAGCTTAGCCCGAGGGTCCAAACTGTGACTTTTTTCTCTTTCTTTCTTTCTTTCTTTCTTTCTTTCTTTCTTTCTTCCTTCCTTCCTTCCTTCCTTCCTTCCTTTCTTTCTTTTTTTCTCTTTACCATTTTTTGGATGAGATACTGTGATTTACAATATTGTTAATTCACCTTTTTGGTCATGTCATTCCAACACCACACCCATCAACCAAGCACCCAGAATTTTGTCTCAATTCTATAGAAATAAACTCAAGATCTGAGGTCTTTTTCCATTTATTATTCCATTACTCAACTGTAAAGAGAAAATAACATCTCATTGTATATTCATGTATATAGGTTTTTGGACCACAACTAGTGATATTCAGGGAATATTCTTGGCTCTGCCCTCGGGAATTACTCCGGGCAGAAATTTGGGGACCATATGGGATGATGGAGGCCCAACACGATTGGCTACATGCAGGGCAACCAGCCTACTCACTGTTCCTCACTCTGGTCCCTCATTTCCTATTTTATATACATTATTGTTCCCAAATTTTGCAGTTCTAAAGCATGAAATTCCTGTCCTGAGGAGATGAACATTCTCTAAACTGGAACTCTTGCTTTTCTATATCTATTTCTAGAATTCAAAAATAAAAATCTGGGTTCATATGAGAATGAGAAGTGTTAACATGCTTGTATGTTAAAGTCTAAAAAAAAATAAACCCTGCTGTTGGATGTTTTTCTCAGATACAAAAAATTTTGTTTACACTTTTCTTCAATATACTTTGTGAAAATTCTACAACTCTAGTGAAATAAGGAAAAGGTTTTTTAACCTAGGAATTTTGGAATTTTTATTTCTAGATCATATTGCTTTTAGCAGAAAAGAAAATGTAAAATGCAATTTTATTTGATTACTTTTAATGTATTCTAATAGCATCGCTAAGGAAGATTGCTTTTTGAATTCTATTCTGATTATAATAAATAGGTGACAAATATTTCCTATTCCAAAGAGTAGCACAAATGTTACCAACTAGAATTTTCTTTGTCACACAGACCAGTGTCCAAATTTCAGCAAAGCTTTGATTTCCAGGGTTTATATTCTAATTCCAATGAATAATTAATCTTTCAAGACATCTTTATGGTTACTATTATTGACATGAGTAGACATAGTCAGCTGGTAGAAACCAGCCATCACCAGAAAGTCAGAGAGATTTACCATGTATACGGCCTTTTGCTTCTTTTTTTTTTTTTTATCTCCAAATCCTTACCAGTAAGAAGTGTGACACGAATTCTAAAGGTGGTTGTTGTGAATATTAAATAAGACTTCTTAGGGTAGGAAGCTGGAAATGTACATTTCCATTTCCTCCTCAGCTTCCTACTATATATATATATATATATATATATATATATAGAGAGAGAGAGAGAGAGAGAGGTCTTTATCCATATATATGACCTTTTACCATTATATCAGTGTTCTATGCCAAATCCATAAATAACCAGACACAGTAACAACAAAGTCTCCAATGGAGACGTTACTGGGCCCGCTCGAGCAAGTCGATGACCATAAATAACAATAGCCAAAATCCAAAATCAAAACTAAATATGGGGCCTGTTTCTTTACTTGGCCATTTTAATTGCTTTTTCTTCCTAAAAGAATGATTTCATTAAGTCCCAGTTCACGTGAATATTCTCAAATATCTACGGACGCATTTGGTAGCCTGGTGCCATCACCAAAGCTTGTCCCTGTGTTAGTGCAAAAGTGGATTTTCCAGCGCTGGTGGATCCTTGAGAATTGCGTGAACATCTGCATACAAAACTCTGAAGATTAAAAGCATTTACGGCACAGTTGAAGAAGCTGGGAAGGGTCCCTCCCCACACGCCCGGGCTTCCCCCTGGCCCGTGGGCACCATCGCTTGCCCTAGCACTGCCCCGTCCTGCCCACGCGCCCACTCTGCTCCAGGCCTGCGCGCTCTAGCCCAGCTGCGCGCTCCTACTCTGGAATTGTGTCTCTGGGACCTCCCTGGCCTGTGTCCCCGAAGCCGTGTTCTAGCTTACCCTCACCGGTGGCCTCGTGCACATGGATGAGACTCCTGGCCTCGCCTGGATCTGAACTTCCCTGGACATACTGGCTTTTGCCTGGATTCTGTCTGGGCCTCTGATGCCTGCTGCCCTCGGCCATTCTGTCTGGGTGCACAGCCCTACGGGGTCCTGCAGTCTGCAGGCAGTATGGGAAGAGAGAAGGGGGGACAGGAGGGGAGAGAGAGACAGAGACAGAGAGAGAGAGAGAGACAGACAGACAGACAGACACAGAGAAAGAGACAGAGAGAGACAGAGACAGAAAGACAGAGACAGAGAAAGAGACAGAGAGACAGAAATAGACAGAGATAGACAGAGACAGAGAAAGAGACACAGAGAGACAGAGAGACAGAGCCAGAGACAGAGAGACGGAGACCGCTGAGTGTCTCCTTTTATCTGTTGCCATCGCCCATGTGCAGCCCTCAAATTTGGTTGACTCCCTGTTCCCGGGTGACATTGACGGTGACCGATCAAATTCACCACTGTCCACTCTGGGCCCCTGAGTCCAGAGAGCAGCTTCATGGAAGGACGAGGAAGGTGACAGTTATTTTCTTCTTGCAACTAGTCCCCAGGTTGCTGCCTGGCTGCATATCAGGAAGAGCCCCTGTGGGTGTTTAGACCCAAAAGGGGCAGCAGGGAAGAACATTCAGCCCATGTTCCAGCGCAAGGGACATTCCAGATCAAGTTCACTGCAGCTTTGCCCACATCTCTTCATTGCCTTTACCCAGACAGTGGGCTGGAGTGATAGCACAGCAGGTAGGGCATTTGCCTAGCAGGTGCCCAACTGGATTCTATTCCTCTGCCCCTCTTGGAAAGCCTGGCAAGTTACCGAGGGTATCCTGCTTGCAGGGCAGAGCCTGGCAAGCTCCCCATGGCGTATTCGATATGCCAGACACAGTAACAACAAGTCTCACAATGGAGGCGTTACTGGACCTGCTCGAGCAAATCGCTGAATAACGGGAGAACAGAGCTACAGTGCTACCCAGACAGTTTTGCTGTGTTTTTTCTTTCTGTGGAGCATTTGTCCTGAACTACCATACCTGGAGGTGCTCAGGGACTATTCAGGGCTCTGTTCTCAAGGGTCATTCTGAAAGTGCCTCCAACGTCACTGTCACTAATCACTCAGTCACTCCGCAGGTACCCTGACACTTTTCCTATCTCCTTGGTCTTCTTTTGACTTTTAAATGGAAGGGGTAGGTGAGTTGCTGGTGGTGCAAAGCTGTTTGGGGAGACTCTATGATCTGTCTTTTTCTTCTTCCCAGGTCCAAACATGCATGCCCCCCTCCCCCCCACACACAAAAGGCATAAAGGTAAAGGTAAAGGTAAAGGCCCTCCCGTTGATCGTCGATTTGCTCGAGCGGGCCCAGTAACGTCTCCATTGGAGACTTTGTTGTTACTGCGTCTGGCATATCGAATACTCTCGGTAGCTTGCCGGGCTCTCCGAGAGGGGCGGAGGAATCGAACTCGGGTCGGCCATGTTGGCCGCTTGTAAGGCGAACGCCCTACCCGCTGTGCTATCGCTCCAACACAAAAGGCATAGAACTGCAAAACTAGGGATTTCCTGAAAATGAAGCCCAGTTCTCTGTGCAAAGACACTTTGTTCCAATGTCCGTAATATGCTCATATGTGTGCTATGTAGGTGGACCAGAATTATGCGGTGGAAACAAATTTCCAGGCACACTGGTTCTGGGATAGAATTCAGTTACAGCCACGTACCCGTTTCACTTCCGGCACACTTGCTGTCTTGAGAATCTTCTGTTGAAAGAATGAGTGGCAGTGGAGCCCATTGTTTCCTCCTTATTGACAAGGCAGAGGTCACTCTTCTACTTTGCACCAGTTGAAATAAAGAAAACATAGTTGGATTGTATTATACATTCAAGATTGTTTGACCGAGGGAGGGAAAAATAGAGAAATGGAGAAAACGGAGGCCTGAGAGGTAGTACAGCAGGGAGGGAGTTTGCCTTGCATAATTTTTTCAACCCTACTTGCCACTTATTTCCATGCCTGTTTTCCTACATTTTGTGCCATGATGCCGAGTGACCTGGAAATAAAACTACCCTCTGGATATGACTATACACTTAGTTGGAGTTTACTTCCCTGTATTTACTCACCTCCAGATTCTCTGGAGTCCTCTGACTGGTCAGTTATCTTTTATTTTAATAAGATTTTTAAAGTACAGTTTAAGTAATAGTATTACGGTAGTGTTCAAGTTTATAGAATTGATGTACAAAGGTCCTGCACCCCACCACTCCCAAAATGCCCTTGACCTTATCCCCTCATTACTTTATCACCTCTTGACCTAGACTGGATTATTATTATTATTATTATTATTATTATTATTATTTTGTCTTGGGGCCACACCTCACAGTGCTCAGGACTTACTCCTGGCTCTGTGAATAGGGATCATTTGTGTCTGGTTCAGGAAATCATATGAGGTACTGGGATCAAACCCGGGTTGGTCGCAAGTGCTCTACCCACTGTACAATCTCTCTGATCCCTCCTGAACTAATTTTAATGGTACATGGAAGTGGTGTTTAGCAAATACTAGTTTAGTGAGTTATGACTGCATCAAAATTTTATAACACCTACCTTCAATAACTTCAGGTAGGAACTAAGTAATTTTAGTTCAGATTATCAGTGAATATATTTTGAAGTCGGAGAGTGGTCTCAGCATGCTGGTGGCTGGTTCTGGAAGTCTTCGGCTGCTGGAGCCCTGGTCAGGCCGGGAGGAAAACTCAACCCGCTCCCCTCCAAGGGGCCCTGACGAGGACAGCCAGGTGCAGGGGCAGGAGACTCTGCGCTGTTCTCTTCCGGGAGCTGGGTTTTATAGTCTCTGAGTCTTGGCCGTTGATGGGATTACACAACGCCAGGGGACCAGTTGGTGGGTGTGAACCCCGCCTACTGGAATTTGGAGGATCTGGGTGGAGGATGCTCAGCCCAGATCCGAGTAGGCTTGGAGATCTCAGCCCCGGGACCTGCATGCCTTTGTTCCTCTGCAGGTACCTTCATGTGTACCTTCAGCCTACTCGGATCCAGGCTGAGCATCCCCCACCTAGATCCTCCAAATTCCAGTAGGCGGGGCTCACACCCACCAACTGGCCCCCTGGTGCCGTGTAATCCCATCAACGGCCAAGACTCAGAGACTATAAAACCCAGCTCCCGGAAGCGCGCGGCCGTGAATTATGACATCTTATTATCTCATTCCTACTTTGGACAATCTGGCAGGCTACCGAATGTAACCTGCCCACACGGCAGAGTCTGGCAAACTCCCCATGGCATACCCAATATGCCAAATACCAGTAACAATGAAGGGTCTCGTTCTCCTAACTCTGAAAGAGCCTTGAATATGGCACTTTTTAAAAAAATCTCAGGGCTAGGACGAAGGAGACGTTACTGGGGCCTGCTCGAGGCAATCGACGAATAACAGGATGGTTGTGATTGATTGCGATTATTATTTTGAAGTCAATTATATTATCTAAAAATTGTTGTAGGGGCTGGAGCGATAGTACAACAGGTAGGGTTTGATCCCTGGCATCCCATATGGTCCGGTCCTCCAAGCACCTCCAGGAATAATTCCTGAGTGCAGAGCCAGGAATAACCCCTGAGCATTGCTGGGTGTGACCCAAAAAGCAAATAAAATAAAATAAAATAAAACTTGTTGTAAAGACACAGCATCAACTGCATTCATAATAGTCTGATAATATATGTAAGCCTCTTTACTATGTATCTTGTGATAGCAACCAGTGAGATAATCCATGGTATCATAATGTTATTAATTCAGTTGCTATCTGCAGTGCACTTTTTTTTTTATATGACTCTGTGGACACAGAGGCAAACTTTGCAATAGCGGTCTTTTTATATTTAATTACAAAGAACTGTCTTAATTGCAAAAGCTTCTGTCTTAATTTCTTCCCTCACTAAGAGTCTGAATGCTATTTAAGATTGCTCTTGATGAAAAGAAATGATAGAAGTGTGAAGTCCAGGTTTCAGTCTGTGTTTTTCCTATTCTTGACACTTTCACCCCATAAGGACACAACAGAACTTGGAACAGAATCAGCATTTGTCAAAGATAAGGAATAGTGTGTTTTGGTCTCCCTGATTTAAAACAGAGACTTTATATTTTTGAGGGAGAAATTGATAAATAGAGGTTCTTCCCCTAGATTCCTACAAGAAATTGTCTGTGTTGTAACAAGTGTGTGTTTTCGGGCCGGCAGAGATAGTACATTGGGTAAGGGGCTTGCCTCACTCACCAGTGATGCAGGATCAATCCCTGGTACCCCTTGTGGTCTCCTAGGCTCTACCAGAAGTGATCCCTGGGCAGCGCCAGGAGTAGTGGCCCTCCCAAAAATGTGTGCTTTGTTCTGCTTTAAACACAGACATTACTTACTATTGAAAACAATCCTACTGCAATAATTAAATGAATTATTTCCCAAAAATGGCCAACTTCCTATGCCACATGTACAGTCAGGGTAATAAAAGGCTATTGTTCGAAAATTTTAACAGGTGAGATTTCTAGTAATAATAGTAGTATTTTTTTAATAAAGCACACTGTAGTAGTGAATTCATCACTCTTCTCCATGAAGTGAACAGAAGGAAGGGAATATTGTGTTTCTGTAGTAGCAGGCAGCAAAACAGCACTTTGGTAATGAAAGCTCTTCGTGATTCATGCTGGCCACCAAGAAGTAATGAGTTAAAAGTGAGCAGCTCTTGTACTTATTCATAATTCCACATAGTTTAGGTAAAAGATCCTCAAGTGTCCCTTTTACCCCGTTTAAAGGTTGTACTTACAATGTGGTGAAGGAACGTGTTCTTTGATGTTATATAAGACATCATTGTGCATTTTATTACCATATTTTCCCTATAATTAAGGACCCATTTTTTAGTTACCAACATAGAAACCAATCTAGCTTCTCTTTGCAAAGATTTCAAATAACAGTTCATTCCCTCCTGTAGTGAAAGGCGGAAAGCATCTTTTCAGATGTCCTAAATAGGGATTCAAAAAGTGTCCCCCAGGATCTACCTTCCTGTAGTTTCTGGACACAGCTTTCTCCAGAGATGTATATTTCCAGGTTATTAGATATTGGATTAATTTCCTCAGGGTGCCATAACAAAGTGCTACACAAAGGGTGGTTTAAGCAGTAAAATGTATTCTTTTGACAACAGGTGAGAGAGAGGGCTACAATTACGATGTGGGGAGAGCCATGCTTCCCCTGAAGCTGCAGTGCTAATGTGTCCCTCGCCTCTCTCTAGCGTCTGGGGAGGCTGTTTGCCCCTGGAATTTCTTTGTTTTTTAATTTTTATTAGTTAAACACCATGAGGTACAGTTGTAGACCCTGGCATTTCTTGGCTTGCAACTCCAGCACTTTTTCATCTACCTCTGTCATCACGTGACCTCTTCCTTTCTCTCTTCTACCACATCTCTGAATCTCACCTTAGAGAAATCGTAAATGCTTGAATTTAAGGTTCAATTCAGTGAGATCTCCTCTTAGTTTAATATTAACATAATTTCTATTCCTAAACCAAGTCACATTCAGAGTTAATGGGGCTTTGGGTTTCAACACAGTTCAACCCAATAAGATAGCAAAAAGGTAAACAGCTACTCATTCACTGTACCAGATTCTGAGTCAACTGGTAACTCTATAACTCCAGGAAGACCACCAGCTGCGGGGGCCAGAGAGATAGCAGAGCATGTAAGATGCAGCCAGTCTGGGTTTGGTCTTCGAGACTGGCCAGGAATGAACCCTGAGCATAGAACCTGGAGTAAGCCTGAGCACAGAGCCAGGAATAGGCCCTGAGCACGGATGAGTGTGAGCTCCAAAGCCAACAAAATACATGCCTTTTTATGTGCTTTTGCTTGAGTAGAGACTATGTAGCCAGGGGGTGATGAAAGCTTGTTGACCAGGCTAAGCTCACTCTGCTTAACTTTGATAGCCTTAGATGGAGAGATAGTGCAGGAGGTAAGACACTTGCCTTCCATGAGAATGGAGCATCTGTGATAGGTTTTGAGTTTCTGTTTGCATATGGTCCTCCACACACCACTCCTGAGCAAAAGAACCAAGAGTACCACCTCCCAGGATGGGAGATGCATGCTGAAAGTAGACTATAGACCGAACATGATTGCCACTCAATGCTTCTTTTGCAAACCACAGCACCCAAAAGGAGAGAGAAAACAAAAGGGAATGCCCTACCACAGAGGCAGGGTGGGATGGGGGGGGATGTGGGGTGGGAGGGATACTGGGATCCATGGTGGTGGAAAATGGGCACTGATGCAGGGATGGGTACTCGATCATTGTATAGTTGAAACCCAAGCACAAAAATTTGTAAGTAAGTCTACAGCTGTACCTCCTTGTGTTTCACTAATAAAAATTTTAAAAAATAAAAAAGAAAGAAAGAAAGAAAGAAAGAAAGAAAGAAAGAAAGAACCAGGAATATCCCCTGACACCTGCTGGGTATGGCCCCCAACCCCTCTTCCCTGCCAATACAAGTAACAGAGTAGGTTCTAAATAATATAGTTAGTGCATAGAAGCAAAATCATAGTGCTATACTTACATACAAATACTTGTTAATCCACAATAGATTTTTTGACTTTTTTTAAGTTTTATTAATATATGATTAACTCACATATATGATTGGGTTGCACATATTTAATCTGGTGATTTGTTACATAAATGTATCTATAAAGTCATCATGTAGCACTGTCCTCCTGTTCATTGATTTGTTCAAGTGGGCACCAGTAACATCTCCATTATGAGACTTGTTGTCACTGTTTTTGGCATATTGAATATGCCAAGGGGAGCTTGCCAGGCTCTGCCATGTGGGCAGGATACTCACAGTAGCTTGCTGTGCTCTCCAAGAGGGATGGAGGAATCGAACCTGGGTCGGCCGTGTGCAAGGCAAATGCCCTACCTGCTGTGCTATCGCTCGAGCCATCATCACTATTGACTATAAATCTAACATGGATAAAGTGTCTTCATGTCCTCTGGTAATCTACCACTTTGCCTGCTAATTCCTAAACAACTCTTGATCTATTACAATTTCCCATATTTACATAAGTGAAAAGCATTTTGTAGATATTATTTTATCTAGATTTTTTTACTCAGCATGACTACTTTGCAATCTATCGAAGTTATTATTTGCACCCGGAGCTATTCTTTTTCATTGTTCAGCTCTGCTCCACTGTGTGGATATATCAAAATTTGTTTGTATATTGATTTATTAAAAAGGCCGGAGCGATAGCACAGCGGTAGGGCGTTTGCCTTGCACGCAGCCAACATGGCCAACCCAAGTTCGATTCCTCCGCTCCTCTCGGAGAGCCCGGCAAGCTACCGAGAGTATCTCGCCCACACGGCAGAGCCTGGCAAGCTCCCCGTGATATATTCGATATGCCAAACACAGTAACAACAAAGTCTCCAATGGAGACGTTACTGGGCCCACTTGAGCAAATCGATGATCAACGGAAGGGCCTTTACTTACTTGATTTATTAATGGGCATTTGGGTGAGTTTCAGTTTTTGACTATTATGGTAATATCTTATTTGGTAGATTGATACTTATTTAAAGTTGGATTTTCTCTTATTTGAAAATGGGTAAGTAATCTGAAAGTGGAATGTTTACTACAATATCTTTTAAAAAATCATGATTAATTTTTTTATTTTTCCTTTTCAGATACTGAGGCGAGCAGACAAAAATGGTAAGAAGAAAAATATATAGCTTTTGTTCATTAATATTTTACCTTTTAAATCAGTTTTTAATGAATAATAAGGCAGAGTGGAGAAATTGACACATAAAATGTTAACTTTTTCCACCAAGAGATTTAGGCAAGTTCATAGCATCAAATATTCACGAGAAGTTGAAAGAACTATTTATATTTGATGGGAAGGGGGAATTTATGCCTTAGAAAGAAAGAACCATCTTATTTAGGTTCTGAGTTTCCTATTGCTGCTTTGATTTTAAAGTACTAATATCTTCTAGTTTTGAATATTTACTGTATACAAGGTATCGAACAAGTGCCTTGCATGCATTATGCTTTAGATTTAACAAGATATAATGCTGAAATTAAACAATAGGAACAGATCTGCAGCTAGTCTGCATGAGTATTCAAACTAAATGTAGTAGAATCATTGGGGCTGGCTTCTGCACTCTAAGACCTTTTTCTGTATCCATTACCAGATTTAGTTTTACTCCTTGAGTCTTGACCTTGAAATAATAATGTACCGAGACTAATAATCTACAGAAAGGGAGAAAAGAGAAACTAACAAGAAAAAAATGTGTAAACCAACTACCATATAAATGATGCATCTCTACGCTGTCATAATCAATAATCTTTGACCCTTTGACTCCAAAATAAATTTTGTTCTATGGGTACCAAATCAGAGCTTATTGAGTTTATGTTGCTGTGATAGTAGAAGGACACAATAGACATTTATTGTTGACAAAGAGTTTCCTGGCAAATTTAGTTTACCAGAAGTCCTTTTCTTTGTTTAAAATACGATTTCTTATCTAGGGGAGATTACAGACAGAATCCAAAGCAGGCCGTTTAAAGACGCACATTACAGCCTAGTTAGCCGCTACACAGCCGAATCAAGAAAAGCTTAACTGGTGCTATCAGCATTTTAACTCAAGAGAAAAGATGTTAATCCACGGAGAAATAAAAGTGTCCTAGATCCTTCTACTATTTAACTTTGTATATCCATCAAAATGCTTTCTCAAACTATGTCAGAGTGATTGGAAGCTTATCAAGTCAGTGGCACTTTTCCCCTCTGAATGACTTGATTTAATGTTAAGACAGCCATAATGATGCGATCACCCTTTCTCTCACCATCAGCCTTCTGCCCGACAGTCACGGTGCAGTGTGAATAGCCCATATATTTCCATGCCACCAGCCTCGCATCTCCCTCCTTATTGCTAGCTCATTAATGCGTGTTTTCTTCCTCTGTATACAAACCCCTAGTTCTCTCAGGTCATACTGCCCATTTCTTGGATCAAGTATGGAAGGTCTTTATTATCTTGACATTTATCACTCTTCTAGGCATTAAAACATGTCCTATATAAAAAGACTTCAAAATAAAAAACCCAGAATGATTTAATGGACTTTATGATGCCTTCATACATCACGTGGTATAGAGTGGCTACTTGCTCTGACTGTCCCAAGTAGTCCTGTGCAGTCCCATATTTCCTATTCCTGGATATCCTGGTATTTCACTTCCACAAGGCTGGAGTGATAGCACAGCAGTAGGGCGTTTGCCTTGCACGTGGCCGACCTGACCAACCAAGGTTCGATTCCTCTGCCCCTCTTGGAGAGCCTGGCAAGTTACCCAGAGTATCTCGCCCACACAGCAAAGCCCAGAAAGCTACCTGTGACATATTCAATATGCCAAACACAGTAACAAGTCTCACAATGGAGACGTTACTGGGCCCGCTCGAGTAAATCGATGAACAATGGGAGGGCAGTGACAGTGACCCTTCCACACACCTTGAAGCCTGTCCTTAGCCCCAGGTCTAATATGCGGCCAAAGCTGTCACTTGTCCTTATTCCTATCATCTCCACCAGTCCCCCGAGACACTGGGCGTTTGTACTGGCCACACTTACAGAGATGATTCCTGCTTGGACGTGTACCTGCTCTAATCTTTCATCTCCTAACCAGCTGGGAACCCTCATTCTCTTTCCTCACAGGAGGCTGCACCTGAGAGGTCAGTGGGATCCCCCAGGCTGGGTACCTCCCTCTCTCTGTGCTCTCCCCACTTGGACATGAATTGATTGTTGCCCCTTCTGGGGATAAGGATAACAGTCACTTACAGTCACTTACACACATGGCTCTCAAGGGAAGGGAACTTGTCTTATAGGAACCATTATGGCCCGCCCCTAGACACTCGTTGAATGAATTTCTAATGACAGAGGACCTTTCAGTTCCTCTTCATCCCCCTTCTCTCTGGCCACTCTACCCCTGTCTTTTGCCCTTTTCCTTCCTCTTCTCTGTATAAATGGAGGGGAGGGGGGATCAGGAAGTTTTGGCAAGTAAAAAGCTCTTCACCCTTAACATCTCTTCTATAAAATGGAGATAGTGGCTTCTATGTCAAGAGGTTTTTGTGAATTTTAAAGAAGGCAATACATATATGCACCCAGACTAGCACCACACAGACATAAAATATAATTTGTTGTTTTGGGACCACACCTGGTCATGCTCAGGCTTACTCTGGGCTCGGCACCCAGGGATCACTCCCGGCGAGTTTGGGAGACCATATGGCATGGCAGGAATGAATCTAAGTGGGCCGCAATCAAGCCAAACACAGCCCCCACTGCTGCCCCCGAGATTTACATCTGTAGATGTCCAAACTGCCAAAGCCAACAGGACTGTATGCATGAGACACAATCACACTTCAAAATGTGCTTTGAAGGAGGCAGGCTGGGGGGTGGGAGGGGACCTGGAAGACGGTGGGACATTAACACTGGTGGTTTGGTGTTGGAACATCGTCCGCCTGAAACTCTATCATTGACAGCCTTGTAAATCATGGTGCTTAAATAATTAAAAAACCAAACCAAACCATTATACTGCTCAGTTTGCTGTTGTTAGGATTCAGCATTGCTATCACTGTCATCATAGAAAGCTCGAAACTGCTTTTTGAGCCATTGTGCCTTGACTGTTGGACATTTATAGCGACATTCCAGCCGTTTCTGTTCCAGTGGAGATATTTGCTGTTGTTGTTTTGTTGGGGAGAGACTATTTACTATGCAAACTTGAAAAAAAAAAAGGAAAAGGGATACTGGATAATCAAATGTAAATGAGAAAATATCAGCTTAAAAAAACATCTTTCTGCACCATGTGTTCATCACATTCTGTATTTGCAAAGAAGCAGCTGCTACATTCCTTGATCTCTGGGTAACAGACCCTCATGTGATAGAATCCCTTGTGGACTGCAGAACCTGTGACACATTTACCAAGGGAAGACGGGTCGATAAGCAGTTTGATGGCTGGCCTGCCGGAGTACAGAATTAGCCTTTGGAGTCTATCTGGCATGAAAGAGAAGCTGCTGGGAAAATTTCTATTTTACCAAATGCCCATTTTCCAGTGTTAATTTTACATGAGTGATGACTAGCTAGAATAACGGGGTCTTGGAGAGATTTTTGATTTGGGTTATTTTAAAATTTCTGCTTCTTTTAGGGGATGGTGTTTGGGGGGGGTACATGCCTGGCTATGCTGAGGGTTTATTCCTGCCTCTGTGCTCACAATCACTCCTGATGGGGTCAAGGGACCTTCTGGAGCACCAGGAATAGAATCCAAGTTAGCTACATGCAAGGCAATCAACTTACCTTCTGTGCTATCACTCTGGCCCCTGGTTTGGGGTGTTTTAAAATCACAGGCTGGAATCCTGGATATAAAGATAGACCTCAAAATAGGACTGCTTAGCAGAGACAGAAATGCTTTGATTGAAAGAGTCTAGAATTAAAGTTAGAAATGCAAAACTCCAGGAGAAGCTTACTTATATCCATGTAGAATTGAGATTGGAAAATAGGCATTTGGAAAATCTGCTAAAAGATGATTTTTAACCTTAGAGAAAGACATAATGAAAATGCTTAGGGTAATGAATTAAATCTTTGAGTTCTGCTTTGGATATGTGTCAGCTGCATTCCTGGTCATCAAATAGGTACATTGTATAGGAAGCGTCTTGATCCCCACTTAATGATTAATTAAGATGGCCTTCCACTCCTCAAAGAACTTTAATTCTCTCCACTTTCCTGTCCTTTGTAGCATGTCAGGGCAAAGACCACTCCTATTTCTTTCCCACCAAAAATGATTAGCAAAATGCCTGTCACAATGTAGGTGCTCAATAAATATTTGTGACCTTATTATTAGAGGTTTATTGTCAACAATTGACCTGGAAAACTGAAGAAGATATAATCAAGTTAAGCATTGTTATTATTTATCTGATATGTATTAGTTAATAGTATTATTTAAATCATATTATTTGTCTCCATTCTATTATTGCTTTGGTAATTCTATTAAAGTCTACATAATAGATAACTTAGAACAGTAGTGAGAACATAAATCCTAGGAATATGACCTTAAACACATTACTCCACTTCTCCTTGACTCAGCTTCCTCATCTATGAATGGAGGATAATATTTTTTCTCTTACAAAGTTGACTTGATAATTAAATGAGATTATGCCTATAACACAGTCTTTATCTCACAAATTGTAGTAATTGCAGAAGTAAGTGCTCAACATTTTAACTTTTTAAAATTTATATCATCATCTTAAAAAATGAATAGGAAAGAGAGGTTAAACAAATTTTTTTCTGAGTTACATTGTATGCTAAAGAGGTAACCAGGATTCTTTCTTTTTCAAGCTACAATAACCAAACTTTATTTATTTTTCTTTTATTATCTACCTGCTCTTTTTTAAAATTTTTTATTAATGAGACATCCTGAGGTACAGTTGCAGACTTACAAATTTTTGTGCTTGGGTTTCAATTATACAATGATCAAATACCCAAATCTCCACCAGTGCCCATTTCCCATCAACACGGATCCCAGTATCCCTCCCACCTTCCATCCCCCCACCCCACCCTGCCTCTGTGGCAGGGCATTCCCTTTTGTTCTCTCTCTCTTATTGGGTGTTGTGGTTTGCAAAAGAGGCAATAAGTGACAATCATGTTTGGTCCATAGTCTACTTTCAGCATGCTTCTCCCATCCTGAGAGGATCCTCCCAACACCTTTATTTGGTGTTCCCTTCTCTATCTGAGCTCCCTTTTCCCCTAGCATGTGTGGTTGGCCTCCAAGTCATGGAGTAAAATTCCTGTAACCAGGATTCTTGAACCTCAGTCTGACTACTAATTTGTTGAGCTTTTTATTTTATATTATATGCAAATATGTACTTATATTATTCCACACGTAGATAAGTATAGTTGAAACTATAATTTGACTCTTTAAAAACATTTGAATATAATCTTTTGATTATTCAATGTAAAGTAGTTTTATTGACTTAGTACATTAGATGTTTCTTGGTAGTCTAAAAGAATTTTGACTCCATTTTTTTTGGGGGGGCACACTCAGAGATGCTAGTGACTCACAGCTGGCTCTATGCTTAGGGATCACTGCAAGTTGTGCTTGGAAGACCTTGTGGGGGTGTTGAGGATCAAACCTGGGTTGGCTGCATGCAAGGCAATCACCTTACTGGCAATATCTCTGTTCCCAAGAATTGTAGCTCTTACAATAAACATTCCACTTCAAGAAAATAACTCTGGCAATAAAACTCTAGTCTAAGAGAAGTTCACATTTGGGAATTTTTTGAAAACTTCATTGGATCACTATAAAACCAGTGTTAACACATTAAGTGAGAATTGTGAAGTACTTTTCAATTTCATTGTTTAAAGTTTGATTTAGTCAATTAACACATAAAAATGTAACCTCGGTTAAAGGGGTGAAATAAATATTCTGTAAATTGGAGTATTTTCCTTAAAGACAGAACATTTCAACGCCTTTTGGAAATCTGTGATTTTTTGTTTTTCTGCATCTTGATGTGTTACTTAGTCAGGCATCATTAACCAACCTCCAGTGTACCACAGTCCATTTTGAGAGTCTAATCAGGGATTCTAACTGCACAGAAAGATCAAAATGTGAAAGACTAAGCCCTGGATATGCATATTGACGTAAAGTTGATTTTCATTTCATCATTTACCACTAATTTTTCACTTGGGGAAAATGGGTGAAACAATCAAATCACAAAGCTATTGGCTACTCAAAGAGTCCTATTCCCTTCCCCCCCCCCCCCCCGAGGCATATGTAAATTCACCATTTCTTTGATTAGACATCTTCTGGAATTGCAATAGAGTTAGATCCTGGTGAACCTACATAAAGTTGGAATAAACATGAATTTTTAAAATGTGTATAATTTCTCCAACCTAGTGAAGATCACAGCTAAGCCTTTTTTTTTTTATTAGTGAAACACCATGAGGTACAGTTATAGACTTACAAATTTTTGTGCTTGGGTTTCAGTTATACAATGATCAAGTATCCATCCCTCCACCAACACCCATCCTCCACCACCACGGGTCCCAGCATTCCTCTCAACCCCCCATTCCCCCCATCCCACCCTGCCTGTGTGGCAGGGCATTCCCTTTTGTTCTCGCTCTCTCTTTTGGGTCCTGGGGTTTGCAAGAGAGGCATTGAGAGGCAATCATGTTTGGTCTATAGTCTACTTTCAGCATGCTTCTCCCATCCTGGGAGGATCCTCCCACACCCTTTATTTGGTGCTCCCTTCTCTGTCTGAGCTTCCTTTTCCCCTAGCATGTGTGTGGTCTCCAAGTCATGGAGCAAAAATTCCTGGTACTAATCTCGGCCACTCCTGGGTGTTAGTCTCCCATTTTGTTACTTTATGTTCCCCAAATGAATGCAATCTTTCTGTGTCTATCCCGCTCTTTTGACTCATTTCACTTAACATGATACTTTCCATGTAGTACCACTTGTATGTAAATTTCATGACTTCATCTTTTCTAACAGCTATATAGTACTCCATTTTGTAAATGTACCAAAGTTTCTTTAACCAGTCATCTGTTCTCGGGCACTCAGGTTTTTTTTCAGATTCTGGCTATTACAGCTAAGCATGGTTTACCTTAAAGATTCACATGTTAGTTTTTAGTTGGCTAAAATCATAAAGTGTTGACTATCATGTAACTTATTGTACTGAGAGTGAGATGAAAAATGGTGGTATGGACTTCCAACATCTGTGAACACAACTGACAACAGAAATTCTGGAGTATCAGTTGTTTGCCCCCAAGATCACTGGGCTGATTGGGAGGCAACTGTGTGGCCTCAGGATACACTCAACCTGAATAGTACTGATTTCAGAAAAGTAAAAATTTCAAAATTCCAAGTACAGTTTCTCCTGAATACAGATCTGTTTGCTCCATCTTAAAGTTATTTTTTTGTTTCAACTTTGCAAGTGGAACCATCTTAAATTGGAGACTGTATGTGTCTACCCGCTTGAAAGTCAAAGCAGACTTTTGAGTGAATCATCAAAAAAAAAAAGTGCCTTCTGCCCCAACAGTCACCTTTTTTTGACAAAGAGTGCTTATCAAGCATCACAGGGTGTGGGAGGTAGGAGTGGGCGCTGGATTGGAATGATTTTTTTTCTTTAGTAAAAGCAAACAAATGTTCTATTTCCATAGTATTTATTATTAACATCTAAAGTAGTTATTGCTTATAAATGAATTGTTTTTCTTTCAACCACCAAAAACTATAAAAATTCATAACTTAGCAATACTTATCAGTTAGAGAAATTTTAGATTGAAATTCCTGAGCTCATGATGAGGCTACCTTGGACCGCCAGGGGCTCTGTTGTCAGAGCTGGTCTGCAGTTACATCCTGGAAGGAGCAGGAAAAGGACCTGCCTGCAATGTGGCTTCTTCAAGAAAAGTTTCCTATGACCCAGATTCTTGGATTGGCAGCCCAGAATTCCTTTCCCTTTCTGTTTCATCCAAAATCGTTTTCTGTGCTCCAGGAGTCCTATAATGTTATAGTTAGTCTTCTCATTTTGCTGTCAGATGACCCAATTTCAATTCCGTTTCATTTCCTCTGTCATCTGGCCAAGTGCTAACTTAAGTCGTTCGTCTGTAAAATGGAAATAAAAACACTTTCTTCTTTGGCTTGTTGAAAGACTACTTACACACTTACAAAGATGAACACGTTTACAAGGGTGTCTGACCCTTAGGAATTTATTAAAGGTATTAATAATTTTTACATTTCATTTGAATTTTTATTCTTATTTGCAGTTTGGAATGGACAATCCTGTCTAGTTTTAACTCATTCTGAATTCTCCATCTGTCATTACCAGATAGTCTTTTCATGATGAGTTGACTAAGGCCTCTGAGCATCCCTGGTGTTTTCTACCTTTGTCCTGGTAGTTCTGCCTTGCCTATGTTTATAGATCAGAAATCTTATCATAATTTTCTCCATGTGCTTGGAGTTGGTTCTGTATGTCTAAGACATCTTTTGAGTTCTAACCTTCACAGTGGAAACTAAGAAAGAAATCTGTCTTTATGTATATAAAGTAAATAAATAGTTTAGGGCTGGAGATAGCTCAAAGGATTGAAGTGTGTGCTTCACATGCAGGGGGCCCAACTTGATTCCAGGAACCATATGATTCCCCAAGAAGAAGAGTCGCAAACATCAACCCTTTGAGCACCAATGAGTATAGCCCCCAAATAAAATAGTTAAAAATAAGATGACATAAAAGGATAATTAAAGTAATAAAATTATGTTATACATAATACATCAAAGGCTGTCTTTGACTTTAACATGCTGCAGTGCTGGTTTATGTTGACCTTGTATTCCTAGTGTCAAAATAACCAGTGGGTCACTGCATTCCTTCCAAAGTAGCAACCATTTGGTCTGGGGTTGATTCATCAATAGACTATATGCTTACCATGTGTGAAATGCTTGATCCAAGTGCTAGAATGGAAAACAAAATAACACAGTTTGATTTTTATTCGGAGAAATGGTTCAACCAGTCATTATTTACAGAGGTTTAAAAACTTTTTATGAAAGGAAGGGAAACACTGCATATAAATGATAGTGTAAGTTTCTATAGTGCAAGAGAGAATATAGTAAATTCTTGTCTTCTTCCATCTTTCATTCATTTTGCTACTATTAGGCAATGCTCTGAATTGCTACACTCTATACCAGGCACTAAAGATATCGAAGTAAATGAGACAAACTCAAACTCCGTACGATATGCAGTGTGTGTGTGTGTGTGTGTGTGTGTGTGTGTGTGTGTGTATGAATTGCACTGGGGGGAGATAAACATGAACTACAAAGTAATACACACTCCATTGTATGCTGTGACGTGTCTGCATAGAAAATCTATCAGAATAAACTTTATGTAGTGTAAATCTGAGCTTTCTGTTAGAAATCCATCTTTTGCTACCTATGTTTTACCTGTACGCAAAGCCTAGACTGCTGAACATGAATTTACCTGACTATAGTTCTCTTCATTATCATTAAAAGATATGACTTCTAAGTTTCTCAGCCCCCAATCTCTGTCTCCACACAGCTTACCCAGCTGAATGGGCTTGGATTTAGTTAAAATTAATCCATCCAGTGAAACCTGTTCAGAATTTAGTTTGGCACAGAAATGGCTTGGGAGTTACGAATTGATTTAGAAGCGAGTTTTGTTACATGGAACTGTTATTTTTGGTGCTTACTAAAATCCTCATGCTTGACTTCAAGGGCTGTTATGATGAATGAATAAAACAACACTACACATGCACGTTGTGTATATGACAAATACATACCTTTGCCTAATTTCTCACTTTTCTGCACTTTTATAGTTTCATAGCATATACCACACAACGCCACTTATCACAGTTACACAGTTTGTGTATATTCCTTTCCCTTATTTGAATGCAATTTTTTGAAGGCAGTAACTACGTTATTTATCTTTATGTACTTATTGACTCACACATTGCTTGAGTAATAGTGTTTCATAAACATTACTAATCATTACTAATTCATTGCAATGTATGCGGCCATAGAGAAAAGTAAGTCAAATTCTGTCCTGGAAATTGAGAAAACTTCGTGAATTGTAACTCATCCAGGTAAACTCATGTAGGCTAAGTGGCTGTCAGAAATTTTAAGAAAAAAGAAAAACAAGGACAGAGCCTGAAAGGAATGCGTAGGTATTAGTTACTAAACACAAATCCTCGATTGGAACAAATCTCTCGCATGCATTTTACCATGCTCAAATCTACCACCAAGTACAAATTTCAGAGGCTTCTTTCTCTAATAACTTGACATCTAATCCATTAGCAGCCTGTCTGTTTACTCCACTGTTAGAATATCTTTGAAGCCTAATTATTTTTCATTACTTCCAAATCGCTATTCTCGTTCAAGCCTTCATAACCTTGCATTTACACTATTGAGAAATCTCTTATATTAGAGGAATAAAAGGACTCAATAAATCCACAACAAAGGTGAGTCAGATAAGAAACTGGATTAGATATTTTTAGCTGGATAACTAGCAAAGAATTGGTGATTATTTGGAAATGTCTAATGACAGAGAGGGAGGTGCCTACTTCTGCTTAGTGGAGGTCAGACATCGAGGCTTGGCTCACTGGGTAACAGTAATCTCGATTGATAGTGTTTTCCATATTGAAAGCTTCATTTGTTGTGATTTGTTTTGTAGTCACATTTAATTATGAAAAGTGATGAATGAATATCTGTTTCTTTGCTAAGAAGTAGACTCTTTCTTCTCCTTTAATATTCTAAATCACATCTGTATTGTTAAAGTATATGAAAAATTTAATAGACTGTATATTAAATTTAATAGGTTGTCTTACATGGCTATAAGAAAATTGCTTCAGATTCTAAAAGAAATTAATATTACAGTAATAACAATAAATAATTCTGGCAAGGGATTACTGTGTACCAGATGCTGTGCCAGGAATGATTTTATTGTATCTTCATAATAATCAGCAAGAAGGATAATATCATTATCCAGTTTTATCAGTGAGTAATCTGAAATATAAGAAATTTGTTCAATGACATAAAGCAAGTAAATAAGACACATTCAAATTCACCTCTAATTCAAAAGTTTTATAGAGTACTTAGACTAGGATGCTTCATTTTGCTCTGCTCTAGATCTTATGCTCTTGAAATCTAGAAATATAAACTTTTCCATATAAAAAATGTTATGTGACTAAGTGTCATTTAAAGAAAATGACAAAAATATATGGAATAATTGCCATTGAGTCTGTTTGAAGGCTGCATGGTATAACAAAGGTTTGGAACCAAAAGAACCATCTTGACACTAGCATTTGTTCTTTAATCATTTGCCAAATATTCTCTGCTAGGAACTGTGGTAGGTGATTGTAGATATATAGATATATGTATATATATATATATATATCTATATATGCATATGTAGAATTATATGTTTAGTGTATAGTGGATATTCAAAGGATTTAAGTTTCCCTGGAGGGTATCATGTTAAGTGAAATAAGTTATAAGAAGAAAAACTGGATGATCTCAGTCATCTGTATATGGAGAAATACAAGGGAATAGACAGTAATGAATGATGACTAATTTTTGGCCTTTGAGATACTGTTGGAGTAGAAGAGTGGAATGCTGGATGAATTTAGTTGGTCAGTTTGAATTTTAGCCATTGAAAATGTATTCAAGACACTTGTAGAATTATATAAGAAAAAAACCTCCAACCCCATCAAAAAATGGGGAGAAGAAATGAACAGAAGCTTCCTCAAAAAAGAAATACAAAAGGCCAAAAGCCATATGAAAAATGCTCCACATCGCTAACCATCAGGCAGATGCAAATCAAAACAACAGTGAGATATCATCTCACATCACAGAGACTGGCACACATTCAAAAGAACAAAAGCAACCAGTGCTGGGGGGCATGTGGGGGAAAAGGGACGCACTTTCACCGTTGGTGGGAATGCTGACTGGTCCAGCCTTTCTGGAAAACAATAAGGACAGTCCTTCAAAAATTAGAAATTAAGCTTCCATATGAACCTGCAATACCACTTCTGAGAATATATCCCAAGGGTGCAAAACAGCACAGTAGAAATGACATCTGTACTTATATGTTCATTGCAGCACTGCTCACAATAGTCAAAATCTGGAAACAACCCAAGTGCCCTAGAATAGATGACTGGTTAAAGAAACTTTGGTACATTTACACAATGAAATACTATGCAGCTGTTAGGAGAGATGAAGTCATGAAATTTTCTTATAAGTGGATACACATGGAGAGTATGATGTTAAGTGAAATGAGTCAGAAAGAGAGGAACAGACATAGAAGGACTGCACTCATTTGTAGAGTATAAAACAACATAACATGAGGCTAACACCTAAGGATAGTAGATACACGGGACAGGAAGATTGCCCCACAGCTGGAAGCCTGCCTCATGAGCATAGGGGAGAAGGCAGCTGGAATAGAGAAGGGATCACTAAGAAAATGATGGCTGGAGGAATCGGTCAGGGTAGGAGATGTGTGCTGAAAGTAAATAATAGAACAAACATACCTCTCAGTATTTGTATTTCAAACCATGATGCCCAAAAATAGAGAGAGAGGGAGAGAGAGAGAGAGAGAGAGAGAGAGAGAGAGAGAGAGAGAGAGAGAGAGAGAGAGAGAGAGAGAGAGAATATGAGGAATATCATCTGCCATGGAGGCAGGGGGAGGGCAGGCAAGGCGGGGGTTACTGGGTATATTGGTGGTGGGGAATGTGTACAGGTGGAGGGATGGGGGTTTGATCATTGTGTGATTGTAACCCAAACATGAAAACTTGTAACTTTCTCATGGTGATTCAATAAAATAAAAAAAAACCTTCTTCATATTGAAAAATAAAATCTAAAAGCCCCCCCCCCCCCAAAAAAAAAGAAAATGTATTCAATCAAAAGAGTAATTCGATGGCAGGGGATAGCAGCAGATAAATAGATAAATGGAAACCTCCAGCCATTCTCTCTGTCTGTCTCTGTCTCTGTTTCTGTCTCTCTCTCTCTCACTCTATCTTTCATATTTTCCTTTCAGACATTATTATAGCTTGCAATACTGTTATTGAAAGGGCATCATGCATATCACTTTACCTCCTTTTCAGCACTCAGTTCTTGTCCAGAGTGATCACTTCCTACCATCATTGTAATGATCCCTTCTCTGATTTCACTCAGCATGATTCTCTCCATGTCCACTCATGTATAAGCAAATGTCGTGACTTAATTTTTCCCAACAGCTGCGCAGTATTCTATTGTGTAGATGTACCATAGTTTCTTTATCCAGTCACCTGTTCTTGGGCACTTGGGTTGCTTCCAGATTCTGGCTATTGTGAATAGTGCTGCAGTGAAGACGGCTTTTCTGCATTATGTTTTGAAACCTCTAGGGTATATTCCCAAGAGCAGTATTGCTAGATTGTATAGAAGCTTCATTTCTATTCTAATTTATTGAGGAATGTTCATATTTTTTTCCCAGAAAGTCTTTCCAACCAGCAGGGAATAAGAGTCCCTTTCTCTCTGCATCCACACCCGCACGGGTTTTTCTTTTTGATGTGTGTCAGCCTCTGTGGTGTGAGATGATAACTTATTGTTGTTTTGCTTTCCCTGATAATCAGTTATGTTGAGCAAAAAAATAACATAATTCTTTTGGGAGAAGAAACTAGCTGGGAGAGGAATGATTTTCCAGGGGAATAGAAGTGAGGACAAGGAAGCAATTCAATTATATATAGTATTCTTTTTCTCTAATGCTTATATTACAAAATTTTTTATTTTGCAGCACAATTTGCCTACACAATTCTTTGCATTGACAATCTTGAATCCATATTGTCTACAAATGCTAAATGTTCCTCCAACAAATGTTTCTTCTGGCATTCTATGAGAGGCTGAGTAATTGGGGGTGTGTTTTCTTGTTTTTCTCTCAGTCTTGCATGAAATGTTATTGTTAATTTCCCATGGAAATGACTTAAAACAATTTTTACTAAACTGGAATCACATCCTCTTTTAGTTATGAAAAACTAATCACATTCATTCCCTCAAGATACGTTTTTTCTTTTCCAAGTGATAAAAATACTTTTATATGAGAAAAAAAAAGCTTTCTGATCAAGTCAATATTTAGTATCAAGTCAGTGAAGAGCCAGACACTTAGCTGGGTTATTCTGTTCTCTTCTAGATATTTTTGGCAGTTAGTAGATTTTTAAACCAAAGGCAACTGTAATGATCAGCACCCAGAATTGTGTACCAGGTTCTGTTTTTCAGGGATTTTAGCTGAGTTAATTAACCATTTTATTTGCATGTTTGGGGGCCACATGTGGCTGTGCTCATGTTTTATCCCTAGCTGTGTAGTCAAGATTACTCCTGGTGGAGTAATTATGGTTCTGGAGGAACCATATGTGGTGCTGGGGTTCAACCCATGTAGGCTGCATGGGAGACAAGTGCGTTACCTGCTGAACTATCTCTTTAGCCCTTGAATTAAGTAGTATTAATGTATTTTAGTTTTTTTTCTGTCTTAGGTATCTATATATATGCATATATATAACAGAAAAGAATTTATAAATGCCTATGAAGTTATTGTGATGAATATAATCAATGAAATACCAGTAAAAACCTGCTTGATAGATAACATTTTTATTATATGGGTAACACATAAAACAGTCTTTCAATTAATTTAAGAAAATATGAGAATAAAGGTACCCATGTCTGGGGGTTGAGAAAATAAATCTGCTGGTCTCATTATAGCAAAAAATGTCTGTTTCAAAATATATCATAAGTAAAAATAATGCATGATGCAATTTATTCACATCATGTTATATGTTGGACTCCCTACCCTAAAAAATGCCCCAATAACATATCTCTCCTCTCCAACAATCCCTTTTCTTCTGAAGTCGTGGAAACCATTGATTAGTTTTACAATATTAACAACTGCATCTTTTCTAGAACATTATAACACTGGAATAATAAAGTTGTCTTTCAGAGTGGAAATTTTAGTTAACAGTACACATTTAAAACTTATCTATGCCTTTCTATGGCCTGGTAACTCAATTTTTAAAATGATGAATCCCATTGTAGATACATGAGTATACTGAAAGATATCCTGGTTATTTCATATATTTGATGATTATGGGTAAAACTTTATAAAAATTTAAACACAAGCTTTTGTATAGATATTAATTTTTGGTCAATCAAGTAAATTCCTAGGAACATTATTACTGTAAAAGAAGATGGTAGAATTTCTTTCGAAATGTCTGTAACATTTATTTTTCCAAGAACCAAGAATACATATCATGTTGTTCCAAATCCTAGAAGGAAGTTAGTAGTATCTGTTGTGTGTGTGTGTGTGTGTGCATGCATATGTGTGTGTGTGTGTACACATGTGTATAGAATGAGTTCAAACTATTCTGATGGGTACATTGTAATATCCTCTTACTATTTTAATTACTAATTCCTCTTAACTAACAATATTAAAAACATTTCCAAATGCGTATTAACTATTTTAGTACGTTGCTATTGTTTTTAGGATTTTTTGGGGGGGTATAGTGTTTGTTATGATTTTTTTTGTCTTTTGCTTATGTTTTTTTGTTTTGTTTTGTTTTTCATTTTTTGTTAATTTGGGGGCCACATATGCCAATGCTCAGGGCTTATTCCTGGCTCTGTGCTCAGGGATCACTCCTGGAGAGGTTCAGGTGACCATTTGGGGTGCTGGGATCATGTCTGACCTGACTTTCACATTCTTATTCTTGAACTCGTTGCAAATCATTATGCTCAGATACAGGTTTTACAAATATTTCTCCTAGTCCATGACTTTTCATGAAGAATTAACAGATATAAAGATATTTTAAATGTCAATTTTTTATATTTCTTTTTATTAAAAACTTAATTATAATTGCTGTAATAAAGTTTAGGGTATAGAGGTACAAAATTACTGCAAACCCGCCATCATCAGGGTGCCTCTGCCACTGTCCTCTGTTCTTCTTACCCACCTTCATTCCTTCTCAATCCAACCCCACTGCTTGGTAACCAGGTTTGTAATTCAAAAAGGGTTTGTCACTATTCGACCTGTCTATTATTTGATAGACAGGATTTATCATTATTCGATGCTGTCTGTTTCCTTAAATTGTCCCCCTATATTCCACAAGTGAGTGAGATCATCCGGTACTTGTCATTCTCCTTCTGACTTACTTTACTCAGCAAGATGCCCTCCAATTTCTTTCTTTCTTTTTTTTTGTTTAATCAGTTTTTATTTTTTTAATTTTTATTTTACTTTTTAAATTTTTATTAGTGAAACACCATGAGGTACAGTTGTAGATTTACAAATTTTTGTGCTTGGGTTTCAGTTATACAATGATCCAATACCCATCCCTCCACCAGTGCCCATTCTCCATCATTTACATTTTTAAAAAAAAATTTTGTTAGTGAAGCACCATGAGGTACAGTTGTAAATTTACAACTTTTTGTGCTTGGGTTTCAATTGTACAAATATCAAACACCCATCCCTCCACCAGTGCTCATTTTCCACCACCACGGGTCCCAGTATCCTCCCACCCCCCCATCCCCCTGTCCCACCCTGCCTCTGTGGCAGGGTATTCCCTTTTGTTCTCTCTCTCCTCTTGGGTGTTGTGGTGTGCAAAAGAGGCATTGAGTGGCAATCATGTTCAGTCTAGAGTCTAGTCTCAGCATGCTTCTCCCACCCTGGGAGGATCCTCCCAACACCCTTTATTTGGTGCTCCCTTCTATATCTGAGCTCCCTTTTCCCCTAGAGTGTGTGGCTGGCCTCCAAGCCATGAAGCAAAACTCCTGGTACTAATCTCGGCCACTCTTGGGTGTTAGTCTCCTATTTTGTTACTTCATGTTTCCCAGATGAATGCAATCTTTCTATGTCTATCCCTCTCTTTCTGACTCATTTCGCTTAGCATGATACTTTCCATGTAGTACCACTTGTATGTAAATTTCATGCCTTCGTCTTTTCTAACAGCTACATAGTACTCCATTGTGTAGATGTACGGAAGTTTCTTTAACCAGTCCTCTGTTCTCAGGCACTCAGTTTTTTTCCAGATTCTGGCTATTGTAAAGAGTGCTGCAATGAACAAACAAGTGCAGATATCACTTCGACTATACTTTTTTGCCTCTCTGGATGCCCTCCAGTTTCATACATGTTGCAGCAAACTGCATTTTTTCTCTTTTCCTATCTCAGCATAGTGTTCCATTGTATATATATGCCACGACTTCTTTACCCATTCACTGGTAATTGTTCAAATGGGTTGTTTTCAGATTATGGCTAGAATAATTGCTACAATGATTATGGCCCCTCACATATCCTTTCAGATGTTTTGGTTTTGTTTTGATTTTTATTTTTGTGTCACACCTTGCTGTGCTCAGGGATTACTTCTATTTCTGTGCTCAGGGATCACACCTGGTGAGGCTTGGGAATTGTAAAGCTGGGAATCAAACCCAGGTAGGCCACAAACAAGACAAATGCATTAGTCCTATACTATCTCTTCGGGCCCAAACTAGTATTTTTATATTTTGGGGTAGATGCTGAAGAGTGGAATTGCTGGATCATATGGGAGTTCTATACGGGCATTTTTTGAGAGATCTCCGTTCTGTTTTCCATAGAAGTTGAACCAAATGATATTCTCACCACAATAAATGAGGGTTCCTTCCTCACTACTTCCCAGCCAACATTGACTGTTCCAAATTTTTTTGACATATTCCATTCCCAAAGGTGTGAATGTTATCATTGTTGTGATTTGTGTTACCCTACGTACAAGTGATGGCAAGCACTTTTTCCTATGTCTATTAGCCATACATAAATATTCTTTGAGGAAGTTTCTGTTCACCTCCCTATTTTTCCATGAGTTAAGGGATATTTTTATTGAGCTTTGTGTTTTGTAAATTTCAGATATTAAACGTTTGTCGTATGTATTGTGTGCAAATATTTATCCCATTCAATGGGTCTCTTTTTAGATAGCTTGAGTTTCCTTTGCCATGCAAAGCTTTTAATTTTATGTAGTTTCATGTATTTACTTTAAAATTTTTAGTTTGCAATGATGATAATGACAGGATTTCATCAAAAAATGTTCCAACGCCAAACCCTCCGCCATTGCCTCACCCTCCATCTTTCCCTCATCCTACCTCTCTTCCTATAATGATGTGCTTCCTATTCAAGACTGGTTCTCGGTTTCCATTGCTTTTGAATATTTGCTTCTTTGTTACACTTCTTTATATCCCAATCATGAAAATGTGTTCTGTGTCTATCCCTTGCCTTCTAACTTCACTCAGCATGGTACTCTCCAGATCCGTCCACATAGAAACAAATGCGATGCTTTTGTTTTCCCTTGAAGCCAAGGAGTATTCCATAGAGTGGATATGCCAGTTTCTTCATCCACTCTCCTGCTCTTGAACATTTTGGAGCGTTCCAGATTTGAACTCTTGTGACCCTGTGCTTCCATGAACCAAGGGGTGCAAAGGTGTTTTCTGAATAAAGTTTTTGGCCCTTGTGGTAAATACCCCAAAGTGGAATCGCTGAATCGTATTGAGAGACAGGTAAGAAAAGAACTTTTAGGGCATCACCCTGTTCTCATATGTTCTGGTTTTCCTTTTCCTAAAGTAAAAGTTTCTTTGCCAAACCTTTCAAGTCATTAATTCTTCAACTACTTGTTTGTGGCAAAATGTCTTTATTGAGGCCCTAAATATGAGTCAGTGGTAGAAGACCTGCAATGAAAACTTCAACTTTATCCCATTGCTCTTCTGAATACTGAGTGGCACGCTGGTTGGACTGCCATTTCTGGGGCTTCCGAGCTACAACAAAGTGTGCAGTCTCTGCTATGCCATAACCAAGTGGGTGCAAGTACTGCTGCTAAAGTTTGCAGTCCCTGGCCAACACCCTGACTAGTCTGGGGGCAACAGGGCCAACTGAGTGAAACCCTGGTCATTGCAACAGCAGCAGCAGCAGCAAAAGGAAAGCAAATATCCTTCGTAGTATTCTTCTGTTCTGATAGTCTATTCTTTAAGTTGTCTTTTCTGCTCATAACTTTCTTTTTTTTTTTTTGCCTTTTGGGTCACACCTGGCGATGCACAGGGGTTACTCCTGGCAGTGCTCAGGGGACCATGTGGGATGCTGGGAATAGAACCCGGGCCAGCCGCATGCAAGGCAAATGCCCTACCTGCTGTGCTGTTGCTCCAGCCCCTCTGCTTGAAACATTTTTATATTTTCTCTTTGTTGTAGTTCTCATTTCATGGCATTGACTTCTTTTCTTATTTCAGTTAACAATGTTAAGACGTTTGCTTTGACTTAGTTTTCAGGTTAAATTACCTAGTTCTGTTTATTACATCTGAATTTCCCTGGAGTTTTACTTTGTTTCATTATTTGTAGCATAACCCTCTGATTCTAGATTTTAAGAATAGAGATCAGCATCTGTGCTTTGGGTTAAACAACTGTCACTTCTTGCTTGTCGTGTGAGGATTAGAGGTTGCAGAATATAATTCTGGTTTATGTATCCCAGAAATCGTGGGGTCTGTAGCTTTGAATAGTGAAACATTTGTGCCTGTTTAGACGGATGGAGCTTGGGTGCTCACACAGGGTAGCAAATGAGTGAGCAGAGTCCTGTGATGCTATTAGAAGGCTCTGCAGATTCCAACCTCCTTATTGAGGCCACCAACACTGGCCTAGGGTGCTCAGGGGCCCTTTGGATGCTGGGACTCCAGCTTGGGTCCTTGTCCATGCTTTGACCTCTGGGTTCTCTCAATAGACCTGCAAAGTGGATTTCTTTAATGCCAGGGCTGCTTTTTCTACTCCTGACCCCTTTCTGCCCACAAAGTACAACGTGGATGAGCATTGCCAGAAATACCTTAGATACATTATGTCTTTGACTTTTTAAAATTTTAGCTTTTTGGGTCACACCCGGCAATTCTCCTGGCTCTGCCATTCAGGAATTACTGCTGGTGATGCTCAGGGACCATATGGGATGCTGGGAATCGAACACGGGTCGGCTGCCTGCAAGGCAAATGCCCAATCCACTCTTTCATCTCTCCAGCCCCTGCCTTTGATTTTGAGTCAATTTTTTATCACCTGTATTCAGGAAACTTCTTACAGTATCCAACCTTTTCCTTGGACCTACACATTCTGTCATGTAGCCCACAGTTTAAGAAGATAGATTATAACAATATAGATAGCTCTTGTTTTGTGTTGTACTTGATCAGTGTACTGTTTGGTTTTCGGACCACACTTGGTGGTGTTCAGGGCTTACTGCTGGCTCTGTGCTCAGGGACACTCCTGGCAGTGTCCAGAGAACCGTATGTGGGGCAGGTGATGGGAGCTGGGTCAACCCTATGCAAGGCAATTCCCTCACCCACCATACTATCTCCCCGGCACAGTCTGTCTTTTAATTGCTGTATTTACACCATCTGCACATAAAGAGAAAGCTGACAATGTTGGATTAACATCTACCCGGTTGGTAGTTATTTTCTCTTGCTCTCTCTGCCTTACCTGGTTTTAAGCAGTAATTTGTATGATTCTATTTTATACCATCTCTTAGCAAATTAGTCACATTTCTGGAGCGATAGCACAGCGGGTAGGGCATTCGCCTTACAAGCGGCCAACATGGCCAACCCGAGTTCGATTCCTCCGCCCGGCAAGCTACCAAGAGTATTCAATATGCCAGACACAGTAACAACAAAGTCTCCAATGGAGACGTTACTGGGCCCGCTCGAGCAAATCAACGATCAACGGGAGGGCCTTTATAAAGGGCTGGAGCGATAGCACAGCGGTAGGGCGTTTGCCTTGCACGCAGCCAACATAGCCAACCCGAGTTCGATTCCTCCGCCCCTCTCGGAGAGCCCGGCAAGCTACCCAGAGTATCTCGCCTGCACGGCAGAGCCTGGCAAGCTCCCCGTGACGTATTTGATATGCCAAAAACAGTAACAACAAAGTCTCCAATGGAGACGTTACTGGACCCGCTCGAGCAAATCGATGATCAACGGGAGGCCTTTACTTTACTTTACTTCCCTCTGTTTATAAAATTTAGTGGTTGCCATATGCCATTTTCACTAATGTAAGTTTGTAGCATTTAGTTTTTACTAATACATCTTCAAATTATACTCTACTACTTTGTGGGTATAGCAGATATAGGAGAATATTGCAGATCATTTTGTTCATTATAAAACTAATATAATTTATTTCAATTGGTCATGTGCTATAATTACTGATACATTTTAATATTATTCTCTAAACACATATCTCTTAGATTAATTTAGACAAGAAATATTTTTTAATTTCTTTCATTTACTCTTCCAATGTTATTCTTTCTGCAAATTAAGTCTCAGCAAAATTACCACTTTTCTTCTCCCTAGAGAACTTCATTTAACACTTCATGTAGGAATGAGCTGGTGGCAATTAACTCCTTTAGTCTATGTGAGAAGGTTTTGTTTTTCCTTCACTTTAAAAATAATTTAACTACATATAAAATTCTGGATTGTGTTCTTTTTCCTTCTACATTTCAAATACTTCAGTCTCTACTCTGTGCTTGTGTGGTTTCTGACAATAAATTCATTGTAAATTGCAATTCTTATCACTGGCCCCAGTAGATGTTTTCCTCTATTTCTTTCTGAACTTTCTCTTATTCTTTTCTATTCTGCAATTTAAATGTGTGACATGTTTAAATAAGCAGCTAATATGTCTTTAGATTGTTATCTGGGAATTCCAAGGAGTAATGTTGTTTAATACTCTCACAGCTTTCTATACCTGTGATTTAATTTTTCTCATTAGCTGTGGAAACTTCTTGACTCATTACTTAAAGGTATTTTGTTGTTGTTTGTTTGAGTTTTCTTTCTTTGGGTATTTCACTTATGTGTATGTGACACCGTTTGAAGTTTCTCAGAGTACTTAATATTTTTATTTTTTTCTTATTTTTGTTATGCATTTCAGTTTGAACATGCCCCTGATTTTTTCTTTGGATCTGAAAAGTTCCCTGAGCGTCCATCATAGACATTCTTTAATTAAATTACAAAACATTTTCTAGTATTTTTTCTATTCTCTCTCTCTCTCTCTGTCTGTCTGTCTCTCTCTCTCTCTCTTAGCTTTTCCCGCTCATGGAAACTTCAGCTTCTAGCAACTTATCAAAATTAGTATTTCCGTGTTCATATCGCCTCATGACTCTGGTTACTTTTGCTCTGGATTAACCACTGGTGAATAAGATTGCCCTTTTCCCCACTGATTTGAGATAGTCATTTGACATACAACTTCAGTTCTGTGATGAATCCAAGAAAAGTTATAGAGCTTTCATTTTGTTCCAATTTTTGTTGCCCTGAAGGACAGGCTGATGCCCAAGGAAATGGTGCTTCCTCTTTACCTATGCCCTAAGATAGGAATTGGTCTGCTTTTGTTTTCAATGTAGATACTATCAGTGAGTTGTTTAGAAGCATGTAGTATTGAAAGCCTGAAGAGGAAGAGGCTCTTATTTAGAGATGAGGAAGTTAATGCACAGTGATGTGGAATGACATGCACAAAGTGCTCTGTATGTTTGACAGAAAGTGTTTATCTGTTAAATTGAACAAAAAACAACGCATTGGAACGTCTCTGAATATAGAAGCTAAGAACTTCATTTCAGAGAGAAGGTGCCATTTCTGTTCCCGCCTCTACAATTTGCAAATGTGTGCAAAGATGCGCTGTCCTTTGTCTGCGAAGCCCAGTAATGCATCCCAGGTGTTCATTTGTACCAGGACTTGGCTGTTATAATTGATGATGATCACGTTTTGTTTTTGATCTTGTAAGCTGCACTACTCAAAGTGTTCCAAAATGTTCAAGTAATGCATGAAATAAAAGCCATGTTTTGAAAGGATAATTATTTTAAAAGCTTACAAAAACTAAATTAAAATTGTGATAGAGGGAGGAGAAGCACTGAGATATAGCGCTTTAGAGGTTGGCATATTGATGGAAATAAAACTTGAAGAAGAAACTAAATCAGTGTAAAACGGCCTCCCCCATCCCATAGAAACACCAGACTTAGACGTACAAAAGTTGATTACCTATAAATTAAAATTTCTATTTTAAGACATAATAAATATTATTTTTGCTTGTATACAATATTCTTCAAGGATAAAAGATAGGTAACAATAACTTATATATTGTCTTCACTTAGCAAGAGACCACTAATTAATCCTTCCAAAACAGTATCTACAGCATGGAAACCTGTGTGCAGTTGTGTTAACCTCTTTCTTCTTGCACCAGAAAAGTATTTGCAAACTCTGAAATGTAAAGAACTTTGTTGACACTCCTAGTCCTTTTCTTTCTCAATCTAAGCCTTTTTTCTGGGACAACAAACTGACTTCTAGAAGTCCTCTGTTCCTCTGTGTTCATGAAGCCAGAAATAGCCTCTTCCACCTTCTCTTTTGTCCTCTCCTACCCTCTTTTTCTCCTCTCCTCCCTCTCCTTTTCTAGACTCATAAAATCCTCTGGTCTGCTTGATGCCTTATTCCACTGCTATATCAAATTTTAGCAAGATGGAAACTGAATTTTTTTAAAAAAATTTATTTATTAAATCACCGTGAGAACAGTTACAAAGCTTTCAGGTTTAAGTCGTGGTCATACAATGATCAAACACCCATTCCTTCACCAGTGCATGTTTTCCATCACCAAGAATCCCAATATATCCCCCATCCCACTCCTCCCCATGCCTGTGAGGCAGATGATTTCCACTTACCTCTCTCGACTTTGATTACATTCATTATTTCGACAAAAGATTTTACCCCAACAGTCAGGCCTGCTGAAAAGTCTGGTGAAATAATTTGTTTTCTATTGTTGGTTATGAAGACCATATGATTTTGGATTTCTGATATTTTACTGATTTAGTCTGGATGGATTTCTGCCAAAACCCACATAGTTCCGAGATTGGTTTGTGTGCCTCTGGGGCCATGGCCGTGCCAGAGAGCCACTCATGGGGGTGGGGGGGGCAATTCATGGCCTTGGCAAGGCAGGAAGGATGTGCCGGTTCCACCCACCCCCCATTCCATGAGACCGCAGTTGCCCCGTCACCCCAGTGCATACCTGGCTGTCCAATAAGCTCAAAGGCAGCAGCCACCATGCTGCTGGGCGCGGGGGGGGGGGGGGGGAGGCAGAAGAGACAGACACCCTTTCCCTCTGGGGATTGGGGAGCACGGCACCGTAGCTTAATGCATAGTCCATTCACATTTCTTCTAAAAGCTGCTGGGTTCCTAATTAGGTCCATGTGCCTCTGGGGCCATGGCCATGCCGGAGAGCCACTCGTGTGTGTGTGTGTGTGTGGGGGGGGGGGGGGGGCAACTCGTGGTCTTGACAGAGCAAGAAGCAGAAAGTGAGTTCTTTATTTCACCCCTTACCTTTTTTAAGGGGAAAGAGGTGTCACATCCAGCTGTGCAGAGGGCATAATGACTGTGCCAAGGATTATTTGTGGCAGGGATTATTTGATGCTCAGGGGACCATCTGTGGTGTTAGGGATACAAGTGACATTGGTCATGTACAAGACAAACTCCTTACCCTGGTCTATATCTTGGGCGCCCAATCTCTGCTTTTAGTCCTGTGTTCTTTCTTGCAACGAATGAAAACATCATCCATCTGACTGCTCAGAACTGGAAAGTGTGTACCAACCTGTATTTCTCTATCACTCCAAGTTAATCACAGTTCCTCTTGATTATATTCCCTAAGTGGATTACAAACCTATCCATTTTTTTATCCAACGTTTTTTCGTATTGTCACCACCGAAAATGTACATCACCATTCTATTATGATCACGATCATCCTGTTGTTCATCGATTTCCTCAAGCAGGCACCAGTAACGTCTCCTTTGCCCTAGCCCTGAGATTTTAAAAAGTGCCATATTCAAGGCTCTTTCAGGGTGAAGAGAATGAGACCCATCATTGTTACTGGTATTTGGCATATTGGGTACACTACGGGGAGTTTGCCAGACTCTGCCGTGTGGGCAGGTTACATTTGGTAGCCTGCCAGGTTGTCCAAAGAATGAGATAATAAGATGTCATGCACTTCTAGGAGCTGGGTTTTACAGTCTCTGGGTCTTGGCCGTTGATGGGATTACACGGCACCGGGGTGGGGTGGGGGGTAGTTGGTGGGTGTGACCCCTGCCTACTGGAAGATGGAGGATCTGCGTGGAGGATGCTCAGCCTCGATCCGAGCAGGCTTGGAGATCTCAGCCCCGGGACCCACATGCCTTTGTTCCTCTGCCGGTACCTTCATGCGTGTGGAGAATGGTCTCAACATGATTGGTCATCTCAGCATTGATTTCTTTAAATACTAGGAATTGAGCTTCCATATGACCTAGCAATCCCACTTCAGTGCGTCTACCCTGAGGGTTCAAAAACACAAGTTAGGAGCAACATCTGCATTCCTGTGTTCACTGCAGCACTATTCACAGTTGCCCAAATCTGGAAACAACGCAAGTATCCAAGAGCAGATGAACTGTGAAAGAAACTGTGGTGTGGTACATATACACAATGGAATACTACTCAGCTGTAAGAAAAGATGAAATCACGAAATTTACTGTCACATGGGTGGAGCTGGGAGTATCATACTAAGTGAACTTAGAAAAAAGAAGGAAAGGCACAGACTGATTTCTCTTATCTGTGGGATATGAAGAAACAAAACAGGGGATTAACTACTGTCCAATAGTAATAGAAACTGAGAACTTTTGTGCTGTCGGCAGCTTACCACCGGAAGGAGGAGGGGGAACGACACTGGGACAATTGTGGTGTGAAGTGGATTAGCTGGATGGAGGGGGTGGTGCAGGAATACTTCATGTATGACACCCTATGAATAACAGTCATAAAGTGCAGTACCCCAAACAAGCAAACAAGACATCCCAACAGACTTTGAAAATTCTTTTCCGGGGCTGGATTGATAGTACAGCACGTAGGGTGTTTGCCTTGCACACAGCCAACCTCAGTTTGATCCTAGGTATCCCATATGGTCCCCCAAAGCACCACCAAAAATAATTTCTGAGTGCAGAGCCAGGAGTAACCTCTGAGCATCACTGGATGTGACCAAAAAGGAAAAAAAAAGAAAAACCTCTGTAAAAAAAAAAAAGAAAGAAAAGAAAATACCCTTTCTATCCTTTCAGTCAGGCATGTAATTCAGTACCTCCTTTAGCTTTTCCATAGTTTCTCTGAGAAGAAAAGTGAAAAACGAGGCTTTTAGCCACAGAGTCATCAGAACACTCATTATTCAGTATTTTCATTTAGTAATATGTACATTACTGCTCGAACTCAGTCACTCTAGTAACTGGAGAAGTCTTACCCTGTCTGTCCTGCCCACATGAAACTGTAGTTCTGTTGACTCAGCTCACAGGAGAATGATGAAATATTCATCTAGGAAAACATATTCCACTATAAAATATGGATGTACTACATTTGTTGCAGATCACAGTGAAAGAAATGGAAATGGTGGATTGATTTTACTTTTTCTCATCCCTTTTTTTAAAAAAAATGTAGATGAAAGTGTCTTTCTCCTTCTCTCTTTGACAGACACTTAGATCTGGCTTGTGTCCAGTTCTCCTGTCTGGAAAGAATATGTATTATATAAAAGGAGGTACACAGTAGATATACCAAATTTAGTTTGATATATATAGCAAGTTACATGGGGCTAATGTTTAAAATAGTCATTTGGGGCATGACACTAAAATAGCCCATTCAAACAGGAACTCAAAATTGGCACCAACAATGAATGAAGGTCCCTTTTTTCTCCACATCCATGCCAACACTGGTTGTTTTTGTTCTTTGTGATGCATGCCAGTCACATCCAAGTCTGCTTTACAACATGGAGGACTACTGAAAATCTTCAATTTAGGCTGTCGCACTTTTAAATAAGCAAATGCAGAGTTCCTTTGAAATATTTTTAGATTTTAGTCTTAATGTTGACATTTTATTATTGTGTTTTATTAAGGGAGTGGAAGAAAAATCCTGTTGCAATATGGTTCTGCACTACTACTATTATTTTATTATTAAATAAAATAATAAATCACATTATTTTATTTCTACTTCATTTTCTTGTTTACATTTTTTTAGAAAAGGACAACACAGTTAAGTCTTTTTAACTGACATGACTTTCAAAATAGCAGAATTCATGAGCTCTAATCTCCTATGATAGTAAATCTTATTTTTTGCTATCAAAAAGGCAGCTTGCAGTTTTTCTATCCAAATTGCATGTTTTGCCTGAGTTTTTCCTCAACAAAATTGTCCTCTGTCTGATTTTATCTTAAATTATACTCTTTGACCCTAGACTCTAAATACCACTGTTATTATTATTATTATTATTATTACAATTGAGATAGAGGCAGCAGAGAGAAGTTGCCTAGAGCGGACTTAGAACCTAAAAATTATCATTTGCATCATGACACTGAAACAGGAACACAAAATTAAGCAATGTATGAACCTTTGATTTAAACTTCATTTTGTAATGAGTTGCTGTGCTGTTGAGTGGCTGAGCTGATCTGGCTTAGGGGGATGTGTCAGTAACTCCTTCAGTGCTGGATACAGATCAGAATGTTAAGACCGGTTATGTTATGCATCAATCTACCCAGTTAACTCTTAGCAGGAATTAGTTGGACATTTGGTTTAAGATACCTATTAAGTTTAATAGTGAAATGAAAATCTAAAACTCTCAGAAGGCTTTATGCTTTAAAAAATTAGAATTGAGTCAAGGTAATAGTATAATTGTTAGGGTGTTTGCATTGCAGCAGAGGTATTCATTTGTTTAAACAGTAAAGGAATATGTCCAGTTTGCTGAAGTGTGTTAGCAATCCCACATGCTGTAATCTGCTTGATCAATATATACCTAATGTTCTGCAATCTTTGAGACCCTGTATATGGAAGCAAACCTTTAAGTAATTGCATCTTTCTTGGACTTTTATCGATTGTATAAATATATTTTTGGTACGGCCAGTTAAGTTGCTTATTAGTTGTTTGTCATACCTTGTGATAAGGAAGAACCCAAAATATTCAAAACCATCTAGACATTTTACTAAGTGTACATATTCAAAATCTCCTAACTATGAAGATATGTTAGATTATTTGTTTTCTTTAATACCTTGAATTGTTCTAATTTTGAATATATGTGTACTCAAGTCAACCTGCACAAATATATAAGCAAAGATTTTTTTTTAAAGAGTAAAAGATAAAATAATGTGCAGTGTTAAAATGATTTGCTTCTTTTCTGCTTATGCAATTTCAGATGATGGAAAATTGTCCTTTGAGGAATTCAAAGCATATTTTGCAGATGGTGTTCTAAGTGGAGAAGAATTACACGAGCTCTTTCATACCATCGATACCCACAACACCAAGTAAGGAACTTTTTCAGCATTTGGATTTGCGAATTAGGTAGACTGGAATAAATATAGAGCAATAAAGAAGAGAAAGAAGAGAGTTCTGAAATTCCCCTTCTTTAATAATTTGAAAAACTGAATATGGAATTAAAAATTACCTTCTATAGAAATTTCTTCTAAAATAATTTCAGATAAAACAAAAGCATAAATTATATGTAATTCTAAGTCTCTTCCTTATCAAAAGAGAAGAATTTTATCCTGTTTCCTAGGTTTTAGATCAGATTGTTTCACTTAAAAAAATTGTCCTCAGTTCATACTTGAATTACTAAAGTGGAATGAAGAATTGCAACTCTTATCTGGACAATTCAGATGTGCTGAAGTCTCAGTCACTGTTACCTGAGAACTGTAGACAATGCAGGATGTAGAATTTTCTCTAAACTACCAGTGCATACAGGGATCTGATTTATTTATGTTATGCATGCAGATCTCCTCTTTGCAGTAGTATAAGATTTATAAAGCTTCTATTATATTCTCCTGCAACTTAAATAAGTAAAATAATGAGAAATTGTGTATATTGAACAGCAGAAAGATGATGCTTGATTTGGGTAATTGATCCAAATCACATTATTTGTGTTGGCTGTGTTTACAGAATTTTAATGTGAAAATACACCATTTCAACCTTAATTTGAGACCTGTCAGCTTGACTCTTGCTTAAAATTCACTGTCTTGCTTCAGGCAATTTTTGAGATGGCTTCAGTGTGTTAGCCAGCACCCCAAGAAAATGTTCTTGGACTATCTATGCACCGACGTTTTCTTGAGGCAAAATAATAAGACAAATTTAAAGATTAAGTTCACTTTACTCAAGCAGCTGTCAATTAAAAAAATCAGATTGTGAATTTGACTGTTATTGGGGTTTCCCATCTCTTCTGCAGTGGCCAGTGACTTTTGTTGTCGGAAAAGATACTAGCAAGATAATTTGCTTTATGTTGCTTGTTATAATCAAAGGGTGAAATGAATAATCAAAAATACTCAGTAAAGGGGCTGGAGCAATAGCACAGTGGGTAGGATGTTTGCCTTGCATGCGGTCGACCTAGGTCCGATTCCCAGCATCCCATATGGTTCCCTGAGCACTGCCAGGAGTGATTCCTGAGTGCAGAGCCAGGAGTCAGCCCTGAGCATTGTCGGGTATGACCCAAAAAGCAAAAACCAAAAAACCAAAAATACTCAGTAAAAGAAAATTTGTGAAAATTGTTATATCTCACCACGAGATTGTGAAGTCTTTGTCTGAGGATTAATAAGTTGTTTGTCTTTAGTTGAGCATTTATTGTGTACTGCTCAGAAGGCAGGTACGGGGGTGGAGGGGAATGCAGACATGGTGGAGGGAAGGTCGCTCAGGTGGTGGGATTGGTGCTGGAACATCAAAAGTCTGTAATAACTGTATCATGAACAATTTTGAAAACCATGGTGTTTAAATACATTTTTAAAAAAGATACGTGCAGAAAAGAGCATCAGAAGTCCTTAAGTAAAGTAAGTAAAGTAAAGGCCCTCCTGTTGATCATCGATTTGCTCGAGCGGGCCCAGTAACGTCTCCATTGGAGATTTTGTTGTTACTGTGTTTGGCATATTGAATACGTCACGGGGAGCTTGCCAGGCTCTGCCGCGTGGGCGAGATACTCTCGGTAGCTTGCCGGGCTCTCCGAGAGGGGCGGAGGAATCGAACTCGGGTCGGCCATGTTGGCTGCATGCAAGGCAAACGCCCTACCGCTGTGCTATCGCTCCAGCCCTTATTCTATCCAATAAATCCTAACATGGCTCACCTCTGGTGGGGGCTGGCAATACATTGTGGAAGCAGTGTTTAGTGTATAGAGAAATAGATACAGTAACTGGCATTTCACTCAAATAGATAAAAGCTCTGATTTGATGGATGCCTAGAATGTTAGAATGACTAAGGGCTAGGCTTTGGTATGGTTGGCTCAAGGAATATTCCTTGGGCAGGTGAGTTATAATTGACTGAGTCAAGGAATGGATGGAAGAGTTTTCCAATCAGAGGAGAAAATACAAGACAAACTCTGGAAGCTGGAGGTGAATGGGCGCAGGAAGTATGTTCTCATTACCCGAGTGAAAAACTCATCTGGATAAAGAAACTATGGTACATCAACACAATGTACCTGAACAGCTCAAGGGAAAATGAAGGAATGGAATGAAATTTGGACATGGAAAGTATGATGCTGAGTGAAATGAGTCAGAGGGAGAGTGACAGACAGAAAATGATTGCAATCATTTGTGGGATATGAAAAAAATGTTGTATGAAATTAATACCAAAAGACAGTGGAAATGAGGGTCAGGAGGTCCATGGTTGGAAGTTTTCCACAGGTAGGGTTGGGTGGGTGGGGGAGGGCAGTTAGGACAGATGGGCGCCAAGAGGACAATGGTAGTTGGTAGTTGGAAATGACCACTCTACACAGGAACTGAGTGCAGAAAGGAGGTAATAAACTGATATGCATGATAACCTGATAAGCTTTCATTTCCTCTAATGTAAACCGAAACGTCTAAAAGGAAAGTGGGATAGAGAGAGAGAGAGAGACAGACAGACAGACAGACACAGACAGAGAGAGACAGAGAGAGAGGGAAAGAGAGAGGGAGAGAGGTGTCTGCCATAGAGAGGCAGGCTGGGGGTGGCAGGAGGGAAAACTGAGGACATTGGTGTTGGTGGTGGGAAATATGCACTAGTGAAAGGATGGGTGTTGGAACATTGTATGACTGAACCCCAATCCTGAACAACTTTGTAACTTTATCTTAATGGTGATGCATCAGAAAGGAGGGGAAAGACTAATCTGGAGAGAAGAATGAAAAGGAAGCGATTTTCATCCTGAGATTGCAAAAGTACAATGTTGGCACCTAGAAAACCATGAGAAACTGAGGAATGTCTTTGCATATTATTGTGACTCTGCCGAAGGATAATTTTAAGGGCACGAAGATAGAAAAAAAGAACAAATTGTAGCTAATCCATAAATGACTGCTGGGCAATGCTGTTTCTGTAGGGAAGAAAGGAAGAAAGGTCCTATTGTCACTTCCTGAGAAATGAGACTTGAGTGAGAAAAATAAAGATCAGAATCGTCCTTTGAGGTTCAGGCGTTGACATTCAAATGCTAATACTGTCATATGTGCTAATCACAGTTGTTAAAGTTTTGACAATATCCAGATTTGGAATGATTATTGAGAGTTTAGAACTAGGTGACAGAGGTTTCTAAGTGTGCATTTGCTGGTATTAGTAAAAAAATCGTTTCAATAGATCTTTTTGATGATTTTACTATTTTATGTGTGTGTTTTCGTTGGAGTTCCTTGGACTGCATAGCATTATATTAGTTTACATAAATGTTAATGATTTGAAGCAATGATTCATATGTTAAGCACATAATAATATTTATCCACATTTTTGCTTATATATATCAATAATAAGTGTTTTCTTAAAATACTGGTGTTCAAGTTAATTTAGGGTTTGCATTATAATAGATATTATAGTCCAAAATTCCATTGTAAAGGATCACTGTCAGAAGCTGGAGAGATAATGTAGATCGTAAGGCGCTTGCATTATATGGGCCAACTGCAAGAGTAATTCCTAAACTCAGAGCCAGTCTAAGCCCTGAGCACTGCCAGGTGTGACCCAAACCACCGGCCTATACCCCCAATAAAAAATATTGATTCAGTCATTGGCACTACTTCCACTACCCAGCCGTCGCCACACTCCAGAACGTTTTCCAGACCCGCGCGGCCGCAAGCGGCCGCACAACACATCATAAGACACTAAATACCCATCTTCCGGAATTGTCGTACCATATTTGATAGGATTCAAATATGGTAACACCTACAAGGGTGATTAGAGGTCGCCCCAAAAGCCTCTATCCCTCTCGAAAAGACTGGCAAGCTACCGAGAATATTCCGCCCGCACGGAAGAGCCTGGCAAGCTATCCGCTGTGTATTCGATATGCCAAAACCAGTAACTACAACTGGTCTCATTCACCTGACCCTGAAGGCTTCACCGACATAGCAGCACCGAGAAGGATGAGAAAGGAGAGGCCGACAAAATCTAAAGGCCAACCTAGGCTGCCACAATGAAGGAAGACAAAAATGATCGTCTGTACTTTCAATGCATGTACGCTAGCATCAGATGCACCCATCGAGGACCTGATGGTACAAGCGCGAATGATCAAGTACGACATCATTGGTCTGACCGAGACAAGAAGGCACGAATCTCACCATGCCGTTTTCGACACTGGAGAAGAATTGTTCCTCAGAACATGCGATAAAAGAGGTGTTGGAGGCGTTGGTGTCCTTGTCAACACAAACTTGGCCAAGAGCATTGATTCATTCGAATGCCTAACAACCGGAATCGGACGTTTACATTTGAATAGATGTGACTCACTGCCTGCAGTTTCTATCTTCGTTGTTTACGCACCAACATCTCATTATGATGAAAGAGAAATCGAGAAGTTCTACATGGAGCTAGAGAAGCTCTGTAAAGAAGACCACACCTTCTACAAGATCATTGTGGGTGATTTTAATGCCAAGATAGGACCAAGAAGATCAGCTGAAGAACTTTGGGACCCATGGCCTAGAATGGAACGAACAGGGTAAGAGACTGAGTTCATCATGTCGACCAAGACCATTCATGGTAACTCACAGTTCCAGAAGGCAGAATCTAAACGATGGACATGGGAGTCTCCCGGTGGACGATTCCACAACGAAATAGACCACATCATATTCAATCGATGGTTTTGCCTGACTGATGTCGCTGTTGTCCCAAAATTTCGAACAGGATCGGACCACCGTCTCCGTGCAAAATTCTACTTCACAGAGCGGGGAGAAAGTGCTGCAAAGTTCAAAAAGAGAACTCCCAGAATGACCACCAACTGGAAACTCTTTGGTACTATTGCGGCAACATGGGAAGATGCCATTGTTGACAACATTGACGAGGAATACGATCGACTGGTTCAGCACCTCCATGAATGTGCGAGGAACGCCAAGAGAGAGATAGCCACAAAAAATCGCCTATCTTCGAAAACTCTTGAGCTAATTCACCAGCGTGGTTTGGCGCATGCCTCAGGCAACCGCAAGCTAACGTCCGAGCTCGCAAAGCAGTGCAGAGATGCGATCAAGGAAGACCTCAAAGAGAGAAGAGCAGAAGTACTGGTAGATGAGGCAGAAGCCGGGAAAAGTATTCGTAACGCCCGCCTGTCCTTCGCCAACTATAAGACCAAGATGACTGCCCTCCGACGTCCTGATGGATCCATCACATTCTCCAGAATGGCAATGGAGAAGATTATCCATGACTTCTACTCAAATCTCTTCGATAGCCATGTCCACTTGCCGACATACCGAATTCCACAGGATGAACATGTCGTTCCCAACATTCTCCCTTCCGAATTCTGACACGCCATTTCGTCGGTAAAGAAACAAACAGCACCCGGCCCAGACAAGGTCAGACCTGAACACCTGAAGAACCTGCCGTCAGTACTCATCAATACACTGGCTCGGCTCTTCACTCGCTACCTGTCTGAATGCAAGGTTCCGTCCCAATGGAAAACCAGCAGGACCGTACTACTGTTCAAGAAGGGAGACATACATGACATTGGCAACTATCGCCCGATCTGCCTATTGTCTGTCATCTACAAGTTGTTCACTCGAGTCATCCTAAATAGGATTGGCAGAACACTAGATGAAGGACCACCATGCGAGCAAGCAGGGTTCCGCAAAGAATTCAACACCATCGACCATATCCACACAATAACCAAGCTCTTTGAGGTTTCTCGGGAGTTCAAGATGCCGCTCTGTTTAACGTTCATTGATTTAAAGAAGGCCTTTGATTCTGTTGAGACGGAAGCGGTCATTGAAGCCCTAGCCAATCAGGGCATTCAAGCCCAATACATCAGGATCCTCCATGAGCTGTATTGCGGATTCACTACCAGAATCTCACCATTCTACAAAGAAGTGATCCTTGATGTCAAGAGAGGGATGCAGCAGGGTGATACCATTTCACCGAAACTCTTCAGTGCCACCCTCGAGAACATCATGCGACGACTGGAATGGGAAGGAATGGGAGTGAAGATAGATGGTCGACAACTACACCACCTCCGCTTTGCTGATGACATTGTTTTAATAACACCAAACATCAGCCAAGCGGCACAAATGCTGGCCGACTTTGACCGTGAGTGTGGAAAGGTAGGACTACAGCTGAATCTTACGAAGACAATGTTTATGAGAAACAGCCTTGTTCCTGACGCCCCATTCGCTCTCAATGGAACGACCATCTCCGAATGCAACAGCTATGTCTACCTAGGTCGAGAGGTCAACATGACAAATGACCTGGCACCCGAGCTGCACAGGAGGAAGAGAGCGGCTTAGAACGCCTTCAAGAACGTCGAAGAAATAGCTAATAGGACGAAGAACCTCGGCTCCGGGCACATCTCTTTGATTCCACTGTTCTTCCTGCATTAACATATGCCTCAGAGACCTGGGCCCTACGCAAACAAGATGAGAACACTATTCAGGTCTCCCAAAGAAGAATAGAAAGAGCTATGCTTGGAATATCACGTTTCACTCTAATGAGAGAAAGAATCTGGAGTTCTGACATCCGTCGACGATCAAGAATCAGGGACACTGTCTCATTTGCCAAGGTGTCGAAAATCAGATGGGCTGGTCACGTCATGAGATTTAAAGACGACCGCTGGACTAGAGCTGTTACTGACTGGATTCCACGGGATGTCAAAAGACCATGTGGCCGCCCACCTACCAGATGGTCAGACTTCTTCATCAAGATCATGAACGATCAGTTTGAGGCCCTTCATGTTCCCGCAGCGAACAGATGCCATTGGGCTACACTAGCACGCGACAGGGACAAATGGAGACGTTACTGGCGCCCGCTCGAGCAAATCGAGGACTAACGGGAAGTTAAGTGATTAAGTGATTAAGTGATTAAGTCTTTGATCTTTAAAGGATGTTAATTCAGACACTGGTATAGAAATTTCAGTTTAATTTTATGCAGTTTTAACTTTTTATCTTTGCATAGTCTATTTTTTTGTTATCTTAGTGGTTGCTATATACTTCCACCATCCACTTATTTTCTGATAAAATAGACTTCCACATATACTCAGTATCCCAACACTCTGACTGGATTCAGGCAATGGTGTGGCCGGGAGGAGTCACTTCAAAGTCACTTCAAAGTCACTTCAAACAGGGGCTGACAAGGCGGACTTGTCTCATGCTCACAGAGAAGCACAAGTGTCAGGAACCTAGAATATTCTCTGAGGCCAGCCAGGCTGCTCTGGTGGCCTAACATCTGGTGACTTAATTTAGCCATAGAGTCATGAAGTCATTATCTTCCAGAGCTCTGAATTTTTTTGTTTAATTGAATAAGATTCTCTGCCTTGCAAAAAGATATTCGAACACAATATTATATAAGTTCCTTCCTCCTTTCTATATAAATTCAGGTCTCTTTGTTATAACTGTGAATTTTGCCATGTTTGTTTTTTCAAGGAGGGTACACTTGTTAATGTTTGGAGGATCATGCATTGTCAAATTTGAAAAGTAACACACACACTGGTAATCTTTGTAAAAGAAGAAAATATAGTGAGAATATTTTTTGCCTATCAAAATTTCTCCTCATAAAAATATTCTTAAATTTTAATTTATGGGGCTGGAGCGATAGCACAGCGGGTAGGGCGTTCGCCTTACAAGCGGCCAACATGGCCGACCCGAGTTCGATTCCTCCGCCCCTCTCGGAGAGCCCGGCAAGCTACCGAGAGTATTCGATATGCCAAACACAGTAACAACAAAGTCTCCAATGGAGACATTACTGGGCCCGCTCGAGCAAATCGACGATCAACGGGAGGGCCTTTACCTTTACCTTTTAATTTATGATGATGAGAAATAAATATTATTATAAAACACAATTAAAGCTGTTCCAGTAATGCCAAGGTGAACATTTCAAGTATTCTGAATATCAAAACTCAGTAAATTATTTCCTCTAAAATAACCAGAAAGAAAAGCAGCTAAAGTTATACAACTGTTCAGAGGTCATATTTTTATAGTTTCTTTTAAAATACTTATTTACACAGTTTTATTACAGTTTAAGTCATAAGATTACAATAGTGCTTATGTTTGTAGTATTGATATATAAGGTTACTGCACATTCCTGCCATCCAAGGGCTTATGTCTTCTCAGGTTCAGTATTCCTTCCCTCCACCCTTCCTCCCACCGTTTGTGGGTTGAAAGTTATAGATTGGTGCTAATTCTTTTTTTTCTTTTTGGGTCACACCCAGTGATGCACAGGGGTTACTCCTGGCTCTGCACTCAGGAATTACTCCTGGCAGTGCTCAGGGGACAATATGGGATGCTGGGAATCGAACCTGGGTCGGCTACATGCAAGGCAAACGCCCCACTGCTGTGCTATTGCTCCAGCCCCTGGTGCTAATTCTTACCTCATTTTACCACACCAATGTGCTTTGGACCCTCTATCTATGCTCTTGTGTTACGTCCAACCTGCTTCATCTTCCCCCGGCCTCCCCCTACCCCACCCCCAACTCAGCCACTTCTTCTACAACCTGATATTCTCAGCTCTGTAAGCCAGTGCCCAAGCGGCTTATTATCAATTGAATAATTGATAATTAATTTATCAATTTAATTTGATCATTTTAAAACAATTATCAAATGTAAAACAACTCCTACTTTGTTTCCCTATATACAACAGATGAGAGGTTATTTGTCCTTCTGTGTCTGGCTTATTTTGTTCATCATGAAATAAGTTCCATCCAAGTTACTGCCAACTACATGATTTTATTTTTCTTGTGACTGCATAGTGTTTCATTGTGTATATATACCACAATTTCTTTTTTGATTGATATTTTGTTAGATATTTTTGTTGTTTCCATATCCCAACTATTGGACAAGTGATGCAATGAACATAGGTGTACATATATATTTATAAATTAATTATTTTGCATTTTGAATGTGTTCTAGATGCCTATAAGAGGGATAGCTGAGTCATATTCAATTCCAGTCTTAAATTTTTGAAAAATTTCCATATTGTTTTCCATAGAGACTGGACCAGATAACATTTCCACCAATAGTGAATGAAGAATCCTTTTTTTGCCACATTCTTACCAGCACTGGCTGTTTTGGGTTTTTTTATATATAGGTGTTTCTCACTGGTGTGAGGTAACATCTTATTGTTGATCTAATTTTTATTTCCTTAATAAGTGACACTCTTTCATGTACTTACCGATCATCCTTGTGTCTTCAGGGAAATATCTGTTCATCTCCTTTCCCATTTTTGATGGGATTTGAGTTTGTTGTTGTTGTTACTGAACTTTGTAAGTTCTTTATACATTTGGAATATTTATCCTTTACCTGATATACTATGTGCAAATATTTCTCCCAGATGGTAGAGTTTCCTTTTACTTTAGACTGAGTTTCTTTTGTTTGCCATGCAAAAACTTTTGAATTTCATATAGTTCTACTTGCTTTCTTTGTTTTGTTTCTTTATCATTGCTAGTGGAATTAAGTCATTGAAAATGCCTTTGAGGTTCAGATCTTAGAGAGTTGTAAGGTTTATCTCAATATGTTTTATTAGGTTCAGATTCTAGAGAGGTCTACATTTTCCTCAATGTATTTCATTATTTCTGGTCTAATATCTAGTTGATTGATTCCCTTTGAATTAATAATTGAGTATGGTATAAACTATAGATCCAGTTTTATTATTTTGTAACCGGTTATCTAGTTTTCCCCAGTATTATTTGTTGGAGACTTTCCAGTCTCCACTTCATACACCCAGCTACCTTGTCATAGATTAAGTGCCTCAGGACTTATCTTTGAGTAACCAATTATAATCTTTTAGTCTGATGTCCTTATGAACCTCATGGTTTTCCAATTCGTTTGTCATCTCATTTTAAATATTGAGGTCTTTATTCTGTACTTTTCCTAAAATTAAAAACAATAATGTCTCATAATTTTATTTATTTATTCATTTTTGGTTCAGTTTTGCACATATGCTGAGGATTGAGTCCAGAGCCTCATATATATAAAACATGCAGTCTACTTCTGAGCACCTAATTATCTTTAGTAGCCTTATCATGTCTCTTCCAGCTTCATTTATTTTTTAAATATTTTGGAGGAAAGGAAATACACCATCATTTAATATAATCAATCATATTTATAGTGGCTGATATAAATATGATTGTAGAGGAATCAATCATATTTATATTGGCTGATATAAATATGATTGATATAAATATGATTATAGAGGACTTTTGGTTTTGTAATAACATCTGTCATAGGCAGCAGATTCCATCAACTCCAGTTCATTTCCATTGATGCTCACTGTGCTGCCCTGGGTGAAACAGGCCTGCACTAGAGTTGAACCCAAGTACCTTTCTCTTTCATTTCCTTTTTCTTCTGATCATTTCCCTTCACATGCTTTAGGAAGTTTTCTTGACTCAGTGCACTTCATGTGTTCCTTCAAGAACTCAGACATGAATTGTCTTGTTAAGAGTCTTGCCCTCATGTTTGGTCCTTAGTCTACTTTCAGCACATATCTCCTATCCCAAGTGAAATGATCCCACCAACCACCATTTACTTAGTAATTCTTTCTCCATCCCACCTGCCCTTTCCCCCAGAATGTGAGGCCATCCTCCAGACCATGGAGTGATCCTCCTGGCCCTTATCTCTACTGTACTTGGGTGTTAGTCTCATATTATGTTACTTTATATTCCACAAATGTGTGCATTCTTTCTATGTCTGTCCCTCTCTTTCTGACTCATTTCACTTAGCATGATACTCTGCTTGCATGGTGGAGAGACGGTTGCTCAATCATTGTATGACTGAAATGTAATCATTAAAAGTTTGTAACTATATCTCATGGTGATTTAAGTTAAAAAAAAGATTCTTGCCCTCTACTTGTTCACTTACAACAACAATGGTAAGCAGCATGGTGCGTAACATCATCAACTTCCTGTTTTGCCATAGGCACGTTTGTGAGACATTTCTTTCTTAGCTGTACCCATTCTTTTTATGTCTACAATATCACCTTTCTTCCTTTCTTCCTGGTAGGCTACCAAAAGTATCCTGCCCACACAGCAGAGTCTGGCAAACTCCCCGTGGCGTATTCAATATGCCAAAAACCAGTAACAATGATGGGTCTCATTCTCCTGACCCTGAAAGAGCCTCGAATGTGGCACTTTTTAAAATCTCAGGGCTTGGACGAAGGAGACATTACTGGGCACTGTTCAAGGCAATCGAGGAACAACAGGATGACAGTGATACAGTGATCACCTTTCTTGTATATTCAAATGTACTCTTGAGAACCTATATTGTAAACCTATCTCCAGCTTCCCTTGTATTGACTTTTCTGGGAATTTCCTGGAAAAGAGTGAGTTAGCCAAAAGAAAGCTCATTTCATTACATATTTTAAAAATATTTTTCTAATTAGTAAAATATCAGAAATCCAAAATCACACAGGCACGATAGCAGCCACACAACATCATATGGTTTTCATAACCACTAATAGAAAACAAATTATTTCACAATGCCTTTTCAGCAGTTCTGATTGTTGGGGGGGGGGGGGAAATTCCAAACAATAATGTTGCATCTTTTGTTGAAATAATGAATGTAATCAAAGTAGAGAGAGAGTTAAGTAAAAATCATCTGCCTCACAGGCATTGGGAGGGGTGTGAAGGGGGGGCTATATTGGGGTTCTTGGTGATGAAAAATAATTACTGGTGAGGGGAGGGGTATTTGATCATTGTATGACCGAGACTTAAACCTGAAAGCTTTGTAACTTTTCTCACGGTGATTCAATAAATAAATTTAAAAAAAATAAAAATAAAAGCAAAACAAATAAAAATATTTTTCTTTAGTTTTGTAAAAAAAAAGCTACTTAGAAAAGAATATGGATCCCACATTTAATTTTGAGTTTTTAAACATCCAGAATAAATGAAATTAAACACAAAACTTTGATACCTTACAAATTGAAATCAATCACACAGATAACAGAGGAAAGATTGCTCACTAAAGAGAAAGCTTCCATGGTTCATCAAAAGTGTTCCTAATTTTTAGTTAGAGAAAAACATGAGTAAGTCACCATAATTCCCCAAGTATCATCCCATACAAGGACAGAGGGAAATATCCTCTAAAGACTAAAATGAATCTCAGTGTACTATACTGTAGAGTTCCAGATTGTCAAGATAGACCAAATGGTAGAACAGATGGATATTTTGCTCTTAGGTCAGAAAGAGAATAGGCAGGAAAGTTTTCAGGGTCTACAAATTGAGCTGTGACTAGAGATGGGCAACTAATGTCTTTAGGTCAAGTATTTTTTTTCTAGACTAAAATATTTTTTGTTAAGTGCTAACCATTAATTTCAACCAAGCACTTGCTAAATAACTGAAACTCATGAAAATGACAGAAATATCTCCACCGACTAAAAGAGCACAGTCCATCTTGGCCAGTTCTGAAAGCCTAAAAACCATCTTATTAAACTAAACAAAAAACTTCTCCCTAAATATCTACTTATTTTTTCTTTAGTTCTGCTTCTTGGAATCATTCTGGATACGAATTTTTTAGCAAAAGTCTTTCCAATATTTGAAGGGAGCTCTTATGCACTCTTAATGAGATAAAACCCTACAATAGTTGGAGAATGATGATTTTAAAGGGTGCATCCCATATGTTTTTTTTAAGTAAAAAATGCTGTTTACCTTATGTTTCTGTATGCCATTTATATTCTAAAGCATGATAATTTTGTTGATAGTCTTCCTCGTATTCAATTATCCACTGGTGTGCTTAAATAAAGATATTATGTCTGCTTTTGACGGCCACACCCAACAGTGCTCAAGAACTTCTTCCTGTTTCTTTACTCAGGGTTGGCTACTTGTGGTATTCTGGGGTCCGTATGTTGTGGTGCTGGAAATCAAACTGGGATTGACTTTGCGCAAGGCAAGCACCGTAAACCATAGACTACCTATGTCCCCAGCAACAAATAAATACATTTTATTGACAGTTGGAAAAATAAAGCAGAATTGATACTTAACAAATGAGTAAGTTGGTCTGAAGAGAGCAAAGCAAGTCTACACTGACTAAGAAGTTTCATCCGCGTGCAGGAGAGCACCTAAAAACATGACCGGTCCCATCTTCAACTAGAACTAAAAAGACTAGGAAGGGAGCACCGAGATCTATATATACCTGGAGAACATGGCAGGGTCACAGCTCCAGGTAGGCAGGGCATGACTTTGAGGTACAGAGTCAAAACTCAGAAAAGATGAAGAAATGTGGTAGAGCTAAATGTCGAGAGAGTGAAGTGGAAATTGAAGTCTAAAGCAGTGTTTCTCCACCATTTTCCAACTGTGGCCTCCTTCCAAGCTTATTTCCTTCTTGTGGTGCTCCTGTCCTGCTCTGGTTAGCCCTTTAGTTCCAAAATGTGGCCCCCTAGCTATGTTTTGTCCCATGGGTCCTCCTCGGGATATCCCAAATACTCACAGTGGTTTGCATGGGCCCAGTTGAGAAGCACTGTACTAGAGTATAGCAGACTTAACTGCACTGGGCAAAAGAATGTGCCAGGGTTAAGTTTGAGCAATAACTTAGGGTTGAGTTTTAGCAATAACTTAGGTGAAGGAGTTTTGCCAACAGAGTGCTGTGCATAATCTGACAAAGCTAACTGACCATCAGCAAACCAGACAAGAAAACAGTCTAGACGGAGTATGTGTTTTAGCTCCATGAGCAAGGTTTAGCTGTAAAAATTACACAGTATCCAGGCATTGCAAAGCTTCCCTAAGCAAAGGTCCAAAGGAATATGCTGCTTTCCAGAGAGAATTAGCTGACACCTGTGGCCAACGATTGAAGTTAGAATATTTACACGCTGAATGGAGACACAGAGGCTGTAAATCTAAGGCGGGAGAAAATAATAGTCTTTCAACAGAATTTTCCTTAGTTTCTCCTGGGTTTAACTTGGCCAGAAATTAAAGCAGGGCTGAAGATAATGTAAGCCTTGACTTTAGGTTGTGAAAGATAGAAGTACAAGTGGACTTAAAGAAATAATTACCTGACTTGTGTATTTGAACAGGTGTGAGATAGATCAGCTTTGTACACACGAGACCAAATACTTTTAAATGGGAGCTTTGGCTGGAGCCTGTTTACCGTTATCTTTTGCCTCTTCTTTTTCTCTGAGCTGCCAGTGCTCTTGGAAAAACCCTTTTGCTAAGAGATTAAGTTGCTCACTAGAAGGTCAACAAGGTTCGTAGTGTAACTACTTGGCTAATCCCCGGTGACGGTTTTATTTCCTAATAGTCCTAGCAAAATTCTGGTCTTGGATTCCTTCCTAGTCTCTGAAAATCACTGTTTTCAGGAAAACCGTGAAAGGCAACCAGAGTGCTGTTATTAGAATGGCAGGGAATAGATGCTGTGTAGGCAAAACTTGACACCCCTGCAGAGCAAGGAACTGCCTGCCCAGCTTCAAAGTCTTCCCTGGAACAGCTCAGGGTTTTAGAGAGGAATGACCTGTTTTTTCCAAACACACAGGACTTTTAATGGAATCTGAAATCCGGAGTGTTCTGACTGTGTGAGGTCAACCCGGAAAACGTGAAGACCTCTGTGAGGGCAGAGATTCTAGGGTAAAACAGGTATCAGCTGAGCTCTGCAGGCATCCAGCTCTCTTCCTGATCATCTCTGGAGTCTGTTCTCAGGGCTCTGCTTCCAGTGCTCTGACACTAGACTCCTGGTACAATGCTCCCTACTGCTTTGCCCCCATGGCCTTGCCAGTACCCTCTCCCTAGACTGCCAGAACTTAAGACTTAATGAAGAAAACCTCAACATTATTCTCTTAGTCTTTCTCCATATCCTCCTACATAGTTTAATCAATTGGTTAATTAATTGATTTGGGGGCCACACTTGCTGATATTCAGGGGTTCTTCTTGGCTCTGCATACAGAAATTGCTCAAGGGACCGTGTGGGATGCTGGTAATTGAACCTTGGATCTGCCAAATGCAAGGCAAATGCCCTACTTGCTGAACTACTGCTCCAGCCCCTCACCTCCTTAGTTTGTAGTTTGTACCCTGGGAAGTTTTCTCATATCATGTAGTCCTTGTTTTTCTTTCTTTCTTTCTTTCTTTCTTTCTTTCTTTCTTTCTTTCTTTCTTTCTTTCTTTCGTCCTTCCTTCCTTTCTTTCTTTCTTTTGAGGGGGCAGAGTTTCTGGACCACACTCAGTGGTACTCAAGGCTTACTTCTGCCTCTGCTCAGGGAACACTAGGTGCTCAGGAGACCGTATCTGGTGTCAGAGACTCAAACTAGGGCCTGCTGCATGCAAGGCACTTGCATAACTCCTGCATTATCTCTTCCATCTTTTTTTCAGTGAAAGTTTTGTCTTAGTTATTCATTGCTCAGAAAACTCATTTTTGACTGGATTCAGACTTGGAGGTAGAAGCTCTCAAAGAAGACAGCCTGCATCTCTTGGCAATCTGCTCCTGGCGTTTCTCTTTTGCCTCCTTCATTCTCTTCGGCAGCAGTTTAGTGTACTCTGCAGCCTCTTCCTTGTTTTGCTTGGTGCGCTGTTTCTTCAGTGCAATGCCTCTGCGTTTGTGTTGCAGAACACGTGGAGTAACAAGATGCTGAATCTTGGGTGCTTTGGTCCTAGTTTTCTTACCTTCTTTATTTAGGGGCTTCTTCACAACATACTGGCAGACATCATCTTCTTTAGAAAGATTGAAAAGCTTGCGGATTCTGCTAGCTCTTTTGGGCCCCAGATGCCAAGGCACAGTGGTATCAGTGAGTCCAGGAATATGCTTCTCCCCTTTCTTTACAATGACCAAGTTGAGAACACTCAAATTGGCATCCACAATGCAACCACGCACAGATTTGCGCTTTCTTTCTCCTGGTTCTCCACGGTCTATAACAGGAATGCCCCTTACTCAGCAGCAGTCGGACCCGGCCGTGGATCAATACCCCCTGCTTCATGGGGAAACTTTGCTTATTACTCCCGCCACTGGTCCGGACCACGTAGCCCTTCGGTTCTTCTTCCAGAGCGTCAGCAGCAACTTCGGTTGCCGTCCGCTTCTTGTAAAAGGTATGAAGTTTGCATTCATCGTGACTTCAGTGAGTTTCTGGCAGACAGTGGCTGGGTAAGAGGTGTTCAACTTCATGTTCAGACAGCCCAACACCTCTTATCCGTCACGGAAAAGAGTATCTCTTCCATATTGCCTTCCTTTCTTAAGAACTAAAACCTGATAAAGAACTAGGACTATAACTAAGAGCACTGTAGCACTGTCCTCCCGTTGTTCATCGATTAGCTCGAGCAGGCACCAGTAACGTCTCCATTGTGAGACTTATTGTTACTGTGTTTGTCATATTGAGTACATCAGGGGTAGCTTGCCAGGCTTTTCCGAACGGGCCAGATACTCTCAGTAGCTTGCCAGGCTCTCCAAGAGAGAGCGGAGGAATCGAACCTGGGTTGGCCGGGCCGGCCACGTGCAAGGCAAACGCCCTACCGCTGTACTATCGCTCCAGCCCATATCTAAGAGAAACATTGTAATAACTTCCCATACAGCTGCTCTTTTTTGCTAAGTTTTAGACTGAGACTGTTCCTGTCATCTCATCAGGAAATTCTCCATCTGTGACAAGTTCCTGTTGGTAATACCATTTGGGCATTAGATCTAATCTAGGGCTGTCCAATTTCTTTTGGATTTTACCAGTTTTACATGTGTCGCCTACTAATTTCTAAAACCCATTTGCATTCTTTGTGTATCTCTACTTCATGAAAAATAGAGAAAAGCAAACTCATTCCTGAAAATGTGTTTAAACATTTAAAAATAAATAAAAATAAATTATTTAATTTAAAAAAATTCTTTTCTTTCCAATAAAGGCATTTGATCGTCAGCATCACTATATTCTAAACCGGGCACAGTTTTCAATATGGTACAAAAGATTCTCCCATAGAGGAACAGTACGTTTCAATAAGGTCGACTTCATGATGAAGAAGCTGATCATAGTTTTAGAGATGTACAAAGGAGATACTCTTACAGAATTTTTTTTCAAATGGCACAGAAATGATTTTTTTATTTTAATTTTGGAATGGAGAGATATCTATAATTTTTTCTGACGGAAGTTTCTGTCATATTTGTTCATATTTGGTGTTTTTAAAATATTTCATTGCAGAGCTGGATGTAAGTACTTGATTTGCATATCACTGACCATCATTTGATCTCTGATATCAAATGTAATCCCCTGAGCACTGCCAAGAGTGCTTCTCGAGCACAGTGCCAGGAGTAAACCCTGAGCACCACCAATGTGGCCCCAAACATCCCCCAGTTTTGAAAAAGTTTTGCTTGGTTGAAAACTTAGAATTCTGTTTCTTTGTGATCATCTAAATTTGCTAAACATATTACTATTTCTCTTATACTCAGTCGATGTTGGATCCTCAGGGATAAGTTTGGCAATAAACCTGGTACCAATTGAGTCAGAGAATGGAAGATATCTATTTGCTAAAGGAAATATTTAATTTTTAATGGTGAAGAGAGATGTATTTGTTAAATGAATAAGTACCAGGCACTTCTTTCACTATCTTATTTAATCTCTGCAAAAAGAAAGTAAATAAAAATGTCTCCTCATCGTAGTCCTCCTCCTCCTGCTTCTTTTCTTCCTCCTCTTCCTCCTCCGCCTCCTCCTCCTCCTCCAAATTGAGTGCCAAAAGGTATTCAACTTACATGGGTAGTATAGACAGATATTTACAAAGGCCAGTGTTTGTCTGAAGGCAAAACTCAGATTCTTTCCGCCATCAAAGCCACTTCAGGAAATTTCTCTGAATTTTAGCTATTGACTTTTGAGAACAGAAGCCAAAATATTTTAAGACTAGTTTTAAACTTCATTTTCAGGTATTTTATTCTTGGTGAAAAGGTGGTTAGTTCTCTTCAGCAGTAGAATATATTTGGATGTACGGTATAGAGGTAATTGCTTTAATTGCTGCCTTTATCTCTTCTCTTTTTATATCCATTATGTAGGATTCTTGCATGTGGGAGTTGCTACAATGCAGAAACGTTAACTTTTTCTCTGTGGACATTATTTCCATTCTTTGCACATTTTCCTTCCCTCCACCCTAACTTTATTTCTCGTTTGAACTTAGTTCCCCAACCGCCCTCCATTCCGTTGCTTTGCGTTTCCTTCACTCTCTCCATTGTTCTTCCGAATGCTTATGGAGTTTCACTGCTGCTTATAACCGTTCGTATTAAAGGTCTTTGTTCTCCGACTTCCTCAGATCTTCTGATACATTTCATCTTATCTAGATAATTATTTTCTGGTTGTCACTTACTCTTTATAATGATGAACTTGAATTCTCTTTGTAATCTGCAATGAACTCTCATCAACCACGATGCAGTTACTAATGGGAAGCAAAATTGATTACTGCTGGAAGATAAAAACCGTCTGCTGGGGAATCCAGGGGAATCATTTATTCCATAGATGCATCGTTCTTTTTTTTTTTTTTTTAGCCTGGGCAGTATCAATCAAGTATATGAAATCAAACCAGTAAAATTTAAATCCTGTTTTTTTTAAATAGTCACTTTGGGGACCATTAATTCTCTCTCTTTTATCCCCCATATTCAAATACACATATCAAATATGTTCCTTTTTTTCCTGACCTCTTTATCCTATGAAAGCATCTATTTTTTCATCATTTCCATCACTATCTGAGCACAGAGTTTCTCTGATTTCCAACTATGTTATTTTCGGGTGAGGTAACCTGCCACAAGCATGTTATTTTCAAGAATGGTCAGTTTGGTGGAACAATAACTTGTTTTTCTCTGTGACATCTCAATCTGTAATCTGTTGTTTACAGATTACAAAAAAACAACAACAAACAACAATCCGTTACTTTTGAAATGAAATTTTTTAGTTTTTAAAAATAAATTCAATCATTTCTTTAAAAAATTATTTTAATGTAAACAAAAGCAGTAACTGTTGATACAATTCTTGAGTTGAAATTGATTACACAACAGAGTTCCGATAGAAAAATCAATAATATAGAAAATCAGTTTTTTTAATAGAAAATCAGTTTTTAATGTGAAAATTATTATATCTGACCACTGGATTGGTAAATCCTATTAAAAATGTATTAATCTGTTTGTTGCTAGTTGAGTCTTCTGTGTCATTTTTTTAGTTTCTTTAGTTGGCTTCTATGTAATTTCCAATCTAATTTGGTGTGCTCCAACTGGAATTTCAGTATTGAAGAACTAGGAGGAGTCGTGTGGTCCAGAGACTTCAGGATCTATGGTCTGGGTCATTGAGTTGAGCCCCAGGGCCTGTGCCCCTGAGTTGTAGCTGCATGGCATGCATCTTCTCAGAGATTTTCAGTAAATGGTAGGGCCCGGTGGTGGAATTGGGAGGTGGGCCTGAAATAAATGCATTTAAAGAACAATTTCTTTAAGAAAATATTTGCTCCACAATAAAAATTACATAAGTATTGTATTTTTCTTATTAAAAAATTCTAACAAGTTAGAACTCTCGAGAAAAGGCATAAAAACACCTGAAATTCTACCACTTTGAGATAGTCATTTCCAACATTCACTTTATGTTTTGTGTACATTATCAACATTTGCACTAAGTATTTCCAGCACCACTTCTTTTATGCTAGTCTCAGAGAATTCTTTCTTTTCCTCTTCCCATTCACTCCTCTGTCATACCCCTCCCCACCATCCCCCCAAGCACCAAAGCCTGACCACAGAAATTTTGGTTTTCTGTATTTTTTCTTAATTCCGTGCTTATATAATCACACACACTTTTTTTTCTGTTTTCCAGAAGTGTTCTCTCTCTCTCTCTCTCTCTCTCTCTCTCTCTCTCTCTCTCTCTCTCCCAGCAATCCTCAGGGATTACTCCTGGCTCTGCACTCAGGAATTACCTGAGGGGGGTTGAGTCTTCTGTGTCATTTTTTTAGTTTCTTTAGTTGGCTTCTATGTGGGATGCTGGGGATTGAACCTGGGTCAGCTGTATGCAAGGAAAACGCCCTCCCCATTGGACTATCGCTCTGGCCCCAAACAATCCCTTTCTTACTAGGACAGTTTTCTCACATCCTGTGTTCTTCGCGAAGCAGGAGTTTCTTTTCTACAGCAACTGTATTTGTTACCATTTTCTATCTGTTCTGTGTCTATTTAGTGATCGCCTACTCCCCTGGTTTAAAGTCTGTGATGGTAGAGGTCATGCCTGCTTTGCTTTTCCTTGATTCCCAGGACCTAGCACAACGTCTAGTACATACTACAATCTCCGACTAGATAGAGAGCAGCTCACAGCTTCTCGCTGAGTTTCCTGCTGTTCCCTTGGGTGAGCAGACTTCCCCTTCCCCTCATTGCTGCAATACAGAGAGAACTCAGGAACTGCAGGAAGTGTGGCTTCCATCCTCCTATTACTGCAATATGGAGAGAACTCAGAGGCTATAAGAAGTGTGGCTTCCATCTTTCTACTAGCTGCAGTGTTGAAACAATAATGCATAAGCCACTTTAGAGACAGTCATCAACCTTTCACTCTTTCCTGATCACCCTTCTCCAAATGCCTACCATTATTCTTTATGTTTTCATAAAATAGCTTTCAGTTATATAACATCCCCCGTTATTGCTCAGGGTTCCATAACATTTCACTGGTTAATCTATCCAGATTCAAGTCAGTTCCTTTGGGACAAGGATGCTGTTCACACTAATAATTGCTCTTACACATCCAATAAGCCTTTCATTAATTGATTGCTAGAAGAGAGGGGTATAATGTTTAGATAGAGTGAGGGAATGCAAAGCCACTTTGCTAGGGACTTTTAGAGTGTAGACCTGGACTGATTCTTCTTCCTGATGCCATAAAACCAGTCCTCTCAAATAAAAAAGAATTGCTTTTTTTTTGATGATGATGAAGTAAATAATAAATCTGGGTTTGGATTCCCAATTTAAACTTAAATAGTAATAATTATTATTTCTCTTTTGAAATAGTTACTGCACGAATGAATTAAAAGCCAGAAACTGTAACTCCTGGGAATATATCCCAGAGAGGCAAAAAAGTAGAATCGAAGTGACATCTGCACTTGTTTGTTCATTGCAGCCCTCTTTACAATAGCCAGAATCTGGAAAAAACCTGAGTGCCGAGAACAGATGACTGGTTAAAGAAACTTTGGTACATTTACACAATGGAGTACTATGTAGCTGTTAGAAAAGATGAAGTCATGAAATTCACATACAAGTGGTACTACATGGGAAGTATCATGTTAAGAGAAATGAGTCAGAAAGAGTGGAATAGACACAGAAATATTGCATTCATCTGGGGAACATAAAGCAACAAAATGGGAGACTAACACCCAGGAGTGGCCGAGATTAGGACCAGGAATTTTGCTCCATGACTTGGAGGCCAGCCACACGTGCTAGGGGAAAAGGAAGCTCAGATAGAGAAGAGAGCACCAAATAAAGGGTGTTGGGAGGATCCTCCCAGGGTGGGAGAAGCATGCTGAAAGTAGACTATAGACCAAACATGATTGCCACTCAATGCCTCTCTCGCAAACCACAGGACCCAAAAGGAGAGAGAGAGAACAAAAGGGAATGCCTTGCCACAGAGGCATTGTGGGATGGAGGGGAATGGGGGGTGGGAGGGATGCTGGGACCCGTGGTGGTGGAGGATGGGCGCTGGTGGAGGGATGGGTACTTGATCATTGTATAACTGAAATCCTGGGCTGGAGCGATAGCACAGCGATAGGGCGTTTGCCTTGCACGCAGCCAACATGGGCGACCCGAGTTCGATTCCTCCGCCCCTCTGGGAGAGCCCGGCAAGCTACCGAGAGTATCTCGCCCACACGGCAGAGCCTGGCAAGCTCCCCGTGACGTATTCGATATGCCAGACACAGTAACGACAAAGTCTCCAATGGAGACGTTACTGGGCCCGCTCGAGCTCGAGCAAACTGAAACCCAAGCACAAAAAAATTGCAAGTCTATAACTGTACCTCATGGTGTTTCACTAATAAAAAAGAAAAGGGGGGGAGTCAGGAACTGTACAGATGGACTAAAAAATGTTTTTTTAATAGATCAAAGTATGTTCAAATGCAGAGTTTGGCTTTGTCTCAGTGTGATTAATGGGACTGAATTTATATGTCAAACAAAGTTTTCAAGGCTTAAAAAAAGAAGCACTAGTGCATAGAAATAAGATGTTCTCTTTCCTGATCCTAAAAGGTTTTTCAATTGAAAAAAAATAAACTAATGAGCAAGAGCTTTCAGTGGTTAACTCAAATTGTAATAAGAAAGCTAAATATGGGCATCAACTGAACATTATTTTTCTTGACTTAATTGCTAATAGGGTTGATGATTTCATTTTAATTTTTGCCTGGGAATCTATTTTAATCGACTTTAGATTAAAAACAATGATTCTGAATAATTAAATATCTACCTTCAGAAGACCAGGAGGATTTTGAGCATTTGCATAAATAATCATTCTTCCATCTGTCTATCTCCACTGTCATCAGGTTGAAGTTAATAACAACTTGAGATTGGCACCGAGGTTTTCTTCTTTGCTTTCTCTTTTTGAATCGTGAATAGTTTTCAAGTGGAAACTCCAAGTGTCAGACCCGACAACCATTACTCCAGATGACTTTGCTGCCTCGAAGAAATTATTCATCTTCCCATGCTTACTCATTTATTAATTCAATAAGTACTTCATAATCATTTATGTAAATAATATGTATTATGCATAAATGAATAAATATCATCTCATCATTATGGAAATTCTACATGTTAGTTCATAGAAAGCTGTTTCCAAATATCTGGAAAGCAGGGGAATTTTTTTTTCTCCAAAAGTCCTGTCTTCTTCTTTCCTGATTAAGAAAAGTGAAAAGTCACTTTTCTGCACTGATACTTTCTTTTATTGTGTAACCAAGGACTTTCCAATACTTAATTCTTGGTAAAAGATAATGTGGTAGCATGTTTACATTACTGCTTGGACACCTAATCTTATATTAAACATTAGATTGAATGCTAGGAGGAGATTAATTATTTTTTTAAGAATGATTTCCCCAAATCACAACCCCTGACTTTTGTGTTACATGGAAGTGAGCTGCCTTACTTTGGTCAAAGGTCATCTCTTAAGGGCATCAGATAGATAGGTGAATGAATGAAAAACCTATTACTTGGGAAATAATAGATCAAGACTCTCCCTGTAGCCTCTCCAGCTAGGGAGAATTACCATCTGACCTTTAATTTTAAAATGTGAGAGGAGATAATGAAATTGTGCGAACTCTCTCTGAGTCTTGGTCTCTGTCTGGTTTCTGTCTATCTCTTGCCTTTGCTCTCTCTCTTATTCTCTGCCCTATCTTCATACTTAATGTTGAAAATTTGTGATGTTTATACTAGGCTCATTTTTCATTAGAATGAATGTATGTGATTTCCATTTTATAAATTTTGGACTATTATTTATTATATATTTTTGACATTTTTACTTGCATTTTTAAAAATTCTGACCTCAGATTTTGACTTTTGAGAGTTTACATTTGAAAATCTATAGTTCGGAGAGCTAAATATATCTATGCCCTGGCTGATTTATCAGAATTGAAAATTATGTATTTAAGTTAGAGTAAATTAAAAGAAATATATTGTCAAAATATCACTACTTTTAATTTGCTTTTGTTGAATGCATAAAGAAATATTATTATTTGATGATAACTTATTTAGAGGGATGAAATAATCTGTATTTCAAAGTCCATCATAGAATTTCCCCTTTCACAATTATAGACCACTCAAGAAACATCTGTCCATAATTTATTAGTTGAACTCTTTGGCACAGAGCTTCTTAAACTGGGTATCATGAATCATTGGAAATTTAATTTTTAAGATGAATATATGTCTGAAGATGCTGCATGTTTTTTATTTTGGTGGGAAATGAGGAAAGATAGTTGATACCTTAGTCAATGGTCTGTACCAAAAGAGTAAAGAACCACTTACACTAGACTCCTCTTCCCCCTTAATTTCTACATCAATTAAGTCATCAACCCTTTATAAATAACATATACCAATATAGCAAAAAATTATAAATACTTTTAAGATGACCAGAAAAATTCGCTGACAGTTTCTTAGGTACTTTTGAGGGAGATCCTAGAGAGTAGGAGAATAAGGAACACTGAAGTCTTGGGGCTGGAATGGTAGTAGAGTGGGTAAGGCACTTACTTTGCATACGGCAGGCCCAGTTTGATCCCCAGCATCCTAGGGATTTCCTGAGAATCTCCGGGAGTGATTCTTGAGCACAGAGCCAAGAGTAAACCCTGAGCACTGCCGGGTGTGACCCAACCCACCTGCCCCCTTAACTAAATTAAAAGGGGCCAGAGAGTACTGTGAGTAGGGAACTTGCTTTACATGCAGCTGCCCCTGGTTTGATCCTCAGCATCCCAAATGACTCCCAAGCCAGGCCAGGAATGATTCCTCAGTGCAGAGCCAGGAGTTAGCCCTAAGCACCACCCAGTGTGGCCCCCTAAACCAAAAAAGAAAAAAAAAGAAAAGAAAAAATAAACACCGAAGTCAACCCTTGTCCACGATTGTGCTTGGCCTATCCAAATGGAGTATTCCGTCCTTTAGAGTTTCTGAGTGTGTACTATGGGCCAGATACTGTGCTTGGTGTTGGGAGGTTAATGCTGAGCAGGGGTTTAGAGATGAGCAGAGCATCTAGAAAGTAATCACATCTAAAGAGTAATAACAACTTATGACAGAAAACAACTACTTTGGAACTAAGCATGGTGGTGAACCTTTTAAACCTTTCAACCTTTCTAAAGGAAACTTTTAGAAAGAGTAACTTTTATTTTGTTGTATTTATTTATTTATTTATTTATTTTGGTTTTGGAGTCACATCCGGTGGTGGTCAGGGCTCTTACTTCTGACTCTGTACTCAGGGGTCACTTCTAGTAGTACTCAGGGGACTGACCATATGCAGTGCCAGGGATAGAAGCTGGGTCAGGTCATGCAAGGAAAAATGTTTTGCCTGCTCTATGCTCTCTCCAGACCCAAAAAGAAACTTTAAAATGGAGGCACCATCTTTTGCAAACCACAGGCACCCAATAGTAGAGAGAGAACAAAAGGGAATGCCCTGCCACAGAGGCAGGGTGAGATGAGGGGGTGGGGGGTGGGAGGGATACTGGGATCCATGGTGGTGGGAAATGGGCACTGGTGGACTGATGGGTATTTGATCATTGTATAACTGAAACCCAAGCACAAAAATTTGTGAGTATACAACTGTACCTCATGGTGTCTCACTAATAAAAATTTAAAAATTATAGCAAAAAAATAAAATGGAGGCACCAGATGCTATCAAGATTTGTGGATGTAGGTGGGAATGGGGATGGGAGATTTCCCATCAGATGTGTAAGAAAGTCTTTTTTTAAATCTTTTTTTGGCTCTTTGGGTCACACCAAGCAATGCTCAGGGCTTACTCCTGGCTTTGCACTCAGGAATTACTCCTGGCAGTGCTTGGGGGGACCATATAGGATGCTGGGAATCAAACCTGGGTTGGCTGCATGCAAGGCAAAAACTCTACCCATTGTCCTATCACTCCAGCCTCATGTATGAAAGTCTTTAGGTGAAAGAGCGTGAGGGGTTGGGGACCTGAAGGCATTAGCGTATCTGTACCATCACTTCAGAGGATGAAGGGGAAAGGGCCCAGAGAAGTGCATCAGAGCTCAGCTTGCGAAAGACCCTGTAGACCAGTGGGGCATTTGCGCTTCTACCCATGAGTTGCTGGAGCGATAGCACAGCGGGTAGGGTATTTGCCTTGCATGCGGCCGACCCAGGTTTGATTCCTCCATCCCTCTCAGAGAGCCCGGCAAGCTACCAAAATTATCTCACCCACTTGGCCGAGCCTGGCAAGCTACCCGTGGAGTATTCAATATACCAAAACCAGTAACAACAAGTCTCACAATGGAGACGTTACTGGTGCCCACTCTAGCAAATTGATGAACAACATGGGGGAGGACAGTGCTATAGTGCTACCCTCGGGTTAGAGCAGAGCTCTTGAAGCTCCTTCAACACAGGAGTGACTGCATTAGGCTGTTTTTCTCTCAAAATGCCTTGTTGTGAGGTGACAAATTTGGACACCGAAAGGCCAGTGTAGAGGTTGCTTTGAGTTGTACCCAAAAAGAATAAAAATGTTTACCGGACTCCCATGATTCAGCTTTGATTGGCATTTCTTTTTTCTTTGTATACTTATTATTTTTGTTAGTTTGTTTTTGATGCCACACCTGGCAATGCGCAGGGCTTACTCCCGGCTCTGAATACGGGGGTCTCTCCTGGCAGTGCTCAGGGGACCATATGGGATGCCGGGGATCAAACCAGGGCTGGCCTCGTGCAAAGTAAGCACCTTTCTGTCTCTCCAGCCCCCTGAATCGCATTTTGAGAGTCTGTACCTACTATTTTTTAATTGGCTTCAATATTTATGATTCGAAAATAGTTGAGTTGATAGCTCCTCTCATACTGCAAAGTAACAGCAGTGCTTAACATTTATGAAACATTTGTCATGTTCCTGGCCCTATTTTAAGCACTCTCTACTCATTAACCTATAATTCAGCCCATTTCTCACATGAAGGCACTGAAACACAGTCAGATTAATTCTACCAAAATCACACAGAGAACAAGGGTGGGATCTGGAAGCCCTGGCTTTTAGCTTTCCCTTGTTCTAACCTCTGTTAAAACTGCACACAGCCGTCATCTTCATTCTGCCTCTAAAGGCCCTGGCCAAGTAAGACTTTCAACGCTTTACTATCACTGACTATTAAGTGGAGCTAATAATATTTTCTGGCAAGAAATTATGAAAATTCATGAAACAAATGTTAAGCAGTTGAGTCTGCCAGGCGAGGAAGGTGCTACGTAAACATGTGAGATTTGTTTGACTTGAGCAATAGTACTTGTTTGGGCAAAACCATATGAAGGACAAATTCATTGCTCACTGCTCACTTCCGGCTCAGGAAAATAGGGGCAGAGGGGAATGTCGGTGACTGTGAAACTCTGCTGTTCATTTGTTCTCTGCATATTCTCCTAACTCTTCTTGGGGCAAGGAATGTTGCTGGTATGTTGGTGCAGGCAATTTTGCTTTCAATCAATGGAAAGCTAAAGTTCAAAAGCTGTTGCTGGAACCATAACACCCAAAAGGAGAGAGAGAACAAAAGGGAATGCCCTGCCACAGAGGCAGGCTTGGATGTGGGGTGGGATGGGGGGTGGGAGGGATACTGGGATCCGTGGTGGTGGGAAATGGGCACTGGTGGAGGGATGGGTGTTTGATCATTGTATAACTGAAACCCAAGCACAAAAATTTGTAAGTCTACAACTGTACCTCATGGTGTCTCACTAATAAATACTAAAAAAAAATAATAATTTTTTTTTTAAAAAAGCTGTTGCTGGGGTTGGAGAGAGAGTACAGCTGATAGAACACATGCTTGCATGCAGCTGACATGAGTTCGATCCCCCGTCACAGCTATGGTGCTCTGAGCCCATGCCAGGAGTGATCTCTGAGCACAAAGCCATGAGTATCCTCTGAGCACTGCTGGGTGTGGCCAAAACCAAACAAACAACCAAATGGTATTACCAGGAAGGAACAAAATGGCAGGGATCAACTTAACTATGTCATGATCAAAGTAGTTTATTGAAATATAGCACTGTAGCACTGTCCTCCTGTTGTTCATCAATTTGCTCGAGCGGGCACCAGTAACGTCTCCATTGTGAAACTTGTTGTTACTGTTTTTGGCGTATCTAATGCGCCACAGGTAGCTTGCCAGGCTCTGCCGTGCGGGTACTCTCGGTAGCATGCCAGGCTCTCCGAGAGGGAAGGAGGAATCAAACCCAGGTCGGCCGCATGTAAGGCAAATGCCTTATCCACTGTGCTATGGCTCCACCCATATACTTTATAGAAATGCTCTTCATTGGTTAGAGAGTCCACAATGATTAATCAGTCTCTTTTTGAAGAACCTTAGATATGTGAACTCCAGTTGTCAGGAATTATTTCTCTGATCACCATGTCTCAGAATGCAGCATTGCCGGAAACGTAGGCTTTCTTTCCAAAAGGAGATTCACATAGACAGAGGGCAGAGGACTTTGACCTCGGTAATAAGAGAATATTGGAGGCTAATGGAGCTTTTAGGCTTCATCTCAGTGTTTAATTTCTCCACAATGAAACAAGAGCCAAAGGATTCCCGAGAACAGTGAAGAAAAAGGGATCTGTACGCATGGGGTTGTGGTCCTTTCAAAATATCTCGTCTTCTTATTTCCTTTGTTGTTGCTGCTGGTGTTTCTGCTGCTCACACACCTGGCTAAGATGTTTGCATGCTCAAACGTGGTGTTTGCTGAGGCCACGCTTCATAATTGTAGTGCTTGCACATGTACTCACCGGAGCCAGATTCCTGGCGGTAGTGCTCACAAGTCTTGTCACTGCACTGTTCAGTGTAGTGCTCACCCAAGCCATAGCCTTACAATGCTCATACATGCTGTGTTGTGCTGCAGCTACATCGATCTTGGCCAACAGAGTTGCCAGCCTCAGCACATGTGGTGGCACTAGGGATTGAACTCTGTCCCATTGGACCATTTTCTGCTGCTTCGACAGCAAAAGAGAGAAAAGAATCTTTTTTTTTTTTCTTTTTGGGTCACACCCAGCAATGCACAGAGGCTCCTCCGGCTTTGCACTCAGGAATTAACTCCAGACGGTGCTCAGAGGGCCATATGTGATGCTGAGAATTGAACCTGGGTCAACCGTGTGCAAGGCAAACGCCCTCCCCACTGTACTATCGCTTCAGACCCCGGAGAAAAGAATCTTACTGCATTTCTCATTCAGTTCTTTAATTCCAGAAGCAGTTATGATGAGCAGAATCTTGAGTGAAGCTTTCAATATTTTTTTAGTGTGTAGGAGAAATATGAATTTGATGACTTCTCATTGGCCCTGTTGTCTCTCGTTAGGAAAAAATTATTACATGCTCACCAAGCAGAACAGCAAGACATAATGAGATGACAAGACCCTGAGAATAAATTCAATGCTGAACTCTAAATTGTTTCATTCCACTCACATATTTACCAAGATCGGCTCAGGGCTGGAAACCATGGAAATGCAAAAACTGGCATAACTTTGGAGAAGAAGCTCTGAGCTGAAAGTTTGTTTTTAATTTTTAGGTCACAATTCATGTCAAAGAAGAGGGACAGAAACCTCTTATAACTAAAGGGTAATTCTAATTTACATCCTCATTTTACATTTAGAAAAACTGATCGCTGGATGGAAATCAGCAAGTAAAGCATTTACTTTGCATGCGGCCAGCCTAGAGTCCCACATGGTCCTCCAAAACCTCCAGGAGTGATCCCCGAGCTGAGCACTGCTGGGTGTACCCAAAATCCCAAAACAAAACAAGTTAAAATAAAACAAACAGGGCCCGGAGCAATAGCACAGCAGGTAGGGCATTTGCCTTGCACGTGGCTGACCTGCTTTCAATTCCCAGCATCCCATATGGTCCCCCAAGTACCACCAGGAGTAATTCCTGAGTGCAGAGCCAGGAGGAATCCCTGATCATCGCCGGGTGTGACCCCTCCCTCCAAAAAAAGCAAAAACCAAAAAACAAACAAACAAACAAACGAAAAACGCAAGCCATAAACTGATTGCAACAAAGATAGGTAATTCCCCTCATTTATGACAGACAGAACCTAGACTAGAACTTCTGTTTGCCAAATCACTCCTCCCCCATGCTCCAGCCTCTTTACCTACAGGTCTAGCGGATCATAAGATCAGGTGAAGGGGAACTAGAAAAGGGAACTTTCATTTTTCTGTAATTTCACAGAATTTCCTTTTTTCAAGCTCCTTTTGTATCAGAAATTTCATCTGCCGGTTCAGAGTCATGCTCCTCTATTTCTTGGGGTTCTGACATAATCACTGTATCACTGTATCACTGTCATCCTGTTGTTCCTCGATTTACTTGAGCGGGCACCAGTATTGTCTCTACTCATCCCAGACTGAGATTTTAGCAGCCTCTCCTTACTCGTCTTTTCCAATGACTGGAGGCTCTTCCAGGGTCAAGGGAATGAGACCTGTTATAGTTACTGTTTTTGGCATATCGAATACACATCAGGGAGCATGCCAGGCTCTGCCTGTGCGGACAGGATACTCTCAGTAGCTTGCCGGTCTCATATATATATATTTCTCTATGATTTGTTGCCTACTGTATGAACTCCATCAAACATGGTATGGTAATTGGGTCAGAAGTGTCTTTTGATCTGGAAAGCAGCCTGGAGTGTGGCAGCGGTTGGGTAGTGGAGGTCGGCTGCCGGGGCTGGGTCCCTTGGGGTGGGGAGGGCTCTTGCCCGCCCCTCTCTGGGGTGCCCTGAGTGAAAACAATCTGGCGCAGAGTCCAGTGTCATGGTTATCAATTGAAATAATCAATTGAAAAATGTGTGGGAAGCAGAGCATTTGTTCCCTTTCATGCTATATCTTTAGTAGGTATGTGTGTGTGTGTGTGTGTGTGTGTGTGTGTGTGTGTGTGTTGGGCCACGCCTAGCTGTGCTTAGGATTTACTTCTGCCTCTGTGCTCAGGGGTCACTCCTGGTAGTGACAGGAATTGATCAGGGTGCTGTCATGTGCAAGGCAAGCACCTTACCTGCTGAACTATCTCTACACCGAATGTTTAGATGAACAAGTGCATCCTGCGTGGTTCTCAAACCCAGGCCTCTGTGCGTCTTCTGTCCCACTGTGCCATTTTCTGCTTCTCTCACACCGTGAGGGTCCCTGCAGGATTCACAGATCACTCTGTGCGGATAACTCTCTGCTGCTGCCTCAGGTTCTTCTGCCCAGTCATACCAAACTGATGTGTCTGCCCTCCTTTACACACAGAGCGAGGACAACACTCTCTTTCTATCTCGACAAGGCCACACCTCTTCTTAATGTTTCTCTCAAACTAGAAAACCAGAATATAAAAAAAAAAAACAATACTGTATGATAGATGATTCTTTATCTAACCAACAATCATTGGTCTATGTAATAATGGAATACTATGCAGCTATAAAAAATGGAATCTTGCAATTTGTTACAACTCAAAGCACCTTAAATGAAAAAAAAATCATAGGGAGAAGAACAAATACCCAATGACCTCCCACACCTGTGGTATAACAGAGAAACAAAACATAGAAATAGAGAATATAGAATGACGACAAACGCTTGGCACTTGATTGTAAAAGTGTGATTACCAAGAAGTGAGAGAGGCAACAAAGAGAGAGGCAGGTTGGAAGCAACACAGGATAGTCATGGAGGTTCTTAGACACCGGAGATGATGAAAGTGCAATAACTTTATTTATAAAAAAAACTGAAACTTGGGACCAGAGCGATAGAAGAGCAGGCTGGGTGCTTGCTTGAACACAGCTAACCCAGTTTCAATCCCCCGCATCCAGTATGGTCCCCAGAACACCGTCAGGAGTAGTTCCTGAATGTAGGACAGGAGTAACCCCTGAGCACACAGCTTGTGTGGCCCCCAAACAAAAACCAGATCAAAAGAAGGCAGAAAACCCAAGAAACTTAACATTAACCATGATACCCAGACTACAAAAATTTTAAAAATAAGTAACAAATTAAAAATAATGAAAAATGGAAAGTAAAGATTGACAGAATTTTTAAAAGTTATTTCCATCTAAAAATGGCCTCACAGAAATATACAGGATACTATTTGACCTTATCTATAGGCATCATGGTCTAGACAAGTCAACACATTAATTAATCCTCTCAACCTTCTCTTGCATTTTCTTAGGAATATAAAGAAAGAAATAATGCCACGTTCTGCGAGAGTAAAAGCTAGTGGGAAACTCTGGCCTGTATTTTTAGAAAATAATGGATAATTATAGTTATTTATATATTGGATTTAGTAATCAGAACTTTTAGGTATGTCTCTTGAAAGTTTGTTTTTATTTTTTTATGTATTTTTATGTATTTATCTCTTTTCCTTAAAAAGCAAAGGTCTGAACTTAAGGACTGAATTATCTGCCACTAATTACAGTTTACATATAAATATATATATATATTAGTAATAAATTTCAGTAATTGAAAATCAGTTTTGTATAAGAAATGGTATTATACATTTTGGTACTAAACCATCACTTTGCAGATAACATTTGTTGCTGAGAAAACTTTTAAATATAGCTACTTTTAATTCACTTGAGGTTTTTAATTTTCTTGGGATTTTCTTTTTTTCATATTTATGTAAAATTAAAGTACATTAGGAAAAGTTCTGGACAGTTTTTCCAAAATGAACAATAGTCTTTGCTTCCAAACAGTAGTGAAGATTTTGAATACTATCTGTGTTCTTAAGTCAAATTTATTTGTAATTATTTACTTTTTTGGGTTCCCAGAATCCAAACTAGTGCCTTGTTTTCATATACTCTCCCATCCGCAGTCCCATGTTCTGAAATTTTAAAGTAGATTTTCCATGAGTGAATTTTAAGAGATAAAAAAATTAAGCTGATATCTTTTTGTTAGTTACTGGGACACCACAACATTTTTTAGATTTATGTAACTCGGTTTATATTAAATTCTGTTAAGCAGAAATCAAGCTGTGCTAAGTGACATATCCCTAATTATTATAAAAATGGTACCTAATTATACTCATGCCAGCTTTAATGTAACACTGACATAGCCAAGTCAGTGTTTGATTTTAATGTGACTTACTAAAGATAGCCTTTTAGAATTGGAATGACTCCACCAATTCCCCCATCTTGCATTTTAATGGGAATCCTTTGAGTATATAAATTGCCAATATGGCTAATCACATTTTGGTTACTTATATTTAATATTTTAATAGATTCACTATTATAATAAAATATCTTGTGGTTTACTATCACTATTTAGGAGTGATTATTTCACTATGTGCTTAAACTTGCTTTTGGAACTTGGAAAAAATACCTTATTGTCATCAAAATGGAATCTAATCTTAATTATGTCATAATGGATTTAATCTGTGAATTTTGCTTGTTCTCTCGTGGAATTCTGTTAATACTAAAAACCTGGGAAAATGCTGTAATAAATGTTTGGAATTTTCATTTTGTAAAAGATTGTCTTTTATTACTGATCTTTGGTATTTTGTAGCAAAATATTTGCAATAGAAAATTTAGTTTTAATTACCTTGCATGATGAAAATGCATCAATTAAAAAAACAGTTTTCAGTTCCTGCTATTTTTAATTTGTTCATTCTTCCACAAGTATCTGAGTGTTTAGTATGTGTCATGGCAAGATTGACATATACCTAAAGCAGTAAAATAATTTAGGTTGTTATTGTCAGATTTTTAATTTTTATGACAGATAAAAACCAAGATTTTGCTTAAGAAATTTACAGTACACTTAATTTTCAGAATAAATTATTTTAAAAATCATCCATATTTGATCATTATAACTTCCATTTTATGATAAAATAATGTGCTTTTGTATCAAACTCTCCAATGCAGAAAAAGAAGAAACTAGAATGTACCCGAATTAGTCTGGAATTAACTTAATATGCCGAAATGTAAGAGTGGAGAATAAAGCAAAGTTCAGAATAACCTGTCAAGTAGAGTAGTAACTAATTAACCTCGAATTATTTAAATTTTACTCTTTGGTTGTCAGGAAGGAACAGAGAATATAAAAATTGATATGTGGAAAGGAGAAATTAAGAGGATAGGAGAAAAGTACAGAGGGTAGGGCTAGTATGTGTAGTTACATGTTTGTTTTTAAAGCTCTTTTGATGAAATGTGAAAGTAAATTTATGAAATACAAAAGACAATCTTTTACAATATGAAAATTCCAAACATTTATTACGGCTTTTTTTTTTTTTTGGTTTTCAGTATTTTCAGAGTGCCAGCAGAGATCAAGCAAAGTTCACACTTCAATCTATTATGACATAATTAAGATTAGTTTCCATTTTGATGACAATAAGGTATCTTTTTTTCCAAGTATCAATAATTGGTTGAGATAGTTGCCCTCAAAGGAGAAAATAGAAACAATCTTCTCTCATACTCATACCTTTGTGAGTCATCCAATAACTTAATAAAGGACCCCGTGACTAGCTGCACATACTGCCAAGCATGTTATGTGAGGAATCAGTAAAATTCATGAAGAATGGGAGAAAACATTCAAGCTGGAAAAAAAAAATTGATGTCAGACATCTGGGAATTCAGCAGTCCGTAGCAGATAGCAAACCTTGGAGATCAAAGTCAGTGAATCAGACAAAGATCACTTGTTACAAATGTGGAGAGCTGATAAATAATGTAGCTTATGATCCCCAAAGACCAGAAAACCCCCAAAGCGTGCTTCTGACAGCTGCTCAGAGCAAAGGGCAGGGGTTAGAAGAGCCAGAACTTGGTCCTGTGTCCGGGTCTAATTCATATACATGTCTTACATCTTTGTTGTCATTGAAATCATTGAATTTCTATTTGGTGTTTAACTTTATTTATGCCCTGAGTCCTCCAGTACTGCAAGATCCATTGTCACCTTCACCAAAATGAATAAAAATGAATTAGCATATTTGTTATAGGCATTTTCATGTTATTGTAGGTAAGGGAATGTTTTAGGAGGAATGCATGAATAAAAAGTCTTCCCTCGGGGCCAGAGAGGAGTACAATGGGTAAAGCACTTACCCTGCATGCAGATGTTCTGGGTTTAATTCTGGCACCAACTATGGTCCTTCAAGTCCTGCCAAGAGTGACCCCTGAGCACAGAGATGATAGTAAGCCCTGAGCACAGCCAGGTGCCACCCAACTTCCCCCATGCCAAATATTTCCTTGATTTCCTGTATGCTCACTTTTTAGGGAAAATAACTAATTTTCAACTTATATAAATATCAGTTGTAGTGCAAAGCTGTGAGCTGCCAAATTCCAACAGTGTGCAAAGCACGCTTTTAAGCGTTTTGTGCCGTGACCTCCTTGAAAATGCCCACCATCTACCAAAGGCCAGTCTAGTTCCGAAACTTATTCAGGTCACGTAATTCATGAAGAATGATCAGGGAATCAAGCCAAAACTTTGTGTCTTCAAAGTTTGAATTGAATGTTCTTATTATAGTATGTCTTTCCACATGCCCCTAACCCATTTTAGGTTAGAGGACACTGAGATTTAGAATGAATGTGTGCATCAGTCATGCTTTTTTATTTATAGTAACTCAGTGATTTCTTTTGTAGAATAGCTGACTGTTTTTTGTTGTTGTTTTTCATGTTTTTTTTTAATCTTTTGAAGGGAACAAATACAAAGTTAAAATATTTTCTTTCTGGAAGAGCCAGGGAGATAATGCAGCAGGAAGGGCACTTGCCTTGCATGTGGCTGACCCAGGTCTGAACTCTGTCATCCCGCATGGTCTGTATCCCTTTGCTCAGGGCTCCCTATTCCCCACCCTCAACCACCTCAACCTTCACCTCACATTTTTTGTCTTGTCATCAATATACTTTCACCATTTCTGTGTCCATTTAACTTTGCAGTTACCCTAAAATAAAGGTCATTCCATTGGAACTTATATACAGATTCTAATTGGACATGAATTCTATTTTTAAAAATTGTTATTAGTGAAACCTAGGTACACATAGCTGTTGCATTCGGAGATGGTCGTTCCATTGAGAGCGAATGGGGCGTCAGGAACAAGGCTGTTTCTCATAAACATTGTCTTCGTAAGATTCAGCTGTAGTCCTACCTTTCCACACTCACGGTCAAAGTCGACCAGCATTTGTGCCGCTTGGCTGATGTTTGGTGTTATTAAAACAATGTCATCAGCAAAGCGGAGGTGGTGTAGTTGCTGACCATCTATCTTCACTCCCATTCCTTCCCATTCCAGTCGTCGCATGATGTTCTCGAGGGTGGCACTGAAGAGTTTCGGTGAAATGGTATCACCCTGCCGCACCCCTCTCTTGACATCAACGATCACTTCTTTGTAGAATGGTGAGATCCTGGTAGTGAATCCGCAATACAGCTCACGGAGGATCCTGATGTATTGGGCTTGAATGCCCTGATTGGCTAGGGCTTCAATGACCGCCTCCGTCTCAACAGAATCAAAGGCCTTCTTTAAATCAATGAACGTTAAGCAGAGCGGCATCTTGAACTCCCGAGAAACCTCAATGAGCTTGGTTACCGTGTGGATATGGTCGATGGTGCTGAATCCTTTGCGGAACCCTGCTTGCTCGCATGGTTGTCCTTCATCTAGTGTTCTGCCAATCCTATTCAGGATGACTCGAGTGAACAGCTTGTAGATGACAGACAATAGGCAAATCGGGCGATAGTTGCCAATGTCATGGATGTCTCCCTTCTTGAACAGTAGTACGGTCCTGCTGGTTTTCCATTGGGACGGAACCTTGCATTCAGACAGGTAGCGAGTGAAGAGCCGAGCCAGTGTATTGATGAGTACTGACGGCAGGTTCTTCAGGTGTTCAGGTCTGACCTTGTCTGGGCCGGGTGCTGTTTGCTTCTTTACCAACGAAATGGCGTGTCGGATTTCGGAAGGGAGAACGTTAGGAACGACATACCCATCCTGTGGAATTTGGTATGTCGGCAAGTGGACATGGCTATCGAAGAGATTTGAGTAGAAGTCATGGATAATCTTCTCCATTGCCGTTCTGGACGATGTGATGGATCCATCAGGACGTCGGAGGGCAGTCATCTTGGTCTTATAGTTGGCGAAGGACAGGCGGGCGTTACGAATACTTTTCCCGGCTTCTGCCGCATCTACCAGTACTTCTGCTCTTCTCTCTTTGAGGTCTTCCTTGATCGCATCTCTGCACTGCTTTGCGAGCTCGGACGTTAGCTTGCGGTTGCCTGAGGCATGCGCCAAACCACGCTGGCGAATTAGCTCAAGAGTTTTCGAAGATAGGCGATTTTTTGTGGCTATCTCTCTCTTGGCGTTCCTCGCACATTCATGGAGGTGCTGAATCAGTCTATCGTATTCCTCGTCAATGTTGTCAACAATGGCATCTTCCCATGTTGCCGCAATAGTACCAAAGAGTTCCCAGTTGGTGGTCATTCTGGGAGTTCTCTTTTTGAACTTTGCAGCCCTTTCTCCCCGCTCTGTGAAGTAGAATTTTGCACGAAGGAGACGATGGTCCGATCCCGTTCGAAATTTTGGGACAACAGCGACATCAGTCAGGCAAAACCGTCGATTGAATATGATGTGGTCTATTTCGTTGTGGAATCGTCCACCGGGAGACTCCCATGTCCATCGTTTAGATTCTGCCTTCTGGAACTGTGAGTTACCATGAATGGTCTTGGTCGACATGATGAACTCAGACAGTCTCTCACCCTGTTTGTTCCATTCTAGGCCATGGGTCCCGATGTGAAGTTCTTCAGCTGATCTTCTCGGTCCTATCTTGGCATTAAAATCACCCACAATGATCTTGTAGAAGGTGTGGTCTTCTTTATAGAACTTCTCTAGCTCCATGTAGAACTTCTTGATTTCTCTTTCATCATAATGAGATGTTGGTGCGTAGACAACGAAGATAGAAACTGCAGGCAGTGAGCCACATCTATTCAAATGTAAACGTCCGATTTGGGTTGTTAGGCATTCGAATGAATCAATGCTCTTGGCCACGTTTGTGTTGACAAGGACACCGACGCCTCCAACACCTCTTTTATCACATGTTCCGAGGAACAATTCTTCTCCAGTGTCGAAAACGGCATGGTGAGATTCGTGCCTTCTTGTCTCGGTCAGACCAATGATGTCGTACTTGATCATTCGCGCTTGTACCATCAGGTCCTCGATGGATGCATCTGATGCTAGCGTACGTGCATTGAAAGTACAGACGATCATTTTTGTCTTCCTTCGTTGTGGCAGCCTAGGTCGGCCTTGAGATTTTGTCGGCCTCTCCTTTCTCATCCTTCTCAGTGCTGCCATGTTGGTGAAGCCTTCAGGGTCAGGTGAATGAGACCAGTTGTAGTTACTGGTTTTGGCATATCGAATACACAGCGGATAGCTTGCCAGACTCTTCCGTGAGGGCGGAATACTCTCGGTAGCTTGCCAGTCTTTCCGAGAGGTATAGAGGCTTTTGGGGTGACCTCTAATCACCCTTGTAGGTGTTACCATATTTGAACCCTATCAAATATGGTACGACAATTCCAGAAGATGGTTATTTAGTGTTTTATGATGTGTCGCGTGGCCACTTGCGGCCGCGCGGGTCCGGAAAGCGTCCTGGAGTGTGGCGACGGCTGGGTAGTGGAAGTAGTGTCGAGAGTGGAAATCTGCCAGTGGGGTATTTATCTGGGTAGGGTGGGTCTCCTGTGCACAATTCGATCCCTGGGTGGTTGATGGAAGCAGACAGGGCAGGGTAGGGTGGGGCTCCTGATTAGAATCCCTTTGTCATCTGTGGTGGTGGGAGCAAGCAGAGAAGCTCTGTCCCTGGGTCCGCCGAGCCTGGAGTCCAAGGTCTCAGAGAGTTCCACTTATCTTGTTCTGTGGGTCTTCAGTTGTGCGTGGGTCTCGGCCGGAGCTGCCGCGCGGGTCCGGAAAGCGTCCTGGAGTGTGGCGACGGCTGGGTAGTGGAAGTAGTGAACAACAACATGACAAATGACCTGGCACCCGAGCTGCGCAGGAGGAAGAGAGCGGCTTGGAACGCCTTCAAGAACGTCGAAGAAATAGCTAAGAGGACGAAGAACCTCTGGCTCCGGGCACATCTCTTTGATTCCACTGTTCTTCCTGCATTAACATATGCCTCAGAGACCTGGGCCCTACGCAAACAAGATGAGAACGCCATTCAGGCCTCCCAAAGAAGAATAGAAAGAGCTATGCTTAGAATATCACGTTTCACTCAAATGAGAGAACGAATCCGGAGTTCTGACATCCGTCGACGATCAAGGATCAGGGACGCTGTCTCATATGCCAAGGTGTCGAAAATCAGATGGGCTGGTCACGTAATGAGATTTAAAGACGACCGTTGGACTAGAGCTGTTACTGATTGGATTCCACGGGATGTCAAGAGACCGCGTGGCCACCCACCTACCAGATGGTCAGACTTCTTTGTCAAGATCATGAACGATCGGTTTGAGGCCCTCCATGTTCCCAGAGCGAAGAGATGCCATTGGGCTACACTAGCACGCGACAGGGACAAATGGAGACGTTACTGGCGCCCGCTCGAGCAAATCGACGACTAACGGGAAGTTAAGCGATAAGTGATAAGTGATTAGTGAAACACCATGAGGCACAGTTGTAGACTTACAAATTTTTGCGCTTAGGTGGAGTACTATGTAGCTGTTATAAAAGATAAAGTCATGAAATTTACATACAAGTGGTACTACATGGAAAGTATTGTGCTAAGCGAAATAAGTCAGAAAGAAAGGGACAGACATAGAAAGATTGCATTCATCTGGGGAACATAAAGTACAAAATTGGAGACTAACACCCAAGAATAGCCGAGATAAGTACCAGGAGGTTCACTCCATGGCTTGGAGGCCAGCCGCACATGCTAGGGGAAAAGGCAGCTCAGATAGAGAAGGGAGCACCAAATAAAGGGTGTTGGGAGGATCCTCCCAGGATGGGAGATGCATGCTGAAGGTAGACTATAGACTAAACATGATTGCCACTCAATGCCTCTATTGCACCCAAAAGGAGAAAAAACAAAATGGACATGAATTCTTATCACATGAAGGACCGATACCTCAGAGTAATCATCTCTTCTGAAGCCAAAGTTCCAGATCAAAGGAATCTTAACCAAACTTAACCAAAGGAATCTTAGGATGTGCCTTGTAGACAAGTGGTCTGTGGGTGCACTTGGCCCGGGACATTTCACCAAATGGTGGTGCCATCCAGTAAAGTCAACTCAGCTCTTACTGGGACGGATACGGGCAATGTCCCAGCTTCTTTCGCTTAGCATCCGTTCGTGCTTTCTCTGCTGTTTGTCCTCTACTATCCAGACTCAGCTGTGACCGCTAATCTGTAGCACCAATACACAGAGACGGCTCTGGGAATAATTGCTGAAAGGGAGTCATTTGGAATTACCTGGGAGGCTCTTGTGATCTTTTGGAAAGGTCCAGACCTTGGTGATAGTGCCTGTAATATCTGTGTACCAGTATGTTATTTAAATTCACATCAGCAGCTAATATTTAATGAGTACTAATTCTTTGCCTGACACTGCCAAATAGTTTAATATTTATCTCCTTTATCCCTCAAAACAAGCTTTGCAGCTGAATTTACTAAGGTCTTTTGCTTTATTTTGAGGAAACAGCCACAGGGATAAGAAACTTGGCTTAGGTCATGTAGCTAGAGGGTGTGAGAGTTCAATTCTAACCTCATCAGCTTGATTGGGGAGTTTATTATGAGTCTCCTGTCACTGGAGATCAACTTCTACATATTAATCTTCTAGGAGCCTGAAAAAAGAAAGAGCCCACAGGTTGCTTTCCTGCATGCTGCCCATTGGTTCCATCCCTGGCACACCAAATGGTCCCCCAAGCACCTCCGAGAGAGGTTCCTGAGCCCAGAACCCGGCCCCGAGCACTGCTCAAAAACCAAGCAAAAGGGGAGTGAGGAAAAAAAAAAAACAAACAAGCGAAAGAGTCACTACTTCAAGACTGTAATAAAGTCCAAAGAACTGATAACTCTAGATACTCTAGATATTAATTTAGCATAAGTTTTTTCTACATGAATTTTTTTTTTGCTTTTTGGGTCACACCCAGCGATGCTCAGGGGTTACTCCTGGCTCTGCACTTAGGAATCACTCCTGGCGGTGCTCAAGGAACCATATGAGAGGCTGGGGATCGAACCCGGTTCTGCTGCGTGCAAGGCAAACGCCCTACCCGCTGTGCTATCACTCCAGCTCCTCTTAATGAAATTATTTCTGTTTCTGAATATAATGTACAGACGTTTTTACAAAATTATATATTATAAAGTTTCTGAGTTAAAATCTCCCAAAGCGTGCTTCTGTTTTCAACCAGGATGATAGGGATAAAAGTTGTGGCTTGTTCAGAGCTCTGCAGTCATCACAATGGAATACAGGTGCTGGGGCTCTCGGTAGAGCACGGAACTGCAGGATGCAGTCCTCCTTCAGTGCTCACAGTAGAAAAGCCATGTCCTCAGGAACCAGCCAGGTGGACTTGATTTCTTTCCTGGAAGAACAATTTATGGTCTTTTCTCTTCAGTGTACACAGGAAAAACCACGCTGTGTTGTTGTTGAAAATCAAGGTACAATGGCCCGTTGTTTGTTTATTTATTTATTTATTTATTTATTTTATATTGAATCACTGTGAGCTACAGTTACAAAGCTTTCATGGTTGGGTTTCAGTCATACAATGATCGAAAACCCAACTCTCTCTCAGTGCACATTTTCCACCATCAATGTCCCTAGTATCCTCTCCCATTCCAAACCTCCCCCTGCCTCTGTGGCAGAGAGTTTCCCCCATACTCTCTCTCTACTTTGGGGCATTATGGGCTAGAGCGATAGCACAGCGGTAGGGTATTTGCCTTGCACGCAGCCAACATGGCCAACCCGAGTTCGATTCCTCCGCCCCTCTCGGAGAGCCCGGCAAGCTACCGAGAGTATTTCGCCCGCACGGCAGAGCCTGGCAAGCTCCCTGTGACGTATTCGATATGCCAAACACAGTAACAACAAAGTCTCCAATGGAGACGTTACTGGGCCCGCTCAAGCAAATCGATGGTTTGCAATATAGATACAGCGAGGCTATCATGTTTGTCCCTTTATTTATTTTCAGCACATATCTCCCACCCCGAATATCTCCAACGGTCCTTGACTTAGTGATCCCTTCTCTATTCCAGCTGCCTTCTCCCCCAGCTTATGAGGCAGGCTTCTAACTATGGGGCAATATTCCTGGCCCTTGCCTCTACTGTCCTTGGGTGTCAGTCTCATATTAAGTTATTTTATACTCCACAAATGAGTGCAGTCTTTCTATGTCTGTCCCTCTCCTTCTGACTCATTTCACTCAGCACGATACTCTCCATGACCATCACAGTGGCCCATTATTTATTCTTCATAACTCCTGAGAGTTATTTGTATTTGGGACCTATTTCTAGGACACAGAGAATGCCAGTAAGTTAAGAAATGTCTTGCCTGTATGCTTCAGAATTTACTAGTCTGGATGGGAGATAATCCATTTATTGTGTTTATCACCAAGATACAAGTACCAAGTTGTGTTAAGTGCTTGTACAGTTGGCTCAGCACTTGCTACCAACAGTACTACCGAGTTGCCTTGATTTAGAACAAAACGCTCTACAATTTAGTATTTCAAGCATCACTACAAGTTTTTAAACCACCAAGCAAGCTTCTGTGAACACAATTTCTCAGATTACGAACTGAGATGATGCACGGCATTAATTAATTAGATTTCTGATGGCGTCAGCTATGGAGAAAGGGCTGAGTTTCACAGCTTAGTGTTTGGAAAAGGGAAGATGAGGTGGGTTGGTGTGGACAGAAGCACCGCTGGGAAAAGAAGCAGACTAATGTGACAAAAGGAGAGAAAGGAAGGAAGAAGACAAGCTTTGGAGGGAAAAATACGCTCACTAGGGTTTGCATGGTGAGAGAGAAATAAGACTCTTTGGAAAATAATTTTTATTACTTGTAAAGGCTAATTGTTGTCTCTGTTTCAAGGTTTCACACTAATGAATAAATTTCTTTAGGAGACTATTAGTAAAAGATTTGGAACTCTAAGAGATGTCAACAGGATGTCAGCGGAAGAAGAGGATTCTACTTCTTTATTTTCTGTTCAACGTAATATTCAGTAACAATCAGCTTTTACTTGCACTGGTTTTCTGATTTCTACAAGGTCCCTTTCTCTGCTCTTAGAGGGGGAATTTAAGAGAGATTTCTCCATAATCAAACATTAAAAACAGAAACTTCCAGTTTCTCTCCCTGATAATAACCCAAGGGACCTGGCGGTGATAACATACAATTCCATTTTTCCCTTTCTTGGTTAAGTAAGTAAGTAAGTAAGTAAAGGTCCTCCCGTTGATCATCGATTTGCTCGAGCGGGCCCAATGACGTCTCCATTGGAGACTTTGTTGTTACTGTGTTTGGCATATCGAATACTCTCGGTAGCTTGCCAGGCTCTTCGAGAGGGGCGGAGGAATCGAACTCGGGTCGGCCGTGTTGGCTGCGTGCAAGGCAAATGCCCTACCGCTGTGCTATCGCTCTAGCCCCTTGGTTAAGCAAGATTGCAAAAACTTACCTTCCATAGGGCAAGAAAGAAATAAAGAGAAAAAAGGAATCAGGTGCATTTCTTCTTGGTTCCTTGTCATGGAATAAGCCATCTTTTGGAAATAGAATACAGAATCCTCTCAGTCAAAGAAAATCCTTTACAGGGGCTGGAGTGATAATATGGCAGGTAGGGCATTTGCCTTGCACTCAGCCAACCCGAGTTCAATTCCCAGCATCCCATATGGTCCCCTGAGCTTCGCCAGGAGTAGTTCCTGAGTGCAAAGCCAGGAATAACCTCTGTGCATTGTTGGGTGTGATCCAAAAAGGAAAAAAAAAAAAGAAAGTCCATTCCATGTGTCTACAGGTAAAGGAAATTAAGATACTCCCCACCCTTTAAATTTTTGATCAATAGGGTTACTATTGGTGGTATTTTAATCATGCATCAGGCTTTTAGATAAAGGCACTGCATATGTTTGAAGGTGATTTAATTTTTCATTAAGAAATGTATGTCATACATACATACATACATTTTATGACATCTCATTCCTACTTTGACAAACTGGCAGACTACCGAATGTAGCCTGCCCACATGGCAGAGTCTGGCAAACTCCCCGTGGCGTACCCAATATGCCAAATACCAGTAACAATGATGGGTCTCATTCTCCTAAAGAGCCTTGAATATAATCTCAGGGCTAGGATGAAGGAGACGTTACTGGGGCCTGCTCGAGGCAATCAACGAATAACAGGATGATCTGTGATCTGTGTGAAGAAATGTATAATTATTATTTTCAAAAAACTTACTCATTAAGGTATTCTAGCTTAAAATGTAAAATCTTGCCCAAGTGTACCTGTCTAGGTGCAACCAGATCCAAACATCCACATCTCCTATGGTCAGCCATGATGGCACATCGCTGCACAGAACAGATTTAAGCCCAGATTTGAAGCATGAGAGTGTGCATTGAAACTGACAAGAAAATTGTCAGGGCTTAAAGTAGTTCCAAGCAAGCTTACTGACATGGCATTATTCTCTCTATTCATCTCTCTCGATTCATTTGAAAGTAGTCTTGGGGCTGGAGCAATAACACAGCAGGTAGGGCGTTTGATTTGCACACGGCCAACCTGGGTTCGATTCCCAGCATCCCATATGGTCCCTGAGCACCGCCATGATTAATTCCTGAGTGCAGAGCCAGGAGTAATTTTTGTGCATAGCCTGGTATTTTTTTTTCCAAAAAGGAAAAAAAAAACTAGTCTCTCTTTGCATTTATACCCATTCATTATGGACTTTTTAAGTTAACTATGGCATACATTAATTTGGTAAAAAACCTATGTAGTACTGTCCTCCCATTGTTTATCGATTTGTTCCTTTATCAGTTCATCCAGAAGAAGCAACTGTGCTCCCTTTGTGATTGATTTACTCGAGCGGCCACCAATAATGTCTCACAACAAATTCTGAGACTTGTTACTGTTTTTACATATCAAATATGTGACGGGGAGCTTGCCAGGCTTTGCCCTGCGGGCGAGATACTCTTGGTAGCTTGCCAGGCTCTCTGAGAGGGGCGGAGGAATCGAACCCAGGTTGTCCGCGTGCAAGACAAACGCCCTACCCACTGTGTTATCATTCCAACCTATATAACTGTTGAAAAAAGTCAGGTAGGGGCTGGAGAGAGGGGACAGTGAGTATCTTGCATGTGGTTTACCTGGTGAGATCCCCAGCACAACCATATGGCCCCCAATCCTTGCCAGGAATTATTCCTGAGTGCAGAGTAAGGAGTAAGCTCTGAGTTGTGGCACAAAGAACAAACAAAAAGTTCTCCAGGTAAATCAAGCAAGATATGAAACAGTCTGTTCTTTGGGCTACATTTTTATTTAAAAAGAAAAGTATATATGTGCATGAATTTGTAAGTAAATGTAAGACTATTCTTGGAAAGGCACACATAAAATTGGAAATAATAAACAGTCTGTTATAAGGGAACATTATGGTTAAGGCGTAGTTGAAAGTGTTACAGACACTTCTTGAAGGCGCCATCTTATCTCGTGAGTGTTATGGCTGGGAATATCTATTTTCATGGATGTACGTGTTCAAACAGGTGGTTTGTACAGTAAAAATGAAGTTCTTAGTGTTAGCAATTATGTTTGAATAAGAATTTAAATTGAGCTTTAGAAATCTTAGTAAAGGAAGGCATTTTATTAGCCAAACAATTCAACAAGTTTATTTATGGATTCTGAAGGGACAATATCAAACCTTTGGAGGAATAGATCAGTTAGCATGTATATACACTTTGTTTGAATTTCTGTTTGAATTTGTCAGTTTCTTTGAGATTTTTAAAATATAAGGTCACTGTTTAGCTATATTTTTGAGTTAATAAATTGGTAAGCAAAGTGAAAAGACAAGGATAACAATGTCTTTTAGATATTTGAAATATAAAATGTATGTCAATGTTTGCATAAAATATATTCCTTACATCCCCTCTTGCAATTCATATACAAAATTCAGAATATTCCAATATTCTGATAGTACACAAGAAAGCTAGAACCAAGCTTTTTATTCGAACCAAGTTTCTTGATTGCATGCAATCACCTTCTTATCACTTGTAATGTACATTTTTGCATTTTAATTTAATATAATACTTGTTTTGCAACTTCTTCCCCTTTTACTAACATTCACTTATGTAAACCGCAGAAGGATTTATTTCCCCATATTCATAGTCAATTTAAATTCCCCTTTCACACTCCCCAAACTATCTTTTCTCCATAGTATTTAGTAATTATCTGAATATTTTTTTACTTGTCTTTGTTATACTGCCTACCTGAAGACAAAGATTGAATTCTCAAAAGCAAGGTGATGTTTGAAATAAGCCCATATAAGATTAAATTTTAGAGAGAGATCAAGCATTTTATGAAGCATGATAGATTCAGTAATGTGCATAAACAGTATTTCACCACATCAAAAGAAAAGTATAAACATGCTGTAAACCCATCGCTTTTCCTGCTCTCCAAAGTAACCTTTCTGTTTCTCTGAGTTCCTTTTTGAAAAGACTCAGACATTCCCAGTCATATCAGAGTTCCTTAAATTAAGATAATTTTCTTGTGCTTTTTATGTATTTACCAAAAATTGTGAGTTTTTCTCAGGCATCTTTTGGAATGCCCCTATTTAAAAAATCATTTATATAGTGCTGAAACAGACTACATTATGTGGAAAAATAATTAAGTATATTCAAGATATATATGTTATGTATAATGAGAGTTTGCATTATATAATGAGTGAATTGATGTGTTTAATATTTTCTTGATGGTATTTGAAAGGACTTTTCTTAACTAAGACTTTTCTTAATTTCTCTTTATTTTAATTAAGAATGGATTTTTCCAATATTTCTTTTTTAGGGTAAAATACAGTTTTATATTTTTAGAAGCCTGATCAGATTTTCCCTTAAATTTTTCTCGCTTTTCTCACTCTCCTAACTCTCCTTTTCTCACACTCACAAAATTGTATGCTTGTAGTATTTATCTATTTCATGTCAATTTTTAAATGGATTAGTATAGAATTATTCATGCTAATAATTTTAAAATTTATGTACCTCAAAAAAGAAAAAGGGATGTAATTTTTGAAAAATAATCTCTACCAACTTATATTATTTATAATTTTGTGGAATTTCAGAAGTTTAGTTTTATCTTATATGTGTGGTATTGTCACCATCTTCACAAAAAGTTGTTTGTTTTTAAATCAAAACCTTTTTCCTAAGTGAGATATCAAACCACATAGTAAGAGAACAAATGGCAAAAGTTGTCAAAACTAATTTTGTCGATAGAACTGAGCATACAAGGGAGGGGGTGGTGGAAGGGTCCTTGGAACACTGATGGAGGAGAGCAGGCTTTCTGGAGTCTGGTGTGGTGATGGAATGAGAATGGCTAACACCATCATTAACAGTGTTGTAGATACCAGGGACATTGGTGGAGAAGAACTTGCACTGGTAGAGGGTTGGGTGTTGGATCATTGTATGACTGAAACTCAAACATGAAAGCTTTGGAACTGTATCTCATGGTGATTCAATTTAAAAAAACAAAAGAGTATATGCATCTTTTATTACTATTTTTAAGTTTGAAATATATTGTTTTATTCAAGAAAAAACAGTATTGTAAATCCTGATACACAATGGAAGTTGAAAAAACTTTACATAATAGATATAAGAGGCATATATGTAACAGATTAAAGTGATGCCTAAAAATGCCCAATTACTTGAGATTATGTAGTAAGATTCTGATTTCTTTGTGTCAGAATCCTAAGTAATACCCAGGTCTTGTCCCATGCTGTGCTGCTGTTTCTGATACAAGTGCATGTATTAGAAGTAAATTCTGAAAATTTAAATGGAAGCATTCTAAACTTGTACCATAGCAGCTGTCTGTGAGGGCACTCAGCGTGGAGGCCACAGGCTGATGGCCACCCAGAAATTGGTATCTGTCCACACTGAGATAAGAAAGCTTGGAGCATTTTGAAGCTTTTCTAGCAATTTGGTATTGCTACAGCTTCCAAGTACAGATCTAGAAATTCATGTTTGGATGGTGTTTTGTGGATTTGGTTTTGTGTTCCCTTCCCCCACTCCTCTTCATTGCTCTCCTTACCCCTCTACTCCAAGACCCTCCCCACTCCCTTCTCTGCCTTCCCCTCCCCTCCCCTCCTCTCTGCCTCTCTTCCTCTGGGTAGGGCATTGGCCTTGCACACAGCCACAGACCTGAGTTTGATCCCCAAGCATCCCATATGATTTCTGAACCCACCACGAGTGATTCATGAGTACAGAGTCAAGAATAACCCCTGAGCACCACTAGGGTGACAAAAAAACAAATAAGAAATGAACAAAACCCAACCAAACAAAATAAACCAAAACAACAGCAAAGAAATGCCTGACTTCTAATTCTATGTTCTTTTCAGTGGCGGACTAACGAAAATGTCTCACTGGAAATGAGTTCACAAAATAGGACTGTCCCTCTCAGTGTCTGTATTGCAAACCATAATGCCCAAAAGTAGAGTGAGAGTGTATGGGGAATCATGTCTGCCATGGAGGCGGGGGAGAGTGGGAAAGGGGGTTATACTGGGGATATTGGTGGTGGGGAATGTGCACTGGTGGAGGGATGGGTGTTTGATAATTGTGTGTATGTAACCCAAACATGAAAGCTTGTAATTATCTCACAGTGATTCAATAAAATTAAATTAAAAAAAAAAAAAGAAATCCCATCCCTCCTGACTGGAGAAGCAGCGCCCTTGGAGAAGGTCTGTGAGACTCCTTCCCAAAAGAATTCTCAATGGAGAAGCTGCAACACAAATCACTTTGGGTGGAAGAAAGCAGGAAAGAGCTTGAGTTAAAATGACTCAGCAACCGACATAGCTCACACAACTGTGTCCTGTGAAAGGGAAGGTGATTTTGTTCCAGGTAGACAAGAAATGCATTAATTGGCTGCTGAGTTTGCTATACTAGTCTCCTTTTAGCCACGGGTGATGAAAACCCAACTACAGTTAGCTGTGGCTAAGCGTGGCATGATCTGGGGCCATTGACCACAGCCAGATGAGCAGCCTACTTCAGAATGCCAGTCTATGCCCTGACATTGGCATGAGAAAGGGTGGCAATGAGCTCCTCTGATCAAAACCCCACAGTACTTAGTCAAGAAGTGCCCCAAAGATAAGGAAAGATGTTACTGCAAGTGGAAGAAAACTAGAACAAACAAGGGATGCCTCTACATTGGAAGGTGCCTTTTTTTGTTTGTTTTTGGCCCCCATATAAAACTAAGACAAATGAGGTGCTGGAGAGATAGTATAGTGGGTACTGCACTTGCCTTGCACATGTCTTACCTGTGTTTGGTGCCCAAAACCCGATGTGGTCCCCCAAGCCTGCCAGGACTGATCCTTGAGCACAGAGCCAGGAGTAAGCCTTGAACCAAACAGCATGACCACCCCCACTCCCCGCAAACAGAAACAACCCCAAAAAACAAAAGCTAAGAACAATGAGATTCGGTAGAAGACAAAATTGATGTTTTAAAAATGGTGACACTGAGCAGAAAAAAAGAGAAGGAAAAGAAAGCTGCCAATAACTTCTGGAAGTTCTGATGGAAGGTGGGTCTGGTGTTGAACAGCAGAGAATAATCAATGAGTAAAAAAGGGAAGAAAAATAGAGAGGTGGAGAGTCATATTTTCAAACTCTGAGGTCCTCGGGCATTGAGACTGATTTTTTGTGCAAGAAGACCGTGGGTGCCAGTCAGACAATTAGAGCTAAAAATTCTCCAGCAGTTAATAATGTAATCTCATCCACAGCAACTGATCCGTAGTTATTTTATTTCTGCAGTTATCCAGCACAGTATGATTTTTTTAAAAAAGTGTTTGGTAACTTTTAAATTATTTTAGAATTATTTTCCTTACTCCAATTTCATCAAATTGATATAGCTATAAAAAGTCGATTTTTTTCCCCCCTGAATATGAAATACCACTAGTAAAGAATTTCTGTTAAAGATCTGGCTTCATGCACCACTTTTAGAACAGACAGATGCGGTTTTAAGCATTACTTATGTTTTGAAGTCTGCCCAAATCAGAGCTTTGGAGAAAACTGTCTTTGACAACTTATTTAATGCCAAATACCTGCAGTAATTAGGGAAGCTTCTCATTTTGTGTTGAACCAAACAAGCTGGTATAAATGAGGCCAGGGCATTGTAGACTCGAGAGATTTTACTGGTGATTTATGGTATTGTGGTTGTCAACCCCGTCCCTGAAAACTGGGAGCTGAGGCTGGAGCGATAGCACAATGGGTAGAGCATTTGCCTTTCACGCGGCTGACCCAGGTTGAATTCCCAGCATCCCATAGGGTCCCCTGAGCACTGCCAGGAGTGATTCCTGAGTGCAGAGCCAGGAGTAACCCCTGAGCATCGCTGAGTGTGACCCAAAAAGCAAACAAACAAACAAACAAAAAAACTGGGAGCTGATCTCAGGGGACCCTGTTTAACGGTCAATCAAAGCTGCTGAAATTGTGAAGTTGGAACCGCTCCAACTGGGAACTTGAGAGTCACACAGACTTGTGGATCCAGCCCCCACGGATGCGGGATGTGCATCCTCTTGGCATGGATTTGGAAATCTTTGGGTTTTTTTTTTTTTGCTTTTGGGGTCACACCTGGCGATGCGCAGGGATCTTACTCCTGGCTCTGCACTCAGGAATTACTCCTGGCGGTGCTCAGGGGACCACATGGAATGCTGGGAATCCAACCCAGTTCAGCTGCTTGCAAGGCAAACGCCCTACCTGCTGTGCTTTCACTCCAGCCCTGGAAGCCTTTGTTTAATAAACTCCAGGTGCTTCTCACATACGTGGAAGGTGGAACAGCTTTTAGCGCTGGCCTGGCCCGGCCCAACTCCCTGGAGGTTAATGCCTAGAGCAGAAAGAGGACTGAGGTTGGAGGATCAGACTAGATAAAAGCAGTAGGAATTTTAGTAATTGACGCTACAAAGAGAACAAGCGCTAGAAAAAAGGATGATGAGGGGCCTGAACACAACTCTGGGGGAGAACTTGGGGGAAACGGTTCAAAAGCAGTGGGCTAAAGGGTCCAGTGACAATTCTCTGCCAGCTGGTAGTGGGCTCAGCACAGAGGCCCAAGCGTGCCATGCTGCTGGGGTCCTGCTAGGGCCAGGGGGACCCAGGCCACCTCTGAGCCCACGGCTGCGCCCGACAATGCTGGAAGGGTCACGTGTGCGGAGAATCGAACCCAGGCTGGGAGGAAGGTGCCCAGCCTCTGTGCTAGCTCCCCGCGCCTTGCCTCAGGGGCTGTTCACTAAGGCGGCTTCTCTTTCAGCCTTTCTGCTCAGCTTAGAATAGAACTAGGTCAGTGTCTGCCTTTCACTGGGAGACTGACCTTTCCTCAGACCCCGAGCATCAAACAGAAGAAACAGAAGAGATCACTGCGTAGAGAATGATTGAGCTTATGCCGCTCCCATGAGCTCCATAATTAGAAAACATTTAAGCCACCGGTGAGGGTGCGGCAGATACTGTTTGCAGCGTCTGCCTTATTTTCATTATAGGGGTTCAAGCTGAGAGATAATTATGGAGTGTGGAAAGGAAGAAATTGATTATCAAAACCACCTTATAATCCTTAATGTAATTTCTTTTTTTTTCTGCTTTAATGTCAACAAAAGACATAAATATATTTCTGAACATGGCTTGGAAGCTTCCTTTCTAAGGTTTGGGTCTTACCATTGATATTTAGAAAATGTCCAATCTGGTTTGGATGCTCAGCCAGATGGAAAAAAATCTCCCAGGAGCTGGGAGACGGTTCAGTGATAGGAGTACTTGTTCTGCAAGCGTCAGGCTGTAAGTTCCTGGCACCATGACTGCGTATGAACTCTATAAGCTGACCTGTGACCCCAGACAAGCACCATAAGCAAACTTTGAGCCCTGTTGCCCTTCTGTGTGCAACCTCAGACTCACACAACAGCAGCAGAGGGAGAGGAAGTTGCAGAGACCTATCAGCTAGAAAGCAGGTGTCACTATGGCCTCGAATTTTGTTGTTTGGGATTGGTTTGGGGTTTGAGGGCCACACTGGGCAGTACTTAGGGCTGATGCTGCCTTTGTGCTGAGTACTCTCTTGTGCTGCTCAGCGGGCCATAGGAGAGCTTGGGACCCAACCTCAGTCAGCTGTGTGCCAGCAAGCGCCCTGCTGTGCTGTCTCTCCAGCCCCAGACACTTCACTTTTTTTTTTTTAATTTTTATAGTGAAACACCATGAGGTACAGTTGTAGACTTACAAATTTTGGTGCTTAGTTATACAATGATTGAGTACCCATCCCTCCATCAGTGCCCATTCTCCACCACCAATGATCCCAGTATCCCTCCCATCCCCATACCCCCACCCCACCCTGCCTCTGTGGCAGGGCACTCCCTTTTGTTCTCTCTCTCCTTTTGGTTGCTGTGGTTTGCAAGAGAGGCATTGAGTGGCAACCATATTCAGTCTATAGTCTACCTTCAGCATGCATCTCTCATCCTGGGAGGAACCTCCCAATACCCTTTACTTGGTGCTCTCTTCTCTATCTGAGCTGCCTTTTCCCCTAGCATGTGCGGCTGGCCTCCAATCCATGGAGTGAACCTCCTGGTACTTATCTTGGCTATTCTTTGGTGTTATCTCCTATTTTGTTACTTTATGTTCCCCAGATGAACGCAATCTTTCTATGTCTGTCCCTTTCTTTCTGACTCATTTTGCTTAGCATGATACTTTCCATGTAGTACCACTTGTATGTAAATTTCATGACTTTATCCTTTCTAACAGCTGCATAGTACTCCATTGTGTAGATGTACCAGACTTTCTTTAACCAGTCATCTGTTCTCAGGCACTCAGGTTTTTTCCCAGATTCTCAGCTCCAGACACTTTAGATGTCTGGGTTTGGGTTCTATTTTTCTGTACAGGGATCACTTCCAGGAGTGCTCTGGGGACTAATTGGAGGCCATACTTGAGCTCAGTGCTCCAGCATTGGGAGCAGAACATTTGTTCCTGCCCTTAGAGCCGTCTCTTGGGGTCCTCTACTTTAGTCAAACAAATGGTAGTCTTTTTCTGTTTGCACGTTTATTTTTCTTTGGAGCCACACCTGCAGTGCTCAGGGCTTACTCCTGGCTCCGTGCTTGGCCATTTCAGGCAATGCGCAGGGGACCAATTGAGGTGCCAGGGATAAACCTGGGTTGGGCACTGCAAGGCAGGTGCCCCATCTGCTGTACTATCACGCTGGCCCCAAGAAAATTGTAATCTTGAGGAAAGATTCTTCCTGCTCCAAGACTCCCCTGCGACACCAGCCCACTCTTTTCCCTGTCCACGTGCCTCTCACCACCTGTTGCCTCCACTTTCCTCCCAGGCTCCAGCGTCCAGCCTGGAACTAAGATTTTCTCCTTTCATTTGACCTCCCCTCATGTCTCCCAAGCCCTGCTTAGATTTTGTTTTATGCCACATTTGGCCCAAAAGTCTGGTTGCTCTAGCAGCACCGAGACAAACCAGCTCCCTTCTCTGATGACGTTGGCAGGTCTGGCTTGAAGGTTTCTTTTTTTTTTTAATTTTTATTAGTGAGACACCATGAGGTATAGTTGTAGACTTACAAATGTTTGTGCTTGGGTTTCGATTATACAATGATTAAGTACCCATCCCTCCACCAGTGCCCATTTTCCATCACCATGGATCCCAGTATCCCTCCCACCCCCCTACCCCGCCAACCCACCCTGCCTCTGTGGCAGGGCATTCCGTTTGTTCTCTCTCTCCTTTTGGGTGCTGTGGTTTGCAAAAGAGGCATTGAGTGGCAATCATGTTCAGTCTATAGTCTACTTTCAGCATGCTTCTCCCATTCTGGGAGGATCCTCCCTTTAGTTGGTGCTCCCTTCTCTATCTGAGCTGCCTTTTCCCCTAGCATGTGCGGCTGGCCTCCATGGCTTAAAGGTTTCTTTCAGAACAGGTCAGTCAACCCACTATCACTCAACAGAACTTAAATCATTGGCTCTGTGCTGATCTGCACAAAACAGGGTCGTGAACGCCGTTGGTCACTGAGCTGTCACTGTAGTTCTCTCGGTCAGGGGTCTTTCACCTTTTCCCACTCGTCACCCCTTTCTGCCATACAGGAGCTGTCAGAAGTGCCTTTGATTCCTGCCAGTTTATTTTAAATTAAATTTTGGTGATATGCCTTTGGAAATCTTTTACTTTTGCTGAATTTTTCACCATCTCCACTCAGTTCTGAAACCCATAGTTTCGGAAGCTAGACTTGAAGTTGGTTCTGGCTCAGAGAAAGCCCCTCTTTCTACTTTGTGCTTTCCCAAGGAAGCATCCCATTCTGTAAGCCTCTGCTTTTTTGTTTTGCTTTGTTTTGTTTTGAGTCACACCTGGTGATGCTCAGGGGTTACTCCTGGCTCTGAAGTCAGGAATCACTCCTTGCAGTGCTTTGGGGACTCTATGGGATTTCAGGGATTGAACCTGGGTCGGCCATGTGCAAGGCAAACACCCTGCCCGCTGTATCATTGCTCCAGTTCCTCTGCTCTTAACGAGACTCTTGTATGACAGTTTCCAATAGTTTTTGGAGTCAGAAACCTTCCCAAATGTTTTCAAGGTTAAGACTCATTTATTGATTTTTGCTTCTGTTGATTTCCATTTATGCATTTTTCTGGGCATGTCAGCCCTAGCTTAACACTCCTCCCTGAAGAGAATGGAAACATACTCTGTTTGTATTGTCTCTAATGAATTGGGAGATGACAATATTACTTTGTGAAGCAAAGAACACAGTGATGGTCAGCCAGTGGTCACTGCGGGCATCTCCTCACCTATTCCCTATGGGCGCTATGAGCATGCCCCTTCAGTCTCACTCTTTTTGCCTCAGTGACTTGCTCGAAGCAAATATCTTTATAAGACAAAATGAACTTTTCAGACTGCTGAGGAGCTTGGAATTATATTCACAGACTTTTTTTTTGGGGGGGGTCATACCCGGCAATTCTCAGGGGTTACTTCTGGCTTTGCACTCAGGAATTACTCCTGGCGGTGCTCGAAGGACCATATGGGATGCTGGGGATCGAACCTGGGTCAGCCCCGTGCAAGGCAAACGCCCTCCCCACTGTGCTATTGCTCCAGCCCCTATTCATAGACTTTCGTTGACTTGAGTAAACTTAGTTTTTTCGTATTTTTGGACTTCTTGTTGTTGCCGTGGGTGGTGTCTGGGGCCTGTGCTCAGGGCTTGCTCGCGGCTCTGTGTCAGGAATCACACATATCACCCACAGAGATGTGTGTCGTGCCAGCTCCCTTCTCTGATGATGACCCAGGTTCCCGTCTGGGTAAACTGTCTCCAAGTGAGTGCCCTCCCTGCTCCACTGGCACTCAGGCCCTGGTCTTACTATTTTATTTTCAGGGCCACTCCCAGCCAGGCAGTGAGGATCTAACGATTGAGGGCTCAGCCTGACAGTGCTCAGGGGCCATCAGGGTCACACCCAGTCATGCTGGGGAAACACGTGGTACTGATGTCAGTGGGCCCCACGGGTGGCTTATGTGAAGTGAGGAGGAAAAAGACAGTCACTTTGTCCCGATCTGCCTTTGTCATCCAGGACCCAGGGTTACTGTGTTCTTGTCTCACCTCCCAGAAAGGAATTTCAGGAGTAGGTGGGCAGTGAAGTTTCACAGTTTTTATTTGGAGGTTTTGAAGGGAAGGAGGGAGAGAAAGTGGGAGAGAGAGGAGAGTAATGTGCTCAAGAGAGAACCTGGGCTTCTCCAAGGGTAGAGAGAGCCCCTACACATACCCCAGCATTAGACAGGAAAGCATGAAAGTCCACATCTCAAGAGGGGAGATGCGGGCAACACATGTGCTCGGGCACCACATGCGCTCGGCACCATAAGAAGCACATGGGCTCGGGCAGCGTATGTGCACCCTTCCTTTGTTCAAGGTGGCCTTTATAGGGTTTCTCCAACCAGCCCCCACTTGGGGCTTCTACCTAGGTCAGAGTCTGTTGCCAAGGAGGTTGTCAAGGGGGTAGAATTGGGAGTGGTGATGGTCTTCTTTGAAATTCCTTTCCTGGCCTTTTGTTCCTGATGGAGCTTCTGTTGGAGGGGGACCCAGCCTCCTCAGGGTCTGTTATGGACTGACACTAGTGACAGACAGTTCTCCGTGAGATCAGGGCTATGACTTCCCAGGGGTATTTACTGCCATTGCCTTGGGAGGGGCCTTCACTATCTGCTTACACTGCCTACAGCAGTACCAAGAATCTAACTCAAAGTTCTACACATGTGCTCTCGGCCAAGCTGTCTTTCCAGGCCGTCTCTTCTGCAGTTAATGTTCAGAACGGCTGGGGCACTATCGACCTAGCTCTCTGGTGCTGCCGTTAATGAGTAGATGGTTATTGATTCGTTTCCTCTTTTATTGAGGTACAATGATCCAACATGACCTTTGGTGATACTGTCACACATCCGTCACGCAACCCCACATCTTCCATGGGTGTCCGCTTCCACGAATGTTCCCTGGCTCCGCACATCCAGCCTGTCAGTTCTCCACAGTTCACTAAGTTATTCAGCTCATGAGCATTTTGTTTCTTTCCTCTTTTTCACTATTGTCAGTCAGGTGAGAAGTTTTCGCTTTTGCTCCTCTTTGGCTTACAAAGGAGACATTCTCAGAACAACACCCCTTTACTTGCGTCCGGATAAGAATGCGTTGACAGGGCCTGTGTATGGTTCAGCGGCCAGAGCAGAGGCTTTGCATGCAGGAAGCGCACGCTCAGCTGTCAGCTCTGCGTGGCCAAGTACCACATGTTCTTCCAAGTATCACCAGGAGCATTCTCAAGCCCAGAGCCGGCAGTACAGTCCCCGAGCACTGCTGGGTGGGCCTATGAATAAAAAAACAAGAGGGTGTGTACATACAGTGTAGATGACATCTGAAAATAGTTTTTTTTCTTTGCCTTTGAATATGAGGGAATAGCTAAAATTTTAAAGCATTACTTGCTCTAAAAGGGCTGCAGCGATAGCACAGTGGGTAGGGCGTTTGTCTTGCATGCGGCCAACCCAGCGAACCCAAGTTTCGATTCCTCCGCCCCTCTCGGAAAGCCCAGCAAGCTACCCAGAGTATCCCACCCACATGGCAAAGCCTGGCAAGCACCCTGTGACGTATTCGATATGCCAAACACAGTAACAAGTGTCACAATGGAGACGTTACTGAACCCGCTCAAGCAAAATCAATGAGCGATGGGAGAACAGTGACAGTGACCGTGACTTGCTCTAAACATGAAAAGAAGCAGGGAAATATCACATGCCTACAAGTAGACACTCTAGACTTGTTGATAACTTAATATATCTTCAAAATATCCTGTCATGGGATCCAGAATGTTGCTTGAGTGCTCTCTCTCTCTGTATAGATAGTTAGATATAGATATAGATTGATGGATAGGTATAATATTTGTGTTACATATAATAGAAATGTATCTCAGTAAAATTCACGGCTACTGAAACCCGTTCACAGAAGCTCAGAGCAAAAAGCCCAGCCCTTCCCTTCCCACTACAGATAGCTCAGCACAGGCGTGCAACGGTGCTTTATAAACATGGTCTTTTATTAAGGAACAAATGGAACTAAGCCATTTAAATTATGTTGTACCAGTATATTTTATTTTCGAGTAATTTTTCAGTAATGGACTGGAACTGTGTCTTCTTTCGAAATTCAAAATCAATCTCATTATGAACTTGTGAGTCATTCTGAGGAAAACAAATACAAAACCAAAATGACCTTTAAATGTTCTTTCAAGTCTGAGGTTCTGAGAGAACACTGTGCTGGGGAAATGACATGTGTTTTAATGGCCCGGATGTTTGAAATGGCGCTTTTAAAAATGCCTGAGTGCCCTAATTCTGAATCCACTCAATTCCCAGTTCCATTGGCTTCGCCTTATACTCTGGTTTATGTTTCTTTCTACCCTCCTCCCCCCACCTGCCCATCATTTCCAGACAACACTGAAACTTCTTAGGCTATCACATGAGGCTTTTTACTGGTTGGTTCCATTTCTTTTAAAATTTTAATTTATTGTAGCTTGGGCAGGGCTGGAGCGATAGCACAGCAGTAGGCGTTTGCCTTGCACGCAGCCAACGTGGCCGACCCAAGTTCGATTCCTTCGCCCCTCTCGGAGAGCCCGGCAAGCTACCGAGAGCATCTCGCCCGCACGGCAGAGCCTGGCAAGCTAACTGTGATATATTCGATATGCCAAACACAGTAACAACAAAGTCTCCAATGCAGACGTTACTGGGTCCGCTCAAGCAAATTGATGAACAACGGGAGGACAGTGACAGTGACTTGTTATAGCTTGGGCTGGAGCAATAGCACAGCGGGTAGGATGTTTGCCTTGCATGCGGCCAACCCGGGTTTGATTCCTCAGTCCCTCTCAGAGAGCCCGGCAAGCTACCAAGAGTATCCCGCCCGCACAACAGAGCCTGGCAAGGTAACCGTGGTGTATTCAATATGCCAAAAACAGTAACCACAAGTCTCACAATGGAGACGTTACTGGTGCCCGCTCGAGCAAATCGATGAACAACAGGAGGACAGTGCTACAGTGCTATTGTAGCTTAGGAAATGACATCCGTGTTCAAATTTATGATGTTGATATACAAACATACTTCAGTCACCACCACAACCACCGCAGTACCCCCCACCCTCTCCCAACAGGTGAAGGTTCTTTTCTATTTTGGTTTGCTTTGCCTCCCTGCCCTTCCCATCTTGTCTTGTCCTTGCTTCTGTATTCCAATGTCAAGTGTTTGTCATTGTTCCGTACTGTCTGCGTTATTTAGACTTTCTGTGATCTCTAGATAAGTGAGATCATCCAGTATTTATCTACTTCCCTCTGATGATTTCACTTAACGTGACGCGCTCCAGTTCTATTCATGGTGCAGCAAAGCTCACGGTTTCATCTTTTCTTTCGGTTGCATAGTATTCCATTTTGTATATATACCACAACTTTTCTATCCATCTATCCATGGTCAGGGCTTCATTCTGTTTCTTCACGGATGACCTAATTTTGGCTAGAGGAGTTACTGTTGCCTGAAATTTACTGACACACTCTTTACACTTTAAATTTCTATTTGGCTGCAAATAGCAAGTTTTAAATTTTTTTCTCTGTCTTCTGTATTCATATAAAACCTCTTATTTGGTCCTAAATTCTATGTTATTGTGTTAATATGTTTTGTGACTTATCCTCTTCCTGGATAGCAACATTCATCTTGAATTTTATTTCTTTTCTGACTGAGTCTAGCTCAAATTGTGCATTAGAGACTAGAAATATGACATTCATATTAGAGTCTTTTGCAATTTGATATGTGTAAGGTAGTTAAATATTTCATGCCTGACATGTAAGTCTGCATAGTGATGAATGAGTAAAGAGGGACTCACACCAAATTTACTGCAAAAGAATTTGCATATTCTATTTGATGGCAAATACAGCTTTAATGAAAGATCTGTGTGAGTCTGGAGATATCCTTTATCCAAGATAAAATATTTGTCTTAGGATAAAATTCTGAGTTTGAAACTAAATTGAAGATGGATTTGGTGAAATGATTCAGTGTTTGCAAAGCTTGTGTCAGTATCTGTCTCGTCCAGTGATTCTGACTGATCCTTAAGAGGAAAAGAGACCATGAGGCTCATTAACCTTGAACTTTGACGTGTAACACCTCATACAGACATAGGTTTTCAGTTCATTGATATTTGCAGTTGATTTTTGTCCTTTCTTTAAAAAAAGAGTTTTTAAGAGGTTTACTGCAATTACAATTTTGCTTAAGTTTTTTAGAATTAAGAATGGGGGCTGGAGAGATAATACAACAGGTGAAGGCTCTCTCCTTGCATACAGTTGACACAGGTTTGAGTCCCAGAACTACATTTGGCCACTGGCATACTGCCAGGAGTGATCTCTGAGCACAGACCCAGGAGTAATCCCTGAGCACTTCCACATGTGTCCCCAAAACAGCAACCATAAAAATTAGGAATGGCTATAGCACTGCACTGTAGCTCTGTCCTCCCGTTGTTCATTGATTTGCTCGAGCAGGCACCAGTAACGTCTCCATTGTGAGACTTGTTGTTACTGTTTTTTGGCATATAAAATACACCACAGGGAGCTTGCCAGGCTCTGCCACGTGAGCGGGATACTCTCAGAGAGGGACGGAGGAATTGAACCCAGGTTGGCCGCGTGCAAGGCAAACGCCCTACCCCCTATGTTATTCCTTAGGTCACTGTCACTGTCCTCCCATTGTTCATTGATTTGCTTGAACGGGTCCAGTAATGTCCCCATCATGAGACTTGTTGTTACTGTGTTTGGCATATTGAATACATCATGGGTAGCTTGCCAGGTTTTGCTGTGTGGGTGAGATACTCTCGGTAGCTTGCCGGGCTCTCCAAGAGAGGTGGAGGAATCAAACCTGGCTTGGCCGGGCCCACTGTGCGCAAGGCAAATGCCCTACCGCTGTGCTATCGCTCCAGCCCCTTAGGTAAAGAGAAGGAAATATATAATAATAAAAATTGATATTTTCACTTGGGAAAGACAATCTGTAGTGCACAGATGAAACTTCTATGAGAAAGCTATTTGCAAAAATGGCGAGGCCACATACTGTGGCTATTGGATTTAATTATACTTCCATTAGTTTTTGTTTATATGCTGTTTTTCTACTTTATAATCTAATAAATTTTGATGCATCTTCTGGCACTGGGCCATGTTTTTGTTCCTGTCCCATCTCTTCTTTTGTCACAAAGCATTGCTTTTCTGACAGCAAAGCGTTACATCTGCTAACATTTTATCTAGATTTTCTCTAGATTTTATCTAGATATTTTATCTAGATACTTTATCTCACATTTTATCTAGATATTTCACAAAATATCATCATAAGAGTAAAGGAAGCTAGTTGTATAGATGTAAATACTGAATAGCATAACTCTGCATATTTTAGAAATCGTTTGAAATAGGCATTGAATCAAAAATCTCAAAGACTGAATTGAGTATGGAAATACTGGCACTTATATCAGCTTTGGAATCATGGTATCTAACAGCTATTAGGTGTTTACTTTGTGCCAACTATTATTTTAGTATATATATACATTTACATGTATGCATATATACAAATGTGTGTATACATACACACACATACATATATATATATATGTATACACACACTTATTTAAATACTGTGTCATTCCCATGAAACAGAAAGCATCATTATCATCTTGGGATTGAGAAATGGAAGCAGAGAGTCAGTAAGAACTCAGTCATATACGAGATAAGAGGTAGAGCCAGATTTTGATTTTGAGCATTCTTGACTTTAAAGCAAATGTTCTTCATCACTATGCATGATACTCGAGAAACACAAATACAGAGATTTCTGTTCAAACACAGAATCTGGTAAAATTATTGTCAATAACTTCTTATTGACTATTTAAGTACTATAGAATTTATAAGAGAAATGTCGCAACTCTATCATTTATTTACATAATAATGTAGATTGGATGAACTAGTGCATTGAACTACTTTAAAATATTAAAAGCGTACTAAGGTTATAACACTTTTTTATTTTATCTTTTCAGCAATCTTGACACAGAAGAACTGTGTGGTAAGTTTTTGTTCTAAGACCAAATAAATGCATTATTTGCTTTAAAATATAAAAAAGAACAATGGTACCTCTTTCTACATGCCTTGAAATTAATGTTACATGTTAAAAATGCTGGATTAAAATAAAAAATCGAGATCCCAAGAGATTTATCTTTATTCTGTGAGCTTTGTTCAAGCACATATTTCATAGAAGAGTCAAGCTTCATTCATGGGCAAAAATTTATTGACATGATTAGTTTTCTAAGAGCAAGTTTTTCATCATTTTGAGTATTTCTAAATATTCTTGAACATGGCACTTAATGCAATATTGCTATTCTCATCTAATATATTGTGCAATTACTTTGTAATCATTTTGCAAAGTTGACTCCTTGGCATGTACAAACAACTTTGTCCCGCACTTGCTCGAGCCATTCTGGAGTTGAAATGTCACTTACGAAACAAGGGACTTAGTGAGAAGAGAGAAATCTTTGCAAATTCATTATATAATGACCCTTTTACTTTCAATATTTGTTGTTGGAAACAAAAGTCACAGGTTACAAATGAGGCAAGGTAAATCTTTTTGTTATTCATTTCTTTTCATGAAAAAAATTGCAAGAAAAGAAATTAACCTTTCTTATGAGTAGCAGTCATTGTAAAGTTGCCATGACCATCTATATGCTGAAATCCCTGCCGATGGCAAGATGAAGTAGAGAAATAAGAAGATAGTTTTTGGAATTTCACAATTTTTTTTCACAATTTTCATCTCTCTCTATGAAATTATTCATCTTGAAATAACTATAGATTTTCTCTTAAAATTGGAAGGTTTTTAATTTTGTCTTAATATAAATGCATAAGGAATACTTGTCCAAATATAAGCATATTGTCTAGGTTACTTAGTTATTTTGGTAGCTAGGGATGCATTTCTTTGAAAACTCTTAACTGAAATGGCAGTTCTTTCTGAAATATGTAAATTCTTACATGTTTAAAGTTCGCCAAAGACATTAAAAAATCTTTTGTAATATCCATGGTGGTAGATCTATATATATACAGCATGAGATATTGTGCCTGGAAAAAAATTCAGAATATAGGTTTGCCAGATGAATATGGATAGTCAGCATAACAGAATGAAAATGATAGTCATCAATTTTCAATTTCTGAACTTAATACTTTTTCAATGATAATATAAAACTATTTTCTGTTATGGTGCTAACGTTATAGCTTGTTCACTGAGAAGAATCCAAATGAAAAGCAGGTGTGCTTGTTCATAGTGAAGGCACTTTGGTACACACATAGGTCATGCTTTTGTTCATAAGGAGCAATGGCAGATAATATTGAAGATAATGCAGACACACTCTCAGACACATCAGACATAACACGTGGGCACCGCTGTGCTAGCTGGGCTAATGTGCAGGTGAGGACTCAGAACCGTTAATCTTTTGATGAGTAGGAGTCACTGGAAAGTTGTTGCCCATGATCATCCATGCGCTAAAATCCCTACCAGGAGGGAGATGAAGCAGAGAAATGAGAAGAGAGTCTTTGGAATTTCACAAGATTGGGAGGCTCTTTGCCTCAAAGGTGTTAGATGAGAGCAACCATTCCCACACATCATCCAGATAATTTTGTTTTTAGTACTAAAGCCTACATGATGTGATGCATGAAAATGCAAATGCATAGGGGCTCTTAACAAAACATTTAGAGCTTATCTATCATCATTAAAAATTATGTACCTGTCAGAACAGATGAAGTCATGAAATTTACATACAAGTGGTACTACATGGAAAGTATCATACTAAGCGAAATGAGTCAGAAAGAGAGGGATAGACATAGAAAGATTGCATTCATCTGGGGAACATAAAGTAACAAAATAGGAGACCAACACCCAAAAATAGCCAAGATAAATACTAGGATGTTTACTCCATGGCTTGGAGGCCAGCTTCACACTCTAGGAGTAAAGGTAGCCCATATGTAGAAGGGAGCACCAAATAAAGGGTGTTGTTGGGAGGATCCTCCCAAGATGCATGCCGAAAGTAGACTATAGACAGAACATGATTGCCACTCGATTCCTCTTTTGCAAACCACAGCACCCAAAAGGAGAGAGAGAACAAAAGGGAATGCCCTGCCACAGAGGCAGGATGGGATGGGGGGATGGGGGGTTGGAGGGATACTGGGATTAGTGATGGTGGAGAATGGGCACTGGTGGAGGGATGGGTACTTGATCATTTTATAACTGAAACCCAAGCACAAAAATTTGTAAGTCTACAATCGTACCTCATGGTGTTTCACTAATAAAATTTTTTAAAAAATTATCACATATCCTGAGGCTTGAGGGATGGTCTAGGGGATGTGGTCATTGCCTTGCAGGGTACCAACCCTGGCTCTATCTCTTGCACCTTATCCAGTCACTGAGTATCTTCAAGACTGATCCCTGAGCACAGCACCAGGAATACACCCTGAGCAGCATAAACCCCCACCGCCCCAAATTATATATCCTCTATCTTTTAATTTCTTCCTCCTGTGTCTTATTATAATAGTATATTTATACCCAATTCACTAAACGTGCTTTGAATTTGTCCTCTATAATAATGAAACTAAATTAGGAAACAACTGTGTAACGTATTGAAAAAACTTAGTCGAGAATTACCCTTCTCGCCTCCGATGGTTTGAGGGAGCTAGTATAATTCAATAAAGTTGCCCTATTTTTAAAGCCAGTGCTTGTACTCCCAACCACACATTATATTCCTCCTCCTCTCTGTCCCAGAATATGATTTAAATTTCCAAAGTGTAGTTGCATTTTTCATTATTTTGCGGATATAATGTAAATATTTAAGCTGTAGTCTAATCAAAACCAAATGTCTCAGTGATAGCAAGAGAGATGTATCGACTCACCTGCACCCTGCAGAAATTGCCCTTGTGTGGGTGGGACAGCGCTTGATTGGCACGGAATGCAGATTTAGTGTGCTCTTTCTTCATACCCTATTAAAGAAGGTTTAGGCGTCCAAAACCTTTTCATGCTTTTTCTTATTTTGCAAACAGTATAGACCTAGCATTGAAAACCCACGAAGATGAATCATGCATTTTTTAAAAAAAAAAAGGATTTTCATTTCAATCATGAAAATAGTACTTAACAAATTTAACAATGTGGAATTATGTAGATGTATAAGACAAAATGTCAGAGTCCTCCTTTGTCATTTCTCCTTCCCTACTGGTGTCTGCTGCTAAATGCCTAAAATTCGGCCTTCCGACTTTTTTTGCCTGCCTCAGCTGACACTAATATATGTATGGAGCTATTTCCGACACTGAGCTCATACTGTGGGATCAGTACTCTGTGCTCTGTTGTCAGCACGAAGATGGTTTGATTCCTGGATGGCACCTTGAGTGATGTCTGAAGGATTTGCAGAAGTTCATGAAGTTTTTTGTTGTCCAGCTTCAGTAGCTGGTTCGAGGATCACCTCAGCATCTTGGTCTCTCTTTTTTCACCTATGTTTGACACCATTGGTCCTGTCCTTCACTGCCTTGTCTCTCACTGTCTACTTGTCCCGGGTGTATCAGGGCCTGTCCTGAGTACTGAGGTCTGCACCCAGAGCTCTGAAACCAGTGTCGCTGGGGCTGCTGCCCCTCAGGCTCCTCTCGATGCCCCGTGCCCAGCAATGCCCTATGCTCAGACACTTGCTTTGTTTTCAGCCACGTGAGAAATGAGGCTTTCTGCCCTCTGCCTGGCACAGGTGAGGGACCGAAGAGAAAGTTACCTGGCCAGGGGCTCCCTTTTGGATATTACTCTCTCCCACTCCCAGCCATTTTCTTATCTCTACTAACTGGCTACACCTTTGATGGAGTGAGAGTTGAAAGGACCAATTCAGTGAACTCAGTGATTACCTCACACCTCTTTCCTCTCCTCCACTTCCATTGTTAATACTGCAGCATCTCACTATAATAACTAAAAGGCTACAGGTATCCCCAGCGACTACTTTATTTTTTTTTCTTTTTGGGTCATACCCAGTGATTCACACGGGTTACTCCTGGCTTTGCATTCAGGAATTACTCCTGGCAGTGTTCAGGAGACCATATGGGATGCTGGGGATCGAACCCAGGTCAGCCACGTGCAACGCAAACACCCTACCCGCTGTACTATTGCTCCAGCCCCTACTTTAATCTTTTGACTCAAGTCCTTTTCAGTAAGTTTCCAGGTTGTTTCCCACATTTCAGAGACAAACAATATTGAAGTAAACATTCATTTCTAGTCCCTCTGTGCTTTGTGTGAGTAGTTGTGGATGGTCCTTAAAAAATAAATTACTCAAAGTTTCTTCAGCTGGGTACTGTGTTGGTTGTGCCAGGATTTTTCACTCTTTCCACTTTTTTGCTCTGTTTTGGGGGGAGACCACACCCTGTGTTGCTCAGGGCTTATTCCTGGCTTTGTGCTCAAGGAATCCCTCCTGGAGCTCAGGAGACCACCTGGGATGCTGGGGACTGAACCTGGGTGAGGACCATGCAAGACAAGTGCCCTACCCACTGTACTATCTTTCTAGCCCCTATACACATTTTTTGAAAGGCCTTTATTCTTATTAGTATATAGCTCAATTTAATTAGATGCCTGTGTTCAAGTTCTTGCATGGGGGCTGATTTTCTGTCCATGTCTGTATAGCTGTGATCCACCCTGGGATGTTATTACCATTTTTCTATCCCTACTCAGTTGATAACTGGGTGGTTTTTTAACCTTATTCATTTTTTTTGCTAAATTCTTTTGCAAATTGTGAACTTGGCAGCTCAGTGTTTTGAGATATTTATAGATGGGTGAAGACTAATTGCAATGCAAGTTCATGTAGCTAGAGTACTTGATCTGTAAGCAAATTGGCAATAAAGCTTTATGAGCAAGATTAAATATATTCAATCGTCTAATTTTTCATCTGGTTGTTGCCTACCAAATTTTAAGCTTTTAAAAGTTATACAAAGTCTGTACTTAAGATCTACAAAACCTAGCAGCTAATTCCGTAACAAAAAGCTTACTTACTTCTTACATAAGATGCAGTTCCCAAGCTGCCTGGGGCTCTTCTCATCAGCTCTGGAGAAGAGCTTTTGTGCTGAAGGACCTGTACCCAGCCAGCCTAAGCGCTAGAAAATCAAAGTCTCTGCTCCTGAGCTGTTAAAACCATGGATACCAGAAACATAAATACAAATGTATATATAATATTATATATATATATGTATATATGTAGCACTATCCTCCCGTTGTTCATTAATTTTCTCAAGTGCACCCAATAATGCCTCCATTGTGACACTTGTTACTGTGTTTGGCTTATTGAACACGTCATAGGTAGCTTGCCAGGCTTTGCCGTGCGGGCGAGATACTCTCGGTAGTTTGCTGGACTCTTCGAGAGGGGCAGAGAAATCAAACCCGGGTCACCCGGGGTTGGCCGCATGTAAGGCAAGTGCCCTTCCCACTGTGCTATTGCTCCAGCCCATATATATATATATATATATATATATATATATATATATATATCTGCATCCATTCAGAATAACCCATATTATTAAATTGTCAGCAGGTGCCCTATTGACTATCCTTACCCTTTTCCCATTTTCTGCTCATTCCTGCTTGTCTGTCTCCTCCTTTCCTTGTCTTCTACCTCGTCTTCCTTTTCTGTATACATATTGCTTAGGAAGTTATAGCAAAATGCCTACTACAGAGCTCATCTATCTTTTGTGGGGCCTAGGATTAAGATTCATTTCTGGTCCATTTTTGTGGCAGTTGTAGGTCTCCTCTATCTGATTTTGGAACTCGGGCCAAAACTCAGAACTCAACATCTTGGAGGGAGATGCACACTATGACAAGAACAAAACAAAACTATAATCCAGTGATGTCACCACTACTTTACAGGGATAGTGGACAACACTGTCCTTGATTTAGCATTTTATTAGAGACGATACGTTGAATATTCATGAAGATATTATTTCCTTTGTCTCTAGTATCTGTTTTTAAATCCTCTGTAACAGATCTTGTTCTACTCTTTCTTTCCAACTAGTATCTAAACTGTTTTTTTTTTTTAACATTTCCACGCTTCCTTTCTTAAAACGAAGAGAATTGGGTCTCAGACATTTCCACAGGAGTGATCCAACTCTATTTTGCATTAATCACGGAGTTCATGTGTGAGTTTGGGTGCAGGAACTGTGGGTCTCTGCAGTAATCAGTGTTTTTAATGAAAATGCTGCAATAATTCCTCCAGACTTGACATCTGCAGCAGGCAGGGAAGTTTATTGGAAGTAAAGGAAGAGAAAATGTCTCCCCTCAGGGAGTGACCTAGCAGAGGGACTAAGTCAAAATACAAGCTCCCTGTACACTTTTTCAGGGGCCCTAGCAGTGTAGGGGATTTTAAAGATAAATGAGTCACTGTATTTTTAATCAGGCCTGCTGGGCTGGCAAGAAGCCACACGAATTCCTACTTGTCCCTCACAGATGTTCTGCCAATTTTGGGCCCTTCTTATTTTGTCAGAAGACAGAAAAGGTACCGCATCCCGTATTTTCAGTTAGGCTAGTAGACCTGTTATTTTCCACAGAACTTTTTGTTATTGAGGGTCATTTTGTTATTTATCCTAATCACCTGTCCTGTTTCTGTTTGCTACTACCCCTTGGCCTCCGGCTTTCTCATGATCCAGCTCAAGACTCAGGGTGGAGTTCCCTCATTTGCCTCAGATTATGGCCTGGGAAACTGTGAGCTCCCTCGTCTCAGGCAGACCCAAGACCCTGCAAGAAAACAGAAACTTAGAATAGTGGGTGTTAAAATGGGCTCACTCCTAACATCGGGCAACCAGAAGTGCTTGGATTTCTCTTTTAGCTACAATTAAGAACTTCTTTTCTTTGAGAAGTTATTCTAGTATCCAATGGACTTGAGTTTTGGGGGTTTTTTTGGGGGGTGCCTATTTTTAAGTTAAAAACTGTGATTTTTAATGAAATATTTTGTTATAAGAATTATAGTCTTGTAATAATGAGTTTAATATATCACACCTTAATTCAAAATGATATATTCTAGGGAGACAAATAATTTGTCTATTTATTTTTACTCATATTAAAATAAGACCAATTCCATTAAAAAAAAAGAACTGTGATTTACAAAGTCATTGATAGTTGTGTTTTAGGCATATATTTCAACATCTATCTCACCACCAGGGAACACAAAAGGGACATGAGGCTTTGGAAGCTTTTTGGTTTGTTTTATTTTTGTTTATTTGTTTGTTTGGGGGCTTGGATATCCCTGACTGTGCTCAGGGATCACACCTGGCGGTGCCCAACCGCATGCAGTGCCAGGGATCAAACCTCATGGGTCACATAAAGGCAGGTGTTAATCCCTGTACTACCTTTCTAATCCCCAGGCAAGAGTACCAAAGCACCAATATTTGTTCTGAATCTTTTCTTTCTATTTTTATTACTTGTGGATAAAACACATTTGCCCAACCCACACTTAACATCACATTATGAGTCAAATGAGAAGAGTGAGTCATAATGACAAGAATAAAGCATTAGTGCAAATTCGGCCACTCAGATGCCATCGCTGGCTTTCCTCTCCTGCTGGTGACCTCCTGGGATATGCAGATATGTCGCTGAAATTTCAGACTCCTCCCCTCTTCTTTCTTCCAACTTTGGTCCTTGTCTTTGATGAAATCATGATGGCAATTGAGGCTACTTTTTTTTTTTTTTTTTTGCTTTTTGGGTCACACCCAGTGATGCACAGAAGCTACTCCTGGCTCAGGCTCATGCACTCAGGAATTACTCCTGGAGGTGCTCAGAGGACCATATGGGATGCTGGGAATCGAACCCAGGTTAGCTGCGTGCAAGGCCAACACCCTACCCACCGTGCTATTGCTCCAGCCCCTGACACTACTCTTATCTCTCCTAATGTTGTCACCATTTATTCCACAGACCTCTCCTGTAGATTCCGGATCCTCTTTACAATAGGAAAATCTGAGAATGAAACACTCTTTTCCAAAATTGTCCCATGGATCTCTGCTGCCAACAGTGTTTCTCAGTTAATCTGCATCATAATTTCCTAGCAAGCCTATAAAAATAATGATGCTTGGTTTCAATCCAAAAATTCTGATATGGTAGATAGATTCTTAGCTTTCATTTCTAGGAAATACTCTAGAGTAATGCATCTCAAACATAGAGCTGAGGGCTTATGAAAACTTAATTTCCAAGTCAGTAAAAGAAGAGCCAACTTTAATTAATTTTATTTATCTATTTTATTGAATCATTGTGCGATACACAGCTACAAAATTGTTATTCACGATTGAGTTTAAGTCATATAATTTTCCTCACCTCAGAGAAAATGACATATCAAAACAGCCAGAAGCAAAAGGTACAAGTGAAGATGTGAAAAAGAAGAATCCTCATTTATGGTGGGTGAGAATATAAACTGGTTTAATCTCTATGGAAAACAGAATGGAGATTTCTCAAGCTGTTAAAAAAAATCTGCTCTGTAATACACCAATTCCATACTAGATGTCTATTCAGAGAACACAAAAACACTATTTTAAAAAGATTAATGGCTGGACCGATAGCAGTGTGGCAGGGCATTTGCCTTGCACACGCGGCTGACCAGACCAACCCGGGTCCAATTCCTCCGCCCCTCTCAGAGATCCCGGCAAGCTACCAAGAGTATCTCGCCCGCTCAGCAAAGCCTGGCAAGCTCCCTGTCATGTATTCAATATGCCAAACACAGTAACAACAAGTCTCACAATGGAGACGTTACTGGGCCCGCTCGAGCAAATAGATGAACAACAGGAGGACAGTGACAGTAACAGTGACAAATGTACAACTATGTTCAGTGCAACACTATCTACAATATCCAGGATATGTCAACAACCCAAGTGCCTAGCAACAGGTGAGCAGATAAAAATAATAAAAAGATGTGCTATGTATTCAGAATGGAATACTACTCAACTATAGGAAAAGAAAATATCCTGCTCTTCCCTCCATCATAGGTATGACTTTGGAGGACCATGATAAATGAAGTAAGTGAGAAGAAGAAAGACAAAAACTGGATGATCTCACACATGTGTGGGATACAGAGAAGCAAACAAAGAAATAGAGTGTGTCTAATGAACACAAGACTCTGACCAGAGCTGTGATTACCACAGCATGACTGCAGGGTGGAAGTGAATGGGCTAAAATGGTCCACGGGTCTGTGAGGGAAGTATAGAGGCACTTTGGTCATTGACCTAATGCATATTCACATTTGCAAAATTGTACTGAACTGCACTGTCCTCCTGTTGTTCATCAGTTTGCTCGAGTGGGCCCAGTAATGTCTTCATTTTTTGAGACTTGTTGTTACTGTGTTTGGCATATCTAATACGTCACGGGGAGCTTGCTAGGCTTTGCCGTGCGGGCGAGATACTCTCAGTAGCTTGCCGGGCTCTCTGAGAGGCGTGGAGGAATCGAACCTGGTTTGGTTGGGCTGGCTGCACGCAAGGCAAATGCCTTACCACTGTGCTATCACTTCAGCCCCACAAAATTGTAAACCCAATAAAAAGAATTTTAAGTTAGAGATTCTGTCTTTTCCTCTTAGTATTCAGCACTCCTTACATGGCCTCTGACTCATTAAATAAATGCATGTTCAGTGATGCAGTGAATAAACAAAACTTCCCCATGATGGAGTGAAGGGGGAATTATTCCCTTCTTCTGTATTTAATGTCCTGTTTCTTTTATCTAATTCCTCTACATGAGCTCAGTGCAGCTGTACGTACCCTGACATTCATCCCTTAGGGAGTATTTTTTTCTAAACCACTTTGATACTAAGCTTCACCATCTGAAAATAATGCTTACACTTAGACTCACAGCATAAGTTCCAACCTAGAGCTTTGGCAACATGCTGTTAAGAACAATTTTATTTTAATGGAAATTATAAATTCTGTAGAACCAGATTAATTTCTTATTTTCTTATTAAAAATTTTCTTTGAGAATAATAGCAATTAACACACTTACCATTTAGTAAAATGGTGATGGTGATACTTTAATCTCATTTGAGAACCTTCCAGTTTTATTTGTTTTACTCATTTATGGCGTGCATGCTCTGGGTTTTTGTTTGTTTCTGACTGTGTAAATGGGAACGTGAAATTATTTCAATATTTTTACTTTTCAGAATATTTTTCTCAGCACCTGGGAGAATATGAAAATGTGTTAGCAGCACTTGAAGACCTGAATCTTTCCATCCTGAAGGCTATGGGAAAAACCAAAAAAGTAAGAAAATGATTCTTTTCTTTAAAAATCTTTCTGAATTTTTTTTCCTTGAAAATCTTACCTGTTCCTTGTGGTTTCCTGGATACCTCTACTTTTATCAATGAGATTTACTGTTCTTGAAGCTGAATAAGTTGTTGTATTCATTCATAATGCAACCCTAAACTATTTTCTACTTGAGGCCAGAAAGATTTCACAGTGGGTAGGGCACTTGCCTTGCACTCAGTCAACATGGGTTCAATACCTAGCATTCCCCAAGCATTGCCAGGAGTGATTCTTGAGCATCACCAGGTGTGGCCCAAGGGAAAAAAAAATTATTGCCTACCAGATGCTATGCTTCATGCTGAGATACAAAGAACTAGTCAAGCTGCTCTTATTTTGGTGGAAAGGTAAGTTTATGCATAAGCAATTGCAATAAAGCACAGCGTTAAAACACAAGCTAGAACATGTTATTCTCATTCATACTGTGGAAGATAAGACCTGAGCCACAGGAGATAATGGAAATGCTTGTAGCTGGCCCAAGGAGACCCAGAGATTACGAAGAGTAGAAGTGAAAGTCCTGTGTCCACAAAAGAGGCATTGAGTGGCAATCATGTTTGGTCTATAGTCTACTTTCAGCATGCTACTCCCATCCTGGGAGGATCCTCCCAACACCCTTTATTTGGTGCTCCCTTCTCTCTCTGAGCTTCCTTTTCCCCTGGCAAGTGTGGCTGGCCTCCAAGTCATGGACAAAATTTCTGGTACTAGTCTCGGCCACTCCTGGGTGTTAGTCTCCCATTATGTTACTTTATGTTCCCCAGATGAATGCAATCTTTCTATGTCTGTCCCTCGCTTTCTGACTCATTTCGCTTGACATGATACTTCCCATGTAGTATTACCTGTATGTAAATTTCAAGGGAATGCCCTGCCACAGACGCAGGGTGGGATGAGGGGATGGGGGTTGAGAGGGATACTGGGACCCGTGGTGGTGGAAAATGGACACTGGTAGAGGGATGGGTATTTGATCGTTGTATAATTGAAATCCAAGTGACAAAATATGTAAGTCTACAACTGTACCTCATGGTGTTTCACTAATAAAAAAAAAAGTCCTGTGTCCACAGACCAAGAACATTCCAGGAAGTACAGCTAGTCTGTGAGGCTGAACTCTAGGACCTGAGCCTGTTGAGGATGGGGAGCATGTGCCTTTCACAAAGTTGTTGACAAACCTAAGGAATTAGGCCAGTATTTTTAATGCAAAGAATCAAGCATATTTTAAGCAGGAATCTGAAAAATCGCACAGTCTTTTGCATCCGGACTAGTTTGGGATTAGGGTGAAAACTGTGGAAAGATTGAATCAGAAAAATGCAGGGGGCCCCAGTAACCACTCTCCGGCCCGTGGAGGTGGCCCGAGGATTGATCCGATGGTGCAAGGAGGGACCAACAGAATGAACACGAGACACAAGAGACAGAGTACAGTTTAGAAACAGAGAGAAAAAGGGACAGACTTTATTGAGGGATACAGGCTGTTTATATAGGGTCCGGGCAGCTCAGTCAGGAGCAGAAGCAATATAACCGTATATGGTAAGGCCAGCAACAAGAGCTTTACCTAACATTCAAGGTAGACATTTGTACATCAAAGGGTCTTATGGCAGTAGGTGCATCCTGAGCTTTACATTTGTATATCAAAGGGTCTTAGGGCAGTAGATGCATCCTGGAGGTTACCTTAGATAAGGCCAGATTAGATAACTGTCAGCCTGATGTTATTTGCTATAGATCAGGCATCCACTGAGGTCAGGAAGCCCTGGGAGACTGTCACCAATGTCTGTCCCAAGCAGTTCCTAACATGGGAACCATGGCCAGGGTCTATGAGAGGGCTCTTGGCTTCCCACAGAAAAACGAGTGAGGAGGGTTGCAAAGTAATCCAAAAGATGTCAGAAGACAGAGTGAAAGGTATCTGGATCATACACATCTTTGAGGTCATATCAATAGAACTTGGGAAAAAATTAGATTCAGGTAGGAGGGAATAAATTGCCTAGATGAATCTGTTTTTCAGTTGTGTACCTTCATTATTTAGGTCTCATTTTAAATACCATGCTTCTGGAAGGTCTTCTCTGACCACCTCACTAAATTTCATTTTTTCTCCTCTTGTTAACTATATTTTATTTTCTTTTCTCTCTGATAAATGAACACTATCTCTCTGACCATTGGTAATTATCAGAATGAGTAACTGTATTTTGTTGATTTGTAGTCTGTATGGAGGGAGAAGGGCAATACCATTTTTTTTTATTACCTGGTTCTTAGCATCACTGTATCACTGTATCACTGTCATCCTGTTGTTCATCGATTTCCTCGAGCAGGCACCAGTAATGTCTCCTTCGTCCTAGCCCTGAGATTTAAAAAAAAAAGTGCCATATTCAAGGCTCTTTCAGGGTTAGGAGAATGAGACCATCATTGTTACTGGTATTTGGCATATTGAGTACGCCACGGGGAGTTTGCCAGACTCTGCCGTGTGAGCAGGATACTTTTGGAAGCCTGCCAGGTTCTTAGCATCAGCCCTCATAATTAAAATGTATCAATAAAAAATTGTTAATTGTTGAAGACTGAAGAGATAGTGCAGGGGTTAAGGCAGTTGTTTCACATGCGGCCAATCCAGTTCCTCCCCAGCACCCCAGATGGTCCCCGAGCACATTTCCGAGTACTGCTAAGTGTGACCCAAAGTCACACACACAAAGTTAACTGGCTAAATATATTGAATGAGTGCATACTTTTACAGCTCCAAAAGTAAATGCTTTTGCTCCTGAAAGAAAAATTTTTTCTAAATCCATTTTAAAAACTTACCATTTTTTTAATGAAAGCAAAAAAGTAAGTAGTCTTTCTTATTTCCTCACAAATAGCACTAATATTGTCTTTATCTTGTATTCATACAGGCTTTCCCAGTAAATTTTTTTATTTGTGTGTGTGTGTATGTGTGTTGGGGGGAGGGTGCAGGGGATGATCCACATTCAGTAGTGCTCAGAAACGATTTCAGGATCTATGCTCAGAAGTGACCCCACTTGCAGTGCTCAGACCATATGTAGGGATGAAATTAGACCAGAACTCACTAAAAGTGGTCTCATGCACAGCAAGTGCCTTATGTTGTAGGATGTCATTGGTTAGTACTTTCTCCTCCATACTTTCTCCTTTGCTGAAGGGAATTTAGGTTTATTGGGTTGCACCCATCACAGTGCTCTCGGGGCACTCCCATTCCTCTGTGTTGATCTTTAACTTCTCTGTGCTCTGCTTCCTCTAACTGTTAATCACCTATGTCCCAAATCAGATTCTGTGACTTGTAAGGTCAGATCCTCCTAAGGACTCTGGATTTTGCAAGGGAAATGTTGCTTTTCTCTTTCCCTTATGTCCTTTGCATAATTTGCTTTAGAGCAGTGTCATTTTGTATAGACACAGGAAGACAGTTAATTCTATGCCTTAGGGACTGTAAGCACCTTCACACTATGAAGCAAGTCTGTTGGATGACCAACTGTAGAAATAGAGAAAGTAAAATGACAAACCTGTTGGTTATGATGACATTCCAAAGTCAAACAGGGGTTCTGCTTCTATCTTCAGAGCTTTCAAATGACCAATGAGTTTTGTCCTTTCCTAAAAATAAGTGAAGTAAAATTATCTGTCAACCAAAGAACTGAAGTTCTGGCAGAAAGAAGAGGTGGAGGAGGGGGAAATAAGGATGACAAACTCCGTGGTGAGTCACCACCAGGAGTTTAAGTTAAGCAATTGGAATCCATCTTATGCATTCTCTGACAAAAGAGAGATGTTCTGCCCATTAAGACAGGCTGCAAATAGCTCTCATTTCATTTTTCATGAAAGCCTAGAACAGTCAGTCCTCCGTATCGAGACAGGACTTTTTATCTAAGTAAAAATACATATATGAACGTTGTATTTCTCACCCTGAATGGTTCCTAGTGTTGGAGAAGAAGGTGTCAGTCAACAATGATTTGAAAAAAAAGTCAAAACTGTGACAATGGTTTGAAAAAAAAATGTCAAAATTATATGCACTAGTGCTTTGCATACTAATATGCAAAGTATTTATATCATTTTATTTTTGACCTTCTTTTCCTTTAAAAATAGTGAAATTATCCTTGATTAAGAAATATGATGATATAGATCAAATGTTTTCTAAGGTAGGGATGCACCCAGTGGTATTCAGGGCTTACTCCTGGCTCTACACTCAGGGGTCACTCCTGGCAGGCTGTGGGGGGCGGGCATATGGGGCTGTCTCAAAGATGGGTTGGCATGCACAAGACAAGCATCGTTTCTACTCTATTGCTCTCGCTTCTCAAATGTATTTTTAAGGGTCAGTATAGAGAAAAATAGTTTTGTAATTAAGAAACCAAAACAACAGGCTAAGGGACCTGAGAAATAGTATGTGATATTATGTGTGTTCAGTAAGAGTGTGTGTGTGTGTGTGTGTTTGTGTGTGTCTGTGTGTTTGCTACATAGAGTTCAGTGGCCATGAGCTGCTTCCCACCAGGGCTGCAACCTCCACCAACAGACGCATGAAGGAGGGATCAGGGCCGCCAGGCTGGCTGGTGATCAGTCACCATTTATTCCATTCTCCCCACATGCCTGTTCCAGTCTCACTGAGCGCCCCATTCCAGGCTCACTCTACCCCTCATTCCCATGTCCTACTGTCCCCATGCAAGTCTCCCTGTGTCCAGTCTCGCTGACTACATCAAGAGCCCAATTCCCTGGGGGGTTTTTTGTCCAGTACTAGCACAAAGGAAACCTGAACTCCTTGGAAAGTCTGCTCCATTGAGTGGCAGAAAATGGGTTCCCTTTCATGAACTTGTAGTACTTTATCCCTTAGTGAAGAATCCTAGACAAAGGAGCTCATTTTTTTTCTTTTTGGGTCACACCCGGCTATGCTCAGGGGTTACTCCTGGCTTTGCACTCAGGAATCACTCCTGGCGGTACTCGGGGGACAATGTGGGATGCTGGGAATCAAACCCCAGTTCAGTTGCTTGCAAGGCAAACGCACTACCTGCTGTGTTATTGCTCCAGCCCCGGGAACTCATTTTTTCATGTGCAAGCAGGGCAGGTCTTGTGGAAAGGTGAGAAATGTCTGACACAGTTCAGGACTTCGGGTTGTTTTAAAGGTGGGATGAAAACACCAGGAGGTTATCAGTTGTGTTTAAATAGTGGTGTTGCGTGATTCATCCAGGCAAGGACCATCAAGAGTACACTGGTGGAGGGACAGATGTTGGAACATGGTAGGACTGAAACCCAGTCACGGACAATTTTGTAGCTGTGTATCTCACGGTGGTTTAATTTTTTTTTAAATAAAAGTTCTGGTTTGAAAAATTAGCTTGTTCTTATGGACAGAAACTCACAGTGATGTCTGGGGGATTCAGGACTTAAACTGGCATCTGCCTGGCAACACATTATTAGTTTTTTGTAACCCTTGTTGTAGCTTCTCCAACCTCCTATCGGGCAAAGAGGCTTCCCTGAGCCAAGTTCTAAGATAACGCCCAGTGTCTGTCTCTGCCAGTTTAGGAGGTCATGAACACATAACACACACACACACACACACACACACACACACACACACAAAAATGTGCAATAACTGTGTTAATTAACAAACATTTACATAATGCCTCAAATTTTCCACATAATTTCATATATATTACTTTTTTCTTCATAGAATTCTATTGAAGAACATTAAGAAAATGGGAATATACTCACTCCAAAAATGTGGAAATAGAATCAGAACGTGATGTTGATTTTTATTTACTGGCATCATAGAGTTGATAAGATTTAAAGCAAGAGATTCTCATTGGGAAGATGTCTGGTATCAGATGCATTTGGTCTTTGAATTAGTTGAATTCTTCAGACTAAAGACTTCCAGTTTCTATGGGATATTCTATTTTCAGTTTTGAATTAGGCAAACACACTAATGGATGACCAGAGACTAGTGTAATTTGTGAAGAGTATATGAAAGAAATTATAGATAGAAGTAGATGGTAATTAACTACTGAATAATAATTAAACATTGGAAAATTTGAAAATGGTTCATAGACAAATTTTTCGGTAAGGAAATTCATGCATTTTTAAATACATAATCTAATGCCATTAGAAAATAGGATGGAAGTTTAATTAAGAAAAAGGGAAGCTACATGCTGAGAAAAACAAGGTGTACTTAGCTTTTTCCTTACCAGGAGATTGAAATAAATTCAAAAGAACAGCTAATATTCTTGAGAACAGTAAAAAAAAACTTGGTGGCCAAGCTCTGAGTAAATTTATAAAAGATCCCAAAAGGACTCTAATTAATAATTTCCAGTTTCTTTAGCACTCCTTTCTGTTATTCACTAACTTAAAATTCAGTATTTACTTTTTGTTACATACTTATGCTCAGATTTGCATCAGCACTTACTGTGTTGTTCTGTTGACAAAATTGACTTTCTAAATCATTAATTAGGTATTGTCTTAATTCTAGAATTCTTAATACTTGACTGTATTAAGAATAGTGAAACTAAGTCTACCCTTATTGTCTTTCTTTATAACAGAGTGGGGTTTTTTTTATTTTACATTTTGGTAAAAGTATTTTTAGTGTTTTTTTTTCTTTCAGATTCTATGGGATAATCCTTGGGAATTTGTAAAAAAGATTTGGATTATATTCATAAAGAGAGAATTGTCCTCTTGCTAATATTATTCCTTCTCATGCATGGGCACATATACATATGTGCATATATACATATTTCTCTACTTATCCAGGCTGGGTTTTTGTCTCATTAAAATTTTTATTTGTGTATAGTTCACTTGTTTCTGAATAAATCATTGCATAGATATTTATATATTTGTTGGTTTTATAAATTATCTGTCTTCCCATATTCCTAAATTAATATCAATGGAATATTGGAAAATGACTGATTTTTGAAAATATATCTGGTAACTAGGTTAACTACCATATTGAGTAGCTACTCTCTGTGATATGTCATTTATCTCTGTTTAATGATATTGTGGGCCTGATCAATGATATGCATTGCTACTTATTGTAAGAAATGACGTATCTCATCTGTCTTCTAGAAATACTAACCATTGTTTTCATAGTCTTTTGCTTTCTGACTTACCTCCTTATAATTTTCTATTTTTAACTTTGAAACTATACCTTATACTTGCTGTTATATAAGTTTTCAAATTCTACTTCAAGGGCACAAAGCCACAATAAATTGTGCCCCTGTATTTTAAAATCTTATATTTAGGGGAGCAAGAATTTTTCTCAACACCAAATAAGCTTTAAAGGTTATGTCACAAAATGCTACACATACGAACCTATAAAACATTAACATATTTTTGATATATGTTTTTATTTTAAGATAAAAACAGAAGCAATTAAAAAATGGACAACTGGCATTTCATTGCCAATACAATGATATAGGCTGTGAATAAATTTGACACTCAGAAAGATTTAATCAAGAAATTAACTGACCACTTAAAAATCTTTTGTAGCAGATAGACTAGATATCCCTAATAAAAATAATACAGACGTGGGGTTAGTAGAGACAGTACAGTTGATAGGGTGCTTGTTTTGCATGTGGCCTACCCGGGTTTAATTTCTGGAACCCCATATGGTGCCCTGAACTTTGCTAGGGGATATCCCTGAGCTTAGTGCTAGGAGTAAGCCCTGAGTACCACCGTTTGACCCAAAACCAAAATAGTAATAACACAGACTTGCCTGGGCAGGAGGAAAACTGTGTTCTGACTAATAGCTAAAGAATGGAATAAACAACCATCTACTGAGTTTTGGAGGAAAAGGGGGAAAAAAAAAAAGGAAAGATACTTATGGTGACTGATTGCTCAGATAAAATTTTAGGGAAGTAGAGACATATGACAAACTTCAGAGATTTACAGACATTTCAGGAGAGGAAAATAGAAGATCCAGTAAATAATGATCCTTCTCCGGCCTTATAAGACAGTTGTGTTGCAAGAGGCCACCCTGGCTACGAACCTGGTTCAATCCACAGCACTGAATATGGTTCCGGAAGCACTTCTGAGAGCGGCCCTGTGCCCACACCATGAGTAAGAACCAAGCACCAACCACGAGGCCCCCAACGAGAGCTGAAACAGGAAAATAAAGTTGGTTCTGCCAGAGATTCTGCTGTTCCAGTCCAGGAGAGAATATTGTGTGTGCGTGGACATGGCCGTGTTGTGTTAATTCATTTGCCTCCATTTATTTTACATACTGTTTCTGGAATGAGTATATTAATAACAAGCGGTATATCTTGTATATAATCTTGAATTGAGAGTATATTAAAAGACATACAAAGGTTCCTAAAGCTTTCATATTAGAGTCTTAGTGAATTTCTGGTGTAACCCTGACCCAAAGGGATCCCGACTAACTCATTTTATGTGATCACTTTCTAATTTCACATAATCCTATCTTCCCTACCCTTTGTCATACTTCCTTACCCCTTCCATAGATTGAACAAAAAAAGTTATTTTCTGAACTTTCTATAGTTTTGAATAGTTGTTTATTTCCTTTATGACAATAATTTAAGTTTTGTGGCCACTCTTAGCCATACTCAAGGCTTACTCCTGGCAGGACTCAGGGGACCATATAGGGTGCCAGGGACTGACCCTGATTTAGGGAGTGCCAGGCAAGCACCCTATCTATTGTACTGTCTCTCTGGCTCTGATAATCTCTTATTGATTATTGATTATCTTTTAATCTCTTACTGGAACACTTATGTTCCTAATAGAAATTTGGATTTAATTGTCCACTTAATAGTGAAATGATAAGCACAGAGTATACTGCTTAAACAAAAAGAGTAATTTTGCTAAGGGATTAAGTTCTGAGCTAGTAACCTTTGTGGAGTTCTTTGTCAAAAAACTGAAAACTGAAATGTTAAAAAATTAATTACGAAAACAGATAAGGGAAAAAGGAAAGTGAATGCAAACATTTCTCAGGGAATACACAGCATTTGATTCCTTCTGTCATGAGACTCAAATCTGATGTGACTCATGTATTTATTTGAAGAAGAAAAGTACAGAGTAGAGAATAAAATTGGATGTGTTGTATTTCTTAGGTCTGACAGGCATAAATTTTCATTCTGGTGAGGAGTTGTTTTATTTTCTTGTTTTTGCTATTGCTTGAAAATGAGAAAAACTAAATACGATTGAGGATTTATTTTTGCCAAAATCTTGTGTAAGTAGAATATTCAGAATTGAATTTGAATTTATGGAGTAATTTTGCCTCCAGAACAATAATGCATAATGCATATGGCCACTGACTACTGCATGATATCTCTTGCGGGCACACCTACAGTGCCCCAGGTTTTATTCCTGTATTCATATCTGCTTCCATTTAAAAATTCATGTCAGTTTTTATAACTGTCTTGTGTTCCCGTTGTCTTCATCATATACTGTTTTGCTTAGAGAACCATATCTTCCTTTGAATTATAATTCTACTCACATGAACAGCACTGTAGCACTGTCCTCCTGTTGTTCATCAATTTGCTCAAGTGGGCACCAGTAACGTCTCACAACAATTTGTGAGACTTGTTGTTACTGTTTTCAGCATATTGAATACTCCACAGGGAGATTGACAGGCTCTGCAGTGCGGGCTGGATACTCTCGGTAACTTGCCGGGCTCTCCGTGAGAGACAGAGGATATGTGAAATAGGTATAGACTCAAAATGTGTGTGACAAGATTGAAAGGCTATTTTTCTATGGTTATGCTTAAATAAATAACCTTTTCCAGGTTATTTGCAAAGAGGGTTTGGTTGCAAAGAGGGTTCCACTTACGTTTATAGCTAATTAAGGAATAATCAACTTACAAGTTTAAGTCATATATAAAATATAATGATTTGGTTTATAGACATTGTGAAATTAGTATCACAAAAAGTTTAGCTGACACCCATCATCTCAATGTAGATAAATAAGAAGAAAGGAAAGAAAAATATTTTCTGACAGTGAAACTCTTAGGTTCTAGCCTCTTAATATTTTTCTTATATAAAATACAAGGCCAACTGGCGCCCTGGTGCCGTGTAATCCCATCAACAGCCAAGACTCAGAGACTATAAAACCCAGCTCCCAGAAGAGAACAGCGCAGAGTCTCCTGCCCCTGCGCCTGGCTGTCCTCACTGGGGCCCCTTGGAGGGGAGCGGGTTGAGTTTTCCTCCCCGCCCCAACCAGGGCTCCGGCAGCCGAAGACCTCCAGAACCAGCCACCACCATGCTGAGACCACTCTCCACACACATGAAGGTACCAGCAGAGAAACAAAGGCATGCGGGTCCCAGGGCTGAGATCTCCAAGCCTACTGGGATCGGGGCTGAGCATCCTCCACCCAGATCCTCCAAATTCCAGTAGGCGGGGGTCACACCCACCAACTGGCCCCCTGGCGCCATGTAATCCCATCAACGGCCAAGACTCAGAGGCTATAAAAACCAGCTCCTGGATGTGTGCAGCCGCATTTGCAGCCGCGACATCTCATTATCTCATTTCTACTTTGGACAAACTGGCAGGCTACCGAATGTAACCTGCCCACACGGCAGAGTCTGGCAAACTCCCCGTGATGTACCCAATATGCCAAAAACCAGTGATGGGTCTCATTCTCCTAAAAAGCCTTGAATATAGCACTTTCTTAAAAATCTCAGGGCTAGGATGAAGGAGACGTTACTGGGGCCTGCTCGAGGCAATCGACGAATAACAAGATGGTAGTGATTCGTGATTCGTGAAATACAAGGAGCAATAGGACAGTGGGTAGGGCATTTGCCTTGCATGTGGCCGACTTGGGTTCGATTCCTCCATTTCTCTTGGAGAGCCCAGCAAGCTACCAAGAATATCCCGCCCACACGGCAGAGCCTGGCAAACTCCCCGTGGCATTATTCTATGTGCCAAAAACAGTAACAAGTCTCACAATGAAGGCGTTAATGGTGCCCCCTCGAGCAAATTGATGAACAACGGGAGGATAGTGCTACAGTGCTAGTATTGACAATAATACCATTGTATCCCCACAACTTATCTTGTAACTAGAAACTTTTACCTTTCTTCATTTCCCTACCTGTGTTAATCACAGTTTGATGTCTTTTTCTGTGAGTTTAGGTTTTTTTCCGTCTCAATTGATTTGTTCAGATATAGAGATAAATTTAATTCTAAGAATTTTTTAATAAAATTATGAATACAATCCATCTGTTTTGAGAAAAGTCATTGTTAGCATATGAAAAGTACTGATTTATCAGCTAATCTTGTATCCTGTAGTAACTGAATTCGTTGACTAGATCTAATAGTTCACTTTGTGGAATCTTTAGACAGTTCCATATGCAAAATTATATTGCCTGCAGGCCAGTGTGATAGCACAAAGGTCAAGACACCCAGCATGGTGGCTGTGCTATAACCACTAGTTCAAATCCCGGACTCAGGTGTGGCATTGCTGGGCATGACTCACAAACAAGTAAATATATTGTGTGCAAATAAAGACAATTTTATTTATTTTTCAATTCTGGTCCTTTTATTTCTTTTTCTTGTCTGTTGCTTCTAACTAGAAATTCCAGTGCTTGTTGACTAAGAGTGGTAAGAATGTACATCCCTATCTTGTTTGTGACCTTCTAGGAAATGCTTTAATACACTGTAATACGCTGTCCTCCCGTTCTTCATCGATTTGCTCAAGCGGGCCCAGTAACATCTCCATTTTTTGGAGACTTGTTACTGTGTTTGGCATATAAAATATGTCACAGGTAGCTTGCCAGGCTTTGTCGTGCGGGCGAGATACTCTCAGTAGCTTGCCGGGCTCTCAGAGAGGGGTCGAAGGAATCGAACCCGGCTCAGCCGGACTGGCTGCGCACAAGGCAAACGCCCTACTGCTGTGCTATCTTTGAGTGTATTATATGCAGACTTTTCATATGTGGCTTTCATTATGTTGAAATATGGTTCTTTAATGACTAACTTGTTGAGTTCTTACCATGAACATATGTTGAATTTTGTCAAGTCAAGATAGGATTGTATCACATAGATTTTAATCAGTTGAACCGTCCTTCCATCACAGATAAACCCACTTGGTCATGATGAATATTATTCTAATGTGTTTCTGAACTTTGTTTGCTTGTACGTTATTGAGAATTTTGACATCTGTAATGATCAGGGAGATTAGTCTGCTGCTTCCTTATAGTGTGTTTTTCTTGCTTTCATGACAGAATATGCTGGATATGTAAAATGGGTTGGGAATGTTTCTTTTCTTCTCTTCTTCTTTTTTTTTTTTGTTTTTTGTTTTTGGGTCACACCCAGCGATGCTCAGGGGTTACTCCTGGATCTGCACTCAGGAATTAGTCCTGGTGGTGCTCAGAGACATATGGGATGCCAAGAATTGAATGTAGGTCAGCCACCTGCAAGGCAGACACCCTCCCTGCTGTATTATTGCTCTCGCCCTGGGAATATTTCTTTCTCTTCAATTTTTTGGAATAGTTTTAGGACTGGAGTTCATTCTTTAAATGTATGGTAAAATCCACCATGAAATCATTATTTTCTGCCTTTTATCTTTGTCAAAATTTTGTATTACTTTTCCACTCTCTTTATTAGCAATTTTCTCTTCAGATTCGTCTAGTTCTTATTGAATTGGTCTTGCTAGTGGTTTCTAAGAAGGCTCACATTTATTTTAAGTTGTCCCTTAGGAGACAACTAGTTATTGTTGGCTCCCAGTTGTACCTTCTTAAAATCCTTTGGATTGCTGTGTATTGCTGTGGTATCGGTTGTAACAGCTCCTTTCCACTTACAATTTGTTCACTTTGGTATTTTCTCATTTTTATTCATTAATCTTTAGGTTTCCCAATTTTATTTTTCTTCTGAAAAAACAGTTCATAATTTGATTAATCTTTCTGATTTTAAGTCCTCTGTTGCACTGATTTTTTTGCTAAAATAATTGTTTTCTGATGCAAATTTTAAGATCGATTCATTCTTTCTATAAATCTTTAGGATCTAGCTTTAGTCTGCTTATTTGGGATCATCTGCTGCTTCGAAATGTGTTGCTGTATATTGTTGCTAGGAACTTTCCTCAAAAATAAGTTTTTGCTGTCTCCTATAGGTTATGGTATCATTGGGCTTCAGTTTTTATTTGCCTCAAAAAGTTTTTTTTAATTTTTCCCTCAATTTATTCCTTATCTATTCGTTATTCAGAACAGTTAATTCTGAATAACTCTTGGCTCTCTGCTCAGGGATCATTTCCAGCAGTGCTCAGAGGGGAACACATGTGTTACAGGATCAGCTGTAAACAAGAAAAGCACCTAGGTGAAAAGGAAGCTCAGATAGAGAAGAGAGCACCAAATAAAGGGTGTTGTGAGGACCCTCCCAGGGTGGGAGAAGCATGCTAAAAGTAGTCTATAGACCAAACATGATTGCCACTCAATGCCTCTCTTGCAAAACACAGTACCCAAAAGAAGAGAGAGAGAACAAGGGGGAATGCCCTGCCACAGAGGCAGGGTGGGATGGGGGGGATGGGGAGTGGGGGGGATGCTGGGACCCGTGGTGGTGGATGATGGGCACTGGTGGAGGGATGGGTACTTGATCATTGTATAACTGAAACCCAAGCACAAAATTTGTAAGTCTATAACTGTACCTCATGGTGTTTCACTAATAAAAAAAGAAAAAAAAAAAAGAAAAGTACCTTAACCCTTGTAGTCTCTCTTCGGAGCCCAGGATTTTTTTTTTTTAATGATTAAAAAATTCGTGTCTCTAAAGAATGACTCAGTTCAGTCACTGATTTGACAGAATTGTTGTACTAGAAAGGAATCTAAGTTGTACAGTACTTTTTTTTTTCTTTTTGGGTCACACCCGGCTAGGCACAGGGGTTACTCCTGGCTCATGCACTCAGGAATTACTCCTGGTGGTGTTCAGGGGACCATATGGAATGCTGGGAATCAAACCTGGGTCGGCTGTGGGCAAGGCAAAAGCCCTACCCACTGTGCTGTTGTTCCAGCTCCAAAGTTGTACAGTACCTTTTAAGAGGCTCCTGTGTAGACCAGAATAGCTAATTAATCCAGGAGCATCTACAATATAGTGTTTTAAACAGGAACAGTTCAAACTATGGACAGGAGGGCTAGAACATAGACTGCATTGCTTTCCACAACTAATCTGGAGACTTGTCAAGAAGTAAATAGAATTTGGGCTGAGCTTCAAAAGATGGGCAAAGGTTTAGGAGCAGAGATGAGTGGAATCTAATAGGAAGGGAAGTCCCTCTTAGGGAAAACAACATAAAGAAATTGTGAAAACAATTCATTTTTATGACAATTCAGGAAGTGCTGCATGTTGCAAGCTTAGAGCTATTTTGAATGTTAATTGGATATTCACACTGAAAGGCAAATAGGCCAGGAAATTTAGAGTTTAATCATCAAGCAATAGAGGTTCAATGAAAGAATTTTAGCAAAGGGAATAGGGACAGCTACATGGGAGTCAGTTAAGTGAGTTATTTTTTTTTGTACCTGTGTGGCTTCCCCATTGTCATCTGTGTGATGTTCATTTCAGTCGTACTGCTGGTGTTTACTCTTTGGCTGTGGTGGTGAGGGGTGTGGGTAGTGACCAACACACCATACATCAAGGGTCAGGGTCTTCACTTAGCAGTTTTGTGACCCACTCACAGATCAAATCCAAACATCTAAAGCACATGCTCTGCTACTTGAACCATAACTCAAGCCTGCATCTTTATTCTTGGAATGAAAAGCGACTGCATATATTAGACAATTTTGTACATAGTGACACACACCTTCGTCGAAGTAAGTCATTGTTAGGAATGTCAGAAAGTTTCCTATTTTCAGTGAGCATTTCTTATTACACATGAAAAAATACCTCCTTCAATTATTATTATTATTATTATTATTATTTGGCTTTTTGCGTCACACCCGGCAATGCACAGGGGTTACTCCTGGCTCTGCACTCAGGAATTACTCCTGGTGGTACTCAGGGGACCATTTGGGATGCTGGGAATTGAACCCAGGTTGACCTCATGCAAGGCAAATGCCTTACCCACTGTGCTATCGCTCCAGCCCAATCTCCTTTAGTTATTAATGGGTTTTGTGTGTGTGTGTGTGTGTGTGTGTGTGTGTGTGTGTGTGTGTGTGTGTGGTAGAGGATACAGTGACATGGCTTGGAGGCAAGTAAGTTGGTGTTCTGCTGTACCAGGGATCAAACCAGCATCCTGCATGTGCGAAGGATATACTTCACCTCTTCTGCCAGATCTCTGGCCCAGTTTACCCTTTTATTTTTCTAAGTTCTTCTTTTTTGGCTTTTTTGGGTCACACCCAACAATACTCAGGGAATACTCCTGGTTCTGGCTCTGCATTCGGGAATTACTCCTGGCGGTCCTAGAGGGACCATATGGGATGCTGGGGATTGAAACTGGGCCAGCCACATGCAAGGCAAATGCCCTGCCCGCTGTACTATCACTCCAGCCCCTTCTAAGTTCTTTTGATCTGATTCTATTTTAGTTGTTAACCATCCAAATAAATTAAATATGAAACCAAGGTTGCCAGCACGCTTTTCTTCTTCCAGTATATTTTTACATGATTTGCTCTAAACATAGTGGATAAAGGCCAAGAATTTTTGGCTCCACCAAACAAAATGGCAGTTGTGCAAAATGTTCAAAAATATTTGTATTTAAGAATGTTACTTTATTTTCTTGGGACCATCAAAATATTTAGCCTTTTGATCCTTTTATATTTCCCTAACTTTTAAAGTTAGGTTCACAAATAGAATTGGGGCGAGTGAGGGGTTATTTCACAGGCATCTTGTCTGTTGAGAGAAAAATATTTTAGTTGCATTTTGATTCAGCCAAATATAAGCAAAAATATCTTATTTTAGTATCATGGTTTTAATAGCATTTTATATTCCGGTTATTATTTTTTAACCAGATCATTAATTGTCACATCCACCCCATTTCTCTTTAATCTGTATCACTGTATCACTGTCATCCTGTTGTTCATCCATTTCCTCGAGCAGGCACCAGTAACGTCTCCTTCATCCTAGCCCTGAGATTTTAGAAAGTGCCATATTCAAGGCTCTTTCAGGGTCAGGAGAATGAGACCCATCATTGTTAGTGGTTTTTGGCATATTGAATATGCCACAGGGAGTTTGCCAGACTCTGTAGTGTGGGCAGGATACTTTTGGTAGCCTGCCAGGTTCTCCAGAGTAAGAACTAGATAATAAGCTTCCGGGAGCTGGGTAGTTGGGAGCTTTTATAGTCTCTGGGTCTTGGCCATTGATGGGATTACCTGGCGCTGGGGGCAGTTGGTGGGTGTAACACCTACATACTGGAAGATGGAGGATCTGGGTGGAGGAGGCCCAGTCCTGATCCGAGCAGGCTTGGAGATCTAAGCCCTGGTCCCGCACACCTGGGTTTCTCTGCCAGTTCCTTCATGCGTGAGGCTCGACCAAACGTGTGGAGAGTGGTCTTAAGCATGGCTGTGGCTGGAACCAGGGGTCTTCAGCTTCCAGGTCTCTGCTCAGGGTGGGGAGGGAAACTCAACCTGCTCTCCTGCAAGGGGTCCTGGTGACAGACAACAGCCAGGCGTGGTGGAAGGAAACTGTACAGTGTTTAAAATATATTATAACATTAAAGAAACATTTTGTTTTATATTTTAACTGCCTTACAAATTTTTATTGAAGTAGAATTGATTTACAAGGCTGTGTTTTCAGGGTACAATTTCACATCTCTTCTAAATATATGTTACTACATCACATCCACAATCAAAACATTCTACACTTCACTGGTTTCCTTTTCCTCTCTCTGCTATGATGACCTCAATTCTGCCCTCTGAGTTCAAGGGTTCGCTTTCATTTGACTTTGTAATTTCCCTTGTTTTGCTTTCTCGATTCCATATATAAGTGATATTATCAGCTATTTTTCTTTATTTTTTCTCATATATTCATTTATTCTGACTCCTTCACTCCCATCCATGTTGTAACAAAGATATCATCATTTTATAGCTGAATAGTATTCCATTGTCAACATTATTACCACATTTTTTCTTCACTCATTGTTTCTGGGTACTTGTGTTGTTTCCAAATCTTGGCTATTTTTCATAGTGTTGCATTGAACAGAGGTATTTGTATATCTTTTCAATAGTGTTTATGTTTATTTGATAGATACCCAAAACTAGAGTCGATGAATGATACGGTAAAGGCAAAGGCAAAGGCCCTCCCGTTGATCGTCGATTTGCTCAAGCGGGCCCAGTAACATCTCCATTGGAGACTTTGTTGTTACTGTGTCTGGCATATCGAATACTCTCGGTAGCTTGCCGGGCTCTCCGAGAGGGGCGGAGGAATCGAACTCGGGTCGGCCATGTTGGCTGCGTGCAAGGCAAATGCCCTACCACTGTGCTATCGCTCCAGCCCATGATACGGTAAATTTATTTTTATTTTATTTTTGTTTGGGGTTCATAGCTGATGTAACCAGTGCTTACTCCTGAGCTGTTCATATCTGTGGTGGTTAGTGCTTACTTCTGAGCTCATGCTCAGGGATCACTCCAGGTGCTGATTAGGGGTATGTGTGCAGTGATGGGGATTGAGTCTGGGTTGACTTTGTCCAAGGTAAGCTAATCGTCTGTTTTGCTATCACTCTTGCTCCTGTTTTAAATGTTTTGAGAAATATCCATACTGTTTTCCATATGGATAGGATCAATTTACTTCCAACCAACAGTGTATCCAGGCTTCCTCTTTCTCCTGCCAGCACTTGTTTGTATGATTTTTTTTTTCAATTTAGACCAGAGGATCGTAAAATTTTTCCACTTGACCTACTGAGCACATGCCCGGCATGCTCGCGTTCAAGTTTGTCTCCTGTCACAGCATGGCTCACCAAGAGTTGGAAGTAGCCCTTGAGCACTTCTGAGTGTTGCCTAATCCCTGTCCCAAATACAAACTTTTGTCCACTTGAAATGCCTTTTGTCCAAGAAACGTGTGTTCACCACACTTTTTTTTTTTGGCTATAGCTTCATAGCATAATTTGAAGTTGGGGAGTCTGATGCTGCCAGTTTTCTTTTCAGGATTTTTTTTTTCAAAGAAAATTATCCAAAAATTTTATTTTTTATTTATTTTTTAATTAATTTATTTTGAATACCCATCCCTCCACCAGTGACCATTTCCCACCACCGCAGATCCCAGTATCCCTCCCACCCCCCACACCCCCCAACCCACCCTGTCTCTCTGGCAGGGCATTCCCTTTTGTTCTCTCTCTCCTATTGGGTGTTGTGGTTTGTATAAGAGTTTAGCCTGATTTTCAGGAAGAGACGTTGGATGATTTACTTTCCATTAATGACTTTGTATATAGGGAGATGTCGCGCAGCTGCTTATGCGGCTGCGCAGTTTGGAGGAAAAGTCCTGGTTCCCGCATACTCGAGCTATGCTTGTAGAGGTTCCTGGTCACCGGGGTTCCATCTGGAGGAGGCAGGATGCGGCACCTACCCCATCTGGGACTTCCCGGTGGTTTTGGCTCTTTTTGGGACCTGGTGCTTTCTCCAGGAGCTGTCAGGATTATTTTTGACTGAGTATTTTGTGGTTCCATATAAAGTTTAGTAATACTTGTTCAGTTTACTTGAAAATGTTATTTGGAGTTTGATAGAGTTTGCCTTGAATCTATTACAACGTGTCAGAGTAGATTCTTCTAAGGCATAAATGGATCTTTTTTTCCATCTCTGTGTGTGTTCCCTTTCAACAATGACTTGATCACTTGACTCCTTAACGCTCCGGTGTTGGTAGCTCTTTCAGGGTCAGGGGAATGAGACCCATTGTAATTACTGGTTTTGGCATATTGAATACACCACGTTTAGCTTGCCAGGCTCTGCTGTGCGGGCAGGATACTCTCGGTAGCTTGCCATGCTCTCCAAGAGAGATAGAGGCTTTAAGGACGGTCTCTAATCGCCCTTGCAGGTGTTCCCATGGTTCAAACCATATTTGAACCCTATCAAATATGGTGCTTCAAACCTGCAAGATGGGTATGAAGTGTCTTATGATGTGTTGCGCAGCTGCGAAGCATCCTGGAACGTGGCGGCAGCTGGGTAGTGGAGGTAGTGGAGGTAGTGGAGGTCTGCCAGTGAGGTATTTATCTGGTACCAGTAGGGTGGGTCTTCTGTGTGGAATCCCTGGGTCTCGGTTGGTGGAAGCAGACAGGGCAGGTAGGGTGGGTCTCCTGATTTTAATCCCTTAGTCACAATGACATTGTTTTTAAATGTGTCTTTCATATAATTGTTAAATTTATTTCTAGATACTTAAGCACTTTACATGGGATAGAAATTACGCATAAGAAAAAAAAGAAAAAAAAACAAAAAATAATAAAAAAATTAAAAAAAAAAGAAATTACGCATAAGATTATTATCCAAATAAAAAGTCACATACGTATGTGCCTATATTCTTTACAGAGCTTTGTTGCTATTGGTGCTTTATCTTGTTCCCTATGGTCCAGTTGATCAACTGATCCTGATGGCTTCATCTATTTCCTTTCATTCATACTCTTACTTTTCTCTCAGAATCTAGTTGTCTGACCAGTGCAGACAGAAACACCACAAATCTCACCAATTCACCTTCATTTCACCACAATGGCAGGGATCAAATCCAAGACCTCTCCCATGGAAAGCAAATTCTCTACCGCTGACCTACATCCTGAGTTCTCTCACAATGCTTCTTTACCACAGACACCTACCCCACCACTGAAACATTCATTGTTATCTGTAGACCTTGCTCTTGTCAGTGAAATAAAAATATTTCCAAAAATGAAGCTTTCATCTGTCGAAAACCTTTAAGTGATTCTCCATTGCCCTTAGGAAAAGAATCTAAGCTTCATCCCCAGAGCTTTGAGGTCCAGCAAAATATAGAACCTCCTTGCTCAGCTGGTAGCCTTCCCCGTCTCTCGAGTCTCAGTCTTTGGTCGACCTTACAATGTGATTTTTGTCCCACTTACACTCATACAATTTTTGTTCACTCTTAGTTTCTTTCTCCCATTTGTACTAGCCCTATAACGGTCCTTTTGTGGAGATGAATCCCTTTTCCCTCCTCAGGATCAGGAGTTCTTTGTCCAGTTACTCTTTCATCTGGAAGCTCCTATTTCTGGTGACACCATGGGACTCACCTTAAAAGGCACTTCTCCTGAGAAGGTTGCCTTGGCCCTTGAGTGAGAGTTGAAAGCTGTCAAACCTTATACATCACCCCTATCATAGGTTCCATTACTTGTCTGTTGTCCCTGACTTGAGGTAACTTATAGTACTATGGCTGATTAAGGCAGAGAATGATTTTTAAATTTTTCTGAATCACAGCGAGATACAGAGTTACAAAGCTGTTCATGATTGGGTTTCAGTCATACAACGTTCCAAACCCCGTCCCTTCACCACTGTACATCTCCCACCACCAATGAAGGCATAGAACATGGTTTGAAAACATATGAATATATGTTAGCACCCAGGATCACTGAGTTATGCTGTCAATCATTGCTGATCTTGAAGCAGCTGGAATGAAGGATAGGCTCCCTGAGTGTACTCCAACTCCGGATTGGTTGAATACTCCATGATTACTCTCCTAAGAACTAGAGATACAATGAAGCTGGAACAGATCAATGGACTCTCCACCAAAGATTGTTTCTGAAATTTGGAATGACTGTTTGCCTAATGCAACAAATTGTTTTCTGTGTTTACCAGTGCATATAATGAAAACAACTGATCTGTTAGTCACGTGGGTCCTTCTGGTCTGGGGGTGGCCAGTGCCCTGGGCAGGGGTCCAGATGCATTTTGTGACCAGCTGCAGAAAATCAGACAAAAGAAAGGGATTGACGGTTTTAACTATAGTGCTCATACAATTGTGAATTTTGTAAAGGATCGTGATTTAGGGGGTGATTTTGTTTTTTTACAAAATTATAGGTCAGCATCAAATTTTCTCACTGCTGGATTATTTTCCTTACTCCATTATGCTGAATTTGTCTCTAAAATGCTTTTATCTACGACACATCTTCAGTTCATGATCTTCTGTTCTGACATTTTGAAAGCTGTAACTAAGATTAAAATGTGGCAGAACACGGTACGTGCAGGTGAGTTATATTTTTAGAGTTTCACAGGAACAGAAGTTTATATTCATGCTGATACTCTAAAGAGCATCAAAAAAAAAGAGACAAATATCTTATTAACTGTGGCACTATAGCACTGTCCTCGCATTGTTCGTAGATTTGCTCAAGCGGGCCCAGTAATGTCTCCATTGTGAGACTTGTTACTATTACTATTGTTACTATTTTTTGCATACTGAATATGCCACGGGGAGCTTGCCAGGCTTTGCCGTGTGGGCGGAATACTCTCAGTAGCTTGCCGAGCTCTTCAAGAGGGGCGGAGGAATCGAACCCGGGGTTACTCCTGGCTCATGCACTCAGGAATTACTCCTGGTGGTGTTCAGGGGACCATATGGAATGCTGGGAATCAAACCTGGGTCGGCTGTGGGCAAGGCAAAAGCCCTACCCACTGTGCTGTTGTTCCAGCTCCAAAGTTGTACAGTACCTTTTAAGAGGCTCCTGTGTAGACCAGAATAGCTAATTAATCCAGGAGCATCTACAATATAGTGTTTTAAACAGGAACAGTTCAAACTATGGACAGGAGGGCTAGAACATAGACTGCATTGCTTTCCACAACTAATCTGGAGACTTGTCAAGAAGTAAATAGAATTTGGGCTGAGCTTCAAAAGATGGGCAAAGGTTTAGGAGCAGAGATGAGTGGAATCTAATAGGAAGGGAAGTCCCTCTTAGGGAAAACAACATAAAGAAATTGTGAAAACAATTCATTTTTATGACAATTCAGGAAGTGCTGCATGTTGCAAGCTTAGAGCTATTTTGAATGTTAATTGGATATTCACACTGAAAGGCAAATAGGCCAGGAAATTTAGAGTTTAATCATCAAGCAATAGAGGTTCAATGAAAGAATTTTAGCAAAGGGAATAGGGACAGCTACATGGGAGTCAGTTAAGTGAGTTATTTTTTTTTGTACCTGTGTGGCTTCCCCATTGTCATCTGTGTGATGTTCATTTCAGTCGTACTGCTGGTGTTTACTCTTTGGCTGTGGTGGTGAGGGGTGTGGGTAGTGACCAACACACCATACATCAAGGGTCAGGGTCTTCACTTAGCAGTTTTGTGACCCACTCACAGATCAAATCCAAACATCTAAAGCACATGCTCTGCTACTTGAACCATAACTCAAGCCTGCATCTTTATTCTTGGAATGAAAAGCGACTGCATATATTAGACAATTTTGTACATAGTGACACACACCTTCGTCGAAGTAAGTCATTGTTAGGAATGTCAGAAAGTTTCCTATTTTCAGTGAGCATTTCTTATTACACATGAAAAAATACCTCCTTCAATTATTATTATTATTATTATTATTATTTGGCTTTTTGCGTCACACCCGGCAATGCACAGGGGTTACTCCTGGCTCTGCACTCAGGAATTACTCCTGGTGGTACTCAGGGGACCATTTGGGATGCTGGGAATTGAACCCAGGTTGACCTCATGCAAGGCAAATGCCTTACCCACTGTGCTATCGCTCCAGCCCAATCTCCTTTAGTTATTAATGGGTTTTGTGTGTGTGTGTGTGTGTGTGTGTGTGTGTGTGTGTGTGTGTGTGTGTGTGGTAGAGGATACAGTGACATGGCTTGGAGGCAAGTAAGTTGGTGTTCTGCTGTACCAGGGATCAAACCAGCATCCTGCATGTGCGAAGGATATACTTCACCTCTTCTGCCAGATCTCTGGCCCAGTTTACCCTTTTATTTTTCTAAGTTCTTCTTTTTTGGCTTTTTTGGGTCACACCCAACAATACTCAGGGAATACTCCTGGTTCTGGCTCTGCATTCGGGAATTACTCCTGGCGGTCCTAGAGGGACCATATGGGATGCTGGGGATTGAAACTGGGCCAGCCACATGCAAGGCAAACGCCCTACCCACTGTGCTATCGCTCCAGCCCATCTAATTAACTAGATTTGATAAAATATTCAGTTATGTGTTTGAGGAGTTCCACTTTTTTATCTCCATGTAAATATTTTTAATAATTATGACAATAAATGGGGCATGGTTTTCTTAGTATACAAAGAAATACATAGCATTAGAAAGAAGAAACCTGTTTTTATGTTCTTGTCAATTCTAACTTTGAATTCTGAGTAGTTCACTTCAAGAACTACTTCTTATAGAGAAAATTATCATTTCCAGTAAACAATAGCCAATGGTAACTGGCTGTGAGAGTTTGCCTAGAGAACTCACTTTGCTAAAACGGGGTGTGGAAATGGGGTGAAAGGGAGCCCAGTGGTGGAAGGATGTAGGTACTCAGGTGATAGATGTGGTAGATGTTACCATAGCAACATGGTAATCCTGAAACATTAATATTTAGCAGTACTGTAGATATAATACTTATATAAATAGGAGTACAAAGAGAGCAATGTATGTCATTAATTATATTTGTTTGTTTAAGGGCCACACATGGTGGTGCTCAGGGTTTACCCTTAGCCTGTACTCAGGGATCACTCCTGGTGGTGTTCAGGGGCCCATATGGAGTTCTGGGGAATTGAACCAGGGACAGCCTTGCTTAAAGCAAGCAAGCACCTTCCCCTCTAGACTATATCTCTTGCCCTATTTAATTAATTCTTAGTAGAACAACAAGAAAACATTATGTTTCTACAGAGTAGAAAGAGAATTTGCCAGAACTGAACAGCAGCTTGGAATATTGATTCTGCAGAGAAAAAATTAACATTAAGTCAGAAATTTACCATCGCTGGAGCGATAGCACAGCGGGTAGGGCGTTCGCCTTACAGGCGGCCAACATGGCAGACCCGAGTTCGATTCCTCCGCCCCTCTCAGAGAGCCCGGCAAGCTACCGAGAGTATTGGATATGCCAGACACAGTAACAACAAAGTCTCCAATGGAGACGTTACTGGGCCCGCTCGAGCAAATCGATGATCTTTATATTGAAAATAATATGTTTCATGAAACTCTCCTTCGTGAACGGATGCACCCTTTGTTGGCCTCTGCAAACCAAATAACTCATTCAAGCAGACAGTCCTGTTTCTGGTAGGCCTGGGGAACACAGAAGGGGCATGAGCGTCCCAGGGTGGTCAGCCACACTGCTAACTCTGGACAGAGACATGTGATGGGTGGAGCTGCAAATAGGTATCAATAAAAGATTTATCCAACTGTCCGCATTAATTCCTGATAATACAGGGAACAACCAAAAAGGAAGCACGGCTCCTAGTCAGCCATCTCCTCATTAATATGATCAAAACAGATCATCTGCAGCGACAGAACATACACTCCTACAGCCGCCTCGAAGCACAGAGGAGGGCTGTGAAGCCTGCCTACTGCAGTTATAAATAGCTCCGGCGCCTCTGAATCCTAGAGAGAAGACTCAGAAGTAGCCGCGACACTGAGGAAACACTCTTCTTTGGAACAGCTCCTGACGAAAGGGTGACATGGAGGCAGTGAAGATGCTGTCTGAATCCAGTTTAATAGGCACGCAGGTAGCTTCTGCTGCAGGCCAGCCACTACCAATCGTCCCACACCAAGAGGACTCTCATGGGGACCAAAGGGGACCCCCGCCCCCAACCATGAGGTGACACAGTCAAAACCCGGTTTATCAATGCTGCCCTCTTACTCTGTCATGAGTGTCAGGGCTTGTTCAGTGGATAGCAAAATCTTTTCTCAATTGGGCAGAGAACCAGAATAGAAATGATGGGATTTCACGTCCCAGAAGACTTGATGTGAACTGTATCTTTGACTTCTGTCTTAGGGAGGGCTGCAGAAAGGGACAGATCTGAGGCCATCGAAATGGGAGAGGAGTTGGAAAGGGCTGTTTTCCTTTCATTTCTCTCTGTTCCCTTCTGTTTATTCACAAGCAAATCAGAGGCACAGGAAGATATCAGTGAGCTGATCCTTGTTAAGAAGACAGTTTCTTTCATTTGTTCATCTTACGAAGGTGTAAACACAGTGCCCGTATTTACTGAAGTCTAAGGACCTTTTTTAAATGAATGCCTTAAAAACGTTCAGGTAAAACAACAACAGTAAAAGTCCCCTATTTCGATATGATAGCCTTTCATTACCTATATTGCAAATCGTACTGCCCAGAACGAAGAGGAAAGGGGGAGATGGAGAGATGAGAGAGAGAGAGAGAGAGAGAGAGAGAGAGAGAGAGAGAGGAAAAATTGCCTGTCGTAGAGGCAGGCTGAAGTCAGGTGAGCCTGGAGGAAAACGGGCATTAGTGGTAAGAAATGTATATTGTTGAAGGGACAGGTTTTGGAACATGAACAGCTTTGTATCTGTGTATCTCATGGTGGTTCAATCACCGTCACTGTCTTCCCATTGCTCATCGATTTGCTCGAGCGGGTCAAGTAACGTGTCCATTGTGAGACTTGCCGTTACTGTGTTTGGCATATAGAATACGTCACGAGGAGCTTGCCAGGCTTTGCCATGCGGGCGAAATACTCTCAGTAGCTTGCCGGGCTCTCTGAGAGGGGCGGAGGAATTGAACCCGGGTCAGTTGGGTCGGCCTTGCTCAAGGCAAACACCCTACTGCTGTGCTGTCACTCCAGCCCTTGATTTTAAGCTATATTCTTGGCAGTTCTTTCTCTCCTACTCACACACTTCTCATGAGAATTGTTCAGGAAAGAATCAGGGTGCAAATTTACTTGGTATCTGAGGCCCTGCAGTCTCAAGATCTTTTGCACCAAACTTATTTTCATATTTAGGACTGAAGCACAAAAAATTAATATGATATTGGGTACTACCCTGGATTCTGTTTTATTGTATAATATATGTGATATGTTAGGTATTGCCATTCTAGATTCTAAAAAAAATCTGAATTTGGAAACACCCCAATAGATGCAATAAATTATTGAGTTAAGATGACGGTATCGTTACATGTGGTATGGTTTACTAGCTATCCTTCTAGTTCTTCTTCCAAACCATCAGATTTTATGATTCAGTGTGCTGAAACTGTTTTTATTTTTTTTGAAACTGTTTTTATTTTAACATACTAATTTTTTCAAAGAACTGCCGAACATATCAAGTATAAACACTGAAAAATTGGCCTCTAGTGCTCTGGGAGAAGTGTAGATATATATTTATTAACGTCTCATAACTGAGGTTGAACTAATTGCATTTGTGGCAAATGTACCGGAAGGTAGTGAGTCTGAAATGCTTTCACTTACAGGCTTAATTCACTAGGAAGAATCAGAGGCTGTCTACCGAAAGCACTATAGGCAGATGATTTAGATGGCTTTGAGAATAATCAATTGGTAGAAGTAATAATTCCCTTTTGTAGCTACTGCTGCTACCGAATGGGAGTAATTATTGTTTTCTTACAAGCCTTTTATGCTCTGCAATGTTCTCTGGAGAGTTCCTAGTTTCTAGAAATGCTACAAAACATCCATAGGAAGATATCTTAATCTGTATCTTGCTAGGAGGTATAGTGCAGCTTCAAAATTGTGTCTTTTGCTGTTGTTTTTTGTTTGGGGGTCACACCCAGTGGTGCTCAGGACTTACTCCTGGCTCTGCACTCAGGAATCAGACTGGTGGGCATGGTGATTATGTTCCCAGGGGTCAGTATGAGATGCCAGAGATCCAACCCAGTTTAGCTGAGTGGAAGCAGACTCTGCTTTCTCTCCAGACCCTCAAAATTGTGTCTTAATCAAATTCATTTTTTTCCCTTCAAACTGCAGTTAGAAAATTCGGTCATCACACACTGAACTTAAGAGTTTTTTTTTTTTTGTTTTTTTTTTTTTATGTACCATACTCAGCAGTGCTAAAGACATATTCCTGGCATTGCACTCAGGGGTCACTCCTGGCAGTGCTCAGGGGACCAAATGGGGTGCCAGGCATCAAACCTGGGTGGGCCAAAGGCAAAGCAAGAGCCTTATCCACAGTACTATCCCTCCAGCCCTAGAGTTTCATCTATTAGGAGGTGGGAAAACTAAGCATCCACCTTGGGACTTCCTTGTGAGAATAAATTCAGATCTAATAAAAGTCAAATTCTTTCCCCTTGACTTTGTCTATTCTCACCTTTGCCTAGGTCCTACCGCTAATTCTCAGGACCTCAAATCCAAGTTTAGAACCTGACTTTGTTTATGGGCCAGAATAGGCCATCTTATGGACCAATATCAATAGTTCCCCATTTCTCTATGATCAGACATTATGCACACCACACAGACAAATGAAGAGTCAAATGAATTGCCCCCAAATGAAGAGTCCCCGGTTGGAGAGAAGGGCTCAGCTCTCCACTGTCACTGCACTGAATCACTGGGTGGGGACAATCTGAGGAGCGTGTGGGCATCTCTACGAACACGGCAGAGGTCCTGCAATGGACAGCAGCTGGAGTTTTGCTGTTCATCTATTAAGCACCATTCTTTTTTTTTTAATGGACAGGCAATACAACTTGAAATTGAAGAGATAAATGATTATTTTCTTATCTCACTCTTGAGTACATGCATTCCTTACCTCACAATGTGAGCACATACATTGCTTGTTCTGGAAAGACACCGAAATGAATGTTCCCATTTCATAAATTTGAGGGGGGAAAATTAACACAAGAGAGTTGATGTTCTTGCCTCAAATTACACTGTTGGTGGTGAGCCTGCCACCCAACATAGAATCACATCATCTGTAAAGATAAAAAAATATTCAAAGTGGGATGGAAACAATCAAACTAGTTTGTTTCAGTCCCATCTCTAAATTGTCAACCCAGGACCTCTTCTGAACATAATGAAGATTATCACTGTAACCTCCCAGCTACAGCCTTGTGTGTCTGTTGCCATGACAAAGGAGCAAAATCTAAGTGTGTGATTAGCCTGAATCTCTTTTGTAAGAAACAATCAAGATTCCTATCAGAGTTTCATCACTGTCCTATAGTCATTTCATTTTTTTTCAGAGTTCCCCACGCCCCGAGCTCAAAGTGCCTACTTGAAATTTGATTTCTGTTGTTTACATAATAACTGAATTAATTATGCCTTATACAGTTTCTTGATTTCTTTTTCAGCGACATAAAATATATTTTAAATCATTCTGATTCTTTTGAATGATTTCATTTCAGCGATGAAAAATAAGGTCAAAGAAGCATAAGCTTATAATTCACATTTGTTTCTTCTAGAATATAAATTTTACCTCTCAATATTAATGTGCCTGTTTGACTCCATGCAAAATACAGAAAATCCATCTCAAATATGAAAAAAAATAGAAAATTACAAAGGAAATAACTGGGATCCTGGAAACACACATTCCACCAGAGGCCTTGAAAAATCCTTACCTGGAGGCCATCAACATTTATGAGAAAAACTATCTGAATCTGATGTATTTTAGCATCTCTTCTCAAGTAAAACTGTATTTTAGAAATTATTCTGCCTTTTTTAAAAACCACTACAAGCTTAAAGAAATTCAGCTGAAATTTACATAACATTCCTCTTCCTTTCACACTGTTCACGTTCTGCATTGAAACTCTCCTTACAAACAGTGCTCTTAAGGATCAAGTTTTACAATCAAGAGTCTTCTCCCCTCTTGAATTTGGAACCTTCTGTGTCTTGCCATCCACCTGGAATAATCAAGAGGCTGTTTGTGTTTGAAATGGGTTTTTGCTAAAAGAATGCAGAGAAAGGACACCTGTGTCCTGGTTTCACCTAGGAGAGTTCTATGAGGCTTCATCTATCTACCTGGAAACTCACTTCAGAAATGAGGAGTTTGCAGTCAGACCTGTAATACATCATCTTCGATTGTAAGCTCTTTGCCTGCAAAGTTTGGTGGGTTTCTGATGCTGAATTTGGTTTACCACATGAAAATCTTTCATTAAATATATCTCTTTCACTTCAACTTTTTACCTACACATCTGTATTGAGAGCAGAATTATTTATGGCAGAATTATTTATTATGAGTCCTGATTAATTATCCCCATTTGTATTAGCATCTAGCTCAAACCCTTAGTGACACTCTATTTCATTTGCATTTTAAGGCTTTTGTTGACCAAATGCATTTTAATGGAAGCAACTTTGAAAACAGGGTGATTTGCTTCCATGTGAAAGTACCATAGTTATACTTACAGAGGGATAGCCAGTGCATTGTACAGTATCTCCATTTTTTAGGAAGGAAGGAAGGAAGGAAGGAAGGAAGGAAGGAAGGAAGGAAGGAAGGAAGGAAGGAAGAGAGGGAAGGAGGGAGGGAGGGAAGGAGGGAGGGAGGGAGGGAGGGAGGGAGGGAGGGAGGGAGGGAGGGAGGACTTACTGCTGAGAAAATTTGATAATAGCTTGTAAATATTTGCAATATTTTTAGTATTTCTCAAACTTTGTTGTTATTTTTACATATTCATTTATTTTGCTAGAGTAAAAATACTTAACATAAACTATATCTTTGATTTTTGTTTTAATTTACATTGTGTTGACTATGTATCCAGTGTTTACTACAGACCTCCAGAGCTTACTTATCTTAACTGAGATTTAAGCTCTCATAGGTAGCTCCTCATTTCCTTCTTCCCGCAACTGCCATTCCACACTTGGATTCTGTGAATTGATTTGAAATAACTCATATAAATGGAACCATACAATCTTTATCTCAGTAACTATTATATTTCATTTGCATGTCATCCTCAAGGTTCTTCTATGATGTCACATACTCAATCCTACAGAATACCGTTAAGAAATGTGCTGAAAATATTTTTGTTAATATTTTAAGTGGCTGGAATGATAGTACAGCAGATAGGACACTCCCTTGCACATAGCCGACCCGAGTTCAATTCCCAGCACCCATATGGTCTGGAGTACCACAAAACTACAAAAAAAAAGAGCATTTAAATTTGTTTTATTTGAGGCACTGTAATTTATAATGCTGTTAGCGATAATATTTCATGCACGCAAAGTTGCAACACCACATCCTCCACCAGTGTCTGCCTCCATCCACCGCTGAATTGGTGTCTTCCCTCCACTCTACCCCCTCTGAAACCCCCACTGTGTTTTATAGACCTCTCTACTCACAAATGCACACACATACACACTCTCACACACACACTCATACACACACACTCACACACTCATACACATACTTACATACACACATACATACTCGCACACACACACACTCAGTTCTCTAGACCAGTTGTTATTCAAAGGCTGAATAGTATTCTATGTATATTCTATGTATATGTTCTATGTATATTCTATGTCACATAGAATATACATAGAACATATATATTTGTATATACATATACAAATATGTTTACATATTTCTCTATCCATCTGTCTGTGAACAGATATGTTTCACATTTGGCTATTGTGTCTAAAGCTACATATTCATACTAAAATAAATATGAGAGTTCCAAGAGCTCTTCAAGATTATGGTTCTGAGTATTTTAGAAAAGACACAAAATCCTACATGAGATTTATGTGACATTGGTGACATTGCCGGGTCATATGTAGCATTTGTTTTAGTTTTGTTAACTCCCTCTATACTAGTCACCAGAATGGTTCCATGCTTTTGCATCCCTGCCAACAGTGTGCAAAGGCCCCGGTGTTTCCCTATCCTGCTCACACTTGCTGCACACATTTGTTTTGGTTTGGGTTGGCTTTTTTTGTTGCTTTGTTATTTGCTTTGGTATCATACCCAATCATGTTCAGGACTTAATCTTGACTCTGCCCTCAGAGATCACTCTGGAGAGATGACCCTGGAGAGCCTGAGTGACCATACAGTATGCCAGGGATTGAACCTGGGTCTGCCACATGCAAGGCAAGCACCGTACCTATAGTATTATCACCCTGACCCCATGCATACAAATTTTTTATTATAACCATCCTGACAGGCATAAGGTTGTATCTTTGCGATTTTGATTTGCAGTTCTCCAATGATTCGTGACATTGAGCTTTTTTTTTTTTCACATACACCTATTGATGTCTTCTGTTGATGAAATATCAGTTTAAGTTCTTGGCCCACTTTAATCACATATTCATTTTTGTAATTAATTTGTAAAACTTCCCTGTGTGTTTTGGAGATTAACCATTTATCAGATATATGGTTCAGGTATTTTCTCTCATCACATTTCCCTGAACACACATTTTACTTCGTTGTTTTCATTGCCATGTAGAAGCGATTTAAAAATGTCATCTATTGGGGGCTGGAGCAATAGCCCAGCGGGTAGGGCATTTGCCTTGCACGCGGCCAATCTGTGTTCGATTCCCATATGGTTTCCTGAGCACTGCCAGGGGTGTTTCCTGAGTGCAGAGCCAGGAGTAACCTCTGTGCATCCTTGGGTGTGACCCAAAAAGCAAAATAAATAAATAAATAAATAAATAAAATAAAAATGTCATCTATAGCGATAGCACAGCGGGTAGGGCGTCTGCCTTGCACGCAGCCAACATGGCCGACCCGAGTTCGGATCCTCCACCCCTCTCGGAGAGCCCGGCAAGCTACCGATAGTATTCGATATGCCAGACACAGTAACAACAAAGTCTCCAATGGAGACGTTACTGGGCCTGCTCGAGCAAATCGATGATCAACGGGAGGGCCTTTACTTTACTTTACTTATTCACCTTGAAGGTACAAAGTTATTCATGACAGGATTTTAGACATATACATTCACAGGTGTCCACTTCCTGCAATCAATGCCTTACACCCCTGATTAGCCTCCCATACCCAGTCAGATTAGATAGATAGGTAGGGAGACATCTTTCTATCTCTATCTGCATCTAACTCTACATGGCTTGCCCTGTGGTTAAGAGTACCATTGCCAATATAGCTTTATGCATAACATTTTGCCAACTTTCAGCACCACCTCCTCTTCCGCCCACCATTGGCATTGTACCCCCCTGCCCACACCCTATGCCCCAACTCCTTTGAGTGGTATGTTTCCTACTGGAGGCCTGTTCTCATGTTCTTTATTTTCATTGTCTTTGGGTATCCGTTGTTCCCCCATTACGTTCCTTTATACCCTCCACATGAGAAAGACCTACACAGAATGTAGGTTTCTCTCACTCTGGCTAACTTCACTCAGCATGATCCTTTTCAGGTCTCTCTATGTAGCAGAAAATTGCATGACTTTATCTTTCCCTATGGCTGAGTAGCGTCCCATTGTGTATGTGTACCACATATATATTAGAAACTAAATAGCTATGGAAGTCAAAAGCCAGCTTAAGATAGTTTTTTTTTTCTCTAAATACTTAGGTCAGCCACATGCAAGATTTTGTACTGTCTCTCCAGTCGTGCCTGGAATATTTATTTCTGAGTAAAATTCTTTTTCAAAAAATGGCACTCTACTTAAAAATTGGCCACAAAAGTAAATTAAATTAAAAAATATGTCAATGTTTATATATCAACTATCTGCTGTTTCCCATATATTATGCTGTTTACAAATGCTTATATTTTAATGCCTCTCACACAATTTGTTTAGATTGGGAAAGCAAAAATAAACTATCTTTGAAAGCAGAAAGATCAGAGATGATGAAATTAAAGGGTATTTGGCTCTGGAAAATTTACTAACAGGCATATTAGCTCAACATACTAGGAGACTGGTTAAAGCAGAACTTGTCTTCTGACATATTCTGGAGAAAAATCAAATTACTAGTTACTGTTACACCTGATCTACTTAAAAATGATATTCAAAAAAGAGTGTGTGACTAATAAGATGGAAAGTACCATATTTTTAGGAAAGAAATTTTCACTTTCTCAGATCAAGATTAACAAACATAAATTGAGTCTAATATATTTATGAATATAGCTCTGTGCTCTTTGTACTGACAATGTGATGTTCTGTTCTGTTACACTCCAGAAGATTATAGCAGTTGAGGGGATTGTGAATGAAGTGATACATAAACTGCTAATTGAAAATGATTGCACATTTTTCCCTACTTTCAGCCAAAGAGTAGTTTTTTAGCTGTGTCTCTACTCCAACAACTTCTCAAAAATATCAGCACAGTGTGTCTCTCTCAAGCTTGTTTCAACCCATCTTAATACTTTTGTTGTAAAATAAAATTTAAAAGAGGAAAAATACACAAATCAATTCTATAATGATTCCAGGAAGCACTCTCTTAAAGTCACCCAGATAAGGATAGTAGATGCACGGGACAGGAAGATTGCTCCATAGCTGGAAGCCTGCCTCATGGGCAAAGGGGAGAAAGCAGCTGGAATAGAGAAGGGATCACTAAGAAAATGATGGCTTGAGGAAACAGTCAGGATGGGAGATATGTGCTGAAAACAGATAAAGGACCAAACATGATAACCTCTCAGTGTCTGAATTGCAAACCATAATGCCCAAAACTAGAGAGACAGTATGGGGAATATTGTCTGCCATGGAGTCAAGGGGGAGGGTGGGAAAGGGGGTATACTGGGGATATTGGTGAGGGGAATGTGCACTGGCGGAGGGATGGGTGTTTGATCATTGTGTGATCGTAACTCAAACATGAAAGCTTGTAACTATCTCACTTCACTTAATCACTTAACTTCCCGTTAGTCGTCGATTTGCTCGAGCGGGCGCCAGTAACGTCTCCATTTGTCCCTGTCGCGTGCTAGTGTAGCCCAATGGCATCTGTTCGCTCCGGGAACATGAAGGGCCTCAAACCGATCGTTCATGATCTTCAGGAAGAAGTCTGACCATCTGGTAGGTGGGCGGCCACGCGGTCTCTTGACATCCCGTGGAATCCAATCAGTAACAGCTCTAGTCCAACGGTCGTCTTTAAATCTCATTACGTGACCAGCCCATCTGATTTTCGACACCTTGGCAAATGAGACAGCATCCCTGATCCTTGATCGTCGACGGATGTCAGAACTCCGGATTCTTTCTCTCATTTGAGTGAAACGTAATATTCCAAGCATAGCTCTTTCTATTCTTCCTTGGGAGACCTGAATGGCGTTCTCATCTTGTTTGCGTAGGGCCCAGGTCTCTGAGGCATATGTTAATGCAGGAAGAACAGTGGAATCAAAGAGATGTGCCCGGAGCCGGAGGTTCTTCGTCCTCTTAGCTATTTCTTCGACGTTCTTGAAGGCGTTCCAAGCTGCTCTCTTCCTCCTGCGCAGCTCGGGTGCCAGGTCATTTGTCATGTTGACCTCTCGACCTAGGTAGACATAGCCGTTGCATTCGGAGATGGTCGTTCCATTGAGAGCGAATGGGGCGTCAGGAACAAGGCTGTTTCTCATAAACATTGTCTTCGTAAGATTCAGCTGTAGTCCTACCTTTCCACACTCACGGTCAAAGTCGGCCAGCATTTGTGCCGCTTGGCTGATGTTTGGTGTTATTAAAACAATATCATCAGCAAAGCGGAGGTGGTGTAATTGCCGACCATCTATCTTCACTCCCATTCCTTCCCATTCCAGTCGTCGCATGATGTTCTCGAGGGTGGCACTGAAGAGTTTAGGTGAAATGGTATCACCCTGCCGCACCCCTCTCTTGACATCAACGATCACTTCTTTGTAGAATGGTGAGATCCTGGTAGTGAATCCGCAATACAGCTCACGGAGGATCCTGATGTATTGGGCTTGAATGCCCTGATTGGCTAGGGCTTCAATGACCGCTTCCGTCTCAACAGAATCAAAGGCCTTCTTTAAATCAATGAACGTTAAGCAGAGCGGCATCTTGAACTCCCGAGAAACCTCAATGAGCTTGGTTATCGTGTGGATATGGTCGATGGTGCTGAATCCTTTGCGGAACCCTGCTTGCTCGCATGGTTGTCCTTCATCTAGTGTTCTGCCAATCCTATTCAGGATGACTCGAGTGAACAACTTGTAGATGACAGACAATAGGCAGATCTCATTATGATGAAAGAGAAATCGAGAAGTTCTACATGGAGCTAGAGAAGTTCTATAAAGAAGACCACACCTTCTACAAGATCATTGCGGGTGATTTTAATGCCAAGATAGGACCGAGAAGATCAGCTGAAGAACTTCATATCGGGACCCATGGCCAAGAATGGAACGAACAGGGTGAGAGACTGTCAGAGTTCATCATGTTGACCAAGACAATCCATGGTAACTCACAGTTCCAGAAGGCAGAATCTAAACGATGGACATGGGAGTCTCCCGGTGGACGATTCCACAACGAAATAGACCACATCATATTCAATCGACGGTTTTGCCTGACTGATGTCGCTGTTGTCCCAAAATTTCGAACGGGATCGGACCACCGTCTCCTTCGTGCAAAATTCTACTTCACAGAGCGGGGAGAAAGGGCTGCAAAGTTCAAAAAGAGAACTCCCAGAATGACCACCAACTGGGAACTCTTTGGTACTATTGCGGCAACATGGGAAGATGCCATTGTTGACAACATTGACGAGGAATACGATCGACTGGTTCAGCACCTCCATGAATGTGCGAGGAACGCCAAGAGAGAGATAGCCACAAAAAGTCGCCTATCTTCGAAAACTCTTGAGCTAATTCGCCAGCGTGGTTTGGCGCGTGCCTCAGGCAACCACAAGCTAACGTCCAAGCTTGCAAAGCAGTGCAGAGATGCGATCAAGGAAGACCTCAAAGAGAGAAGAGCAGAAGTACTGGTACATGCGGCAGAAGCCAGGAAAAGTATTCGTAAGGCCCGCCTGTCCTTCGCCAACTATAAGACCAAGATGACTGCCCTCTGACGTCCTGATGGATCCATCACATCCTCCAGAACGGCAATGGAGAAGATTATCCATGACTTCTACTCAAATCTCTTCGATAGCCATGTCCACTTGCCAACATACCAAATTCCACAGGATGGGTATGTTGTTCCCAACTATCTCACAGTGATTCAATAAAATCTTAAAAAATAATAAATTAATTAAGAACCACCAAGTGTCCTGAACTTTCTTGTACCTTGTGCCAATTATAGTCACATCACTACTCAAAAGTAATAGTTCCACTGATAATCATTTCTTTTCATTTTCCTATAGTTTTGCTACACTGTCAATCCCTGGAAACTATAGCTGTGCCCACTGTTTACCTGTTCCATCTCTTTTAGTTTCCATATTAGCCTGGAATCCTTTTGAAAGTGCTCCTCTTTTAGTCTTCTCCTAGTGTAATTCAGTTTATATTCTGAGCTTCATTTCTACTACCAATTGTCAACTGAATTTAGAGACTGTTTTGGTAAAACTATTCAATAGTGTGTTCTTTATCAGAATGCATATATCATTATCTCTCTTTTTCTGCTGTTGGCGGTCTTTGATTTTTTTTTATTTAATGTAGGAGTACTGCTATTTATTCAGCCACCGATTAAGCTGATTGAATTGGGCATGAACTCCACCTATCTTTGATATTTTTTGCTTGGTTCAGTGATCAGAACATCTAACCATGAACCAAATTCTGCCAACCATGTGTTTTAGATGATCTATGAACAAGCAAGTCTCATTTAACTGCCTTCTCTGTCTGCTTTTTTGCTACAGTGTGGCAAGCTATGTCACTGTGAGGTTTCACAAAATCTAAAATATTCACTCTACAATAGACCTGTGCAAGCCCCTCAAAAAAATGTCCCAATGCATAACTCACATCATCACTTGATCACTTGATTACTTGACTTCCCATTAATCGGCGATTTGCTCGAGTGGGCACCAGTAACATCTCCATTTGTCCCTGTCACGTGCTAGTGTAGCCCAATGGCGTCTGTTCATTCTAGGAACACGAAGAGCCTCAAACCGATCGTTCATGATCTTGATGAAGAAGTCCGACCATCCACCCATGTGGGCTGCCACACGGTCTTTTGACATCCCGTGGAATCCAGTTGATAACGACTCTAGTCCAGCGGTCATCTCCGAATCTCATTACGTGTCCAGCCCATCAAGGAAGACCTCAAAGAGAGAAGAGCAGAAGTACTGGTACATGCGGCAGAAGCCAGGAAAAGTATTCGTAAGGCCCGCCTGTCCTTCGCCAACTATAAGACCAAGATGACTGCCCTCTGACGTCCTGATGGATCCATCACATCCTCCAGAACGGCAATGGAGAAGATTATCCATGACTTCTACTCAAATCTCTTCGATAGCCATGTCCACTTGCCAACATACCAAATTCCATTGGTATGTTGATTTTTGATGCCTTGGCAAACGAGACAGGGCTGGAGCGATAGCACAGTGGTAGGGCGTTTGCCTTGCACACGGCCAACATGGCCGACCTGAGTTTGATTCCTCCACCCCTCTCGGAGAGCCCGGCAAGCTACCGAGAGTATCTCGCCCACACGGCAGAGCCTGGCAAGCTACCTGTGACGCATTCGATACACCAAACACAGTAACAACAAGTCTCATGATGGTCTGGAGATGTTACTGGGCCCGCTCGAGCAAATCGATGAACAATGGGAGGGGCGTGATGAAGGAATTTAAAAAATTTTAGACCAAACTTGATTGCCACTCATTGCCTCTTTTGCAAACCACAGGACCCAAAAGGAGAGAGAGAGAGAGAGAGAGAGAGAGAGAGAGAGAGAGAGAGAGAGAGAACAAAAGGGAATGCCCTGCCACAGAGGCAGGGTGGGATGGGGGGGATGGAGGTGGGAGGGATACTGGGATCCGTGGCAGTGGGAAATGGGCACTAATATATCTCTTGGCCATCTGTATGTCTTCTTTTAGGAAGTTTGTTTTCTTCTCTTCTCCTCATTTCTAATAGGATTTTTTTTAGTGTTAGGTTTTATCAGTGTTTTCTGTATTTCAGAAATTAATCATTTTCAGATGGATGGTAGGCAAATATTTTCTTCAAGTCAGTGGATTGTCTTATTATTCTGGTACTCTTTTCTTTTGCAGTGCAGAAGCTTCTTAACTTAATGTAGTCCAACTTGTTTAACTTTTCTTCTGTTTCCTTGATCAATGGCACTGAATCAGCAAAGATATCTCTAGATTCAATGTTATGGAGGATTCTGTTTGTGTTTTCTTCACTGTAACTTACGGATTCTTGTCTGATATCAAGGTCTTCATTCCATTTTGATTTGGCTTTTGTGCATGGTGATAGATAAGGTCTGAGTTCACTTTCTGTTGAAGTCTTTCTAGTAATACTGTCTGCTCGAAACTTACTCGTTGATCAATTCCTCCAGAAGGCTTCATGTGAACAATATGAGCTGAGGTTTGCTTATTGACAATTTTTTTGTGCCCTTCATGCTCAGATGTCACTTTTCCTGATAGTAAGTCTCTCACTTCATTTTCTTATTTAGGTTTTCTTACATCATTTTTCTGTCTGGAATATAAGTGCTGATTTTAGAAAGTTTCATGATAATATAGCTTTCTTTTTTTATCCCATGCGTTGTTTGCTCTTTATGTCTAAAATACACAAGAATTCTGTCTTTTAAGATCTACTAATTTTACTAATGTATGTCTTGAATGTTTGTGTTGATTTTATGCTCTTAGATAAGGTATACTTTTGATACCTAGATTTGACCTAATACTACAAATTCTAATTTAGACCTGTAGCACTGTAGCACTGTTCTCCCGTTGTTCATCAATTTGCTCATGCGGGCACCAGTAATGTCTCCATTGTAAGACTTATTGTTACTGTTTTTGGCATATCGAATATGCCACAGGAGTTTGCCAGGCTCCGCCGTGCAGGCAGGATACTCTCGGTAGCTTGCCGGGCTCTCCGAGAGGGATGGAAGAATCGAACCCGTGTCGGCTGTGTGCAAGGCAAAAGCCCTATCAACTTGACATTAGTTACTTTTGGGGAGGTGAGTCACACCCAGTGATGCTGATGACTCATTCCTGGCTGTGTGCTCAAGGTTCACTCCTAGTAATGGTTGGGAACTTTGTGTGGTGTTGGGTACTGGGACGAGGTCGATTGCTTATTCTCTGTATTATATCTCTGGCCTGGCATTGATGACTTTTAAGAGAAAAAACATTCTAAAAAGGGGTTAATGTGGGAATACTAAAGTTTTATCAAATGGAAAACAAAATTTGTTCTTTTCGCCCTGACGGGGGCTGTGGAGATGGATTACAGGGTTGGAGTACCACACTTTGCATGCTGGAACCCCCAGTTCAATCTCCAGCATAGCTTGGTTCTCTGGGCACTTCTGAGAGACTCTCAGGAACCCTTGGGTATGATCCCAAGGTCAAAAGTCTCCTCCCCAAAACCAAAAGTATATGACTAACAGACCATCATGAAGTGAATTCCAAATAAAATTGGTGTGGTCATAGATTAGAATACTACATACCAATAGAAAGGATACCAATTTAGACCTAATAAATAATAAAGTAAATTTTAATGTAGGACAATTACAAGGATAAAGCTATTTAAGAAAATGTAAACTTTTTTTTGTTTGTTTATGGTGCCACATCCAGCTGTGCTCTGGCTCTGCACTCTGGAATGACTCCTGGCGATGCTCTCAGGTTCCTCTGGGGTACCGGGATGGAGCCCAGGTCACCCCGCTTCAAAACAAATGCCCTATCCACTGTACTAATGCTCCCGATCCCAGAAAATTTAGACTGTTTGTTTGTTTGTTTGTTTGTTTGGGGGAGCTGCACTTGGTGCTTAGGGTTACCTGGCTCTGTGCTCAGGGATCATTCCTAGTGACCTCAGGAGACCATATGGAGTGCCAGGGATCAAACCTGGATCAGCAAATTTTTACCTTACCTGCTGGACTATCACTGTGACCTCAAACATTTAAACTTTTAGTATATTTTCTAGTATTTTTTTCTGCTACTTTGTTGTAATCTACAAAACTTCAGAAATTCTAAGCATGTTAGTCTTTTCTATCTTAAATATTTATATCTAGAATTGACTTCAGCTTATTTTTCATGACTTTAAAAATTAAGTACCATTTCTCTTTTTGGTCTTTATTTTGGGGGGGTGCCATACCAGAGGTACTTAGGGCTTACCCCTGGTGGGGCTCCAGGAACCAAATGGGGTTCTTCTGGGTCAGCTGCATGCAAGGCAAGTGCCCTGTCCACTGACCTATCACTTCAGTCTATCCTCTATGCTTTTAAGACAAAATTAAGATGGTGTTCTAGCTTTTTAAATTTCATTTAAAATAAAAATCTAAGAATTTTTAAGAAATAGTCTAGATAATACAGTGTAAGCCAGTTGTATTTGTATGTGTGTGTATGTGTGCATATATATATATATATATATATATATATATATATGAAAGCAACATTGTGTGGATATAATGAAAGCAAACCCAGACAATCTTATCTTTGTCAAAGTGATTTTTTCCTAGAATAGGAGCCAGCACAGATGTCTGTGAGAATAGTGAGATCTGCAGGGGCTGAGATGAAGCCAGCCAGAAGCCCTACCCCTCGGCTCAACGTGATTGTCTGATCTCATAAACAACACGACGCTGAGCAGAGATGTCATTGCTTTGATTAATTTTCAAGCAGAGAAAATACAAACAGGGAAGCCTGATGCTCTGATTTCCCTAATTAGCTCGGATGATTCATGGTGCCTAATAACCAAGATCTCCACTCTTTCATCACCTAAACGGGCCAGATCTTACTTTCTGAGAAATGATCTGACATCCAAGATGCAGAGGCGGCCCCCTGAGACGCCTGCTTTTCCAAGCACCGTAGCTTCGCATGCTATGCTCTTTTGTGGCGGTTTGGTTTGGATGATTTTCTACTTTGTCTCAAACTGCCATTGCATTATTGCACTTTATAAATTTCAGGTGTTCAGCATTCAGAGCCAAATTGTACATCCCATTTGTCCAGATTAATCCCCCCACAACCACACACACACACACACACACACACACACACACATTCTTGAGTGTTTATTTGAATGAACACTAGCTAGGCCTGTTTCAGCTCCATACAAAAAGAAATATGCAGATTAAAATGATTGCATTCTTGATCTTCAAAGCCACAAATGAAAATATTGTTACTTTTTAATTTAGTTCTATTTGTCAATTAATGTATCTGACAATTTTCGATGCATAGACACTGCTTGGAATCTGAGAAACATGAAATTCCGACTTCATTTGCCATATCCACTCAAGGAGCCCAGGAGCTCCGGGCTGGATTTGAAAAAAAAAAAGAAGAAGAAGAAGCATCAGAACACCACCTACAGCCTGTGCATGTTGGCTGCTTTCTAGTTCAAAAGAACTAGAATAACTAGTCCTTTCTACCATTCTCTTTAACTTCAGGTTTTGTCCAAAGGAACGCACTCCATAAGCCAGCAGATTCATCTTCCTTGGAGTTTAGCATGCAAAGAAAATTTTTTGTACCTTCACAGCCACACACTTGTTGAGACTAAAAAGGGGCCAGACTTTGACATTTTCCAACTTGTTATCTATTTAATTTTCCATCTGCTTCTTTTGCCACTGCCTTCCAAAAGAACATCTGCTACATAGCTGAGAAAGAAAGGAAGATTGGAGCCTTGCCACTTGGATCTGCCATTCTAAAACTTAAGATCCAGAGTAAGGGAAGAGAAGACTGAGGCTGACAGTCTGCTCAGAACAGTCTGGATTTGGGGTTGGGCGCTTGTCTTGCACACGCCAACCTGCATTCAATCTCCCGCACTTCATATGGTCCTCTAAGGCCGCCAGAAGTGATCACTGAGCACAGAGTTGGGAATAAACCCTGAGGACCATTGGGTGTACCCATAAACAATTTTTTTTATTGAATCACTGTGGGAAAAGTTACAAAGCTTTCAGGTTTAAGTCTTGGTCATGCAATCATCAAACATACTTCCCTTCACCAGAACTTATTTTTCACCACCAAGAACCCCAATATACCCCCTCCAAGCCTCCCAATGCCTGTGAGGCAGATGAATTCTAGTTAGCACTCTATCTGCTTTGATTAGATTCATTGTTTTGACAGAAGATGCACCATTATTATTTAGAGTTTACACCCCCAAATCAGACCTGCTGAAAAGGCATTGTGAAATAATTTGTTTTCTACAGCTGGTTATAAGAACCAAATGAATAGCAGCCACGCGATTTGGAATTTCTGATATTTTACTTATTAAGCCTGGAAGTATTTCCGCTGAGAGTCAGATAACTATAAGATTGGTTTCTATGGCCCTAGAGCCATGTCCGTGCCGGAGAGCTGCTCATGGGGGGAAAACTCGTGACCTCAGTAGGGTGTGAAGGACAAGCCAGGAACACCCCCCTTCCCATGAGATTTCAGTCTCTCCGTCACGACCGGCTCATACCTGGCTTTCCAGAATGCTCCGAGGGGACCACCATCTTGCTGTCCAGGGGGAAAAAGACGGAAGGGAGCAACACCCTTTCCCTCCCAGGCAGGCACGGTGGCGTGTATTAACGCATAGTCCATTCACTTTTCTGCCGCAAGCTGCCAGGCTCTACATTAAGTCCTTGTGCTTCTGGAGTCATGACCATGCCAGAGAGTCACTCGTGGGGGGGCAACTCGTGACCTCGGTAGGGCGTGAAGGATGAGCTAGGAATGCCCCCCTTTCCATGAGCATAAACAAAATTTTTAAAAATTTTGTATTGCCCTTTATTTCAGAATCCATATCACTCTTCACACCCCCACCCCCACCCCCATTGGTATTTGGCAAATGATAAATACAGGTGAAAGAAGCTAGAGCAATGTTGGCTAAGGCTGAGTGGTTAGAAGCTTCTTGATCCTTGCATATTAGTCAAGCATTTGTGGGTCTCAGGTACGCTTTGTCATGGGCATCCTGGAGGCAGAGATAACCAAGATATATTCTCTACCTGCAGAGATAATCAGGATATATTCTCAACCTTTATAGAACTATCCTAGGATGGGGAGAAAGAGAAGAAAACAGTAAGTAACAATATATAATGATGAGTCCTGTACCTGAACAGGAAAATGGTTTTACGGGAACACTCAGAAAGAAAAGAAGTGCCTGATGCTCTAAATGGAAGTGGTGATTGATACTGGGTAGGAAATGCTACAAAAAGGCATTGGCTTGAGCTGAATTTGGACATTTAAATATTAGCCAGAAAACTATTTTTTCTCTGTCCTTATCATCAAGGAGCAGCATATAACAGCAAAACTTCATAAGTGACTCACAGTAAAGTAATCTCCCAAATCCGTGGACCAGCTCATTTCCTCTCTCCATGTCAAGGTATCAACACTCCTATCTAAGGAGCATCTGGGTTCTGCTAGTTTTGTAATATTACCTAGGGAGACTCCAACGGAGGAGAGCAAACCTTCATCAGACGGAGATGAAAGTCTCAGCAGAACAACAATTCCTTAATTGACTCTACTGGAGCAGTGGTAGAGTAAGCAGCTATCTGATGGCAAGTCTTCGGAAATATCCAACATCGCTGAAACCGTTTTATTAAAAGACCACAATAGCAAACACGACAAATTGTTAGAGTTAGGAGTTTGTCTTGCTAATGTCAAACAGAAAGAGTCTATGCTTCAGGCACCATGAGGCAAACAGAGAATGGAGACATGACCTTTATGTCTAAGAAGCTAATATCAAATGACTGGAGTGTTTAGAGTGGAAAATGAAAAAAAGTAATCCCCTTCCGTAGTTCTTCCATGGCAAATATTTAACATTTATGTGAGAAAAGAATAAGCCCAAGGCCAATGTGATGCCATACTGCTCACAAATGTGTTTTCTATGATTTTCAAGCTATTTACAAAGAGGCAAAAACACATACTTTCATGCCAATATAATTGGTATAATCTACACAATTACAGCTTTTCAACAATTTAATAAAAAAACATTTTAGATTATTTTTAACACTCTGTAAATGACTAGAGGAAGAACCGAGTGCATCATTTTTTTCTTTTTTTATAAATTATTTTATCATTCTATTAGTGCATGATTCTTTTGGTTATCTTTCATTGTACTGACTTATCAGTAGTTTCCGACGTAGCATTTCTGGGGTTTTGCCTCATATATGTGTATGAGGCAAATGTATGTGTATGTCATCTAGCAAACTCCAGAGTTACAGGGCCACCCCACAACTACAAAGGTCCCATCACTAGTGGGCAGGAAGTTGGCCAACCCCCTTTCCAAGTGTAAAAACTATATATTTTTTCTATTTTAATTGTTAGTTTAAGCCTCGTATTTAGAATAGTGTTAACGTTTATGTGTATTGTTTTGGTTTGGTTTGGTTTGGTTTTGGAGCCATATCCAGCAGTGCTCAGAGCTCACCCCCTGGTTCTGTGCTCAAGAATCACTCCTGGTTGGCTTGGAGGACCATAAGGGGTTCAGGAGATTGAGCCCAGGTACTATTGTTCTGGCCTGTGTTTATGGGTATGTATATAGTCACTGTACTTCACCACCCCAACGTGCCTAAGATCAGCCACCAGTGTCCTTTTGTTACTTTGGCCACTTCTTTATTTTTTCATCATCTTCCCAGCTTGATTGATAATCTCAGTTTTCTAATCCAAGGCCCAAGGTTTTTTTCACTTACTACTGTGTAAAAACATTGTGGTTTTTCACTGAGTCTAGGAGTTTTTGTTGACGCATCTCTTTTTGTTGTTGTTTTGTTTTTGCTTGGGCACATCCAGCTGTGCTCAGTGTGACTCTGCACAAAGGCGCTGCTTAGGGCACCAGACTGAGCCAAGGGTGGAACATGTTTTTCTGCGTATAAGACAGGTATACTGCCTGCAGTACAGATCAGGCCAGCTCTGAGACATCTCTTTTCTATTATCACATTTCATTTTCATTTCAAGAAAAATGACTCAGTTTTTCATTTCAGTTGAGAAATAGTTTTTAAAGCTTTAACTGACACTAAATAGTAAGTTATTTGATCAAAATTAAGAATATAATACATGTATATACATATGTATTTATTTATGTATATACATATATATATATATAGAGAGAGAGAGAGAGGCTTGAAGTAACTCACTGAACACCTTATTGTTACTAGGAGAACGTAATGTTTTATGCTTTGCTTCTTAGACAGCACTTAAAAACATTAGAGATTTTCACTTGTAAGTAAAGTCTTATTAAATATGTCCCAAAAAATATGTCCTGTTTTGTTTGCCTCTGAAGAATGGACACTAAAAGAACTAATGAATAAGACCTCTCACAATTTCAGCTCTGGAAAGAAAGATGGCGGCCGCACAGGAGCCTTGTGGACAGCAGGTTTGAGCCGGGGGTGGTGGGAGCGGCAGGGACCTCATGGGAAGGGGGGCGTAATGGGCCGTCCTTCACGCCCGACCGAGGTCACCAGCTGCCCCCCACGAGCAGCTCTCCGGCACGGCCACGACTCCAGGGCACAGAAACCAATCTCTTAACTATCTAACTTTTAACAGAAATTCTTCCAGGGTTAATAAGTAAAATAGCAGAAATCCAAAACCGCGCACGCAACATCATTTTATTCTTAAACCAAGTTGTAGAAAGCAAATCGTTTCACAACTTTCAGCATGTCTGATGGGGGGGTCGTAAAGTCTAAACAATAATTGTGCATCTGCTATCGAAACAATGTATCTAGTCAAAGTAGAGTATTAACTAGAACTCATCTGCCTCACAGGAATTGGGAGGGGTGGAAGGTGGGGTTCTATTGGGGTTCGCGGTTAAAAATAAGTATTGGTAAAGGGAAATATGTTTGATATTTACATGACTGAGACCTAAACCCGAAAGCTCTGTAACTTTTCCCACAGTGATTCAGTAAAGAAATAAATTATAAAAAAAAAGACCTCTCACAATTTCAAATTAGAAAATGTACAATTTTTATGACATTGAGTTCTGCTAGAAACAGAACAAGTTTCTTGTTCTTATTGGAATTTTGGAATAAAAATCCCAAAATTGGTTATTAGGAGCCTGAGAGTTTAATTTTTTTCTAACTGTGAATTTATAGAAATATAGAATGATTTTTAGTTAGAACGTGGGCTGGAGTTACTTGGTCTGATGGTGAATAAAAAGGCTGAGACAAATATTATTTTAGTGAACTACTTAAATAAAATTCTGCTTACTTGGATTCATCATCATGCCCTAAGGCTGCCCAGTACATTGTTTTTGACATTTTTTATCACTATTGTTCATTTCAGCTTTAGGTTTCCATTCATAAAGAAAAACATTTTGCTTAGGAACGAACCAAATAAATTATTTTTATTAATTTACTGCTACTGTGGCATATTTGATATGCCAAAAACAGTAACAATAGTGGGTCTCATTCCCCTGACCCTGAAAGAGCCTCCAATACAGCATCATTGGGAAAGACGAGTAAGGAGAGGCTGCTGAAATCTCAGGTTGGGGACCAATGGGGACATTACTGGCTCCCGCTCAAGTAAATCAATGAACGGGATGACAGTGATTCAGTGATATAGTGAACTTACTTTTTTATGAACGTGTGTCTACTACTACCGTACAAGACTAGAAAATCAGATTTAGTTGACTCATCTATGACCTGAAAAGGTGTGTGAGTCTATTTCATTCCCTGCTGGATTTCTTCTTTCTTGGGAGCGATAGCACAGCGGGTAGGGCGTTTGCCTTGCACGCAGCCAACATGGCCAACCCGAGTTCGATTCCTCCGCCCCTCTCGGAGAGCCCGGCAAGCTACTGAGAGTATCTCACCCATATGGCAGAGCCTGGCAAGCACCCCGTGATGTATTCGATATGCCAGACACAGTAACAACAAAGTCTCCAATGGAGACGTTACTGGGCCCGCTCGAGCAAATTGATGATCAACGGGAGGGCCTTTGGTTTTCCCTGAAACTTTCGAACTCTTTAGCAGCAGGTGGCAATATCCACAGCCCTCCTCTCTACCTAGAGGAAGCTTAGCAAGTTTAGCTTTTATGTTTGTGGAGAGGTGGGGCAGTTTGAATGAAGGGTACTTTTATGGCTCAAATGTACTGTAAGTTAGATGCAAATGAGAATGTCCTTAAAGCTAATGAAAGAGGGACATTCATAAATTTAGTAAATTATGTTAAGCCATTTTAATACCCTAACACTAAAAGTTACTGAATTTTTTAATAACTATACATAATTTCCTTTGGCTTCATATTAATACAGATCAGGCATAATAAATACACCAAGAAAAAAGGAAGCTGATTACTAAAGCGTGACAGCATTTGGTGATAGAGAAAATACACAGTGGCATGGTCATCATTTATGTACTTATTTTTATTCCAGTGGTTTTTATTCAGCAACAGTTAAATGACAGACACATAGAACATGTGTGTTGGGGAGTAGAGCTTCTGTAGCCTTTCCGGGGGTGTTGTTGTTCTCCCCAAATCTCCAAATTTGCAAGCCTGGAAGTCTTTCCAATCCCCCATTTTTGAGTCATTATAAGGCTTCATTCTATGGGCAAGATTCATGCGTCATTGACCCACTACTCCATGAAGGTGTGTGGGGGGGTTGGGGAGGGATGAGGGGGAGTTGTTTGCAAGTTCTCTAGTCACATGGTTGATTTACCTGGCAACTAGCCCCCACTTATGGTACTTCCACAGTCCTTGAACAATCGATTCCTTTAACACTCTCAACACCTAGAATACTTCGTAATGGTCTATCTCACGGATATCCAATTAAAAATATACATCTAAAGTAATGTGGAGCTCATGCCCAGTTCATCAGCTTAATCAATGGCTGAATAAATAGCAGTACTCCTACATTTAGAGAGAGAGAAAGAGAGAGAGAGAGAGAAGTAAAAAAGAAAAAAATCTCGGATTAAAGACTGGATTCCTGAAGTCTGGCAACGCCATTCTGTTTTGGGATCTTCTTCACAGAATCTATGTGTCAGTTGCATGTGTACAATAATTTAATAAATATAAGTGTTTTACAAAAAAAAATTGCTGAGCTATTATCTAGAAGTGAAGAATTGTCATGGATGAAGCTTAATATTATTTCCTCATATTTACAATATAATAATTATATTGTAAATATAATTTTAATGATCTGATATGCATGAAATTTTATGATAACCATAATATTTTTGGTTAATATGATGATGGACATATCTTGATCATTTGCTATGTCTTAGAAACAAAATGCAAAACAAACTCTGAGTCAGTCGCATTCAACTTTTTTTTCACATAGCAACGTTTTCTCCTTTAATATGGGAATTTGTTCTATAACCTACTGAATTTCTTTCCTTTTTCCTAACCCTGAGGCAAATATCAGAGGACCTTAACAGTCCATCCACAGAAGTATTACTCCCTTTCCTGTGGGTGGGGAGAGACCTGTTCCAGCCTCTAACGAGTTTCATTTTCTCTTTGTTCTACTTTGATTTTGATAGATCATGGGAGAAAATTATTGCTGCTCATTTTTTCCTATCACAGTTCTAATTGCATCTGTTTGGTCATCCTTAGGGTTACCAAGAGGCATCCAATTTGGAGCAATTTGTAACTCGGTTTTTACTAAAGGAAACCTTGAACCAACTGCAGTCTCTCCAGACTTCACTGGAATGTGCCATGGAGACCACGGAGGAGCAAACTCGTCAGGAAAGGCAAGTTAAGAGCTTTTATCTAAATTCTCTATGTTTCTAGAAGACTAGTTAAAGGCATCTTTCTTAAACTAGTGAAAACCAAAATTGAAATTTCATAGATTATAAGGGCTGGAGCGATAGCACAGCCGTAGTGCATTTGCCTTGCACACAGCCAACATGGCCGACCCGGGTTCGATTCCTCCGCCCCTCTCGGAGAGCCCGGCAAGCTACCGAGAGTATCTCGCCCACACGGCAGAGCCTGGCAAGCCACCCATGACGTATTCGATATGCCAGACACAGTAACAACAAAGTCTCCAATGGAGACGTTACTGGGTCCGCTCGAGCAAATCGATGAACAACGGGAGGACAGTGACAGTGACCATAGATTATAAAGAGAATGACTTCCACTGGGCATTTACTTTATTTGCTCTTCTAAAAAAAATGAAAATTCTACTTTTACTATTTATAATTTAGTCAACAAATGTTATTGGTTATTACTTGCTGAGAGATACCAGGTCAATAAACAGGTCAGGCAAGTGTTTTTCCTTTAAGGTATCTCTCAGATCCTTATACAACAAGCACTGTAGCACTGTCCCCCCGTTGTTCAATGATTTGCTCAAGTGGGCACCAGTAACATCTCCATTGTGAGACTTATTGTTACTGCTTTTGGCAAATTGAGTACGTCATGGGGAGCTTGCCAGACTTTGCCATGTGGGTGAGATACTCTCAGTAGCTTGCCGGGCTCTCCAAGAGGGGCGGAAGAATTGAACCCGGTTCGGCCACATGCAAGGCAAATGCCCTACCCGTTGTGCCATCGCTCCAGCCCAATACAACAAATTTCCGTTAATTAAGAAGTATTTAAAAGACACCATGTGAAAACCGTTAAGTAAGCTGAAGTCTATTTCATAAATGAGACATGGAGAATTTAAAATGTAAGGTGTCGTGATAGATACGAGATACATACGAGAGAGCAACTAATTGCTAAGAGATTTCAGAAGACTGAAACATTAGCTATGGACAGAGGATAAACACAACCTCATGTAGTTTCCTGATGACATTTGAACTCATCCTACAAATGGCTATTCATGGGTAAGGAAGCTCACAGGTTAAGTGAACCTAAATATAAAGGGAACTTGAATAATAAATCTGATTATTTGAGGAAATAGCAAAGTAAATAAAAGACTTCAAAATCTGGTCATACCAATTAATATCACTGAGAAAAATAAGTAGTTATCCAATATTTATATAGCTCAAGATACTGATAAAACACAAATTAATTAAAAATGTGTGAAACAGAAAGGAACGATAGCACAGCGGTAGGGCGTTTGCCTTGCGCGCAGACAGCCTGGCCAGGCCGGGTTCGATTCCTCCGCCCCTCTCGGAGAGCCTGGCAAGCTACTGAGAGTATATTCAATATGCCAAGCACAGTAACAAGTCTCAAAATGGAGACGTTACTGGGCCCGCTCGAGCAAATCGATGAACAACGGGAGGACAGTGACAGGGACAGTGTGAAACAGACATGAAAATTATTCCCACAACAGTTGTTACTTCTTGAATTACACTGTTTATTCCTTGGAAACTAGAGAAGGATTTGGCAAAATTCTTGTTTTTACAAAAAAATTTTGCATGTGTTTCTGTAAACCTATAGATATAACTTAAATAACTGATTCAAATTTGGGAGAATCACAGTAAGTTTTTTCAGCAGATTGATGACAGGCACTTCTGTAGAAGCTGATTTTTCTCAACAAATTAATGGATATATAATTATTAGGACTTTTCCAAAAAAAGTTGAATTTTCAAGCATGTGTTTACAGCGTCAAAATGAGTGAGTGCTACCAAATGCGAACAAAAAAGCCTGTAATTTCAGATCTAATGAGCAGGCATGCGGTGGATGAACCAACATGTGTGCTCTCCAGCGTGTCTTGTGAGACATTTCCGCATTTAAACTTCCTATTTTTCACTGCCTTGGACAGTTCGGTATAAACGGCAACACGAAACAATTAGTTTAAGGAAAGCAATAATCCTGCTCCTCAGGTTTTAGCAGAATACAACAAATGTCTTGAATACAGTGAAATTGATTTCAGCTTTCCTAATGAGAAAAATGAGCTTCCTTTTCTCATTTCTTTTGTTTGGATTTCCTTGACACAAAATGGATTTTCTTCCTTTTTAGAATGAGTCATTTGCCACCTGAGAAGAGGCTTTGAAAAGAGTTCTGCTCCTTTTTTTTTTTCGTTCTCCCTTTTTCCTCCTACCCTTTCTGTCGTTACCTCCCGCATCGTGAATGGTAATAAGCAACCATTCTTTGTCTTGGGCCAAAGGCTACTCTTGAACTCTCATGGCTGCTGCCAACAGCTGCCTTGCAGCTGTGTTTAATGAGAAAGAGTTTAATGCAGTGTTTAAGGAAAGAGGACGCTGGAGAACAGATCTTTTCTTTGTAGCCAAAAAAGAAACAAAAAACCCCAAAACACCCAGCTTGTAAGAACGGGAAATATAAGTACGATGATCATTTGGAGATTGCTTTCAAATATCCATCGATGCGTTTTTAAGGTGTCCATCAAATTCCAAATCTCACCTCAAATTCCAGAATAACCTTTTGGAGGGGAAGGGAAGAGGAGAAAAATGACAAAATCAAGAAAATAGAAAATTAGTCCCTCTGTGGGTTTGTGCCCTTCATAATCACGTGAACTCTCTGGCGTACCTCCCTGGAGCGTCTGGTGTGAAAGAATCTTCCTTCAAGTCTTCCCTACCACTCCCTTAGAACCAAAGGAGAAGCCCTGGGCTCAACAGAGGCGAGAGGAAGACGGGGGCGCCCTGTAGACCTCGTGTCTATTCAGAGAATAGTGACAACTATGGGAAGGACTTTGAACCGGGCCTTTGGCTGGATTTGATTGATCAGAGAGGCCAGCTCAAGCAAATCGATGAACAATGGGAGTGACAGTAACAGTGACAGTGATCAGAGAGGATATTCTCCCAACAGTGGGGCTAGAATTTCTTTTCCCCTTTTGCTTCTGCCTCTCTTCCTCTTCTCTCAGCTGACTCTCTCCTCCTGGGTGTTTAAGTCACTCTTCATGCAGCCCTTTCTCTGGGAAGTCATCACGGCATTCAAAACCGTATTTTTACCTCCTAGCCCAGGCCATAGGCTTACTCCTAACATTTATTTTAAACAGATTTATTTATTTATTGGGCTGGAGTAATAGCACAGAGGTAGGGCGTTTGCCTTGTGCGCAGCCAGGCTCAATTCCTCCTCCCCTCTCGAAGAGCCCTGCAAGCTACTGAGAGTATTTCGCCTGCACGGCAAAGCCTGGCAAGCTCCCCATGACGTATTCAATATGCCAAACACAGTAACAACAAGTCTCACGATGGAGACGTTACTGGGCCCGCTCGAGCAGATCAATGAACAACGGGAGGACAGTTATTTATTTATTTATTTATTTTTGCTGAATCACCATGAAGTCCAAAGTCACGAAAATATTTGTGATTGAGTTTCAGGCACCAGCCCCTTCACAGGTGTCTGCTACCCTCCACCAATGTCCCCACTCTCCCTCCCGCGCCCAGCCTGCCTCTGTGGCCAGCAGAGGCATCCCCCTCTGCGTGTGCAGGAGTCCCCTTCCCTAACTTATCACCCCCAGCCCTGCCCCAGTGTCAAGCTTCCTAGTGAAGGCCAGTTCTCCTGCTCTTCATAGCACAGCGGATAGGGCGTCTACCTTGCACGTAGCCAACATGGCCGACCCGAGTTCGATTCCTCCGTCCCTCTCGGAGAGCCCGGCAAGCTACCGAGAGTATTCGATATGCCAGACACAGTAACAACAAAGTCTCCAATGGAGACGTTACTGGGCCCGCTCGAGCAAATCGACGATCAACGGGAGGGCCTTATTGTTTTAGAGCATTACAAAGTCATTCGTGATTGGATTTCAGTCATACAGTGTTCCAACACCCATCCCTCAACCAGTGTACATTTCCCAGCACCCAGGTTCCCTCCCATCACCCCCCACCCTCATACCCCACTCCACCCCCCGCCTGCCTCTTTGGGAGTTTGGCAGTTGCTCTCTCTCTCTCTTTCTCTCTCTCTCTCTCTCTCACTCTCCCTCCCTCCTTCCCTCCCTCCCTCCTTTTGGGCATTGTGCTTTGCAGTATTGATACTGAAAGGTTATCAAGAATATCCCTTACCTACTTTTACCTACTTGCAAATCTATTGCCTTTGGGCATTTGATATTCCCCCTGATGCTTTTTTACATCCCACATGTGAGCGAGAACATTCTGAGTCGGCTTCTCTCCCTCTGATTGGTTACTTCTGTCTCTTCACAGTCTCAATCTTATGGACCGCACTGAATTTGAAGTTTCTGGATGGCAGAAGCTTTGCCCGGTTTCCTTCTGTGTGGCTGTCCCTCATGTCACGTTCAGGGACAACCAGTTGGAAGGAAGCATGGACCTGAGAGAAGAACATGACAGGCCTAGATATGATCAGAGGTTGCCACTGAGAGCTATAGATACAAATATAGTAAAAATACACACTAAATATATAAAGAAAAATTAGTCCCATGGTGGTATGTAGTAAAAAGATCTAAGAAAGAGAGCCAACTTAAGGAAAAAGCAAATCAGTGTATCCAAAATATTCACTAATATTTTATATCATGAAGGAAGTTTCCATAATTGCCCATTCAATAAAGAACTGTAATGCACGAGAACTTTAAAATGAAAATTAGGAGCTAGAGAGTGAGTATAGCAGGCTGGGCACTTGCTTTGCATGCAGATAACTCAGGTACGAGCCCAGACACGACATATGGTCCCCCCAGGAGTGATCTCTGAGCACAGAGAAAGGTATAATCCCTCTGAAGAGCTGGGTATGAACCAAATCCCAAAATATTAAAATAAAAATTAAAGTGTCAAAAGATAGGGCAGGGCTCAATGTGTTTGCCTGACATATGGCCAAGCTTGGTTTGATCCCTGAGACCACACATGGTCTCCCAGGCCCTATTGGCATGATCCTGAGCCAGGAATAAACCCTGAGTATCACTAAATTGGCCCCCAAACAAAAACCAGAAATTAATTTTCAAATTCCAAAATTCAGACCGAGGAGTTCATGTTGGAGGTAGAGTAGAAGCAGGTGTAAGTGGTTCCAGCAGGAGGAGGCAGGCTTGCCAAAATATTTGACATCTTTGGCTTTTGCAGGGGCCGGAGTGAACTCCGCATTGCATGACATGGAATTGAGCACAGAATTGTTTTATATGACAGGTTCGAGCATGTTTTGGCCATTGCAGGAAGGGAAGGAATGCACTTTCTCATCCCTTGGGGACAGAAACCCATTACCTTTGTTTTGTTGTTGTTGTTGTTTTAAGAAGTTTTATTGGAACATCGTGACATACAGTTACAAACTTGCATGATTATGTTTCAGTCACACAATGCTCGAGTACCCATCCCTCCACTAGAGCACAATTTTATCACCATTGTTCCCAGTATTCCACCCGCCAGCCAACCTCACTGCCTCCCCCTCCCCCCCCCTCCTCTGTGGCAGGTACAATCCTTCTTACTCTCTCTAATTTGGGGCATTATGGTCTGCAATACAGATACTCAGAAACTATCGTGTTTGGTCCTTAGTCTACGTACAGCACACATCTCCCATACTGGGCAAACCCTGCAATAATCACTTAGTAGTTCCTTCTCCATCCCAGCTGCCTTTTCCCACAGCACATGGGGCCAAGAAACCCATTGCCTTTGAACGTCACACTCAACCACTAAAAGTTGCAGAGATCCCTGGCAACGAAGACTTAAAGAATGCAGTATCTCCAGCTCCCCTCTGCCTGGACCAGCGTGAGAGAAGACTGGGACCAGCACATTTCCGTCCATCACTGCAGAAACCGTCAAGTCCCTTGGATGCCGGAGGACTATCACCCTACAGACTTGAGCAGGAACTTCTGGCCTCATCTGGGATGGGCTATCCCGGACTCCAGAAGCCACAGAAGCCAAATCAGCAGCTCCGGGAAGCAGAGGGGCCCGGATCTGCGGTGGGAAGGTGAATAGCAGTGGCCAGCAGCGACGCCACGGCTGCAGAACCAGTGTCCAGCACGCTGGCCCCTGGCTGGGCTGACCTGATGGAGCTGCGCAGGCCGGAGGCCACAGGGCACTAGTGGCCCAGTCTGCACGTTTGCAGCATCCTGGCGAGGCAGGGCCTGTCTGAGCCGCAGAGTCAGACCTGCCCCTGCTCCCCTTACGCCCTGGGATTGGACCTCAGCCTCCAGGACGGGCCACACAGTCTCTCTTCTGCTCCCTCCCCAGAGCTCATGCCGGTTCTCGGATCGGTTTCAAGTGAAGGCAATAACGGTTCAAGTCACATTTCAAATGTTTGAGAGTTGTAATAACTTGACTTCCCTGAAGCCTCTGTGTCCCTTTAGGCTTTATTATTTGGGACTCCGAGGGACACAAAACCTTGCCGGAATGGAAAAGGGTTTGAGACATCATCTCCTCTCGCTCTCAGCCCCGGGGCGGGCTGACACCGCATCCTTCATCCTCACTCATCGGTAATGAGTTAGACATGCCAGGTCGCGCCAAGTGTCTGCGTCTATTCATGGGAAAACGGCAATTTCAGCCAGAAGGGATGCGTCCAGCTGGGTAGGCCACGGAGGTGAGACTTTCAGATTATATTCTAGAACGTTTTTTTGAAGATGTGCTGGAAACCGGCTATATGGGAGCCACTTCAATTCCACATCTCTGAAAGCACCTAATAGCCAATGACAAGAATAATCATCACTTGACGCTGCAGATTCCCCCTGGAGGATGCCCGTCGTCTCTCATACAGTTCGCTCTCCACACAAACAAGATTTCTGAGAACTCAGTTTAATTATTTGTGAATTTTATTTTTCTAATTTTATCTGCGAGTTTGCTGATTTTTTTTCCCAGTATGCTTTGTCCAGATGGATGACAGATTTCTTCTGGGCTTGGAAGTTATTTTTTTTCCTTCTGATGGTTGCCTATAATAGAAGTAGAGGCATAGCTTTCATTTCCCCTATGACTATAAATGTTTGCACAGCTTACATTTCCTTTGCCTAAACAGAGAGGGCTGCTCTGATGACATATTTAGTAGCCACGAAAGACTTGAGAAAATTGTCCAAGAGAGGATTGAATATTGGAGAGCAAGAATATATCGATTTATTTTGCTTATTATTTAAACCCTTCAATAGAATGGCATCAAAATTGACCTCATGGTGTTTCACTAATAAAAATTTTTTTTTAAAAAAATTGACTGTGTTTAAATTTTTTTTATTATTTTTGGGTCACACCCAGAGATACTCAGGGGTTACTCCTGGCTCTGCACTCAGGAATTTCTCCTGGTGGTGCTCAGGGGATATATGAGATGCTGGGAATCGAACCCAGGTCAGTCGCGTGCAAGGCAAATGCCCTACCCGCCGTGCTATCACTCCAACCCGAATATTTAAAAAAAAATGTAAAGGAATAATAAAGCCACATGATAAAAAGACAAGAGCTATAGAGTCAGAAATTTGGCAGCTAGAAAGGTAGGTCTCATGAGAACTTATTTTGAAATGCAGAGCCCAGGGCTGGGAGGAGAGCCCCAGGGATGGAGTTCAGGCTGGGTGTGCTCAGGCTTTCAGCTCCAGCACACAAGGCTCCTCAGCTCTGCAGCTGTGACCTCCAAGCCCCAGAGTACTGCAGGGCTGAGCACTAAACTGTCAGGTCACATCAGTGAGCTGAGCATTTCCAGAGTTACAGGTGCCTGAGGCCCCTATAAATATAAAAAATACAAAATATGAGTAAGAATCTAACTAGAAAGTTGACATGTTTTGTCGTTGGTATCACAAAACCTCAGAAAGTCACGAGAATTAACCATTACCTTGTGCCATTAAGACTAGAGATTGGCGGCCTGGGGTGATCGTACAGCAGAAGGGCATTTGCCTTGCATGTAGCTTACCCGGGTTGATCCCTGGCATCCCATATGGTCCCCTGAGCAAAGCCAGGAGTAACCCCTGAACATTAAAATAATAATAATAATAATAATAATAATAATTAATACATCACGATCACAATCATCCTGTTGTTCGTCAATTTCCTCGAGCAGGCACCAGTAACGTCTCCTTCTTCCTAGCCCTGAGATTTTAAAAGAGCCATTTCAATGCTTTCAGGGTTAGAAAAATGAGACCCATCATTGTTACTGGCCTTTGGCATATTGAATACAAAACGGGAAGTTTGCCAGACTCTTTAATACATAATTTTTTAAATTAAAAAAAATAAAGCTAAAAAAAAAAAGACTAGAGATGGAGGGTCTAGAGCTATAGTACAGTGGGTAGGGTGTTTGTCTTGCATGCGGCCAACCTGGGGTGTGACCCAAAAAGCTAAAAAAAAAAAAAGACTAGAAAAAGAGACCAGAGAAATAATGAAGGCACTTGCCTTGAACATGGAGGATTCTGGTTTGATCCCTGGCACTGCCTACACACTGCCAACCGCCAAGCACCACCAGGTGTGATCCCTGAGCACAGAACCAGGAATAAGTCATGAACCCTGGTGATATAACTCAAAATGTCCCCCACAAAACACTTTTTAATTAAAAAAAAAGAATGGGGTGAAGATGGGCTGAAATACTGTTGAACCCTCAACAATAAGATTATGGCCCCTGTTTAATCCTTGACGAAGCCTAGAACTGTGCTATTTGGAGAAGGTGAATAGATGGACCCTGGGCACAACTGGGAACCAGCATGTGATCGTCCAAAATGAGCCATTAAGAGCAAGTCTACAAACTGAAGAATGAGTATTGAAGCCTGTTAATAGACTTCCAGCATCTTGACCAAGTGATATAACTTTTAAATAGGGGGTGAGAGTGTGCTTCTTGGAAAAATTTCACTAATTCAAGGAAAATACTTTAAAAGACAATTTAGCCAGATTCTTTCACAGTAGAGCAGTGATTGGCATTGCCTGGCAGACACAGAAAATCTGATCACACTTGGGCTCTTCTCTTGTGATAGGCAACAGCTATCAAGCAAACAAACCAAAGAAAAGGAAAAAAAAACTTAGAAGAAGAGAAATAACCCAAAGAACAGGGAAAAAAGTTAAAGGCCAAAGTGATAGTACAGCAGGTAGGGAATTTGCCTTACATGCCACTGACCGAGGTATAATCCCCAGCATCCCACGTGGTTCCCCAATCCCACCAGGAGTAATTCCCGCGTAGTTTCCCCAAGCCCACCAATAATTCCTGACCTTGAAGTCAGGAGTTACCTCTGAGCACCGCTGGGTATGGTCCCCAAAAAGAAAAAAAAGTCTAAAATTAAATAATAATAAGGGTTTCAATTGTACAATGATCAAACACCCATCCCTCCACCAGTGCCCATTTTCCACCACCACAGGTCCCAGTATCCGTCCCACCCCCCACCCCCCCACCCCACCCTGCCTCTGTGGCAGGGTATTCCCTTTTGTTCTCTCTCTCCTTTTGGGTGCTGTGGTTTTCAAAAGAGGCATTGAGTGTCAATCATGTTTGGTCTGTAGTCTACTTTCAGCACACTTCTCCCATCCTGGGAGGATCCTTCCAACACCTTTATTTGGTGCTCCCTTCTCTGTCTAAGCTCCCTTTTCCCCTAGAGTGTGTGTCTGGCCTCCAGTCCATGGAGCAAAACTCCTGGTACTAATCTCAGCCACTCTTGGGTGTTAGTCTCCTATTTTGTTATTTTATGTTCCCCAGATGAATGCAATCTGAGAAAATGTCTCTTATATTATTAAGGACAAGATGCTATTTTAAAATTATCAAAGCATTCAAATATCCCTGAAAATGATTTGTTGCCCAAATGAAAACTTATGATGAAGATTTAGAAATAAGTGTGTAATGATATTTTTGCCAAGAGAAGAAAAATAAGAGAGAAAAACATTTAAGTAACTGCAAGGTGTCTATTGTTTGAAAGATAGTTATTCTAGAAAGAGAACTAAGGAGAAAATCATCAAAACAAGTAATTCTCAGAACAAGGTAATGAGTCTCCAGGCAGCTATAACAAACTGAGAGACCATTACAGTGAATAATAAAAATTCCAAAGCATGCCATTATGAAATTTCAAATACTGGAGACAAAGAGAGATCTCTGAAAAACCCCAGAGAGGCAAGTCAAACAATAAACAAAGGACCCTCTCCCCAAAATAGATTTTTCCATGGAAATGTAAAGTAGAATGTAATAAAGCAATGATTTCAAATTGGATGAAGAAATTACATATAACCTAAAAATTAGTTACTCAGTAAGCAAAGCAGAAGTTTTTACATACTGCCACAAAGATTTTCTCTTTCATGGTGAACCCTTCCTTGTGAAATTTTTTGATATTAGTTTTTACTAATGCTAAGTAACTGATAAATCGGCAGTATGATGCCAATTAGTACACATGACAAGAAAGAAAATGGATTCAGACATAAATAGACTTATCTCCTATTAAAAAGTCTACTGGTAGATATCTTTAGGCATGAGTGACAATTCTGTAGGTTTATCATAGACCTCCTAGCTTTTCCATTTATTAAGCCTATGTATTACATTATCAAATTTATCTCATGATCCCACTAGTAGTTAAAATTCCATTCATCATGTCTTTATTACAACTAGAAAAGTATAAAGAAAAACTGAAGTCTTACCATCCAAGCCGAATCCATCTTTTTAAACATCCATCTTGGAAATTTCTTAAAACACTTTTATGTATATACATTGGCCCAGGTTTTTTATATTAGGAAGGTAATAGATTAAAACTGGGACACAAGGAGCAAATTTAGCATCTTATATATATATATACGAACATACTCAAATTCCTGTGGTGCAGTATTGCCTCTGTATAAGTCTTGTTTGGAATAGAAGCTTCTGTTTTATTAAAATCACCTTTGCCAAATTCTTTTACTTTTTAATATAAACAGATTCTGGTTTTGATTTTTGAAATCAAATTTAAAAAGCCATTATATAACTTGAAGACAGTGCAAGAAATATAGAATATTGGCCCCTTCGGTAAATGGGGAGAAGAAATGAACAGAAGCTTCCTCGAAGAAGAAATACAAATGACCAAAAGGCTCATGAAAAAATGCCCTATATCACTAACCATCAGGGAGATGCAAATCTAAATAAAACTGAGATACCGTCTCACACACAGAGACTGGCACACATCAAAATAAAACAAGAACAATTAGTGCTGGCACGAATGCAGGGAGAAAGGGACTCTCACTCATTGCTGGTGGGAATGCTGACTAGTCTAGCCTTTTTGGAAAACAGTAGGGATTTTGCTCAAAAAGCTAGAAATTGAGCTTCCATTCGACTCAACAATACCAATTCTGGAAATATACCCTGGGGGACCAAAAACACACAGCAGAAATGCCATCTGCCCTGTGCAGCAATATTCACAATAGCCAGAAACAACCCAAGTGGCCTGAAAACAAACAACTAGATAAAGAAACTACAGTACCTCTACAGAATGGAATACGACGCAGGTGCTAGGAAAAATGAAGTCATGAAATTTGCTTATAAGTGGATGGACATAGAGAGTACCAAGATGAGTAAAGAGGAGAGGGACAGACATAGAATGACTGCACTCATTTGTGGGATATTTAATAAAACAGTAAAGGTAAAGGTAAAGGTAAAGGCCCTCCCGTTGATCGTCGATTTGCTCGAGCGGGCCCAGTAACGTCTCCATTGGAGACTGTGTTGTTACTGTGTCTGGCATATCGAATACTCTCGGTAGCTTGCCGGGCTCTCCGAGAGGGGCGGAGGAATCGAACTCGGGTTGGCCATGTTGGCCGCTTGTAAGGCGAACGCCCTACCGCTGTGCTATCGCTCCAGTATGAGACTAATATCCACAGACAGAAAAACCACAACACCCAAAAGGAGAGAGAGAGAACAAAAGGGAATGCCCTGCCACAGAGGCAGGGTGAGATGGGGGGGGGGGGGGAAGGATACTGGCACCCATGGTGGTAGAAAATGCGCACTGGTAGAGGAATGAGTACTTGATCATTGTATAACTGAAACCCAAGCACAAAAATTTGTAAGTCTACAACTGTACCCCATGGTGTTTCACTAATAAAAATTTAAAAAGAAAAATAGGGCAAATAAAAAAAAGAAAATATGGGGGGAAAAAACAGGGTCTAGAAGAACTGGTGCACAGTTGGAAGCTTGCCACAAGTGTGTGGGGAGCAGGGGACAGTTAGGATAGAGAAGGAGCCACTCTAACAATAATAGTTGGTAATGGTCACTCTAGACAAGAACTGAGCACTGAAAGTAGGTAAAAAGGATATACACGATAACCTTTCAGTACTTGTATTGCTAACCATAATGCCCAAAAAGAGAGGGAGAGAGGAGGTGGAGAGAGAGAGAGAGAGAGAGAGAGAGAGAGAGAGAGAGAGAGAGAGAGAGAGAAAGTGCCTGCCATAGAGGCAGGTTGTGGTGAAGGGTAGCAGAAGGGAAAGTGTGGACAACAGTGGGGGGAAAGTGCGCACTGGTGAAGGGACAAGGTTGGAACATTGAATGGATGAAGTGCGATCATGAACAACTTTGTTGCTGTGTATTTCCTTGTGATTCAATTAAGAAGAAAAAAGAAATACAGAATCTCATGGAATGATGGAAGGTAATAGATTATATACATGAAGAGGAAAACTAATCACTTTCCAAGTAGAGAATATATTCGACGAGGTCTCGAGTTTCTTAGTCCAGGCATCGCATCGATTCACTTGGTGATTAGGTTATTGGTGAAGATACACGAGGAAAAGTGGAAGGCAGGAGTAGTCTGAGCAGTAGATTCAGAGCTCGTGAGAAGGGCAAAGGAGGAAGATCAGAGACTCTGGCTAAGGAGTTGCAAATCTCCTGGTTCCCCTAAGTTAGACTGTCTTCCTTTTAGTGCAGAGATTTTACAATATCCATTTCACTTTTGTGTTATTTTATTTTTGAGTAACAAAAACTTTTAAGTATATGTCATGTATACATATATATAACTAAGCAAAAGGATATTTTTGTTAGTAATCAATATATAGGGTATTCCCAGAATTCCAAAGTTTCTATCACATCCTTTCCAACCAACACTCACCCCACAAAATAGTGACGATCCTGAACTGTCCGTTTGCCTGTCTGAAGTTTATAAGAATGTAATTATATGATTAAAAAATCAAAGTAAAAATTAAATGAAGAAAAAAAACCAGAAAACTCCATAGTTGTTCTCCAACTAAACAAACTATGATGGCATGGCTACACAAAACCATTTTTTTCCACAAGAATTTTTTTTTATACTGAAATTGCAGGTTAAAATTTAGTTTTTACCAAAATGTGTCAAGAATGAAAAAAGGTCAGGGTGTTGCTCCTTAGTCTCGCGTGTAATAAATTCCACTGGATCTCTAGAGCCTGCTGGTAGAATTCTTGTACATTTTCCCATTAGGCATCTTCGTGAGTGTTCCGTGGGGCAAGCAGCATTGCCCTGGCTTTGAGTTAAATGTGGTCTCTGTTGTTCCAGGAAAGGGCCCACGAAGCCGGAAGTCCTGTCAATTCAGTGGCCTGGAAAGCGTTCAAATCGCCGAGTTCAGAGACACAACAGCTTCTCTCCCAACAGCCCTCAGTTCACCGTCGGCGGGCCAGGTAATGCATCTTGGTCTTTTTTCTTGAAAATTGACTAAATTTGTGTTTCTACATTGATTCTTTATAGAGCTAAAGAAATGCAATAAAATGCTTTCTTTTATCAAATAAGTTTACCAAGACCAAAGTGGCAACACATTGAAGGTTTGAAAAACCAAGATAACAAACCTAGTTCTCACTTCTGTCCAAAGCCTGGCGGTTGTGTCCAGCCAGGACACAGCGATGGAAGATAGAACTGAAAATAGTTTCACCTCCTGATAAAGGAAAGACAGTGAAAACCTAGAGAAACCCATTTTATCTCCAAGCAAAAGGAGGACCCGTTTTAAATATTGTAGATATTTGTATGTACAAATTTATGTACAAAAGATTTTCAAGGTCACAAGGCATACATTAAATTAATTTAAATTAACAGTAGATTATTTTTATATGGGCTCTATTTTCTTCACAAATTAATTTTTCTCTTGTAAAGCACAATGATTCTAATTTTGGCAATAACTTCTTTGTGGAAGTACAATTGCTTATTTTGACATCAGAATTTATTTGGTGGGTTTTGAGAGATGTTTTGCCCAAGATCTCAAAGCCTGCTTGGATTGGGACTGGGGTCTCCTCCACCCAGATCCCCCATCTTCCAGTATGTAGGCGTTAAACCCACCAACTGCCCCTGGCGCCGTGTAATCCCATCAACGGCCACGACCCAGAGACTATAGAACCCTACTCCCAGAAGAGAACAGCACAGAGCCTCCTGCCTCCACGCCTGGTTGTCCTCATGGGGGCCCCTTGGAGGAGGATGGGTTGAGTTTCCCTCCCCACCCCGAGCAGAGTCTGAAGACCTCTGGTTCCAGCCACAGCCATTCTTAAGACCACTCTCCACACATTCGGACGAGCCTCACGCATAAAGGAACTGGCCGAGGAACCCAGGTGTGCAGGACCCGGGGCGTAGATCTCCAAGCCTGCTCGGATTGGGACTGGGGCCTCCTCCACCCAGATCCCCCATCTTCCAGTATGTAGGTGTTACACCCACCAACTGTCCCTGGCGCTGTGTAATCCCATCAACGGCCAAGACCCAGAGACTATAAAACCCAGCTTTTGCAAGCTTATTATCTAGTTCTTACTCTGGAGAACCTGGCAGGCTACCAAAAGTATCCTGCCCACACCGCAGAGTCTGGCAAACTCCCCGTGGTGTATTCAACATGCCAAAAACCAGTAACAATTATGGGTCTCATTCTCCTGACCCTGAAAGAGCCTCGAATGTGGCACTTTTTAAAATCTCGGGGTAGGACAAAGGAGACGTTAATGGGGCCTGCTTGAGGCAATTGATGAACAACAGGAAGACAGTGATACAGTGATTCGCCCAAAAAGACTGATAGAAAGGAAAACTCTAATAGGACAGACATTTTTGGTTTTTGGTTTTTGCTTTGCTAACATTCAAAGCTAAAATAAAGCCTTCATAGTCTTGAATTCAAGAATATACTCCTATCAAAGAAATTAAATAATACCATTTTTAGAAAATATTGTAAGCAAGTTATTTGGGGGATACACAAGGATTTCAGGCTGTTCGTGTAGGAACTCAGGTCACTATTCTTTCTCTTACACCTTTGCATCATATTTATAACAGCAGCAACAATCCAAACTGAATTTTTATGTTTAACCTGGTGCTATATAGAGATTATACATATATATCTATAGTGATAAAGATGCAATTAGGTATACAGGCACATACACATGTAAATATACGTGAATATTTTTGAGTTTATTTTACTGTGTTCTCATTTAATCTTCATAATGATTATGAGAATGGTAATTTTATTATCATTTGTAAAATAAGAAAGCCTGAAGTGTTAAGTAATTGAACAAAGCTCAGTAGCCCCAATCTGCCCTGTTAACTGGTGTGTCGCAATTACAGTGCTCATGAATATTCAGGCTACTTGTTACGAAGGTTGGCACTAGCTACACTGGTCCTTATACTCACAATTTTTATTAAATAAATTATTTGTTTGCAACAACTTCACATCCTTTCATGTGTACATATTAACTGTGCCCATACCAAAATTCCAAAGGTTTACATCATAAAAATGACCCCCCTTGACCCATTCTTCCACCCATCCTCCCCTTTTTTTCTCTAGTAATTGCCATGTCTTTTATAGTTTAGGAATGAGAGTGTGCATGTGTGTGTGTGTGTGTGTGTGTGTGTGTGTGTGTATTGAGTGTTTGCTTTGGTTATTTATGTCACAAATATGAAGGAAACTACTCAATTTATTTTCACTTCCTGTCTTATTTTGATTAGTATAATCACCTCAAGTTTCATCCATGTTGTTGCTAAAGCAGTTTCAACTATTTCAGTAGCATCAGTAACATTTCAGTGACTTAGGCATTTTTTACATGCCACAATTTATGTCTTGCTACCGTCAGGGTTATGCATTCTCTAGTCTTTGCCCTAGAAACTTAGAATTATTGATTTAGAATTATTGTTGGATGCTTTGCTTTATTCAGAGAAAAATTGGCTAACTTTTTTTGAGTTCCAAAAATAGCTCTGCAGGATCAGTTTTTTGAATATCAAAGGCTACATAGGCAGCAACATTTAAAAAAAAAAAGAAGAAGAAGAAGAAAGAAAAGACTCATGAAATAAATCCACTGGGATGCATGCATCTGTGGAAATCAATAACTTAAAAAGCATCCTGTGAATACTTTTAATGCATAGATTAGTGGCCAATATTGCATGTTTCCTTCAGGGGAAATGGGAAACACTGAGGTAACCAAAACATTCTGCTCTGTCTAGAATTTTACATGTTGCACTAATGATTTCCCCCCAAAGGCTTGCTAGAGGAAGATAACCAATGGATGACCCAGATAAACAGACTCCAGAAATTAATTGACAGGCTGGAAAAAAAGGTGAGTGCTTCTGTTTTTTCTCTCCTCGCCCCTTTCAGTGGATTCTGACCTCATTGCCCCTTTATATCCATGGCTGTGTCATGCATGGAATATCAGTCATAATCCCAATACTGAAGCTCACATTAACTCTCATCCCCAGCCCTGCTTAAATTTATATAGTATGTAAGACTGAACTGAGAGTTAAATAAGTCTGCATGGGCTCTCAGTGGCCTTGCCCTGTGTTGAATGGCGTAAATGGCAACTCTTTGTCATGCCTTGGTTGCAGTCTTAGAAATGTTTCAAAGTTATTCATGAAAACTAACACATCTTGAAAATATGAGATCACATGCAAGCTTCTAGGAATTAGTATATATATTAACTGATGGTTTGGGGCATTACAACTGCCTTTTGTAGCAAGCAAACTCCAATGTGGAAAGGAGTTCTATGGGGCTATATTTTATGTTTCAGATCACTGTATTTTTTCTTGACCGATTCCAGTAGCTCCAAGTTGTCCTGATGTTGTTGTGATATTTCCCTCAAACAATTTTGATGAAAGAGCAGCTTTGTCGGCCAATAAAAATATGTTTTCTGTGCATACCAGACATCAAGGAATATTATATTTAAAATAGAGTTGCTGATTATAAAGAATTGTTTAACCTTAAAAACATCCCTCCAGAAGAGAGTTATAATTTTTGTCATATTTGTGGCAACCTATAATTAGGTTTCTAGTTAATGCTCAGTGAATACTGCAGACTAGCTGGATCCCAGTCCGCAGGAATGAACACTGTGTGCAGTGTTTGGGAAGCATTTCATGTGGAAAGATGAGCTTAAGTCACTGTCACTGTCACTGTTCTCCCGTTGTTCATAGATTTGCTCAAGCAGGCACCAGTAACGTCTCACAACAAATTGCGAGACTTGTTGTTAATGTTTTGGGCATATTGAATACATCACAGGTAGCTTGCCAGGCTTTGCCGTAAGGTCTTAAAAATAATGGCAAGTGAGAATTTTAATTAACTGTAACTGTTGTCTTTTTTTGGGGGGGGGGGGTTGAGGGCCACACCTAACAGTGCTCAGGGATTACTGCTGGCTCTGTGTTCAGGGATAACTTCAGGCGGGGTTCAAAGTACCATATGGGCTGCCAGACATCGAACCCGGGTTGGCCATGTGGAAGGCAACTGCCCTCCCCATTGTACTATCTCGCCACCCTCAATATTTGTCTCTTTAATCAGAAAGACATTTTATTTCTCCTGGAAGGATATGAAAATTCTCCCAGAATCTGGAGTCCAGCCTGGAGCCCAAAGACTCAGAAACAGTCAGGAGACAAAAATCACTCTAGCCATCTCAAATAAGCAAGAAGCATGTGACTGTCTGAAGTTGTATGCCCTGGAGTAAATGAATTCCAATCTTTTCTAGTGAATTGATATTCTATCTAAAATTTCAGGAGGTAAAATCTAGTTCATCTTGTAATGATTCTGTCATGCTTTGGGGATAGAGAGAGGAGAATACCAGGATAACGAAGGACAGCCTTTATTGAGGGGTCACACCCAGTGATGCTCAGGGATTGTTCCTGGCTCTGCACTCAGGAATCTCTCTTGGTACTTGGGGGACCATATGGGATGCTGGGAATCAAACTCAGGTCAGCCGCGAGCAAGGCAAATACCCTACCCACATTGCTCTGGCCCCATGGCCTTAAAACATTGTATCAAAAAAAAAGAAGAAAATTCACTAAAGGTACTGAATTGAATTAAAGGTAAACCATCATGTTACCATTTCAATATAATATTAAATGCTGGTAAGCTAATAAATATTTGTATTAGAAAGTAAAATTTTATTAGATATAAAGCATGTGGCAATAGTCCCCAGGAAAGATGATGGCGTGATCAAAGGTTAAGTGGACCCGTGTGAGTAAAGTGTTTCATTTAGAGAAGTGGCAATGAATAAAATTGTGAAGGATGGCGTCGCATTATGGATGATCTTTAGGAGCAGACAAGGAATTTGGACTTGGTTCTGGAGATAGCTGAGGGCACTTATTAATTTTTCCCAACAGCCAACTGACATACCAAAGAGATTTGTTAGATTAAAATCCAAAAATGTTCATCAAGATGCAAAATCAGTTGGAACAAGAAAATTCAGTCAGAGCTCTCCGAGCCACCTCAAATAATGGCAATAAAGGGCAAATTTTAGAATTGAACATGTTAAGGGCGTTTGCCTTCCACACAGCGACCAGGGTTCAATCCCTGGCATCACATATGGTCCCGTGAGCTTGCAAGATGTGCAGGAGTAAACTCTGAGCATCACTAGTGTGGCGAAACAATGGAAAAAAAATAAAATTGAACCTGTTTCTTTTTCCACATCTGGAAGCAGATTTTCTCTCCTAAAACAAAAATTTTAGATAGAATATCAGCTCACTAGAAAAGGTTGAAACACATGTACTCCGGGGCATACAACTTCAGACAGTTCTTATTCATTTGAGATGGCTAGAATGATTTTGTGTAATAGTAATGAAAAGTAATCACGAATCATGAATCACGACCATCCTGTTATTCTGATATTCGTCGATTGCCTCGAGCAGGCCCCAGTAACGTCTCCTTCATCCTAGCCTTGAGATTATATTCAAGGCTCTTTAGGAGAATGAGACCCATCATTGTTACTGGTATTTGGCATATTGGGTACGCCACGGGGAGTTTGCCAGAGTCTGCCCTGTGGGCAGGCTACATTCGGTAACCTGCCAGTTTGTTCAAAGTAGGAATGAGATAATGGTAAAGGCCCTCCCGTTGATCGTCGATTTGCTCGAGCGGGCCCAGTAACGTCTCCATTGGAGACTTTGTTGTTACTGTGTCTGGCATATCGAATACTCTCGGTAGCTTGCCGGGCTCTCCGAGAGGGGCGGAGGAATTGAACTCGGGTCGGCCATGTTGGCCACGTGTAAGGCGAACGCCCTACCCTCTGTGCTATCGCTCCAGCCCAGGAATGAGATAATAAGATGTCATAATAAGATGTCCGGGAGCTGGATTTTATAGTCTCTGAGTCTTGGCTGTTGATGGGATTACACGGCGCCAGGGGGCCAGTTGGTGGGTGTGACCCCCGCCTACTGGAATTTGGAGGGTCTGGGTGGAGGATGCTCGGCCCCAATCTGAGTAGGCTTGGAGATCTCGGCCCCGGAACCCGCGTGGCTTTGTCCCTCTGCCAGTACCTTCATGTGTGCGGAGAGTGGTCTCAGCATGGTGGTGGCTGGTCCTGGAGGTCTTCGGCTGCCGGAGCCCTGGTCGGGGTGGGGAGGAAAGTTCAACCCGCTCCCCTCCAAGGGGCCCCCGTGAGGGCAGCCAGGCGCGGGCACAGGAGACTGCCATGAAAAGTAATAATTTTAGTTAAATTTAATGACTTTAATTAAAAAAATAATAAATAAAATAGCATCACCAGGGAAGTGAAGCTTCAAGTCCTGTGATAGATCTCTGCAAAGGGGCCTCTACAGTGAGCCAGGCTCAGGGAAACACCTAGGAGAATCCTGTCCCTTTGCATCACTGTTCCCTTTGCTTAAATTGGACCTCTTTGAAGACAAATAACTTTAAGTAAGAGCTAGCTCTAATCAGAGATCCCAAACCTATTTGGCCTACCCCTCCCCTCATTTTCAGAAAGCAACTCTGCACCCACTGGAAATGGACCTTCTTTAAATAGAACAAACAGGAAACACCCCCACAATCCCAGTCTAGGAGGCCACTACCATTGCCCTGAATCTTTCTAATCAATCTACAACTCCCTCCAGTTCCCTCAAACCCCAGGAAAGAGGGGATAGCATCACCCACTTTGAAAAGTACAATTTTCAATCAATTTTTCTTCTTCCTCATCTCATTAATTGATATGAAAACTGAATCCAAAAAATAAAAACATAAGAAAAAATAATGGCTTCAAACTTTATTAACCTGCCCGATATAGGGATCTTAAGACAAGACTCTTACTAATTTACATACAAGTGCTACTACATGGAAAGTATCATGCTAAGTGAAATGAGTCAGAAAGAGGGGGACAGATACAGAAAGATTGCATTTATCTGTGGAATATGAAATAAGAAAATAGGAGACTAACACCCAAGAATAGTCCAGATAAGTACCAGGAGTTTCGCTCCATGGCTTGGAGGCCAGCCGCACATGCTGGGGGAAAAGGAAGTTCAGATAGAGAAGGGAGCACCAAATAAAGGGTGTTGGGAGGATCCTCCCAGGATGGGAGATGCATGCTGAAAGTAGACTATAGACCCAACATGACTGCCACTCAATTTCTCTTTTTCAAATCACAGCACCCAATAGGAGAGAGAGAACAAAAGGGAATGCCCTGCCACAGAGGCAGGGTGGGATGGGGGGATGGGGGAGTGGGAGGGATACTGGGATCATTGGTGGTGGAGAATGGGCACTGGCGGAGGGATGGGTATTCGATCATTGTATAATTTAAACCCAAGCACAAATATTTGTTAAGTCTACAACTGTGCCTCATGGTGTTTCACTAATAAAAATTTAAAAAATAACAATAATAAAAATAAAAATAAAACAAGACTCTTACTTAGAAGGCTTGTTGCTACTTTAACATTTCACTGCTGTGTGATATTTCAGTATTTTCTTACTAAGTTTGAAAGAGCACACGTATCTATTTTTAAAGAGTTTTGAAGTTGTGTCTTGATGGTTCTTTTTAAAGGAATCCAACTTGGCTCACACCCTTTTCCCACCCCAACTCTTAAATCAAGGTAACGATGTCTCTTTTGTTCTAGGTCTTTTTTTTCTCCATCCCCTTCTTCCAGTGAAAAGGGTTTTATTTTTAGGACAATGTCTAAGAGACTTGCTGAAAGGACAATGTGAGGCTGTACCTTGGGCAGGCCTGCTGTGTGGAACTCAGTGTGATCGGTGTTAATGAATAGGAAAGTAGTGCAAGATCAGTTTGCTTCAACAATGGCTTCTGTACTGTGCTGAATTAAGTTTTTAGATTAAAGAAACTACTCCGTCACCGCCCAGAAGCTAAGCATGTGTCATTTCACTGCTGGCTGTCTCGTCACCTGTAGTTGGTAGCACATGGCTTGAGCTCCCTTTTGAAGAGGTGTACCCATGGTAGAACACGAGCTGTCTTTTCTCTCCATTGAGTTTTTTGTTTTGTTTTGTTTTTGCTTTTTTGGGGGTCACACCCGGCAATGCACAGGGGTTACTCCTGGCTCATGCTCAGGAATTACTCCTGGTGGAACTTGGGGGACCATATGGGATGCTGGGAATTGAATCCGGGTCAGCTGCGTTCAAGGCAAATGCCCTACCTGCTGTGCTGTTGCTCCAGCCCCTCCATTGAGTTTTTATACTTAATCTCCCCTGTGTTGTCAAACCAAACTCAGTACTACTCAAGTGGGATTGGAGAAAATAAAACTTGAAATCTCTACAAGTTTCTCCAGGTATTCCTTCTTTCCATCTGAGCTTCTGTAATAATCTATTGAGACATATTGGATTTATATCTCCCAATTTGCTTAAATTCTGCAGAAAACATGTCTTTTGTTTGAGGGCCACATCTGGCGGTGCTCAGGGTTTACTCTTGGGTGTGTACTTAGGGGTTATCCTAGGAAGGACTTGAGGGACCAGATGGGGTGCTGGGGATTGAACCTGGGTCAGCTGCATACAAGGCAAACAATATGCCTTCTATATTATCGCTTCAGCCTCGGCAAAAAAATATGTAATGGTAAATAACACTAGAATAACTGTTTTATTCTTTTCTTTTTAGAGTTTAGGTAATAAAGTAATACAAAACTGAACTCAACCAAACTGACTACTTTTAACTTACTCAATGGTAAAAACTAATCTTTATTCGAACAGCCTAATTTTAAGTCAGAATTATTTTATCTTCTTTCACATAATGAGTTGCTTTTAATATATACCATAAAATAGATATCATTTTAGCATATAGTGTTTCTTTTCATCTTTTATTCTGTCTTGTCCCCTCTTTTTTTTCACAACCGAAGGATCTCAAACTTGAACCGCTAGAAGAAGAAGTTATTGATGGAAATACCAAATCAGTAAGTAGTTTTTGAGGTTACTTTTAGAAATGTGTACTACAAAATGTTTATTTTCTTCAACATTATTGTCTCAGTGGAAATTGGAAAAAGTAATACTTCACATACTTTACCTTGTCTTTTCTAAATCGTGATTTGCAGAAAACCAATGTCTACTCAGGAATTTTATAAAAGCAAATGGTATGTAATCCATGCACAATAAACATTTTGTACACATGTAAACTAATGATTTATTGCCTTATTTATTTTATGGATGCCAGGGAAAAAATATCAAATTGTATTATAAACACATTTCATAAACCTTGCTATGCTGAGCCAGGCTGAGGCAAGATGTGCTGTATTTTGTGACTGGGTTGCCATGTTGCCAGCATAGAGCCCCGTGTTGAGTGCATGGTAAAAACCCAGATAGAGTTTCCAAAGAAAATTCCTCTTTACAGACATGAAACATTATATGTCTTACTGAAAAGAAATCGCCAGATTGGTGGCAATTTATGGAGACTTTAAAAAAAAAAAGATCCTAACAGAGATGACAAGGAGAAATTAGTGAGTAAATCAACTAATTGAAAAGGAACACATGTCACACATTAGTGAGCTTATTTTGAGGATTTATAGCACAATCTCTTGTGGGAAATTATATGTTTGCATTTACATTCGATGGAAATTTGGATTTTAAAATATGGAATACCTGTAGACAATCATTTTTCTTCTTAAATGCATTTTCTACTGTATAGATCTTAAAGGGGTAATGATAGTCACATGAAACAAACAAAAATACCTTTCTCTGCACTGTGCATTTCTTCCGAGATATTGCCTACATGATACTTCTATTCTAAACGCTATTGTGAGTCTCTGTCAGACACTGGCCTGTGTGTCCTGTCTGAACTCTGAACAAACATAAAGAATCACCAGAGAGGAAACGAAGGGAGTTCTCAGAAAAGCTTAAAAATGATTTGATAATTAAAATCTTAGAGATGCAAACACTTTACCTGATAAAAGCTGTATTTGCACTGCATGATCAGTGTTTGAATTCACCTTACCCCAAACATGAACATGATCTGAATTTACATCAGCTTCTAGAAACTTTAAGTGGTGAGTTTCGGTGTGAAATAGAGTCAAAGCAGGGTGTCCAGGAAACCTACTAGGATTAGTAGCACTGGGATGTCCCTTAAGGCACAAGACAGTGTCCTTATGATCTTGCATGAGTATCATCTCTTAGATTTGCATTTAAGGGTAACTACCCTCCAACTGAGAAAAAAGTAAGTTATGATTTGTTTATTCTTAAATAATTCCCTAGCGGAAGATGGTTCTCTCTTACTAGCAATGAGGGAAAATTAGGGTCAGGATTGTACAATGTTTTATTCTCTTCTTCATGACAGTGGGAGGTGGAGAGAGAGAGAGAGAGACAGAGAGACAGAGAGAGAGACAGAGAGAGAGAGAGAGGGAGAGAGAGAGAGAAAGTGTCAGCTTTAAAAAAAATCTATCAGACCACACAGCATTATTATTCAGTTGTGCATAGAACTATTTAAAATAAATAAATAAATAAAAAGAGCTGCAAGGTGATTCACTAGTCAGTATTATTTTAAAAGGTAAATGTAAAGGCCCTCCCGTTGATCGTCAATTTGCTCGAGCGGGCCCAGTAACGTCTCCATTGGAGACTTTGTTGTTACTGTGTCTGGCATATCGAATACTCTCGGTAGCTTGCCAGGCTCTCTGAGAGGGGCGGAGGAATCGAACTCGGGTCGGCCATGTTGGCCGCGTGTAAGGCGAATGCCCTACCTGCTGTGCGGAGCAATAGCACAGCAGGTAGGGTGTTTGCCTTGTGCGCAGCCAGCCCAGCTGAGCTGGGTTCGATTCCTCCGCCCCTCTTGGAGAGCCCGGCAAGCTACCGAGAGTATTTCACCTGCACAGCAAAGCCTGGCAAGGTACCCGTGATGTATTCAATATGCCAAACACAGTAACAACAAGTCTCAATACGGAGACGTTACTGGGCCCGCTTGAGCAAATCTATGAACAGTATTATTTTAAAACAGGAAAAAAAAATTCTTTAATTCGCAATCATATGTAAAATCTTTGGAAATACATATACACTAACGCTTTTAATTTGTGGGGTTTTTTTTACCCCAAGTAATGCCAGGAAACATTTGACATGAAAACTTAAATTATGGGGGTCAGGGAGATAGGGCACTTGCCTTGCATGGGTCAACTTGGTTTTGGGTCCCAGCACTACCTATGGTCCCCCAAGTACCACCAGAAATAATCCTAGAGCAGGCAGAAGCTCTGAGCACTGCCGGATATGATCCAAACAAGCTCTGTCACTGTCACCGTCTTCCTGTTGCTCATCAATTTGCTCGAGCGGGCCCAGTAATGTCTCCATTGTGAGACTTGTTGTTACTGTGTTTGGCATATTGAGTACATAGTGGGTAGCTTGCCAGGCTTTGCCATGCGGGCAAGATACTCTCAGTAGCTTGCCAGGCTCTCTGAGAGGGGTGGAGGAATTGAACCCGGGTTGGTCAGGTTGGTGGTGTACAAGGCAAACACCCTACCGCTGTGCTATCACTCTAGCTGGGGCCAAACAAACCACCCTTAAAAAAGTTTTTTCCTTAGTATTAAATCATGAGTATAAAACCTCCCATATTCAGAATGACAAAATAGTTACTATTAATTCACTTCAAACTTCCATAATTGTATCCTACTGTATGCTCAGTGAATTAATCAGGTTACCAAATCTGCTTTTAGAATGTATTGACTAAAATATATATTTTCTTTTTTTTATAGTGAGTGAATGAAAAATATGTCTCAGATCAGAAGGCAGAGAGTAAATTTTCATTTTCTAGCTTGTCTTTTAAAGCTAATCTTCACTGACTGTGAAGATTATGTGCCAAGTGTCCCAAACACACGTATATAAATCTCTTAATCCTCCCAATATCTGTGCAAAGTGGTTCTTTTGCTAAGCCCATGTGACAGATTAAAAAATTAAAATGTAGAACGGCTTAAATATCACAGCAACCCTGCCACTTCCACGGCAGAACTGAGCTTGTCATCACTCTATGTCTTTCAAATCTGGTGTGTTGTGCATTTCTAGGTACTAAAGTAGAGCTGCTCTTTGCTAGAGGGGTTGTGAGCTAACAGATGTCTCAATTTCTTGAGATTTTCTACATTACAGCAGAGCAGATGATCTGTTTAGCTTATTTAAGCACAGCTCAAGTCCTGGACCGAGCAGGAGCCATATCTCGTTTTCTTGGATTTGAGCCATTAAATAATGATAAATCTAGCATGAGATTACTTTTGGTCCTTTAAAAAAATTAGGCTGAAATAAGAGAAATGACATGTATTGACTATCACCCCTAATAATCGTTACATAGATAATTCCATCTAATCATTCCCCAAATGCTCTGATATGACAACTATTATTCTAAGTTTGCATATCAAAAGACTGTGATGAGAATGATTAAGTAACCTGTTTAACATTAAATAATCAGTTTTAAAATAAAAAGGAGTCTAATTTTTTTAAATTTATGACCTTGTTCAGAAAGGAAAGACAAGAAAGAATCAGACCTTGGAGATAGCTAAGAGAGTTCCTTCTAATTCTGCAGGGTGCTACAGTTTCTGGAATCACCCCAGTCTCTTGGAATTAATATTGTGTAAATAAAATTTATTAAACAGAATTTTAAAAAAACTGTCAATGACTAAAATACACAGCATTTTTTTCATTTTATTTGGTTTTTGGAACACACCCAACTGTGCTCTAGACACATGTCTCCACGCTTAGGGAATTAAAACCAAAGATAATTTTTCACCTGTTTATTCTATAAATATACCTTGATCACCAGTGAAATGCAGACCCTGGCAAGTGGATGCAGTGGACATAGAGATGTAATGGTGAATATTACAGGTTAGATGGTAATCCAAAAGAGAATTCTAGGCAAAGCATATCAAAATATTCTTAAAGATTTACATCAAGCTAATCATAAAGACAGCATCCCTAGGAATTCAGTTTTATTCTTGGCATAATAAAATGACACATTTTATGATCTGTTGAAAATTGATTCATATCCACAACTTAGAACTTGACAGCCACACTAAAATGTCAGTATGATTTTTAAGGGCAGTTTTCCCAACCTGAGAACTCATCCTGCATCTCCCAGTGAACTGATTCACTCAAATCCTTTCTCCCTGGTGCCTCATCGCCCCTGTGGTACTTCTCAAACAACTCAAGAAAAGATTATTATATTCAAAATACTTCCCATATACTAAAGGATTTTGATAATATTTTAAATAAGTTTTGATCATATTCTCATATTTTTTCAAAAACACTAACTTCTCTTGAGTCATTACCATTTTATATGCTGAAATAGTTTATTACATCAATTAATACAAGTAGCGTTCTGCCTTTCTAAACTCTTCAAATGATTATTTGTAGAGAACTTAATTATTCCGTACACTTTTACACTTTTAAGGACCTATTGCCAGCAAATACATCAAAGATATAAAAATGTAAACTTACTTTGCAATAGCAATTAAGTAACTAAAAGCATAAAGTAGGCTATGATATTTCTGAAGACGTGTTAGTAATAGTTACAAATGAAGTAAACATAGTCAATAAGCATTAAACAAGTTAGTTATATTTAACATTTTTCTGATAAGAGACATAACAGGAAAAAAAGTAAAACAAAAAAATGATTCTGATAAAAGACATTTAACTCAAAGGAAGAAACTGTCCAAATAGAGGGAGTTAATCTAACACTCTCCCTTATATCTTTATTAAAAACTGAGTTAAAAACAGAATGCTGACTGAGTTCCAACCATTCCCATCATTGAATCTAAGGGGGCTTTTAGGTGAAGGACCCCATAGTACAATTACAGGCCATGGAAGGGTTCGATGTGCAGGACAGGAGAATGTTGAGTATCTCTGTGTGGAACCCAACAGTCTAGGATAATTGTCCAGCCTCAGGCGTCCAAGGTACTGGAAAAAACACAGTGGGGGTATTCTAAGGACCCAGGTTTTCCAGCGAAGGCCCTCTATCTCCACATTCACTAAATCGGGACGCAAGTGAGTGAGAACTAGACACTTGAGTCAGAGCTAATGGCAGGCGTTTTCTCTGTTGTCACTTGTGGTCTGCTGATGGCCACCATTTGTGAGGGTAGTCCACCCATCTCAGGCCCAATTTCAGAGCAAGTCCATGACTGAAGGACCCTTGCTCAGTCATGCTCACATACTAAGCCTTGCTCAGCCTGTCCGGGGCTACTAGTAAGAAGGCGACACCTTCCAAGACCTATTCAGCAAGCAGGAGGCTCAAGTGTACTGTGCAGACATTCATCTCCCAAGTTTGCCTTATAGGTAACTTATCCACACACAGACCTGTGCCAACACAGACTCTCACAACAAAGAGCCTCCAACTGCCACTCACACACACCTTTCACATTCAAGAGCTAAGGCACCCAGGGATAATTGTGATCTGAAGACCAGTCCCTGGGACTGGAGGGATAGCACAGCAGGGAGGGTGTTTGCCTTGCATGTGGCTGACCCAGGTTCGATCCCCAGCATCCATATGGTCCCCCAGCACTGCCAGGAGTAATTCCTAAGTGAAGAGCCAGGAGTAACCCCTAAGCATAGCTGGATGTGACCCAAAAAGAAAAAAGAGAGACCAGTTCCTGATGTATACATGACCATAATTCCTAGTCATTGCTCAGGTCAAAAGACTGGATTCCTATCTTCTGCCAGGTATGGGCAACTCTGGGTCAGGCCCAGAGCTGTTACATCTCAATATTGCAGCAATTCCAAGAATTGTCGTAGGCACTGACTTGGTTTTGCAAGTGTGGGTCTCTGATTGTCATTTAGGTCAGTGTATACTTGGCTTTTTACCCCTGAGTCATGTAGAGTAATGAAGACACAGAGGAATCACCTCATCAGTGGATGAGAACAGCAAGATACGTGACATTTGAAACAGCAGTAAATACAGAACAAACAAAATAAAGAAACCAAGAGCTCCTAAAGGCAGCAAAGGAAAAGCGAAACCAAGCAAGAAAAGGAACCCCAGAGATTCCCAAGGCATTTCTCAAGTGAAACTGTACATGCCAGAAAGGAATCATTAGCTATCCAAAACACAGATACAAAGTGAAAGTGGAGGAGCTGGAGCGATAGCATAGCAGGTAGAGCGTTTGCCTTGCACGCAGCCGACCCGGGTTTGATTCCCAGCATCCCATATGGTTCCCTGAGCACAGCCAGGAGTAATTCCTGAGTACAGAGCCAGGAGTAACAGAGTAGCCCCTGTGCATCGCCGGGTGTGACCCAGAGAAAAGAAAAAAAAAAGTAAAAGTGGAGAAACTGAAGGAATTCCAAAAATAAGACAATATAAAAGCACAAAAATCTTAAATGGAAAAATAACAATAAATGCCCTAATGTCAGTGATCTCACTGAATATCAGTGGAATGAACTCCCCAAACAGAAGAACAGAGTGGCTGAAAGGGTCAGGAAACAATGCGACCTTCTGTTGCTTATAAACTTGAATTCACAGAACTGGAGCTATAGCACAGCGGTAGGGCGTTTGCCTTGCACGCAGCCAACATGGCTGATCCGAGTTTGATTCCTCCGCCCCTCTCAGAGAGCCTGGCAAGCTACCGAGAGTATCTTGCCCGCACGGCAGAGCCTGGCAAGCTACCCGTGATGTATTTGATATACCAAACACAGTAACAGCAAGTCTCATGATGGAGACATTACTGGGCCCGCTCGAGCAAATCGATGATCAACGGGAGGGTCTTTACTTACTTTACTTAATCTTGGAATAAACAGGTCACCTTAAAAAACAGGGATAGTGCGAATGGCAGGGACTATATGGGTGGCCAAGTCTAAACTATTTACTATCAAACACTTTGCTGACCCTGCTCTAATAGGGTTTGTTTGCATGACAGTCTTGGAGAGCCAAGAGAAAACGAAGAAACCCCTAAGGCCTCTGCAGTCCTAAGCTTCCCAGGGGCTGATTCAAACACTTGCCCCTGTCCATCAAAGCAAGTTAGAAGGCCAGCTCAGATTCAGAGAGACAAACACAGAAATCATATCTTGGTGGAAAGGACTGAAAATGTATCTCCAAAGGCTGAGCTCAGAGAAATGAAGCAGTGAAGGATTTCGGTCATTTTGCAATCAACCCCACTCGTTCTTGTTGCCTTCAGCCTGAGAGCATTGTGGTGGTGGTGCCTATGTTTATCTCCCTTGGAAGGGCCATGAGAATCAAATCATCGAAGGCATTGTTGCAATCACTTTATTACAATTACAGCCGAGAAATCCCTGTAGATTTCTTTCGAAAGGACATGTCCGGAATAATTTTGGCAGTGATTAGCATATTTAGTTGTTGATATTAACACTGGCTCCTGAGAGAGTCATATAGGAAACTCATTATAGAGCCTTACAAGAGAGAGTTACTGACTTCTGTCGACTGATACTTGATCCTGAAAGAAAATAAAAAGACCTCGGTTGACATTACTGATCCCATTAAAGTGATTAGGCTATAGAAACAAATAATCCTAAAACACAAAAGGTTTTTATACAATGGAAGTTTATATACAGTGATTTGGCGACACTGACAAAGAAATCAAAAGGTCAAAACTAAAATAACAAAACAGGTAAGTCATGGTATGTCATGTATGACATATGACTAGTCAATGACACTGTGTTGCATACATGAAAGTTGCCAAGAGAATCAATTTTTAAAAATTTAATTACCATGAAAAGTGGTTTATATAAAGTGAATTTAGAATTGCAATATTTGCATTATGCAGATATTAAATTGTTATATTGTGAGTCTGATTTTACTAACAGTTGACATGGCTGAATTTGGCGTAGTTATGTCAATCATGTCTGTTTTTAAAATACTGTTTTAAACTAAAAGTGGTATTGAGACAGGAGGAGAAAACTCATTCTGAAAAGTCATAAAATGGGAAAAACAGAATTCCATTTTTCATTGAAGTAAAGGATTCAGTATGAGGGGGGGTGCTTATTTGCCATGTAAGGAATTTTTGTAATTAACACTGGACTTCCATTGTGGAAGGAAATTTACTGTCTGCTATACTTTGGAGAATTTCTTCTTGGTCCATTTTTTTCTGTGAACACAACAGCAACAGTTCATTGGAGAGTTTTCATCAATATTCATAGTCTGCTTCCTGTCAACTAGTATTTTTGTTTGTCTCATCTTTTTAAATTTAACTTTTACTTAGACACTATGATTTGCAAGGTTGCTTGTAAATAGGAGCTTGAAGCATACAGTGTCATGACCCCATCCCTCCCAGTTAAGGCTAAAACAGTCTCATTTTGTTTTTGGCTGGGGGCTGCACCCTGTGTGTTCAGGGGGATGTTGCTCAGGGCGGTCAGTCCCCTCAGTGTTCAGGGGGAACATGCCTCATGGTGCATGGGATCAACACCTCGGCACTGGCCTGCAAAGCATCAGCTGCAGCCCTTTAAGCTGTTTTGCCAACCTGGTCCTGTTTTTAGCTGTTTTTAGTTACTTTGGGGGGAGAGGTGGGACGAGCGGTAGCTTGGCGTGAACGAAGCAGCAGACAACACAGTAACCTGCGCCCTGTCCTGACAGCACATCATGCTCGTGCAGCGTCAGATGTCCGTGATAGAAGAGGACTTGGAAGAATTCCAGCTTGCTCTCAAACACTACGTGGAGAGCGCGTCCTCGCAGCGGGGCTGCCTTCGGTAAGTGCACGCGGAGGAGGCATCTGCGCCGGGTGTTGCAACCTCCAGGGGATGCATTTGGTGGCGTTTAACCGAGACTTTTCCTTTAGTCCTTGTTCTCTGTGTATACGTGATCATTTGGGACTCGGGGGAGAAATCAAATGAAGAGAACCATTTGAACGAGAGTGGGGTTTCAAACAGACAGAACTCCACCCTTTGCATCCAGGCAAAAATCTACATTCTAATTTCCTGATGTCTCTGGTCGCCAAGGTCCCAATTCCGGTGCATTTTGCTCTGATTATTCCCTTGGCCGTCGCTGCTCTTGCCTTAATAATTGCTCCAGTCGCTCAGAAATTGCACCAACGCTGAAGTCCTTTTGCAGACCTTTGTTATTAAACTGTCCGTGGCCATCCCAGTTCAGCCTTGACTAGTAGCACGGGCTCCTAAGATAGGCGAATTATTTCTCCTCTTCCTTTTCCGCACCCCGAATGGCCAAATACTGGCACAATTACTTCCCAGAAACAATTACTGCAAAACTGATCATAGAATCCCTTTAAAACTTTCATAATTTTCTGAGTATCTTATTAAATTCATTTATCCTGAATTTCTACCAACTGATCCCAAGATCCCAGCCTAGCACCATTTCCCTATCTCTTCAGAGTGAGGTGCAGTTCCAGCTGCCAGTGCTTTCCCTGATTGTTGCATTTCCCTCTCTCATCAGTGAAGTGCAGTTCCAGCTGCCCAGCACCTTCCCTGCTTGTTGCATTAACCCTCTCTCATCAGAGTGAGGTGCAGGGTCCAAATGCCCAGAACCTTCCCTGCTCATCGACAGGCTCTGCAACTACCCTGGGACTCTCCTCCCCAGGAAGTGGGTCTGGCTGCAGATTTCCGCTACCCTAGGCTCTGCCTCACCCCAAACTCACCTGCTCTGCACAACTGCCCCAGCCAAGTTTGCCCCTCCTGAGTTTCTTTACACTTCCTCTGTGTTCTTTAAATCTTACGTTGGGGGAAGTGTTTTAGCCATGCGTGCTTGCACATAACCTCCTTTATAGGGGTGTGCTTCAGTGTTTTGAGAAATTTCTACTCTGCTCCTATGGCTGCAGATGAAGCATTTTTATAATTTTATGACTTTTAGTGTGTGATTTATTGACAGAACTGACTCGGTGCTGTTTATGTTCAACAACTGAGCATCTCCTTTATAAAGGAACACGGGAAATGCTGTTTTCCTTGTTTTTTTATCCTGCTTGATAGCAGGCTTAGGAGGACACAAATCAAAACCACATTTCAATCTTTTTACTTTAAGGACTTATGAGTGACTTTGTTGTGGTGAGAGCTTATGTAGTTTTCAAAATCCTTCTTATAGGTCCAGAGAGCTAGTACGAAGGTAGGACACTTGCCTCGTATCCAGTGACCAGGGTTCAATACCCGGTACCCCATATGGTCACCCGGGCCCTCCAGGAGTGACCCCTTAGTGCAGAACCATGAGTAAGACCTGAGCACCACCAGGTGTGGTCCAAAAACAGAAACAGACAAACAAAAAAATCCTGCTTATTTTTTAAAGTAAAACTGAGCATCTGGAAAAAGCAAAGATGTTGTATTTTCCAAGTGAAATATATTTTATTTTTAAATAGATTTTAAAATATATATTTAGTGCAGTATACAAATATACCTTCATGAACGCTTACTGGTGGTAAAGTGATATCCACAGGGGAAACGGCAGAAAGCAGAGCTCAGTTTTGGCTAGTGAGAACGCGAGATCTGGCTTGGTATTTCGCAACTTTGAGGAATCCTTTCTTAAGGATTCTTCACTCACTTCCAATGCTAACTTTTCCAGTGTTAACTGGAGTATTCAAACGGAATCTGCATCAGAAAAATCACCGCCATGATAGAATACGTGGCATACACATGCCAATGTGGCTGTCTAAATGTGACTCTCTCAGTTCCTCATATATTTTATATTTTCACATTTTTAAAGATTTTGAAGTACCGCTCTAGTGTATGCTAGGAAAATGATCTGAAGATACTGAATCAGCCTCAGGGTAAGGGGTAATAGGCCACAGGAGAGTAAGAGAGTAGATTTGTGATGCTCGCTGCACTGTTCTCTTAATAACCGTGAAAAACTATTCCCTTGGCTCCAGAGGGAAGCAGACTAAAGGAGTGTGTCTTTTTCATGTGAGAACAATTAAAGACCTCACCCTCTCCTTTTGTTTTGTAAGACTTGTTTCTTAAGGATTCTTTACTCACTTTGGATGGCTAACTTTTCCAGTGTTACTGGAATATTCAAAGGGAGATTTTTTTTTTTTTTCAGAAAATCACCATGATAGAATATGTGGAAAATACACATTATGCCTCTGTGGGTGTCTCAGTTCCTCAAATCCAATTTCCTATCAGTGAACGGTTGATCCAGTGGCCCTCATAAACCAGGATTTATACCCCAGTGCAGTCACAGTGACTGCCTCATGCTGGGCTAAGAGCTCCGAGTTCTCAGCATGGTCGTTTTTATTTTCCCTGTCGTGCTTGGTTCTGCTTCCCAATGATTATACAGAAAATGCTGTTGTCAATTAAAATAGAACTTAAGAATTTACTTAACTGATCATTTTGTAACAACTGTCTTTTTGGATCTTTACTGCAAATAATCTGAGGTATAATACTACATGTCACTTAAAATGGACTCAATGCATTAAACAACTTGCCCAAATTTATCTGACTCCAAAAACTCATGCTCAGTTTTTTTTTACCATTGTTTTGTCATTCTTGAATTTGTTCATTAGACTTTCTCTGGTTCAATAAACCAGGATATGTAAGGTTTCTCCTTTTCAGATGACAGATAAAGCTTACTTGCTAGAATCCAGACCAGTGAGCTAGAGAGATTATGTTCTCTCTGTATTTAACCAGGTGACATGGAGATCTGGGGACTATGGATACTTTTAAAATCCGTTTTTAAAATCAGTTGTTGTTGGAAAACCCAAGATGATGATTATGTGACACATATATAATATGAACCCCCCTCTCTGTAGAGTTTAATGCTCTTTTCACTTATTTGGTAGTAATGAAGGCTCATTATCCTATGTTTGACATTGACAGGTATCCAACGCAGTGTCCTATGTGTTGGAATTACAATTAACTCCAAAGAAATAAGACTTTCTGCTTTTAGAGACCCCAGGATTCATTTGGGAAAATAGGAGACTACAAGAAAGATAGAGCATAGAACAAGTCGATCTTGTCCTAAAGTCTTATAGCTATTATGTAGAATGGAATTTCTGAAAACACCGTCTTCAATTTCTAGAAATTATGTGTGTTCTGAACGCCATGTCAAAGGCCCAAGGAACATAGAGACTAATAAGAAATCAACCCTGAGACCGTGACTTTAATAGTCCTGTGGGGCATACTGAACTACACAGCACTTATCAGCATTTATATCAATAAAATGTGGTCAAAACTCAGTGTGGAGAATTGGGGGAGGGAGGTGCACTCCTCTTTCTGTGCATTGTCTGGCAGCTGGACTCTGGGAGGTAAGAGAAAACAGAGAGAAGGGAGGGACCATTCTGAGAGAAGCCTTAAGGAATGACCTCTAACCCCAATTGTTCCTGCATCATCGTTTTCCACCAGAAACCACTGATGTTCCCCAGCAGTTGACAATATTTGGGGTCTGGGATGAAGCCCCTTCTGCCTGCCTGCAGGTGTGGGGAGTTCAGCTTTGTTTTAACCAGGGCCTAAGAGCCACAGGATGTACTAAAGCCAACAGTTCACTAGGGTGTCTCATTCTCCTAAATTTTCAAATAACTAAAATCCCAAAGTCCTTGGTAACAACTGATTTTCTCTGTAAATTCTTCCATGTTTCAGCCATTATTGCCTGAGTGATAGGAATCTCTTCAAGTGCTTTTGCCTTGTGTGTGTGGGTGTGTGTATGTGTGTGTGTGTGTGTGTGTGTGTGTGTGTGTGTGCGTGCGTGCATGGAGTGGCTGTATAGGCACGTGCTTGTTTGTGTTTTTGGTGTGTTTGTGTGTTTCTGGTGTGTTTGTGTGTTTCTGGTGTATGTGTGTGTTTTTGGTGTGTGTATGTGTGTTTGGTATGTGTGTGTTTGGAGTGTGTGTGTGTGTGTGTGTGTGTGTGTTTCACCCTTGCCCAGAAGCATCTAGTCTGTGGAACAATTTTGGTTGGCATCTTCATTTATTTTTCCTTTGGACTTGTGGAATTTTTAGAGGTGTCTTTGTATTTATCACCCATTCTAAATTAAGGTTTTGTCCCTTCCTCTTTTTATTTTGATTTGGCTCTTCAGTGTTTTTCCTAAACTCTCTCTACAAGTGTTTTTTATTCCCTGCTTTCTTCAGCTATGCCAACTGGTTCTTGGCCAGATGGTTTATAGACAGGAAGAAAACGGGGAAGAAATAATACCACCCTCTTGTGTAAAGACGCAAAGACTTCCCAGAAACTCTTGCTTCCTGACCCATTTCCTCAGCATCTCCTTGATCCCGCTTAGGTCACAGTCATTCCTGACTCCAGGGGAGTTTAGGAAACAAATTCAAAGCAGAAATAAGTGGTATTGTCATGATATCTCAGACCAGTGACCCCTGAGCACAGAGCCAGGAGTAAGCGCTAAACACTCCGTGTATAGCTCAAAAATGTAGAAAAACAAATGCATCCCTGAAAGTAAGTCAGTTTTAAACTTCTCTGTTACGCTGCGGCCAGAGCAAAAGTACAGCAGGTGAGGCACTTGCCTTGTACACATCCGACCTGCTTCAATACTGACACCTCATATGGTCCCTACAAGCCTGCAGAGCCAGGATTAAGTCCCCAGCAGACGCCAGGTGTGGCTCAAACAACAAAAGCTTCTCAATTTCATTGTTGTGTTTGGAAGCCCTTTGAGACTATGATGGAACACACACATTAATTTACAGTTTATTTCAGAGATTTCAATCAATTTTCCCCCAAAACCCATCTCTAATCCTCCTACTAGGATCAAAAAATGGAGTTCACATTCTATTTGATTCTTTTATAAGCCTTTACCGTAGGCTAATGCTAAAGTAATATTTACACATTCTACCTTAATAAGTCAAAAAAGAAAAGCAACTCTTGAAAAACACTATTTAAAAGCACTGCTAAAGGAAAAGGTATTAAAATTTCTGTGTGTACTTACCACCACCTACTGGCCACAAATCAGTAAAACCTAATTCTAAACATTTAGCTTAACTATTAGTCGGGCATGTTCTTTATTCTCTATTTAATCAACTCTGTTGCTTTGCTAGCAGGTTATTTTGATTTCTAATCTAAAACTTTCATGAAACACAAGATTTAGTAAGATGGACCTGTGGAATGAAATTTTAGGGACATCTCTGTATTTCCCTCCTATTCTAAACTGAGGTTCTGTCCCTTCGTTTTACCTGGATTTGGCTCTTCATTCTTTCCCTAAATTCTCTCCGAGATTTTCATTTTATTTTTATTGCTGTGTGATTACGCTGCAGAGGAGATCTCACATTGCTAGCGGGGCATTTCCACAATCAGCTTCTCTAGGGTATTCTGTGGACTCCGTCCAAGGATCCATACTGCCCTAGAGTTAAATTCAGTCTGCATCTCAACTGGTCAGGAATTTCCCTTTCCTTCTTCTCCCAAAACTTGGTACAGGTCTGTAAGAGCTCTTGAGCTAGTCAGAGAGCTGGAAGGAACACATGTGTCTTCTGTAAAATAGAAAAATCATTTGGGGCGGGGAAAAAAAGCCTTTAAATCTCAGTAATTCAATTTTAAAAATATTTAAAAAAAAAAGCACCAGGGTCTGAAAGATTGTACAAATTCTGGTGACAATTTTGCCTGCCTTGCATGCTGTCAACACAGGATCAAGGCCTGGCATCCCATAGGGTCCCTGAAGCACACCTAGAGTGAGTCCTGAGTGCAGAGCCAGGAGTAAGCCCTGAGTACTGCTGGGTGTGGCCAAAAAACAATAAAAAAACAAACCAAACAAACAAAAAAAAACCCTTACAATTATGGTTAGAACCGTGGACTCTAAAAATTATAGTCTAGGGGCTGGAGCGATAGCACAGTGGGTAGGGCGTTTGCCTTACACGCGGCCTACCCGGGTTCGATTCCCAGCATCCCATATGGTTTCCTGAGCATCGCCAGGGATAATTCCTGAGTGCAGAGCCAGGAGTAACCCATGTGCATCACCGAGTGTGACCCAAAAAGCCAAAAAAAAAAAAATTAGTCTAGACAAAGAGAACATTCAGACATGGAGTGGCTGTGTAGGCAAGTGCGTGCCTGTCTGTGTGTGTGTGTGTGTGTGTGTGTGTGTGTGTGTTTTCATGGAGTGGCTATGTAGGCACGTGCTTGTTTGTGTTTCTGGTGTGTTTGTGTGTTTCTGGTGTATGCGTGTGTTTTTGTTGTGTGTGTGTTTGGGGTGTGTGTGTGAGTCTTATTACATGCATGTAATAAGACTAAGACGCTGGGAAGTGGCAAACAGCGGGTCAGCTGGATAGCAGCACTGTGGTCCAGGTGACTTAAATGACCTACAGTCAGACTACAAACAAGAGCTGGAAACGGGGGACAGACCAAGAATTTTGCAAGACTTTCGCTAAGGAAGGTGATAGGACAGGTTCAAATAGCTCCATTTGAGAATATCCACTTGTATTTTCTGAACCTGACAGAACAGAACAGTTCATCTTTCTGAACGAAGAAGCGTGAAATTTTACAGAAGTTACATTAATGATGTCTATTAATATAATGCGACAACCTTCTTAATGAAAATTAAGCAGAAAATTAACAATTTGTTCTGTCAAGCAAACTTATTAAACAGTTCTTGACACATCTTCAGTTTTGATGCAGGGCATGTAAGTATTTTGTATAATGGGCAAGTTTCAATGCCGCATACAGAGATGATTAGAAAAACAATACGTAGCTTCACTCCCTGACGACTCCTTGCTTGTTTTGCCTTCTCAGTATTTCCACACAGAAGCTTTCGAATGAATCGCGCTACATGATTTATGAGTTCTGGGAGAATAGCAGTGTATGGAATAGGTAAGTTATGACTTTGTCAAGGAGGTGGCAGTTTTAGAACTTCCATTAAGTGTCCAGGAATTGTTTTCCTTAAAAAAATAAATTTTGTTATTATTGTTTATTAAATAAATCTTGATAATATGAGTTGAAGCTTATTTTAATTGGCATAATTAGTTCTCTAATCAACTTCTTTTTAGCAATAGAGATGCAAGAATGCCTGGATACTTAATAGATACATATTTCAGCTCGTTTCATTTCTGAAGCTCTTTTAAGGCAGTCTGTGCTATAATACATAATAAAAGCAATAGAATTTCGGGCACAAAATAATGTTTTAAAGACAATTTATTTAACTTACTGTGCCCAGAGCCTGTATTTTTAAGATTTCTTTTATTTCTAAAAGATACAAGCTTCACAGTTTCTTAGCTGCACTATTTTGTAAACATCTTGCCAAGAGTTTTCCTTCTATAAAAACGTTTTGCTACAATTAAAGTCTATCTTTTTCAAACGATCTGCAGGTAGCATTTTAAGAAATATGTTTTTAAAATTCTGGTGACAATTGTTACTCCCAAAAATTACTCCAAAGTGCTTTTTTAAGGCTAAGTAACTATAAAATGAATCTTTGTTCAGACATTTTAGTCATCCAAAGCCTTGTCTTTACTGATTTATTCTCTACCACACTCTACCTGGGAAGAAATTTAAAATGTTCTACTTTAACCTGTAATTATTTGTACAGCCACCTTCAGACAAATTATAGCAAGACATTCCAAAGAAGTAACGTGGATTTCTTGGAAACTCCAGAACTCATATCTACTATGCTGGTTCCTGGTAATTATCCTGGGTTCACAATGCTTCTGTGCTTTTGTAATGTTTTGTGCTTTGCTTTTCTTTTTTATTTTTCTAGAGCATTACAAAGACATTCAGGGTTGAATTTCAGCCATACAGTATTCCAACACCCATCCCTCCACCAGTGTACGATTCCCAGCACCAGTGTCCCCAGGTTCCCTCCCATCACCCCCCACTCCTACCCCTTATTTTGTGCTTTTAAAGGATAATGTTTCCCCCTGCCCCATGCATAAACTTTATCAGTGGTGTTCCATTATCTCTTTAAATATTAAAAATTGAGTAGAGATCTGTGTATGTATTCTAGTGCATTTATTTCTTAGTTGGCTCCATTTGTATCACTGGCTATATTAAATCATTAATTATTTGCTGGTCAATTTTAAAAAGTTTAACTACCTTACCATTTTAATTTAGTGATCTGGGCTGGAGCGATAGCACAGCAGTAGGGCGTTCGCCTTACAAGCGGCCAACATGGCCGACCCGAGTTCGATTCCTCCGCCCCTCTCGGAGAGCCCGGCAAGCTACCGAGAGTATTCGATATGCCAGACACAGTAACAACAAAGTCTCCAATGGAGACGTTACTGGGCCCGCTCGAGCAAATCGACGATCAACGGGAGGGCCTTTACCTTTACCTTTACCTATGATACTTAAAGTGACCTATACAGATTGGACATAATAATAATGCTAGAAATATTTATAATAACTTTAAGTATTACTTGTAATTGGAACAATGGAAAGAAAAAACAAATTAAATTATTTTAGAAATCTGGCCTAGCAAATGCTTATTAAAACTAACTGAAAACCAAAATTCTACTCATTCAACTGATTAATTATAATGAGTTACTGCATATTCATATATGCCAGAAATTAGAGTGCTCAGCTTATTTGCAAGCACTGATTGAACTTAAATTCTGAGCACTATATCAGAAGAAATAAAACAATGTAAAAGGCAGTTCCTACCCAGAAAATGTTCTGTCCAGTTGGAAAGACTTTGAAGAAGAAAGTCAAGGTCAGAGCATAACATAATAGTTATTATGGATCAAAATGTACAGTTGGGTTAAAAGAAGTAATTCTTGGGGCTGGAGAGCTAGTACAGTGTGTAAGGCACTTGCATGCTGCTAACCCAGGTTCAATTCCTAGCATCACTTAGGACCCCCTGAGCCCCACCAGAAGTGATCCTTGAGCACAGTCAGGAGTAAGCCCTATGCACAGGTGGGCATGGCCCCAAAACAAACAAAGAAGTTAAAAGAACTGATATTTTAAACCAGATTTAAGATTATTTTTGAGCTGTAGTTTGAAATATGGGATTTGGACAATTGTGAACACTTTCATAGAGGCAAACTGTAGACATGACAAGCAAAAGACCTGTTACATGTGCTTGGCTAACTGATGCTATCAGGGGTGCTGAAGGCAGAGGCTTATGCAAGCAGAAGGGAGGGAAGAAATGTCTGTCATAATGAGGAATTTGAACGTTTCTTTCTTTAGTTAGGGGCCACCCCCAAATCTGCTCAGGCTTACTCCTGGCTCTGTGCTCAGGGATCACTCCTGGCAGTCTTGGGGGGACCAAACGGGGCACTGAGGATTGAACCCAGGTCCACGTGGAAGGCAAGAGCTTTACCCACTGCACTAAACTATTTTCTTAAAATAATACAGAGACATTAAAGAGTCCCAAGACAGTCAGTGAATGTTCTAATCAGTATTAAGTGAAGTTGGAGGAGAAAAGTCAGGGGTATGGAGAGGACTTGGGCAGAGTAATAATCTAGTGAAGGTGAGGGCCAGGCAGCATCTGCAGCAGGAACTAACCAGAGTTCCAGGAATTAACCATATCTAGATGTTAGCAGAGCCTATGGTTAGTGAGGATACAGCAGCACAGCGGCAAACTTTATTGAAGTATTACTTAAAATACTTAGAATTCAGTAAAACTTAGAATTTATATCCCTGATTTACAAAAATGTTCTCTCCCTACTTTTCCGGTCTAAGATTCATATTTTGGTTTTAGTCTGCTTATAACATGAAATAATAATTTAAAAAATTAAGTTCAAAAGTTTTAATTTTACTCAAAATCCAATCTCACTGATAAAATATATAAAAATGAAGAACAGGGCAGCATTTAAAAGGCACTAAATTTAAAAATCACTTTGTGTTAAGTGAAAAACTGGTTTCTGTTTTCATGGATAAACTTTTGTTGAAACATTATTTTAAAAGACATATAGTGAATTCAGACTCAAAGAATGAAGTGACCCAGTTCTATTTGCACTCAAAGTTTTATATTAAAAAATGTTTCAAGAAAGCATAGCAAACACATATGTTTACAGCAATCTGGCCACATAATTCATCACTGGTAGAACAATAAAGTCATATATCCTCATTATTATGTGCAAAGTGTTCAGTGATATCAATATTGACTTAGATGCAAACTTAGCAAATTAATAAGAACTAATTATCTTCAATCCGATAAAAAGTAAATGAAAAAATATCAGCTAGTCTCATCAAAATATTTAAGAGAAAGAAAGGTAGCAGCAGAATTAAAATTTCCACCATCCATAAATAATTATGTACTAAAAACACAAATCTTAAACCTTTCCTATCGTCCATTTCTCAAAGACCAATCATATTTATCACAGTTATATATTTGGGACACTTGTATTCACTGGAAAAGTTTTTCTAATTTTACAATATAAACATGCCAAACAATATTATTTTGAACAAATCCATTTGCTTATAGCCACCGACTCAGAGATCTATACATTTTACAGGTATTTCCAAATTTCTGCCAGTTCTAAGTAGATCGAAAGCATAACCTGATTTTATTTTCAAGATATTTATCATCTCGGGCTGACAGCTCCATGGGATGAGTGCACGCTATGCATGCAGGAGGCCTGGGTTTGATCCCCAGCACCACGCGATCCCTCGAGCTGCACTTGAAACAACTCCTGATCCCCCAAGCACCAGCAAGTGTGGCTGCAAAAATAAAACACTTAAAAGTGAGGGGCCAGAGCGACAGTGAAAGCGGGTAGGGCACTTGCCTTGCACACAGCTAACCCAAGTTCAATCCCCGGCATTCTGTAGGGTCCCCCGAGCACCACCAGGAGCAATTCCTGAGTGCAGAGCCAGGAGTAACCCCTGAGCATCGCTGGGTGTGACCCCGAAAAAAACAAAACGAAACAAAAATTTAAAGTGATATTTATAATCTTTTTACCAAACTTACACATACTTGTGGGCTGGAGCAATAGCACAGCGAGTAGGACATTTGCCTTGCACGTGGCCGACCCGGGTTCGATTCCTCCGTCCCTCTTAGAGAGCCCAGCAAGCTACAGAGAGCATCCCGCCCACACGGCAGAGCCTGGCAAGCTACCCTGGCGTATTCAATATGCCAAACACAGTAATAAGTCTCACAATGGAGACGTTACTGGTGCCCGCTCGAGCAAATTGATGAGCAACGGGAGGACAGTGCTACACATATATATGAACATGTATAATTTATATGTACATATAATTTAACAAAGGAGGTTAGACTAGCATGACATGCCAAAAGGTTAATCTGCACAGGAAGAGGTCAATACTATTTCAAATAGAAATAGACGAGGAAGATAACTGGGCAGGCTAAAGGTGAGAGAAATCTTTTAAGAATGGTTTGGGGCCTTGCACATATTTGTCTGCCTAACAAGCTATCGTCACAGATTTTTAAAAAAATGTTTTTTTCTCTTTTCAGCCTCATGGTGGATCTTAAACAACAATTAGATGCTCCTACACATTTCCCTGATGGTTTTAAGTGCAAGACGCTTATCTAAAGTGTGAACAGTCTCTGTAGTTATTAGTATACCCTGTACTTTTGTTTAATATACTTGAAGGTGTGCATTCTTCTAAAATGTCTTCAATAACTTTATTCTTGAAGTGTGAATTTTAGCTCAGTTTTCAAAGTTCACTAGTCTCAATATTTGCTAATGTTTTGTTGCATTGTAACCTGAAACCATGTAATGACAAAAATCCTAAAATGTGAGAAAAGTTTACACATAACAGATCAAAATTGTGAAAGATAAATTCTGTTGAAGAAAAATTAGGTAAAATCAGCAAATGCTACTTCGTAGAACAGCTTGTGTAGACTTGTCATAAAGGTTAAATCAGTGTATTGTGATTTTCAAAGTAATTTTCTGTGAGTGAAGTTTATTCCTATATCATGCCTATTTCCTTCAATTCCAACTCATTACCGTAAGACCACTTACTTTGTATCTCTTAAAAAGTTAGTACATAAGCATAAAGCAATCTTGGTTATGATCTATGGAATCAATCAGGTTACAAACTGGTATTGTACAAGTGAACAACTAATTCTGAGGCAATCAGTTTTCAAATAGTAATGTGTACAGATAATTCTATCACAGTTTCTTCTGTACACATGTAAAACCATCAAAAAAGAAGAGAATTTTAACTTTGAAATTTGAATCTGATTCGACTTCCATGGCAGGTGACTTAGGTCTGTAATCAAGAGGCCTATTTTTAAGATAAACAAGCATTTACATTTAAGTAAGGATTTCAGGTATTGTTAAAACAAAGCTTCAACATAAACGAACAAAGAAGCACAAACATTTTAGTAATAAGGCAGTAAGGAAAATACGAGAGAGAAGACATTCTGTTTTTCCATTTCAACTTTAGAATGACTATGTACTAGAGCGTAATTATGTACCTTATATACTCTCCATACTACATGCTTATAAATTAAATACTTTCATTAAAATGTTTGATAATAAATGCTGCTAATGAAATGCATGTAGAAAATTGTTAGCATGTTGTTCTCTAGTATGAATTTCATTAAAACTATGGGTCTCCCAGGAAAAAGCTACAAGTTAAATTTTCCGGTGTGGGGGAGTTTCTTGTTTTATTTTCACTATGGAAAACTTAGGAAAAAAAAGTAAAATTGAAAACTTGTGTTTATTTTGGGGCTACAGCCAATGCTATTACTCCTGGCTCTGACTTCAAGAATTACTCCTGGTAGTGCTTTGGAGGACCAAATGGGAGGCCAAAGTCAAATCCAGGTCAGTCATATGCAAGGCAAACGCCCTACCCACTGTACTGTCTCTCTGGTCCAAACACATTTCTTTTTTAAATAATAATTTGACTCAAAATGTTTTCTTGAATTTCTGAAACATTAATCACTGCCATTGTATACCCTCAGTTCTTAAGTGAGCCAAATAAAATTATGATTCCCCCACCTCTAGCGTCTACTAGACATAGGGAGTAAATTTTTAAATAAAATATACACAATATATGCATTTATGTGCATATATACACATGTCTATCTTGCCTTTGGTCATTTCTAAGGATGACAAATACTACAAAACAGCACCTGGCTAAACTCTTTAATTTATATACAAAGAACAACATTGATGGAGATGTACAATGATTATTCAGATAAGTTATACATTTGTACAAAGTCAAATAGATAAAACAGTCTTTGTCGTCTTACTCTGATTATATACAGTAAGAGAGGATCAAAATGCTTTGAAATCGAGGAAAATTTTGAGATACAAGCTCTTCTTGAAAATGTTGGTTATAAATGGTTTCAAAATACAAATAATAGCCAACCAAAACATTGTTCTAGTTAGTTCACTTCAATCTCAGAAAACATGTAGAATACAGTTTCTAAAATAGCATGGTGGTGCGATCTTAAGAGGGTTTATGCTCAGGAACCATGCTTAGAAGCCCAGCCTAAAGATGGACTTTTTAGATTTCAAATTGGAATTTGTTCTATCATATTTTTTTAACTTGGATAGTATCAAAAGAACCCAGGAATAGACTAATAATAATGAAAAACGGCTACATAGTAATTGCAGTGTCAGCTTTTTATACAAGCTACACAAATATTTTATATATTTGTGTGAGGAGAAGATACACACACACATACCCACACCCATATTCACTGAAATCTATAATATAAAGTGAAAGAGAAGGCAAAAAAAAATGGGGAAAAAACTGGGTCCTGGGTATAATCTCATTTTTAAAGTAAGCACTACATTTATATTTACAATGGTTATTGCAATAACCATTGAAGTTTTATTTTTATTTTTAAAAAAAACTATCTATTGGGGGTGAGGAAGGAACAACAATATGAAAAGTAAAGTACTAAAAGACCAAGTTGGGAAATCTACCAGGGACTAAAATTTGAGTCTGGGTAATAAACCAAAGAGCAGTGAAGAAAGAAAGGAGCCGGCTTAATGGTCCTGAGCATCTGAGCAAATCAAAGAATATAAGTAGAAAGAATTTATACTTACCATTATATCATCAATTTTTTGTGCGTGTGCTGCTGGACCCAAAAAAAAAATCAAAAAAAACCTTTTTCTGCAGTAACATCCAAGAGTGACAAACTGCCAGGAATTTAATGTATAAAATTTCTAGAATCTAAAATTATAAACCCCAAATTCTTCATCCATATATTTTCTTGCTTTAAGAAACTACAGATGCACCTCAATTATTTTTGCAAATGCCTAAATTTTCCCTCTTTCGGAAACAAAACTATTGGTTTTGTTTTATAATTGTTGAACTTCTGTTCAAGTGGTTTGATTCAAAGTTAGGATACAAGTAACATCTATTTCACTTTCTCTTCTTGTTTCCAAAAGGTCCATCTCTGTTAGCAATTAGGAATCTTATACAATATTTAGTTGCTATCATACCCTATAGACAACTCCATATATTTGAAAAGATATGACTAGCAAGTTATTCTCTCTTCAGTCCTTAAGAACCACACTGAAGATCCTGAATGGTTCTAAGCCTCAGGAAAGATTGTAAAAAATTCTTTACAAACTTGGTATGAAATCAGTTAGAAACAGAAAAAAAGTAACTTTAAAAGGAACAAGAAATTATGTACCATGTATACACTGTAGCAAAGACTTTATATTTGAGAATCTTTACAGCTTACACTTCCATTCCATTATTACAAATGATGAAAAAAACAACAACAAAATGCAAGTAGCATGAAAATTCTAAGTACAGTTTTCCCCTTTACTAGCCAGATTCCTGCAGTGTGCAGTGTTCATTCTCAATTTATGCAGGAAACTGCCTGCAAAGCTGAAACTGATTAGAAAATTTTTTAAAATATCTCTTTCTCATTTTAGGAGAAACCAATTACCCAACCATCAAAATTAAATTGTCACAGTCCATTACAGTTATTGTCACTAGATCCACTTCATTTGCAGGTGTCCAAAATATAAAATGAAAAATTCTTTATCTTCAGATTCCTCTGTTCTTAAAAATGCTAATTGAAACTTTGGTTGTTTTCCTGTAATACAGAAAAAAAAGTTACCAATTACATGGGAGTTTTTACTAATAGTTAATCAAAGTAAACGCTGTGACACAGATCAAATGCATGTTACTATAGAAATTAATAAGGCAACCGGAATTTGTCAGATAATAAGCACTTCTGCATTTAATAAGGCTTACCTAATTCATTTTAAGTATTGTATTCTAAACCTACTGTTTTGTATTTGTGGTATCTAGTTCTTGAAAAAAAAAAATGTTTCAGTGCATCAACCAAAAATAAATTCTACTGTGTAAAATCTATTCAAAATGTGTGTGAAATTTTATTTTCAAAACAAAAAGTCAAAGATGAAAGAAGTCAAATGAAAAAGTAACTATTTTATACAGCACTAAAGTTTATACTTGTTTTTACAGAACAAAGGAAACAGGACAAGTTCTTAGAATCCTAATGCACTGTTTCCTCTTTAAGTCTTTAGAACATTAAGTCTTTAGAACATTTAAATTTAAAAAACTTGAATAAACGTTATTACCATGCTAAAAATGTTAATTGTAATTAAGCTATATTTGGGGAGGTTAAAGAACCCCCCCCCCCCCCCCGAGATATAGAGCACAACCCATTCACAGGATACCTTCATTTATGAGTTTGTCTCAATAGAATCCTAGTTTCTTTTATCTAAATAAAACAGTGCTTATGAAAACGCCAAAACTCAAATTCAAATTTTGGTGAAAATGTAAGTAAAGGCCATATAGGACAAATAAAAAATTGATTGAGTTCATAATCAGAGGTAAGTGTCATACTAATCACTATTTTTTTTTTCTGTGTTTGAGCCAGTCTTGGTTGTGTGTTCAGGGCTCACCCCTGGTGTGTGCTGCGGTTATATACAGTCCCAGTAAACCGCATGCAAGGTAAGCATCAGAACCCTATACTATCTGTCCAGCCCCACTTCTTCATTTGATTCTGTGAACCAGGTACCTATCATCCTTATCTGCAAGTGCAAAATTGGTCTTAAGAAAGTTAAGTGAATTGGGAGCAAGAAAGAGCTTGCCTGACAAATGGCCAACCTAGATTCAATTCCAGGCAACCCACGTGGTCCCCTGAGGCTCGCCAGGAGTGAGCCCTGAGCTCAGAGCTAGGAGTAAGCCCTGAGCACTGCTGGGTGTGGTTCAAAAACAAGAGAGAGAAAAAAACTCTAAATGACTTGTCTACATGTTTGAATCATGTAGCTGTACACATTAATGCAGATACAATTTCCAATCAAGTCGGATGGCAAAACTCACAATATCCTAAAAGATGCTTGTGTCTGTTTACTGTATGCTTATTTTAATGGAATTCAATACAGTGGTTCAGAAATACAAAGGGCTGAGAACACACACACACACACACAAAGTTAAAGGCTGAAGAGAAGCTACAGGGGTTAAAGTGCTTGCCTTGTACACAACTGACCCCAGATAAGCACCGGGGTCCCCAGAGCACCTTTTGGGAGCCAACTCACCACTCCCTCTGAAAACATCTTGAAGAAATGGGATGCTTTTTTTATGCTTTATAAAAAAAAAACTAGCCACAGTGAGGATTCAGACAACACATGTATTGTCAAAATGTGAAAGAGAATTACACTTCTCAGTAAATAGTGCGAGCTATTACTAGAATCTATGGTTGGGGATGGGGGAAGGGAATCCCTAAACCTCACCTTATATAGTCAAATCCAATCCGGGTGAGTTACAAAATATAATTATAAACCAAAACGACAGAACTTCAGCAATGACTATGAGGTACTTTGGGGGCCTGAGAGCTAGGGCTGCAGGGTAAGCACAGAGCTAGCTGGAGCAACTGAGCAATTTCAGTTGTGACGGGAAAAATGGGAAAAACAATAAAAACATTAATTTGGGGGTCGCTCTGGGGAGCTGAGGTGGTGTTGCCTTGTCTTGATACTCTGGTGGTAGTGAGGTGAGGTAACTGTCTACCAAGACCATTAATGTCAAGAACATTGCAAACACATTATAATAACTTTTTAAATAATTTTGGAATATTTTTTGCATGCCCTTTCAGTAGAAAAATATTTCTGAAACAAAACTGTCATTCTATTTATGACGTGGTAATGATGATTCTGTTATACTTTTTTTTTTCTTTTTTGGGTCACACCCTCTGATGCTCAGGAATTACTCCTGGCTGTGCACTCAGGAATAACTCCTGGTGGTGCTCAGGGGATCCTATGGATGCCTGGGATTGAACCCGGGTTGGCCACGTGCAAGGCAAACACCCTTCCCGCTGTACTATTGCTCCGGCCCCACTGTTATACATCTTTAAATGTACATTTTTCTATATTTTATTGCACAATGAAAGGGATAAAAATGTAAACTAATGAAAACATTTGAGACAAATATTTTAGAATGAAGCAATACAAAATTAGGGAACTATTTACAGGTTATGATCCAGTAAAGATCGGGAAAGTGCTCACTGGCTTTTGGAGAACAATGGGATGATCAGGCAGAAAGTCTGGTTTTCTTCTGCTGATGGAAACACTTGAGAGCTTCAACAGGAAATCTCTGCTGTATTTAATTCGCTCTGTGAAATTTAAAGGTCACGTTAGAAAGGACACAGAACTCACCCAGATCACATTCTGACTTGTTTGTTTTGGGGTCTTCCTCAAATTTCCACTTAGAAACTTAGAGAAAACCTTATAAACTTTAAGAAAACTTTTTCTTAAAAAGTACATCTATTATCTTATATAATGGAGGTAAAGTTTTATTTAAAAAAATGCTTTTTTTTTAATGAAACATCTACTTGGTACCCTTTCAGTAACAGTATTTTGCAAACCACAGTACCTAAAAGGAAAAAAAAAAGCAGCAGCAAAGTGCCATAGAGACTGGTGGGGAGGGGGAGGGGCATTGAACTTGGGACACCAGTGAAAGGATTCAACAATATATAACTGAAACTCAATCATAAACAACGTTTTAACTGTATATCTCATGGTGATTCGATAAAAAAAAAATTCTATGGTATACCTCACTTTGGAATTTCTTCTGAAGATTATAAAACGCATGTGTTTGGAGGAATATGAGAAAAGCTGCTTTGGAAATTTATCTTATAATCTCTAGGGGGGGAAACATTTAAAAAATAAAATAATTTTTTAAAAGTCTACTACCTCCAACTCTCCTTTTACATGAGCAAAGTAGTCACATATTTGGGGAAAAGTGGAAGAATTAGAATGATTTCTTAAAATTGGTGATCAGTCGGGGGTATGGTGCTGCCAGTAGGTCAATCTGTACCTGTGAGGCGAGAGCATCAGCAGCCTGATGGCGACTTCAGACTTCTAGATACTCCAAAATTGCTGCTGTGCCTTTGGCCAGACCCCAACAACTTGGGGCCAAATTTACCAAGAAAGTAAACATCCAAAAGGTAAGTATGTGGGAGGCACACCCACAAATCACCTCCAGCTCAGCTATGTAGCTGGAGGCAAGGCCTCTTGTTCCTGATCAAACTGCTTAATGGCCATGATCCCAGAGACTCAGAAACAAATCTCGGAACCCAGCAGCTTTTGGAGAAAAGTGTCTGTTCCCTGCAGCAGGTTACCAGCACTGGAACACTATAGGGGGCAAAGGGTGCTGTCCCTCTGTCTGCTCCCCCTTGGCAGGTAGGTGGCCACCATCCACCAGAGGTCACTGGATAATCAGGTTTGGGCCCTCAGTGATGAGACACGTGGGGGCCTCACAGGCTGGGGGTGGGGCTGGCCCTTTCCTCCCCACCCCAACGAGACCCCGGGTTGCCACGAACGAGCAGCCTCTCTGGCTCCTGATCAAGCTGCTTAATGGCCAGGATCCCAGAGACTCAGTAACAAATCTCGGAACCCAGCAGGTTTTGGCAGGAATCCCTCCAGATTTAATTGTTAAAATTTTGGAATTCCAAAATCGTGCAGCACGGCTGTGTGATGTCATATGTTATTCATAATCAGCAAAAGAAAACAAATTGTCTACAATTGCCTTTTCGACAGATCTGACTATTGGGGTAAAATCCCAAATAATAATGGTGGATCTGGCATCGAAATGTTGAATGTAATCAAAGTAGAGAGAATGTGGAAATCATCTGCCCCACATGTAGGGGGAGGGTGTGAAATGGGTGGTATACTGGGGTATTTGGTGGTGGAAAATGGGTAGTGGTGAAGGGATGGGTGTTTCAACATTGTATGACTGAAACTTAAGCCCGAAAGCTTTGTAACTGCTCTCACGGTGACAATAAATAAATTTATAAAAAAAGGGGAAAAAAAGTAAGGTGGAGTTCATGCCCAATTCAATCAGCCTAATCAATGGCTGAATAAATAGCAATACTCCTACATTAAAATTTAAAAATATAAAAAAAAGTAAAATTGGTGATCACTGTCTTCTTTCACCTGATTTTCAAGTCTAGTACGATGAAGTGGAATACCAGTAGCCCCTAATGAGCAATTCAGATTCTGCCAAAACAAAATCTAAGTGAATTCAAAGTCAAATTAACATATTAAAATTTAATATAATCAAAATACATTCAAGAAACATGTGCTAGACACCCACCTGCCTATAGGGACTGTCAGGTAAGATAGAACCTGTATCTTTAGTACTGTAGCACAGTCCTCCTGTTGTTCATCGATTTGTTCGAGTGGGCACCAGTAATATCTCCACTGTGACTTGTTACTGTTTTTGGCATATCAAATACGTCACGGGTAGCTTGCCAGGCTCTGCCATGTGGGCAGGATACTCTCAGTAGCTTTCCAGGCTCTCCAAGAGGGGCGGAGGAATGGAACCTGGGTTGGCTGCGTGCAAGGCAAACACCTTACCTGTTGTGCTACTGCTCCAGTCCTATCTATCTACCTAATACCAAATGAAACATCAGCTTTGTGGAATGCAAGAAAAGAAACGCTCTAATAAAAACTTACAAATTTCTCAAATAAAATAAATACCACAACCAATAAGAGCCCCTCCCGTTGATCGTCGATTTGCTCGAGCAGGCCCAGTAACGTCTCCATTGGAGACTTTGTTGTTACTGTGTCTGGCATATCGATAACCAATAAGAGAAATTATCAAAATATAAAAAAACGTGTAATTAAAAAGAAAAATGGAGTTTTTAAAAAAGACATACATAAATCTCAGTTCAATTGATAAATTTCAATTAAAAATCAGGAAAAAATGAAGGAACAGAAATGACTAACACTGGAGTTGAAGGGTTATCACCGCAGATCCGATGGGCATTAACTAGAAAATTAGAAAATGTTATGAGTACTTCAAGCCTTTTGGATCAAAATGGTTAAAAAATGAAATACATTATGCTGTATTATATAGTATATTGTAATCCCTTTTTGTTCAAATACATTTATTTCCCTTTAATAAAACTAGGAACAAAACTTCTGGTTTACATAGTGGAAAAAATTTTAGAATTTCTAAAACTGAAAAAAAATAGTAATAATTGTCAATGCCAACACACAGGCAAGAGTGAGAGCCATTCAATTTGCAAATTTTTCCAGTGATGTTAATTTTAGAATGAATTTTTCATGCGGTTATGCGTTCACCTATTCATATGATACAGTTATCCCTTTTCTAGCCAAGAGAAATAAAAACATATTTGCACATGGAACATTTGTAGAAATCTTCATAGAATTTCTCATGATAGCAGAAACTGAGAACAAGAAAAATGTCCATCAATAGTGAAGAGATACAGTGTTGATACAACACTCGAATGATGGCACTGGCTGTGGTATAGGAACAACGTATGCATGAGACTTTACTAACAATCCTACCACTTATCTATCATATCTCAACTTTCTTGGTTTTGGGTCCACACTCAATGGTACTTCGGGCTCACACCCGACTCTGCACTCAGGGATCACTCCGGACAGCCTCAGAGCTTCACTCAGGGTCCTAGGAAGCAAAACTGAGTTGGCCACATGCAAGGCAAGCAACCTACCTCACTGTACTACAGCTCTAGCCCAATTTTGCACAACACTGTCTAGTATCTCTGGCTTCTGGAATAACTGTAATTTCAATAGAAAACTAAAAGCGGCTCTCGTGGAATACTTATCCACCAAGCAGAGAAAGCAAGCAACTACAAGAATTTCTCATTCTACTACATTCCACGGGGCCGGAGCTATAGCACAGTGGGTAGGGTATTTGCTTTGCACACGGCTGGCCCAGGTGAGCCAGGTTCGATTTCTCTGCCCCTCTCAGAGAGCCTGGCAAGCTACTGAGAGTACCTCGCCCGTATGGCAAAGCCTGGCAAGCTACCCATGATGTATGCCAAACACAGTAACAACAAGTGTCACAATGGAGACATTACTGGGCCCGCTCGAGCAAATCAATAAACAACGGGAGGACGGAGACAGTGACTACATTCCATAGACACTGATTTTCTTTATTGATGTGTGTGATGGTAACCCCCCAAGTTAGGTCTACTAGTGCATATGCCCACTTAAGAGTTTTTGTGTTACATTTTTTGCAATTCTAGAAATATTTTTTTTCTCATTGTATCTGTTATGATGATCTGTGATCAGTGATCTTTGATGCTAGAGGGTTTCTGTTTGGAGACGCCAGGCACTGTGTCCATACTAGGCAATGAACTTAATAAATACGTGAGATGGCTACTCCACACACCAGTGAACAGCTCCTTTAGTTCACGACTTTGCCTCCCTCAGGAACCACAAATTGAAATAAGGCCAATTCATAATCTTACAGTGGCCTCCACGGCTCACGTAATAAAGTTGTATATCTTCCACTACAAATCACTATAAATGATTATGCTTATAATGAAAGAATGTGTGTCCAAAGCCAAGATACGCTGAAATCTAGGTCTTCGCTAAGTTGTTAATTTAGCGAGAAAGTTCCTGAAGGAAATTAAAATTGCCACTCCAGTGAATACATGACGAGAAAGGAAAAAGCAACCTTATTCTGATATGGAGAAAGCTCCAGTGTCCAGAGAGTTGATCAAGCATGTCACAACATTCCTTAACGCCAAGAACAATCAATCAAGAGCAAGATCCTAAATCTCTTCAACTCTGTGTAGGCTGAGAAAAATTTCACAGAATTACAGAGGTGAGGAGGCTGCCGGAGAGAAGTGTGAATTTCACCAAGTTTGGCTCATGAGATTTAAGGAAGAATCCATCTCCGTAACATAAAAGTGCAAAGTGAGGCAGCAAATGTTTATCTGGACTCTAACAAGTCAGAACTTAATTTATAAGTGGGGACTACACTGAACAGCACATTTCAATGCGGACAAAAATGAAATGTTTTAAGCCAGAAGGAAACACCACCTAGAATGTTCATCATGGCTATGGAGGAAGGAGGTCAAAACCCAACAACCACAAGGCGTCCAAGATAAGCCAACTGTCCTGCTCACAGTTAATGCAGTTGGTGACCTTAAGTTATTAAGTCAACACTCATTTGCTGTTCAAAGCCCTAGAATTCTCGAGAATTCTACTACATCGATTTTACTTGTGTTCTACGAATCTGATAACAAATCCTGATAGCTTATCAGTTCACAACAGGGTTCGCTTGAGAACTGTGAAGACCTACTGATCAAAAACATTCCTTTCAAAATATTACTGCTCTTTTGATGATACACCTGGGTCACCACCCAAGGTTGCTGATGCAGATGAAACAGAACATCAATGTTGCTTTCATGTCTGAAAAATGCAATACTCCTTCTCCTTCTAATATATGTATCAATGAGTTATTTTGACTTTCAGGTACTCTACTGTTTAGAAAAACATTTCACAACACTATAGATTATTCTGATGAATGTGGGAAAAGCTTTCCCAGGACCATTTGTTGTAAAAGGGTTGGTTTCCTCGCAGAGCAATACTATGAATATGATTAAGGAGAACAGACTCCTGCAGAAAGGCAAGAGACGGGGCCGGTGCCCTGCCTTGGTTGGGTGGTCATGAGCTATGTTCCAATCTGCTGTTCCAGCCCTCTCCCCGACTCCCCCACAGCCCCAACCATCCCCAACAGGTGAGGTTGTAACTCTTGGTTCTGGGGATGCTGCAGGTGGTGGGGAGAAACATTCTTCTTGAGCCTTGTGTTGGGAGCAACTTACTGAGTTGCTCCCAACATGGGATGGTTGTAACTGCAACTGCAATTGTATTCAGCAGAACCAGCATATCAATTTATTATATTAAAATAAACTCTTCTATGTTAAGCCATTATTATTGCTCTGTCGTTAGAAGTCCCTTGCCCTTTTTTTCAAGGCAAATTGAGAGACTCACTGATAAAACAAACTCACAAAATAATATAGTAAAATTGGGGTCACAGAGACCGTACAAGCATAATAGGCACTTGCCTTGCAAGTGGCTGATGGCTGATGGGTTCAGTTCTTGGCATCCCATATGGTACCCCCCAAGTCACACAAGGACTGATCTCTGAGCACAGACAGAACTAGGAGTAAAGCCCTGAGTACTTCCAAGATGTGTACACCCAAAGGAAAATAAAGTGGATATATAAAAGATATAATGTATCCTAATGTACTGATTATAAAGTTAGGTTTGCAACTAAACTACATGTATATTGACGGAATATCAGTGGCTAAGACATTCCATTTGAGATTTACAGGAAGATGTTTACCTTTTTTAACTGGAGATTGATGTTGCTGTTGTTCATTAAGACCTTGAGTAAAGGCTTGCATGCCATTCGTCTTACACTGGTTGCGGGGAGAGGGGAAAAAAACTCTTAAATCAGGTTTTAAAATTTCAGCAATCCTTTTTTATCCCACCCAGAGACATTTTTCTACCAACTCTTAGTAAGGGAGAGAAATGTCACAGTGATGGCCACATAGTTTGTTTCACAATCCCATAAAACCTGGCAGAAAGCCGGCAGAACACAAGGGTGAGGCTGATGTCCCCTCCTGAACCCCGGAGGCTGAGAGGGTATGTTAGAGAGGAAGAGGAGGAATAGCACATTCCGTGGCAGGGCTGCACTGGCCCTGCAAGAAGGGGCTCTCCTGGGGCAAACAGCCAGCAGGGGCTGAAGGTCAGGAGTCCTACTCGAATCCCACTGTCTGAGAGTCGGGGGGTGGCCCTGCAGGGTTCCACCATGAAAAGCTGCATTTGGAAGCCTGGCTCAGAGCTCAGCTCCATCAAAGCTGTAACTGAAAATCTTGCCTCTCTGGCTCTACTCTGTGGCACTGCCTGTGAGTGGAAGTCTCCCTATAGCTGAAAACAACAACAACAACAACAAAACAGCAGTTGGGGCTGGAGCGATAGCACAGCGGGTAGGGCATTTGTCTTGCACACGGCCGACCCGGGTTCAGTTCCCAGCATCCCATAGGGTCCCCCAAGCACCACCAGGAGTGATTCCTGAGTGCAGAGCCAGAGCATTCCCTGTGCATCACTGGGTGTGACCCAAAAAGAAAAAAACAAAAAAACAGCAGTCGTGCCAATCAGGAAAAAAGTGGCAAACACTATTTATGGAACAAGAGATATGATGCCTCTCAGCAGAGACAAAGCCTTACATGTGTAACCTGACACCAGAAAAATAGTATTTGTTTTAAACAGGATCATTACTGGAGAAAAAAATAAAGACAACTTGTGCTGAGGTCCATGAAATAACAAAGCTAATTTAGGACCTTTCAAGCGCTGCACAGATTTGAGTCAAGCAAATCTGCTGAGGAAACTGCTGGTCAAATCAAGGCTCTTGAAATGTATTTCCAAAGAGTCTACGTATGCATTCCTTATTTTAAAGTGAAAAATAAAATACTGTTACCAGACTCGTTACTTATATATAAATCACTATGATAATAGAGAAAAGTTTAATGCACACCAGCCTCCACTCCCAAAATGAAAATAGAAGGTTCTATCTTATTTTTAAAACCTCAAAGACAAAAAGTAAACAAGAATAAAGACATAACCCATCAGCAGTTTATTTCTGTGATGTAAAATACCTCCTATAAAATATTTTTATTAAAAACCTTTAGAAATATGTGGGGGGGGGGGAAATTAAGAATTCTAACACGGGTGAAAGAAAACAAATTTTCCTTGAGCCGATCAAAAGTGTCCAGTGTCCACTTCCCTCGTCACAGGCCTTATAAAGACATGGTGCTGTGCTCTGTAACAATGCAAGCTGTGAGAGCAGCCATCCCCTGAGTCTCTGGATACTCATTCAAGAGCTTAAATGCATGGCACAAGAAGTCTCAGACAGATGGGGAGGACATCTGGCAACGTCCCCTCCAGGATGGGCAGCAGCTGAACTCCTGGCCTGCAGACAGGAGAGCATGCAGTGCTGAGTGTGAACCATCTGTCAGCCAGCCTGAGGTTTCCCGGGGTCCAGACACATGTCTGACCTGGTGACAAACAGTCACCTGAGCCCAATCAGGTCACAGAACCATGAAAACTCAAGTGCTGCTGCTGTCGCACTTTTCAAATATGTAGTAACTTTTTTTTTTTTTAAGTTAAAATGATGTTCCTGGAAGAAAGAACATACGCCATATGGCAGGGCTGGGGACAGTCCCTCCATATGGCCCACGGGGCGTGACAGGACACGGATACAGGCTTCTCCTTGGTGGCCTGCAGCTTCTCTGCTAATATGGTTCGGGCAGCAAATGACACTAAATATTTCTATCAAGGGCCCGAGACAGGAAACAGATTCCCATCGCTGCCATGCAGAAGCATGGATTCAGGAATAGGGATGAGGCTGAAATGCAGGAGGACAAGCCTTGAAGCTGGGGTCCGATCTCCAACACCATAAGGCCACTCCCCTGAGTACTCAGTAACCCACACACCCAACGGGTTGCCCATGGAAGGAACACCCCCATAAACAGGGTTTCACACAGAGAAATGAAGAGAGAGAATGCTGGAAATGGGTTGGATTACAATCGGATCAACTTTGGATTTCAGCAAGTTTGAAACACAACACACAAAAGCAAAAGTAGAAATGTGTTGTGTAACGCATTTACGGTGCAAGCCACAACAGAGCAAGAATGTGAAAGGATGAAAGGAGAGTCTATTAAAAAGCTGTACGAGGGCATGGAGAATTGATTTGTTGGCTGCCCGCCCTGCGTGGACAGATCTGATTCCCAACGCGTGTCCCCATCAGAACTGCTGACGGACCAGCATGGTGGACCCTGTGTAGCACCAGCTAACAGCACACACAAGACCAGCAGCCAAACAAACGGGTCTACGCAGCCACACAGAGCATTGCCTACACCCCCAAGTCCTCAGCAGTGCTTGGAGCAGCCCCTTATTTTTAAAAATTAAAAGGCCACAAATTCTAGTGAGCTTATATACACCTATATGCACACAGGTATGTAACAGGAAAAATATCGACAGCACATGTGTGTATCACATGGTTAGATGAGAAAAAAAACTGGGCAAGGAATGCCCTGCCACAGAGGCAGGGTGGGGTGGGGGGATGGGGGGTGGGAGGGATACTGGGACCCGTGGTGGTGGAGAATGGGTACTGTGGAGGGATGGGTACTTGATCGTTGTAGAATTGAAACCCAAGCACAAAAATTTGGAAGTCTACACTACAACTGTACCTCATGGTGTTTCACTAATAAAAATTAAATTTTTAAAAAAAAGAGCTATAGTGCATATTTCCTTTGCTCTGTAAGGGCTTGAGACTGATCCTAATGTTTACAAACAACTAAGCAAGGTACCCGGCAAACAATAGCCATCCAGCAGATGTTATTTTTCAGTGATTAAATACTTCATTTATTATCATTTCTAAGACTTACTCTGCTAACTCCACTCTGTAAGCACTGAGCGCTACACGGATATTCATTTTGAAAGTTGAAAGGAAATACTGCTCCTGTGAGGGAAAATAAAAAGGTAACTGTTTAAAATGTCCTTGACTTCAATGCACCAGTCAACACCCAAGACATTCCAGGCAGTTTAAAATTGTTTTCTGATAGCTCAATTATTCAGCAACTGAGACACAATGTTAGAGATTGTATACAAGTGTGGAAAGAGTTTAGAGATCAACGAACTCAAATCCATAAATCATGACTACATGACAAATTCATAAGATATGACCTTAAAAATAAGTTAAGCAGTACAGAGAAAATACTAGGGGAGTAGACTTTGGGGTTGGCAGAGCTTCACAGGAGAAAGTAATTTAATCTGTGTGTTTTTAAAAAAAATATGAAGAGATTCCTTTGGAAACACAAGCTGTCTAGAGAGTATGGGGAAGAAAAAAGGTTAATTAAGATCAAAATTAATTTCTGATTTAATAAAATGTTCTACCAAATGAAAACCACGCCTCACTGGATTTGAAAAAAATAAAATTAAATTAGAGTTCAGGGGCTGGAACGATCTCACAGCGGGTAAGGTGTTTGCCTTGCAAGTGGCCAGCCCGGGTTCAATTCCCAGCATCCCATATGGTCCCCTGAGCACCACCAGGAGTAATTCCTGAGTGCAGAGTTAGAAGTAAACCCTGAGCATCACTTGGTGTGACCCAAAAAGCAAAATAAATCAATAAATAAAATAAATTAGAGATCATCAGGGTACTTGCTCACCACCGTTTATGCTTGTGACATCCTTAGAGGTAAAGATCAATGAAAAACAGGAGGTAAGAGAAGAGTAATTTACACAGGCTAGTTCAAGATAAAATTTTATCCCTTTAGGATAAAATCAGAGGCGTTACACAACTGCTTCTTCAGTGAAGTTTTAGACGAGAGGATCAGCGCCAATAAGATATGGTGCAGTCCAAATAAAGGGTGTTGGGAAGATCCACCCAGGATGGGAGATGCATGCTGAAAGTAGACTATAGACTGAACATGACTGCCACTCAATGCCTCTCTTGCAAACCACAGGACCCAAAAGGAGAGACAGAGAGAACAAAAGGGAATGCCCTGCCACAGAGGCAGGGTGGGATGGGGGGGTTGGGGGGTGGCAGAGATACTAGGATTAGTGGTGGTGGAGAATGGGCACTGGTAGAGGGATGGGTAATTCGATCACTGTATAACTGAAACCCAAGTACAAAAATCTATAAGTCTACAACTGTACCTCATGGTGTTTCACTAATAAAAATTAAATAAATAAATAAATATTAAATTAAAAAAATATATGGTGCAGAAAACCCTTCATTTGTCTAGCCTAAATCACAGCTCACTACCTCCACTACCCAGCTGCCACCACACTCCAGGACGCTTTCCGGACCTGCGTGGCCGCAAAGTGGCCACGCAACACATCATAAGACACTAAATACCCATCTTCCGGAATTGCCGTACCATATTTGATAGGGTTCAAATATGGTAACACCTACGAGGGCGATTAGAGGTCGCCCCAAAAGCCTCTATCCCTCTCGGAAAGACTGGCAAGCTACCGAGAGTATTCCGCCCGCACGGAAGAGCCTGGCAAGCTATCCGTTGTGTATTCAATATGCCAAAACAAGTAACTACAATGGGTCTCATTTGGAGACGTTACTGGCACCCGCTCGAGCAAATGGATGACTAACGGGAAGTTAAGTGATTAAGTGATGAGTGAAATCACAGCCACTTCCAGAGGAGACATGACAAGTGGAGATCATCTTTCTTGAATCTGAGTGGAAAACAATGCTGGATTGAGGAATTGGCATCATTCCTATTTTTTCCTGCTTCATCTTTATACCCAATAAATGGTCTGGTTTTTGCTTTTTATAAGAAGACAGAGGAACAGCAGGTTAAGGAGAATTTAAATGGTTATATGGATATCACTTAATTAAAACACCAAAAGCACTGTGCAATAATAAACAGAATGAAAGGATGAATGCTCTAGTTCGGGAGTTAAATACCAAGTATTTGTACAAAAGGATTTTGTTTTATGGGGGAAAAAATAACTTTAGAATTTGTTCATTTGGGCTTTCTGAAATTAGATTTTCAGAAGTCTCAGAATTACATTTTTTAAGGTTCCAGCCCAAGACCCTAATCAGTAAGTAATGTTCTGCCCTTACACATCATTTTTTTTCTGGCATTAAGTATATCTCTAATAAGGCTAATTCTCTCTGTGTCATGATTGCTCTGCAGTGATTATAATTACAGGGCACAATTTGTACTCACTTTAAAAATGAGACATAAAAAAGTGCAAAGGGGCCAGAGTGACAGGACAGTGGCACAGTGGGCATTCTTTGCATGCGTCTGACCCAGGCTGGATCCCCAGGACACCCTCTATATGGTCTCCCAAGCCCCATCAAGTACTGCTCCTGAGGGCAGTACCAGAAGTAAGCTCCTAGCATCACAGGGTACCCCAACATACATACACACACACACACACACACAAACACACACACTCTTACTCTCAGTCAAGACCTTTGCTTCCATTGTCCCAGACTGTGAACTGGTAGCCTATTAAGAATCCTTTTCTGGGGATGGAGAGTTAGTCTAGGGGTTCAAGTTATCTGACTTATACTCAGCCCCAGTTCAATGCCTAGAACTACATAGGATCCACAAGTCATGCCAGGAGTGATCCCTGAGCATATAGCCAAGAGCAAGCCCTGAGCACCACCAGGTATGGCCCAGAAACCAATAAATAAATAAATAAATAAATAAATACCAGCAACAATTTAAAAAAGAATCCTTGGGGCCAGAGAGGTAGGACAGTGGCTATGGCACTTGCCCAGTACACAAATGACCTGGGTTTAACTCCCAGCACCTCCTCTGGTCCCCAAGCCCCGCCAGGAGTGACCTCTGCGCACAGAGACAGTATTAAGCTCTGAGCACAGCCAAGACCAAAAATAATTTAAAAGTATATAAAACAGAATCCTTTTCTGAATGCAAACCTCAGTAAGCACTGAGGGCTAACATGTGTACAGGACAGCAAAGCGTTTACGTGGCCTTGGTCTTAGGGATACCAAGAAGAATCACAGAGGAAAGGAGAGAGGTTATTGTTGTTTTATTGTTGTTTTCTTTTTTTTTTTTTTGAGGACCATTTTTTGGGGTGAAACTCTGAAGTTCTTCAAATAGAGATCATTATTCTTCATTATTTATGTGCATAGCGACCATCAGCATTCTTTCATTCAGCTCGGCTCTAATTAGTCACTAACCTAGTCCTAGTTAGAGAGAGATAGCCCAGGTTACGAGGTTACTCACCAGGGGGAGAAGCCAGATGACGAACAGGTCTTGCAGGTTGAAGCGGTTTACCAATAAGTTTTTTGGTTTCCATTATCACAAAGACCTTGAGGTTCCATACTTCAAGAAAGGGGAAAATTTTAAAAATAAATAAATAAAACAGGTTTCTCTTTAGAACAACATCATCAGGATGCCTTAATGTCATGATTATTTATTGTCTATTTATGAGTTAGGGTAGAAAACCACTACAAAAAAGTAGAATATGGGGTCAGAGGGATAGTCCAGTGGGGAGAGCATTTGCCTTGTACAAGGCTGACCTAGGTTCAAACCCCGGCAACCCATAGGGTCCTCTGAGCACTGCCAGGAGTAATTTCTGAGTGCTGAGACAGGAGTAACCCCTGAGCACCATTGGGTGTGAACAAAAAAAAAAAAACAGCAACAAAAAGCAGCATGTGGTATGCCTTGAACATAAATATAAGATCCTATGCCTGACATGCCTATTTAGAATCAGAGTTGAACATTCCCTCTTTAAAACAGTTCCCTAAGTATCTCTGATATCCTTCTCTTATGGCCTTTTCTTTTAGCTCATCCACTTGTTAGTAGTTGTGGTTACTATTATTATTAATATTATTATCGGGCTGGAGCGATAGCACAGCGGTAGGGCATTTGCCTTGCGTGCAGCCAGCCTGGCCGAGCCGGGTTCGATTCCTCCGCCCCTCTCAGAAAGCCCGACAAGCTACCGAGAGTATCTCGCCCGCACGACAAAGCCTGGCAAGCTACCCGTGACGTATTCTATATTCAAACACAGTAACAAAAAGTCTCACAATGGAGATGTACTGGGCGCACTCGAGCAAATTGATGAACAACGGGAGGACAGTGTTTTTGTTTTTAATATTATTAGAATTAATTTGGCAGTGTGGCTCCCAACAGCTCTATAATACTGAGTCTGCCTGCATGCTCTCCACCACTCTCCACCAGCAGGATCTCAGCCCTCTCCCCACTTCCTACATCGCTGTCCTCTGGTGTCTTCTAGGACCTTCTTTCCCTTAGGGACTACCCTATTTCTTGCTTTGGTTCTTTATATTCCCCAGGTGAACGTCATCATTCGGTACCTTTTCCTATCTTTTTTGTCATTGTTTTTTTCTTTTGTTTTGGGACCTCAATGAGAGATGCTCAGGGGTTCCTCCTGAGCTCTGCACTCAGGAATCACTCCTGGCGGAGCTCAAGGAACCATCTGGGATGCCGGGGATCAAACCGGGGTTGGCCACATGCAAGGCAAGTGCCCTACCTGCTGTACTACCTCTCGGGCCCTTTTTTCCTTTTGACTCACTTTACTTTGGTGTGATACTCTCTACCTCCATCCTGGTTCCAGCCCACAGCATGATTTCATTATTTTTTAAAGAGATGTGATATTTTACTAGGCAGATATCATTTCCTTTGGTAATTCCTATTTTTGTCTCCAACTAAATGTAGAAATCCTTCTGTCTCCGGCTTTGAACCTCTTAGCTAAACCTCAACTTCTCTCACGAACACGGCTACTTACCGACCTGAAAATTCCACCACAATTTATACATCCAGCTCCTTTTCTAAAACCAGTTCATTTTTAAATTGCCTAAAAATATTTCAGTTAATATCTCATCACAGAGGCCTCAAATGCTATATATATATCCAAGATCATATTAAACGGCTCTGAAAGAAAAAAAAAGCCCTACTCCTGATTTTCTTAGTTTTCACACTCCAGCTTTTCTTAAAGAAACCTTCAACTTGGTGGCAAAAAATTGCACCCTGCCACAATCAGTATCCAGTTCCTGACCATCTACTACTTCCAAAAGACCTCGTGAATTTTTTTCTCATTCTTGTCACTAGATTTTTAGTTTCACAGCAGTTCTTTATTCATCTCTGGGACCACTCCAAGATATAAACATCCCCTTCTCCCCTTTGCTCCCAGCAAATATGCCCACCGCATGACACTTAGAGAACACAGTGCTGTAAACTATAATGGCTGGCTTCTTTTCCGTAAGAATTAAAATTGAAATTTCTTTAAATGAAGGACCTAGACTGGATACAAAGTAGATGCAAATCAAACATTTGATGAATGGGTACATTCAGTTCTTTCTTTTTTTCTTTCCAAACTATGATCCTTTCATAAAAATAATTCTATCTTTGAAAAAAAATTAGAGAGATAATACAGTGTACAGGGCACCTACCTGGCACACAGCAAACCCAAGGTTCTATTTCTGGCACCACACATGGTCCCCCAAGCCCCACTGGAGTGACCCCAGAACATACATCCAGAGTCAGCCCTGAGCATCCCACCATTCCCCTAAAAATTTCACTGTTGGGGCAGAAGAAACAGTACCAAGGTTAAGTGCTTCCTAGCCCACTGCTGTGGCCACACTCCGATTCGATTTTAAGATATGTCTATGGGCCCTGCTCACTGCCAGGAATGGCCCCCACCCCTTCAAATAGCTCATTATAGTCCAGGATATAGCTCAGAGTTCAACTGCATTTGAAGCTCTGGGCTCCATCCCCAGCACTGAAAAATAAGCAACAGAAACACCTTAGTTCCCCATCACCCCAGCATCCTTACGTCTGAAATGGTCAGAAGCCTCTTTCTTCAGATGGCCAACCCACGTGCATCTTATATGACCCAACGCCCCAGCACCGCCAGGAGAAAGTCTGAGTATTACCACATGTGGCACCAAAATTTTTAAAAAAATTAAGTTTCCTTTTGTCTTTTTTTTAATTTGCTTTAGGGCACCAGCTGGCAGTGCTCAGTGATTACTCCGGTGCTGCCTGGGGGACCGTTGCCTACCATGCCAGGAACTGAACTGGGCTCAGCATCATGCCAGGTGACCCTTAACCCCTATTCTAGCTCTCTGACCCCTTAAAATATTGTTTGAAACTAAATTTCTTTTTCATTTGTGTATGGCTATATATACATATGTAATACGTATATATGTGAGTATATGCAAATGTAATATTTATATATGTATACATGTTCAGGGTCACATAAAAAATTCTCATGAAACTGGAGCAATTGTATATGGGAAGGGCTATTGTTTGCACACAACTGACCCAGGTTAAATCCCCAGCTTCCCATATGGTCCTCTGAGCACCACCAGAAGACATCGCTGAGCACAGAGCAAGGAGTCACCCCTGAGCACCCCCAGGTGTGGCCCAAAACACCCTCCAAAATTCTCAGGAGCAAGAACGAGGAGGAGGGAGGAGAAGGAAAGGGAGAGGGAGGCAGGGAGGTGGGGAGACAAGGGGGGGTGGAAGAAAGAGATAGAGGATGGGACCCCTGCCATGTGGGGGCGGGGGGTGGGGGATAGTGGAAGGGAAACTGGGGTTACTGGTGGTGGGAAGTGACACTGACGGAGGGATGGGTGTTGGAACACTGTATGAGTGAAACCCAACCATGAACAGCTTTGTAATCGGCTATCTCACAGTGGGCTGGAGTGATAGCACAGCGATAGGGCGTTTGCCTTGCGCGCAGCCAACATGGCCAACCCGAGTTCAATTCCTCCGTCCCTCTCAGAGAGCCCGGCAAGCTACCGAGAGTATCTCGCCCGCACAGCAGAGCCTGGCAAGCTCCCCGTGACGTATTCGATATGCCAAGCACAGTAACAATATTTAAAATAAATAAATAAATAAAGATTCTAAAAGTTTTTACTTTTTTTAATTTTTAAAAATATTTAAATTCTCTGGGGCTGGAGCAATAGCACAGCGGGTAGGGCGTTTGCCTTGCACGCGGCTGACCCGAGTTCGATTCCCAGCATCCCATATAGTCCCCTGAGCACCGCCAGGGGTGATTCCTGAGCGCAGAGCCAGGAGTAACCCCTGTGCATCGCCAGGTGTGACCCAAAAAGCAAAAAAAAAAAATTAAAATTCTCAGTAAAAATGGGCCATAGGTATGACAGTGGGAAGCGTATGACGGTATAAATAGTATTAAATAATGCCCTCCCCACCCCCGCTTAGGTTTTTTGTTTTGCCACACCTGGCTGTGCTAAGGGCTTACCCTTGGTTCTGTCCTCAGGAATTACTCCTGAAAGTGCTTCAAGGGCCCATATATGGTGCCAGGGATTGAACCCAGGTGAGCTGCATGAAAAGTAAGTTCCGTACTCACCATAAAATCTTCCCCAGCCTCTATATATCCCCACACCCCTTCCTTGTAGCTCCAAAGAAATACATTCATGTATTTAAAAAATATGCCTTTGGACACAATTTTAATGTTTTATCATAAATTTATGAATAATCTCTTGAAATGAGCAATGTAGCTAAGAAATTAGTTATTTTTCTGGAAGTTTGCAGAAAAGCAAGCTGGCATTCCAAGTTAACATCTATCTGCCTTTGTAATGCCGCTCCCTGGTACTTCAGCACAGCTGTTAACCTGCAGGGCCAGGAGTGTGGGAGGCTTACAGGAGGGCTGCAGGCACTGCATCATGGAAGGAATCCTGTCCCAGCACACAAGGTTCTCTGCATGGGGCCAGGAGTAGCCCTCTACAGCCCATATCCCCAAAATTCATTCTAAAAACATGCTGCTACTACTGACAATATAATTTTTATGTAGGGCGTTTGCCTTGCACGTGGCCAGCCAGGCCGGCCCGAGTTCGATTCCTCCGCCCCTCTCGGAGAGCCTGGCAAGCTACCGAGAGTATCTCGCCCACATAGCAGAGCCTGGCAAGCTCCCCATGACGTATTCAACATGCCAAACACAGTCACAACAAGTCTCACAATGATGGAGATGTTACAGGGTGCGCTCGAGCAAAATTGATGAACAACCGGAGGACAGTGCTACAGTGCTACCATAGAAAAAAAAAAAACATTTCAAATATTTATTTTTTACTTTCTATGTGGAAGGGAATGTTTAAAATAAAGGCCAACACATATATAGCTTTAACGTATATTGTTCACACATTTTGTGGAGCAATAGCACAGCGGGTCGGGCGTTTGCCTTGCATGCGGCCGACCTGGGACCCAGGTTCAATTCCTCCCCTTCTTGGAGAGCCCAGCAAGCTACAGAGAGTATCTCGCCCACACAGCAAAGCCTGGCAAGCTACCCGTGATGAATTCAATATGCCAAAAGACACAGTAACAACAAGTCTCACAGTGGAGACGTTACTGGTCCCAACCGCGAGCAAATCGATGAACAACGGGAGGACCGTGCTACAATGCTATAGTGTTCACATTTTGAATTAAGATTCTAATACTGGGTTAAATAGTAACTTTCCATCCTGCTTCCCATATTTAAGCAGCACATCAGAATACAACAGAGTCCAACAGCCAAACTGTCCTCACTCAGCTGAAACCACACCGCAAAGCTCGGAGGTGTTTTCTAGTTGCTGAGCAGTACAAATTCACAATCTAGGGATTTTCCAGAGTTAGGGAGTTACAGAACAATTCTGTGACTTTTCAGAATAATAAATAAATAAAACATAAAATATCTTTTATTTACCACCAACTATTTTCAATCTGTAGTAAGAAAACTAAAGTGTGTGTTTCGGGGCAGGGGGTGGTTGGAGAGATAGTGCGGGGCACTTGCCTTGCATGTTTGTGACCTGGGTTCGATACCATCACCGGCACTTCAGGAGTGATAGCCAAGCACAGAGCCCCGAGCTCAGTTGAGTATAGCCCCCCACCCCAGAAAACAAAACAAACAATAAAATGTAAAGCAAAAGTTGGAGATAAAAATCCTCATCAATCAAGGAGACTAAAATAAGGAAAAGAATAAAGATAAGAAAAAAGGATAAAGAAACTATGGTATATCTACACAATGGAATACTATACAACTACCAGGAAAAAAAAATAAGGTCATGAAATCTGCTTATAAATGGATGGACACGGAGAGTATCATGCTGAGTGAAATGAGTCAGAAGAAGAGGTATAGGAATAGGATGATTGCACTCATTTTGGGGATATAAAAAAAAACATAGTATGAGACTAATATCCTAGGACAGTAGAAAAGGGGTCCAGGAGTACTGGTCCATGGTTGGAAGCTTACTACAACTGGGTGAGCAGTGAAGAGCAGTTAGGATAGACAAGGGACCATTCTGACAATAATAGTTGAAAATGATCACTTTGACAAGAAATGAGTGCTAAGAGTAGGTATCACGGTCACGGTTCTCCCGTTGTTCACTGATTTGCTTGAGCGGGCCCAGTAACGTCTCCACCGTGAGACTTGTTACTGTGTTTGGCATATCGAATACATCAGGGGGAGCTTGCCAGGCTTTGCCATGAGGGAAAGACACTCTCGGTAGCTTGCCGGGCTCTCTGAGATGGGCGGAGGAATCAAAGGCTATACAGTAGTCTATTTAATAGGGTTTTTTTTTTCTTTTAAATTAACAGACGCTACATAGAGACACCGCCTCACAGGTACTAACATTATCAAGAATAATTTTGGGGTCACAATACATACTACATAACACCACCATGTATGAATGAAACATCATTAATGAAAAAAATGTATTCACAACAAAGAATTACTGTCATTCTATGCATAGGAGTATAGTCTATAAAGGACAGCACTCTAAAAGCCTAAGCCTTACTCTCAGTTTAGGTTGAAAAATAGAACTATTCAGTTCATGAAATAATTTGGTCTTAAACTATAATGCCTGCTTCACTTACTCACATTTTTAAAGTGTACTACAAAAGTTTTTCACACAAAAATAAAGTACAAAGATGAACTAAAAATGCTCCAAAGGATTTATATGAAGCTACTGGAAACTATCTTTAAAAAGTATATGAGATAAGAGAAGGAACACATGGAGGGTGCGGGATCCCGGAGGAAAAGAAAAAAGAAAAAACAGGTTCCAAAAAGAGCCGAGAGCACCGGGAAGTTCCAGATGGAGTAGGCGCCGCATCCCGCCTCCCCCAGATGGAACCCTGGTGACCAGAAGCCTCTACAAACACAGCTCGAGTATGCGGGAACGAGGACTTTTTCTCAAATCTGCCGGACTACACCTCCCAGGTAACCTCTGATTCCGGAAGTCACGCCCACAGCCCGCCCCCCAGCGCCATCTTTGAAGCGTTCAGAATAAGAGAAGGAACACATGGAGGGTGCGGGATCCCGGAGGAAAAGAAAAAAGAAAAAACAGGTTCCAAAAAGAGCCGAGAGCACCGGCAAGTTCCAGATGGAGTAGGCGCCGCATCCCGCCTCCCCCAGATGGAACCCTGGTGACCAGAAGCCTCTACAAACACAGCTCGAGTATGCAGGAACGAGGACTTTTTCTCAAATCTGCCGGACTACACCTCCCAGGTAACCTCTGATCCCGGAAGTCATGCCCACAGCCCGCCCCCCAGCGCCATCTTTGAAACGTTCAGAATAAGAGAAGGAACATCTCTCTATATACAAAGTGATCAATGAGAAGTAAACCACCCAATCTTTCTCCCTGAAAATCAGTTAAGTTTGGAGCATGGCCACAGCCCCAGAAACACAAGGACTTAATGCAGAAACTAGCAGCTTAGAGCAGAAAAGTGAACGGACGATGCGTTAACCCAGGCCATCATTTCTGCCCAGAGGGGAAAAGGGTGTTGCCCCATTCGCCCTCTCTTCTCTGGAAAGAAGGATGGCGGCCGCATGGGAGCCTTGTGGACAGCAGGTATGAGCCGGGGGTGTGGGGGCAACTAAAACCTCATGGGAAGGGGGGCGTTCCGGTCCGTCCTTCACGCCCTACCGAGGTCACCAGTTGCCCCCCACGAGCGGCTCTCCAGCACGGCCACAGCCCCAGAAGCACAAGGGCTTAATGCAGAACCCAGCAGCTTGGAGCAGAAAAGTGAAAGGACTATGCGTTAATCCAGGCAATCATTTCTGCCCAGAGGGGAAAGGGTGTTGCTCCCTTCCGCCCTCCTCCCTCTGGAAAGAAAGATGGCGGCCACATGGGAGCCTTGTGGACAGCAGGTATGAGCCGGGGGTGTGGGGGCGACTAAAACCTCATGGGAAGAGGGGCGTTCTGGTCCGTCCTTCACGCCCTACCGAGGTCACCAGTTGCCCCCCACGAGCGGCTCCCCAGCACGGCCACAGTCCCAGAAGCACAAGGACTTAATGCAGAACCCAGCAGCTTGGAGCAGAAAAGTGAAAGGACTATGCGTTAATCCAGGCCATCAAGTCTGCCGGAGGGGAAAGGGTGTTGCCCCATTCGCCCTCTCTTCTCTGGAAAGAAGGATGGCGGCCGCATGGGAGCCTTGTGGACAGCAGGTATGAGCCGGGGGTGTGGGGGCGACTAAAACCTCATGGGAAGGGGGGCGTTCCGGTCCGTCCTTCACGCCCTACCGAGGTCACCAGTTGCCCCCCACGAACGGCTCTCCAGCACGGCCACAGCCCCAGAAGCACAAGGGCTTAATGCAGAACCCAGCAGCTTGGAGCAGAAAAGTGAAAGGACTATGCGTTAATCCAGGCAATCATTTCTGCCCAGAGGGGAAAGGGTGTTGCTCCCTTCCGCCCTCCTCCCTCTGGAAAGAAAGATGGCGGCCACATGGGGGCCTTGTGGACAGCAGATATGAGCCGGGGGTGTGGGGGCGACTAAAACCTCATGGGAAGGGGGGCGTTCTGGTCCGTCCTTCACGCCCTACCGAGGTCACCAGTTGCCCCCCACGAGCGGCTCTCCAGCACAGCCACGGCCCCAGAAGCACAAGGACTTAATGCAGAACCCAGCAGCTTGGAGCAGAAAAGTGAACGGACTATGCATTGATCCAGGCCATCAAGTCTGCCGGAGGGGAAAGGGTGTTGCCCCATTCGCCCTCTCCTCTCTGGAAAGAAAGATGGCGGCCACATGGGAGCCTTGTGGACAGCAGGTATGAGCCGGGAGTGTGGGGGCGACTAAAACCTCATGGGAAGGGGGGCGTTTCGGTCCGCCCTTCACGCCCTACCGAGGCCACCAGTTGCCCCCACGAGCGGCTCTCCAGCATGGCCACAGCCCCAGAAGCACAAGGACTTAATGCAGAACCCGGCAGCTTGGAGCAGAAAAGTGAAAGGACTATGCGTTGATCCAGGCAATCATTTCTGCCCAGAGGGGAAAGGGTGTTGCTCCCTTCCGCCCTCCTCCCTCTGGAAAGAAAGATGGCGGCCACATGGGAGCCTTGTGGACAGCAGGTATGAGCCGGGGGTGTGGGGGCGACTAAAACCTCATGGGAAGGGGGGCGTTCTGGTCCGTCCTTCACGCCCTACCGAGGTCACCAGTTGCCCCCCGCGAGCGGCTCTCCAGCACGGCCACGGCCCCAGAAGCACAAGGACTTAATGCAGAACCCAGCAGCTTGGAGCAGAAAAGTGAACGGACTCTGCATTGATCCAGGCCATCAAGTCTGCCGGAGGGGAAAGGGTGTTGCCCCATTCGCCCTCTCCTCTTTGGAAAGAAAGATGGCGGCCACATGGGAGCCTTGTGGACAGCAGGTATGAGCCGGGAGTGTGGGGGCGACTAAAACCTCATGGGAAGGGGGGCGTTTCGGTCCGCCCTTCACGCCCTACCGAGGCCACCGGTTGCCCCCCCGCGAGTGGCTCTCCAGCACGGCCAGGACTCCAGAACACAGAAACCAATTTCTTAACTATCTGACTTTCAGTAGAAATACTTCCAGGGTCAATAGGTAAAAGAGCAGAAATCCAAAACCAACATTTAATTCTTGAACCCAGCCGTAGAAAGCAAATCACTTCACAATGCTTTTTCAGCATGTCTGATTTGGGGGGGGGGGGGTAAACTCTAAATAATAGTGGTGAATCTTTTATTGAAACAATGAATCTAATCAAAGCAGATAGAGTGTTAACTAGAATTCATCTGCTTCACAGGGACGGGGAGGGGTGGAGGGTGGGGTTTTATTGGGGTTCTTCATGGTAAAAAATAAGTATTGGTAAAGGGAAATGTGTTTGATATTTGCATGACTGAGACATAAACCTGAAAGCTTTGTAACCTTTCCCACAGTGATTCAATAAATAAATAAAAAAAAAAATAAAAAATAAAAAAATAAATAAAATAAAAAAAAAAAAAGTATATGATCTGCTACGAAGGACAGATGCATAAGAAACAGAATTCTATCTACAACAGAGGGTCGCATGGAATGGGTGCATCGTCCAAGCTGGGAGACAGCACCCATGGCTGAAATCCCACCCCAAATGGTCTGGACCCCTGGAATCCACTCCCAAGCATCAATCGAAGAATATCCCCCAACCACTACTGGCTGTGGCTCCCAAGACAAACAGAAAATTAGATGTACAGTTTTTTGATATAGTTTTGCCTCATTGTGTCAAAAATTTCATTGTGTTAACATAGCACTGTAGCACTGTCCTCCCATTCATCGATTTGCTCAAGCGGGCACCAGTACCATCTCCATTGTGAGACTTGTTACTGTTTTTGACACACTGAATACACCATGGGGAACTTGCCAGTTCTGCCGTACGGGTGGGGATACTCTCCGTACCTTGCCGAGATCTCCTAGAGGGATGGAGGAATCAAACCCGGGCCGGCTGCATACAAGACAAACACCCTACCCGCTCTGTTTTCACTCCAGCCCATTTGTGTTAATATATGCTCAGAAAATGTGGCTGAGAAAAGGTGCTTTTTATTCTCTTCAAAGGCTAAGTAGAATCTAGGTGTGCAAGACAGAAAACCTAAATGCAGTTGCTATTCTAAATCTAGCAATACTGAATATATCTCAGGTTCCTTTTCTGTTTTTATATAACTGGATATGAACCCATTCACCAAATAATAGTAGCACTGTTGTCCCGTTGTTCATCGATTTGCTCAAGCAGGCACCAGTAACATCTCCATTGTGAGATTTGCTGTTACTGTTTTTGGCATATCCAATACACCATGGGGAGCTTGCCAGGCTCTGCTATATGGGCGGGATACTCTCGGTAGCTTGCCAGGCTCTCCGAGAGGGGAGAAGGAATCAAACCCGGGCTGGCTGCGTGCAAGGCCAACACCCTACCCGCTGTGCTATGCACCAAATAATAATGAAATTATAAACTAACCTAGAATTTTCTACCACAGAACAATAAGAACCCATACAAATCAAACTGGGCCCAGTCATATTACATAATATCTTTTCTCTATTTATTTGTTGTTAAAACTCCATTTCTTGGGGCTAGAAAGGTAGTACAGAGGGTAGGGCACTTGCCTTGCAGCCCACCTGGGTCCAGAAGATTCCACAAGCCTGCCAGGTTGTGATCCTTGAGAGCCGAGCCAGGAATTAGCCCTGTGCACAATCAAGTGAGGCCCCCTAACCAAAAATAGCAAAAAAATAATAATAACCTCCAGTTCTGAGCTCCTATTATGTGCTTAATGCATTGCACATGTTTACTTCCAAATTTTGAGCTATACACTGTTGAAGAAAATTATGTCACTTCACAAATGAAAAGGCTGATGTTGAGAGAATTTTGAAATGGTCAGGAGCCAGCTCTGTGTTCTGAAGCAACTGCCTCGCCAAAGTGAGTCCACAGGTTTGATCCCTGGAGTTGCCAGCCCACGCTGAACTCAGGTCTGGGTCTCTGCTGCACTGTCCCAAAGGATGCAAGCAAGCACTGCAGCCAAAATTTTGCAAACACTGCAGCTAAAGGTTGTGAACCCCAGCGAACACAGAGATCAAAAGGATGTATGGGCAGTGTGGCCACACCGTCTTCCCAGTCCAAAAGAGCAGCCACCAGCTATGACAAGTGCCTCTAACAGTGGGCAACCCCCAGGGAGCTCTAGGACAGAATACACAGATAGGGAAACCCCAATTAGCATTACAACAACATCAACAGAGAGATGGGAAGGAGGAATCTCTTATTTAGAAGAAAGGCTATTATGGGGCCAGAGATAAGAATAGAACTGGTAAAGTACTTGCCTTGCACTCATCGGACCCAGGTTCAATCCCCGGCATCCCATGTGAACCCCAAGCACTACCAGGAGAGATTCCTGAGTGCAGAGCCAGAAGGAACCCTTGAGCATCACCATGTGTGGCCTCCAAACCCAAATAAGTAAATAAATATATAAATGAAAGGAAATTAAAAGACTGTGCTACAGTTCATTTGGTTAAAATGTCAGGAATTGGGGTTTGACTACAACGTCTCAGCAGGCCCAAGTTCCAAAGGCCTGTGACTCTTCTTGTGGCAACTGCTCTCACGAGTTTTGCCTTGCACGTGGCCATTCCGGGTTCAATCCCAGCATCCCATATGGTCCCCCCCAGCACCGCCAGGGTTAATTCCTAAGTGCAGAGCCAGGAGTAACCCCTGAGCATCGCAGGGTGTGGCAAAAAACATAAAACAAAAGTTGGCAAGTGACAAGAATTTCCATTTGCAGAAAATGTTTCTTAAAAACAAAAAATAAATTATGAATTAGCATGTAACTCTCAATCTGTAATGGAACAGAGTCTTAATCATAGATGACAACATAAGAAACATAATATGTAATATGTATTATTATATATAATACAGTAAGAATGTCCTCTATTCTTATTGTAAAACCCAGCTCCCGGAAGAGAACAGCACAGAGTCTCCCGCCCCCGTGCCTGGCTGTCCTCGCCGGGGGCCCCTTGGAGGGGGGGCGGGTTGAGTTTCCCTCCCCGAACCCAGCAGAGCTCCGGCAGCCGAAGACCTCCAGAACCAGCCACCACCATGCTGAGACCACTCTCCACATGCATGAAGGTACCGGCAGAGGAACAAAGGCATGCGGGTCCTGGGGCTGAGATCTCCAAGCCTGCTCAGATCGGGGCTAAGCATCCTCCACCCAGATCCTCCATCTTCCAGTAGGCAGACGCCACACCCACCAACTGGCCCCCTGGCGCCATGTAATCCCATCAACGGCCAAGACCCAGAGACTATAAAACCAGCTCTCCGAAGCACGCGGCCGCATTTGCAGCCGTGCTACATCTTATGTTTCATTCTTACTTTGCACAACCTGGCAGGCTACTGAATGTTACCTGCCCACATGGCAGAGTCTGGTAAACTCCCCGTGGCATACCCAATATGCCAAATACCAGTAACAATGATGGGTCTCATTCTCCTAACCCTGAAAGAGCCTTGAATATGGCACTTTTTAAAATATCTCAGGGCTAGGAGGAAGGAGACATTACTGGGGCAATCGTTGCTCAAGGCAATCGACGAACAACAGGATGATCGTGATCGTCCTCTATTTAGAAGTTGGGTATTAGTCTTTGCTAACTCAGATTCTAGATTTTATTAGAATGTGCCATTGCACTGCTGCCGTTAATGATGTCTAAAATTTCAGGTAAGTGAAAAGGCAAGACACTTATCTGCTTCACATCTATCTCCCACAGAACCAGGTAAGCTTTGATCTCAATTTTCAACTTCAAACTATTACTTTTGCAAAGTTAGAATGCCTTGGAACCAAAGGCTGCCTATAGACCAAAAAACGTCCAGACTAAAGAGAGAGAGAACAAAAGGGAATGTCCTGCCACAGGGATGGGGCGGGATGTGGGGGGTGGGGATTCTGGGAACATTCTTCCACACAGTGCAAGAATGGGCACTGGTGGAGGGATGAGTACTCAATCATTGTATAACTGAAACCCAAGCACAAAAATTTTTAAGTCTACAACTGTACCTCATGGTGTTTCACTAATAAAAATTAAAAAAAAACTCAAAAAAAAAGAAGCAACAGAAAGAATATAAAGAGGAGGAAGGTGATAATGACAGAATGACAGGAAATGAGTTCAGATCCCACAAACACAAAGTCAGGGAAAAAATGGAAATCTAACATATTAAAGGTCATAAGAGAAGTCTGTCCAAAGGACCAAACATGATGGCCTCTCGGTACCTGTATTGCAAACAATAATGCCCAAAATAGAAAGTAAGCATGTGTATGTGTGCGTGTATGTGTGTGTGTGTGTGTGTGTGTGTGTATTTATATGGGGTTATGTATCATAAGGGTCCATCTACTCAAGAAAGACATGAAAATGGAGCTCCTTGGGAGTTACAGATGAAAATGCAGCTTTTACCTTTAGAGACCACTAGCAGAAATGAAGAAATAGGAAGTAGCATAAATTTGAGGGTTTTTTTTTTAATGTGAGGTGAGGTAAATGAAGTGAGTTGCGGTTAATCTCTTAAATCAAAATTTCTCATGTTAATTTTTTCACTTAACTCTTTTGGTCTTGACTATTGACACAGATTGTAATTAGGTATGAAATTTAATTTTCAGGAAAAGTATAAAATATTATTTTCTGTTTTCATCTGGGGCTGGAGTGATAGCACAGCGGGTAAGGCTTGCACTCTGCGACCCAGGTTTGATTCCTCTGCCCCTCTTGGAGAGCCTGGCCAGCTTTGGAGAGTATCTTGCCCACATGGCAACTCCCCGTGACATATTCGATATGCCAAACACAGTAACAACAAGTCTCACAATTTGTTGAGATGTTACTGGTGCCTGCTAGAGCCAATGAATAAATAACTGGAGGGCAGTGACAGAAAGAAGGAAAGCGCCTGCCACAGAGGTAGGGTGTGGGGTGGGGTAGGGGTGGGGAGAGGGATACTGGGGACATTGGTGGTGCATAATGTACACTGGTGGCGGGATGGGTGTGCCATCATTGTATGACTGAAAAACCAGGAAAGCTTTGTAATTGTATTTATGGCGCTCAATTATTTTTAAAAAGGTGGGGGAGGGTCTGGAGCTATAGTCCAGCAGGGAGGGCATTGCCTTGCATGTGCCCACCCGGGTTTGATCCCATCCCCGGAGAACCACCAGGAGTAAATCCTGAGTGCAGAGACGGGTGTGACCCAAACATCAAATAATAATAATAATAATAATAATTAAATTAATTTAAAAAGGGGGTAGAGAATTCTATCACACTTTCCAATTCGTGCCTTTTCTTCCCAACAGCTTTTCAAAATACAAACACAACACTGGGCTTGCATTCAAGAACAGGGGCTTGCACGAGTGGAGCTGAAGCGATGTCCTTTGGGGGGCCGTGGGGGCTCCCTAAACACGCGCCCTCCGATGACACGACACACTCGAGACCTTAGTCAACACGTCCATTCATTCATTCGCGACCCCCAACCCCTGCCAGGCCTTGGTAGACCAGGGGGTCGCGGGGGCGCGGGCAGGAGCATCCTCTCAGCTCTTCCCCAGGGCGTCCCCCCGCAGCGCGTCCTCTGGTCTCCCCGGGAGTTTTGCTTTGGGGTGAAACTGGCTAAAACTGGGGTTTCCCCTTCCCGTAGGACCCTACAAAAGCCACTACGACGTCTAAGATGAAAAAAAGGCAAAAAAAAATTGCCCCCCTGAAGGCCGACAACCCCGGGGCTGCGGGGACCCTCCTCCTCGCAGCCGCCCCCGAGGCCCTGGGTGGGGGCCGTCGGCGGGGCTCGGACCCTGTCCCCCTCCCCCCCAGGGGTCTCTGGGTCGGTCGCTCGTTCCTCGACGGGCGTTTTGTTTCCCGCCTCCCCCGGGGCTCCCCGGGGGTCGCGGGGTCCCGCCCGCCGCCGCCCACCTACCGCCTCAAGATCCGGGAGGACTCGGGGGTGCAGACGGCGGCCGAGCGCCCCCTGCCCGTCGGGGAACGGCTGTGGGCGCGGGGCGGCGCGCGGGGGGCGCGGCCGGGCGCGGGCCGCGGGGCCACAACCGTTAAACCGGCGGCTCGCGACCCCCGGGCGGGCGGTGCGGGCGCCTGGGCGAGGGGCTGCGCGGGCGGCGGCGGCGGCGGCGGCGGCGGCTCCAGGCAGCGTCTGTGAGCGCGGCGGCGTCTGTCTGTGAACGCGGCCCCGCGTCACCTCGGAGCCCGCCACACGCGGTCCTGGGCCTCGGCCTCCCGGCAGCCCTCAGCTCTGCGACGACGCCCGCCCGCGACGGCCGGGGGTGCGGGCTGCAGGGCTCAGCAACCACCGGGCCCGGCGAGGACCCCTGGAGGGTCGGACCCCTGCAAGGCACCTGCGAGGACCCCTGAGGGGATCTCTGAGAGGGCGCCTGTGAGGACCCCTGAGGGGACCCCAGAGAGGGCGCCTGAGAGGATCCCTTGAGAGGATCCCTGAAAGGGTCCCTGAGAGGACTCCTGAGAGGACGCCTGGAAGAGGGCACCTGGAAAGACCCTCAAGAGGATCCCTGAGAAGATCCCTGCGAGGACCGCTGTGAGGACCGCTGAGGGGATCCCTGAGAGGGCGCCTGAGAAGACCCCGGGAAGGACCCCTGAGAAGACCCCTGAGAGGACTCCTGAAGGGACCCCTGTGAGGACCCCTGAGAGGACCCCTGTGAGGATCCCTGAGAGGGCGCCTGAGAAGACCCCTGGAAGGACCCCTGAGAGGACCCCTGAAAGGACCCTGTGAGGATCCCTGAGAGGGCGCCTGTGAGGACCCCAAAGAGGGCGCCTGAGAAGACTCTTGGAAGGACCCCTGAGAGGACCCTTGGAGGGACCCTTGGGAAGATCTCTGAGAGGACTCCTGAAGGGACCCCTGTGAGGATCTCTGAGAGGATCCCTGAGAGGGCGCCAGTGAGGACCCCTGAGAGGGCGCCTGAGAGGACCCTTGGAGGGACCCCTGGGAAGATCTCTGAGAGGACTCCTGAAGGAACCCCTGTGAGGACCCCTGAGAGGATCCCAAAGAGGGCACCTGAGAAGACCCCTGGAAGGACCCCTGACCCTTGGAGGGACCCTTGGGAAGATCTCTGAAAGGACTCCTGAAGGGACCCCTGTGAGGATCCCTGAGAGGACCCCTGAGAGGACCCTTGGAGGGACCACTGGGAAGGCCTCTGAGAGAACTCTTGGAGGGATCCCTGAGAGGACCCGTGAGAGGACCCTTGCAAAGCCAGCGTTGAGCCCCGGGCCTCTCTGTGTAGGCCTTTCCTGGCTGCTGGTGTGGTGGGGCAAAGAAGCTGAGTCCAAGGCAGAGGAGACTCATCCGGAACAACCAGGCTCAGGAAGCCAAAAACAAAACAAGCCAACAGCGAGAAACATGAAACAGAAGGAACCTGATGTTTTCCGATCTTTCTGCAGAAAGGTAAACGGGAACCCAGTGTTTAATGTTGCACGCATTACCTTTCCAGTGAAATATGTTTTGCCTGAAGAAATTCAAACAGGATAATGGCATGCCGACATTGATGTTTGAAAGGGCCAGGTGGGTAGATTGTGGCTAGAGAGAGGGAGGCAGACACGGCCAGAGACTGAGGCTGTAATCACTTTCAGGTGTGACTGCCCCACCCCACCCCACCCCACCCCCACCCCCAAGAGCGGCTCAGTAAGCTGCAAGAGGCCCTCCCCTGCACTCATTTGCAATAACCCATGAACAAGCGGGAAACAATAGGCTACCGAGTTTGGGTGGAAGCATGAATGAGTAAATGAGGATCTAATAAATGAGTTTTTGTGGTGTGTACTAGTGAATTAATAGTGCTGACATAAGGTAAGGTACAGAGGAGATGTGGGAAGGAGAACGATTTTAGACTGGGAGTACAAGTAAATGATAAGTTACGGTGTACAGATATCTATTTTATGTGTACACACAATATATATATATATACACCAGTATATGTGTATATAGTGTACACAGGCATGCCATATACACATATACATATGGCAGACATAAATTGAAAAATTAGAGGATACCAATTAAGAAAACTTAACACTATCCAGAATAGCAGAGTGTGTGAAAACGGGAAGCTGTGCAAAGGAAACATTTATCTAAAATGGGGTTATTGAAGAAATGCCTCTTGGGAGAAGGGAATAAAAGGGAATAATTTAAGCCAAGAAGTATCTAAGTAAAGAAAATTGTAGGAATTGACATATCAGTGTGAGAAAAGGTTTAAGTCCTTCCAGAAACTGGTGTCTGACCAGTAGGACTGGACTGTAGACTACAGGAAGAGAATGTGGAAGGTGAGTTTGGAGATATGGAAAGAGGCCACATTTCCTCCTTCCAATTCAAAATCAAATTTTGTTGGCTCTAGAAAGGGGTTGAATTTTATGAGTTTGAATAATTTAAGGGTTTGAAAGGTGGTGAACTAAAAGGTGTGGAATCTCACAAGTTCTTCCATGCATGGTCAAGTTATTTAGCAGTTTAGACATACGTTCCTGGGTCACACTTATCATGGAGAGATTCAGCTGGCATAAGAGATGGGAAGCACAGAGTGAGGTGTCATGAGAACAAGTCCTTGGGACTAGAGACAGAACACAGTGGGTAGTGCATTTGCACAGCAGACCCAGGTTCGGTCCCTAGCGTGGCATATAGTCCCCCAAGGCCTGCCAGGAGTGATCCCTGAGCACAGAGCATAGAATAAGCCTTGAGTACCATCAGTGGTGGCCCCCCAAAACAAAGTCCTATAAATATGAGGCACCAGGAAAAGCCAATCTCCCAATGTAGAAAATTTTATATGTAAGATTCAGTTTTCATCAGTCAAGTGCAGTCTTTCCCAAAGGGAGCAATAAGCTCCTCCCCTCCTTTCCCAGTAGCACCACAGTATCTTCAGGTGCAGTCAGGAGTGAAGCTCCTGTTTGTTTTCTCTCTTTTTTCTGAAATTAAATTCCAGGGTTGTTTATCATTATCATCATCCTCAACCCAATTTGTAGTTGGGTTTTAGGCATGCACAGTCCCACCGCCAGTGTCAACTTCCCTCCGCCATGCCATTGTCCCTGGGTTTTCTTCCACCCACACCCAACCTCTAGCCTGTCTATGTTCTCTTAAAGGCAGTAATCAGGGCACCAAAGCAATAGTGAAAATATCAGCCTGGAAGACTCACTTGATCACTTGACTTCCTGTTAATCGTCGATTTGCTTGAGCAGGCAGCAGTAATGTCTCCATTTGTCTCTGTCACGTGCTAGTATAGCCCAATGGCCTCTGTTCGTTCTAGGAACACGAAGAGCCTCAAACCAATCGTTCATGATTTGATGAAGTCTGACCATCCGGTAGGTGGGCGGCCACGTGGTCTTTTGACGTCCCATGGAATCCAGTCGGTAACGGCTCTAGTCCAGCGGTCATCTCCAAATCTCATTAAGTGTCCAGCCCATCTGATTTTTGATGCCTTGGCAAACGAGACAGCGTCCCTGATTCTTGATCGTCAACAGAGGTCGGAACTCCGGATTCTTTCTCTCATTTGAGTGAAATGTGATACTCCAAGCATAGCTCTTTCAATTCCTCTTTGGGAGACCCGAATAGAATTCTCATCCTGTTTGTGTAGGGCCCAGGTCTCTGAGGCGAATGTTAATGCAGGAAGACAGTGGAATCAAAGAGATGTGCCCAGAGCCAGAGGTTCTTCGTCTTCTTAGCTATTTCTTCAACGCTCTTGAAGGTGTTCCAAGCCGCTCTCTTCCTCCCGCGCAGCTCGGGTGCCAGGTCATTTGTCATGTTGACTTCTCGACCTAGGTACACATAACTGTTGCATTCGGAGATGGTCATTACATTGAGAGCAAATGGAGCATCAGGAACGAGGCTGTTTCTCATAAACATTGGAAGACTCAACCAACAATAATGAGCTGTATAAATTCTCTGAAAAGGAATTTAGAGAGGAACTGTTGAGGATGAATAAGGAGCTCAAAGAAACAATGGAATGGACCACTAGTAAAGCACAAGAGGATATGAGGGCAGAAAAGAGGAAAATGCAAACAAATGACCAATCTGAAAAACTTGGTAGGTAAAATTAAAAACTCACTGGAATGGGGCTGGAGTGATAGCACAGCGGGTAGGGCGTTTGCCTTGCACGTAGCCGACCCAGGTTCGATTTCCAACATCCCATATGGTCCTCCAAGCACTGCCAGGAGTAATTTCTGAGTGCAGAGCCAGGAGTAACCCCTGAGCATCGCCAGGTGTCACGAAGGAAGGAAGGAAGGAAGGAAGGAAGGAAGGAAGGAAGGAAGGAAGGAAAAGAAAAGTAAAACACACTGGAAGACCTCAAAGCAGAATAAAAGCTGCTGAGGACAGAATTATGAGCTCCAAGATGAGGTGAAGAAAATGTCCAAACAACAGCGGAAAAAGGCTTCATAAAAAAAAAATAATAACAGATAATAAGAGAACTTTGGGATGAATGGAAGAGGAACAACATAAGAATTTCCAGGGTACCAGAGGGGTAGGAAGATAACCATGATGAAGAAGCAGCTGTCAAAGCCATCATTGCTGAGAAGTTCCCAGAGCTTAAGAGCTTATGCACCAAGATTTAGGAGGCCAAAAGGGTACCAGCTAAAAGAAATCTAAATAAAAATACTGCAAGACATATCTTAATCAGAATGAGAAAATTATAGATAGAATGCTGAAAGTAGCAAGATCAAAGAAGGAACTTATATACAAAGGAATGTCCTTAATAAGATTTACAGCAGAATGATCAGATGAAACCCCCCCATAGAACCAACCACCACCATGCTGAGACCACTCTCCACATGCATGAAGGTACTGGCAGAGGAACAAAGGCATACAGGTTCCGGGGCTGAGATCTCCAAGCCTGCTCAGATCGGGGCTGAGAATCCTCCACCCAGATCCTCCATATTCCAGTAGGCAGGGGTCACACCCACCAACTGGCCCCCTGGCGCCATGTAATCCCATCAACGGCCAAGACCCAGAGACTATAAAACCCAGATCTCGGAAGCGCACGGCCGCGAATGCGACATCTTATTATCTCATCCTTACTTTGAACAAACTGGCAGACTATGGAATGTAACCTTCCCACACGGCAGAGTCTGGCAAACTCCCCGTGGTGTACCCAGTATGCCAAATATCAGTAACAATGATGGGGCTCATTTCCCTAACCCTGAAAGAGCCTTGAATCTCAGGGCTAGGACGAAGGAGACGTTACTGGGGCCTGCTCGAGGCAATCGACGAACAACGGGATGGTCGTGATCGTGATCATGATCAGATGAAACCCCCATAGGCCTGAAGACAGTAGTGGGATATAGTGAAAAAAAAAATCAATAAAATGAATGTCTCACTAAGAGTACTTAAGTTAGTCGGACTCACATTCAGATTTAAAATAACAGTACACAGCTACACAGATAAACAACTCAGAAACTTAATGGACTCAAAACCACTGTTACAAGAAGAACTGAATGTGCTACTTCAAGACAAGCTTCACAAGTGCCCCAAACTCCTGTAGAAAGATGGCACAAAGCTCCATAACAATTTCAATGTCAATTGTCTAAATGCATCAATTAAAAGACAGTGGCAGGATAGATTAGAAAATTGAACCCAAGACACTGATGTCTGTAAGAAACACATTTGAATAGTCAGAGCAAGCACAGACTCAGAGTCAAAAGTTGGAAGACAATTCTTTAAACAACCTCCTCAAAACGCCGGTGGTGGCCATACTAGTATCAGATGACATAGACTTCAGGCTGAGAAAGATTAGATAGTGAAGGTCATTAATGTTCAAGGTTATATGTACATCAAGAACTCACATTCCTAAATGTTTATGCACCTAATGAGGGACAAACAAAATGCTTAAAACAATTGCTAATAGACTTGAAAAAGACATTGGTAGCAACAGAATAGTAGTTGGAGAATGCCCCATATGCATTGGAAAAGAATGTATTTGGCCTTTTGAGGATGAAAGTTTATATATATATATATATATATATATATATATATATTATACTAATCCACTCTCCTATTTCTTCAAATAAAGTATTTCCTTGTTGAACTGTTGTAGTCTAGTTCATCTATCAAAATGGGACAAAGCAAAGCAGTCACCATGACACTGAAGCTATAGGCGTCTTCAAGGATGAAACACCACTGACTGCAGTAGAAGTAAAGATAAATGGGATTACATTAAAGTAAGAAGCTTCTGCGCCTCAAAGGAAATGATGAACAGAATAGACAGCCCACAGAATGAGAAAAATTTTTAACCCAACACCCATGTTATAAGAGTTAATATCCAAGGTATATGGTAGAACTTTACAAGGAAAAAAAAAATCCAATCCCATCAAATAATGGGGGAGAAGAGATAAACAGAAACTTCCTCAAAGAATTACAGATGGCCAAAAGGCACATGGAAAAGTGTTCTACATTACTAATTATCAGGGAGGAACAAATCAAAACAAGAATAACATTTTATCCCATGCCACAGAGATTGGCACACATCATAGAGAACAACCAGTGCTGGTGTGGATGCCGAAAGAAAAGAACTATCATTCACGACTAGTGAAAATGCCAGTTTGTCCAGCCTTTCTGGAAAATATCAACATTCTTCAAAACACTAGAGATTGAGCTTCCATATGATCCAACAATGCCACTCCTGAGAATATTCTTTAGTGGCCTAAAAACATACAGCAGAAAACCTATCTTTACTCCTCTGTTCATTGCAGCATTATTCACAACAGTCAGAATCTAGGAACAATCCAAATACCTGAGAACAGATGAGTAGATAGAGAAATTATGGCATGGCTATACAGTGGAATACTATGCAGTTGCTAGGAAAAAATGGAGTCATGAAATTTGCTTATATATGGATGGACATGATGGAGAGTATTGTGCTAAGTGAAGTCAGAGGTAAAGGAACAAACAATGATTGCACTCATTTGCAGGATATAAGAAAAAAATACATAGCATGTGAATAATCCTCAAAGACAGTAGAAACAAGGGCCAGGTCTGGCCAAGAGGACTGGTCTATGGTAGGAAGCTTGCCACAAAGGGTGCCGGGCGGGGCAATTAGGACAGAACAGGGAACAGTGTGACAATGATAGTAGAAAATGATCACTCTGGACAAGGACTGAGTGCTGAAAGAAAGTAAAGTGATATGCATGACACCCTTTCAAAAATAGTATTGCAAACCACACTGCCTAAAAGGAAAATGAGGGGGCAGGGGGAAGAGTGTCTACCACAAAGATGGGCTGCAAAAGCAGGAAGAGGGGAGAGCATGGGAGGGAAACTAGGGATATTGGAGGCGGGAAATGTGCATTGGTGTGGGGATGGGTGCTGGAACATTGGATGATTGAAACCCAATCCTGAAAAACTTTGTGGTTGTGTATCTCGTGGAGTTTCAGTTTAAAAACAAAAAGTATAAAAAACAATTTGGCCTTTCTACAGAAACCCCAGTAAAAAAATACCAGATGAAGGGGCAATCAAAAATATAATGCTATTATAAATGGGTGCTAAGTGATAATGGGAATAATTTAATAATTGGACTAGATAAAATACTAATAGTTAAACGTGTTTATGTCTGGCTTTAAATTTTTGTTTAACAATTAGAAACTTTTTAATTGTTAAACAATCATTTATTGACTCATTCTGCTTTACCTTATAAACTTTCAGTTATACAAAACAGCAGAAATTAATTTATGTTAAATAATCCATTGAAATATGTTATAGTGTAGAAACTGTCTTTTTCATGGTTTATACAAATGTAAAATAAAATTTAATTCTGAGGGGAATATGTATAAATCTAATTTTTTTTTTTTGCTTTTTGGGTCACACCCAGTGATGCTCAGGGGTTACTCCTGGCTCTGCACTCAGGAATTACTCCTGGCAGTGCTTGGGGGACCATATGGGATGCTGGGAATAGAACCCAGGTCGGCCGCATGATAGCACAGCCCTACCCACTGTGCTATCACTCCAGCCTCTAAATATAATTTTTGAGGGGACTTTGGGAGTGGTTCAGACTTGGAAATATTCTGTGGACGCAGTGGTTGTTAAGTGCCTGTGTCTGCTCCTTAAAATGCATTGAGCAGGGGCTGCGTAAGTGGCACTCAGGAGGCGTAAGGGCCACTTCTATACCTCACAGTGTCCATAGCTACAATGCTGCTCAGTTTAAGTGCCGCCCGGGCTTATCAAGGTCACTCTGGTCACTCTGACAGTGCTGGAGGCCTCCAGGACTGCACCTGGTAAGACTTGGCAGCTCATATGCTGTTGGGATTTGAACCCAGGTCGAGTACACGCTAGGCATGCATCCTAACCAGTGTGCTATCTCCAGGCACCAAATTTGAAGTTTGTTACCTTGCATTGGTTTTACCATTATAATAATATTTTTGGATCATATCCGACAGTGCTAAGGACTCCTAACTCTGTGCTCAGGGGTCCTCCTGGTGGGACTTAGGGGACCATACATAGGAGGGTAACAGGGACTGACCCTGTACTTGCCACTTGCAAGGCGTTTTATCCTGTACCGTCTTTCTTTCATTCTACATATTTGTTTTGGTTCAACAAATAAAAGTTTAGAGAATTGATGAAAAGGAAGCAAGAACAGAAATAGAAATCTCAAAAGATAATGCCCTAGTATAACCCTTTATTTACAATTATATTTTATATCTAATTTAACTTTACCTTCACAATTCTTCCATTTCAGTTAATAAAATGCTGGGCGCTAGTATCAAATAAGCTACCTGCTTTCTCCATGTGTACAGTCTAGTGAGGTCGCAGATACGTAGATAATGCCAAGTCAATGATTGTGGTACGTCCAGGAGTATCATGGAAATCTTGCAGAGCTATCAAATGATCTTAGTGACCCCTTCCAATAGTCTGCCTCTCACATATTCACAAACATTTGTAAAACTTCTATGGAAGATGTATCACATCCTCACACACAGGGCATGCACAGGTCATTATTGTGGTAATTAATATATATGAATGACATGGTTCCATTCAGCTCTGGTCAAAGGAAAAACATTTTTAGTGACTGTTATAAGCCAGACATTGAGACTACAAAGACAAGGACAAACAGGCTTGTATGACTGATGCACAATTTGCAAGAAGGAATGATAGTCTAATGAGTAACAAATAGGTTAGATATCAATACATATATTTACATAATTATATACTATGAAACTATAGAACCTACTTACTCCTATTTATATGCAGTTTACTTCCACTTACGTACAAACAAATATATAACCTTCAGTATACTCCTATATGTGTGTGTGTGTGTGCAACGTATATTTAACCTTATTTTCGACATGCCAGACACAGTAACAACAAAGTCTCCAATGGAGACGTTACTGGGCCCGCTCGAGCAAATCGACGATCAACGGGAGGGCCTTTACCTTTACCTTTGGTATATAAAGGTAAAAAGGTAAAGGCCCTCCCGTTGATCGTCGATTTGCTCGAGCGGGCCCAGTAACGTCTCCATTGGAGACTTTGTTGTTACTGTGTCTGGCATATCGAATACTCTCGGTAGCTTGCCGGGCTCTCCGAGAGGGGCGGAGGAATCGAACTCGGGTCGGCCATGTTGGCCGCTTGTAAGGCGAATGCCCTACCCGCTGTGCTATCGCTATACCTGAATTTATATACTACTGCATACACACACAAGTTAGAAATAAATACATGAAATAGAAGTTGTACAAAATAATTCTAAAGAGTTTGGATGGTGAAGGAGAAAGGATGATGGAAGAATTCACAGAGAAGCTAAGAACTAAGCAAGACTTTCAGGAATAAAATCATTTAGGGACCAGAGAGCTAGTACAGGAGGTCAGGTGCTTGATTGTATGAAGAACCCCTGGTGCTAACATTGCATCCCCAGTACTGGTCTCTAGAGCACCACCAAGGGGCTCTCCTGAGCAGAGAGAGAGGAATAGCCCCAGGGTTGGCCCAAATCCTTCCCCACAAAAATTTACATTTACAAAAGGATATCCCTTGCAGGCAGAAGAAATAAAACTGAGTCAAAACAACACAGTAGTAAGAGTACAGCAGAAACAAAATACACTCAGCATTTAGCAAAAGAAGTAGGAATTTTTTTTATCTTCTCTATTAAATTACAGACACTGAAGGATTTTAGATAGGGTATAACATACACTGGGGACGAGGCAATTAAGTGACAGTGTGGAAAATGAGGAGAGTGGTATGTAGCAATGAGACAGAAACTTGCTTGTTTTGTTGTTGTTTGTTATTTTGAAGCAGCTTAGTGCTAAATCCTGGCAGGCTCAGGGGACCATATGATGTGCTGGAGACTGAACCTTGGTCTGCAAGATCCGCACCTTACTGCTGTACTATCTCTCCAAACCTTTCTCTTTCTTTTTAAATAAGGGGGGCAAATGCCATGATGACCTTCTCAATGCGTATATTTGAGAAGATAAGGAAGAATGATGGATTGTAGAGGCTTTGAGAATGAGGTGAAAATAGGGACAATGCCAGATAGGCACTTGGGCAGCCAGGTGATCTCAGAAATGAGGGGGAGGGATTGTTAAATCTCATAAGAGGTAGAGGGAATAGAATGGATGTAGAGTGAAGGTAGTGGGAAGGGACAAAAGTTAGAACAGATCAGATGATACACTATACTAGGAAAGTAGTTTAGTATGAAAGCCTGCTAAGGGTCCTTAAGGACTTAGATGCTTTCAAAGGATATCCTGTGGAATCTGCAGAATCCTGGAGACAGGTAAGCAATATTGAGGAACAGGTGAAGCTGAACAAAATTCATAGTGGTGTTAATTCATGAGGTTACAGAATTCACAGATTCTAGAAGGAGATGATACTAGAAAATAATCAAGAAACATTTTTGAAGAGGAATGAAAAATAGTGGTACAAAATTCTTACTAAATTTTGTAGAGGACCAGATAAACATTTTAAAGAGATGTAGAAATGTTAGAGGTTAGAGATGGATTGGTTTCACTACAGAAGTGAATAGCAGAAGTTAGAATAGGGGACGGGCACTAGACTTGAGAGAATAGAAGTGTGAGTCCAGATCAGATTATTAGACCATTCACATTGATTTTTAAAGATTTTAAAATTTTAAAATCCGCTTTGCTGATGACATTGTTCTAATAACACCAACCATTAGCCAAGCGGCACAAATGCTGGCCGACTTCAACCGTGAGTGTGGAAAGGTCGGACTACAGCTAAATCTTATGAAGACAATGTTTATGAGAAACAGCCTCGTTTCTGATGCTCCATTCACTCTCAACGGAATGATCATCTCCGAATGCAACAGTCACGTGTACCTAGGTCTAGAAGTCAACATGATGAATGACCTGGCACCTGAGTTGCACAGGAGGAAGAGAGTGGCTTGGAACGCCTTCAAGAGCATTGAAGAAATAGCTAAGAGGACAAAGAACCTCTGGCTCCGGGCACATCTCTTTGATTCCACTGTTCTCCCTGCATTAACATACACCTCAGAGACCTGGGCCCTATGCAAACAGGATGAGAATCGGGTCTCCCAAAGAGGAATTGAAAGAGCTATGCTTGGAATATCACGTTTCACTCAAATGAGAGAAAGAATCCGGAGTTCCGACCTCCGTCGTAGATCAAGAATCAGGGACGCTATCTGGTTTGCCAAGGCGTGGAAAATCAGATGGGCTGGACATGTAATGTGATTTGGAGATGACCGCTGGACTAGAGCCGTTACTGACTGGATTCCACGGGATGTCAAAAGACTGCGTGGCTGCCCACCTACCAGATGGTGAGACTTCATCAGAATCCTGAACGATCGGTTTGAGGCTCTTCATGTTCCTAGAACGAACAGACGCCATTGGGCTACACTAGCACATGACAGGGACAAATGGAGATGTTACTGGTGCCCGCTCAAGCAAATCAACGAATAACGGGAAGTCAAGTGATCAAGTTAAAATTTTAAAAGATTTTAAAATCTTAAGATAAAAATGCGTGTGGAGAGTGGTCTCAGCATGGTTGTGGCCCCGGCAGCCGAAGAACCAGCCACAACCATGCTGAGACCACTCTCTACACGCATGAAAGAACCAGCAGAGGAAGCCTGCTCGGATCAGGGCTGAGCATCCTCCACTCAGATCCTCCATCTTCCAGTAGACAGGGGTCACACCCACCAACTGCCCCTGGCGCCATGTAATCCCATCAATGGCCAAGACCCAGAGACTTTAAAATCCAGCTCCCAGACATCTTATTATCTCGTTCTTACTATGGAAAACCTGGCAGGCTACTGAATGTAACCTGCCCACACGGCAGAGTCTGGCAAACTCCCCGTGGTGTACCCAATATGCCAAATACCAGTAACAATGATGGGTCTCATTCTCCTAACCTTGAAAGAGCCTTGAATATGGCACTTTTTAAAATCTCAGGGCTAGGGCGAAGGAGACGTTACGGGTGCCTGCTCGAGGCAATCAACAAACAACAGGATGATCGTGATCGAAGATAAAAATGAAATACAGGTGATGATGTCTGAACTGATTTAGGGGAATTATAGATAGCCTATGAATGCAACAGTTGCTAGAGAAAATCTTTAAAAGGACAGAGTGTGAGAGATAAAAAGAAGCAAAAAAATATTATTAAGCTAAAGAATTTGCTATAACTATCCTGTGCTTAAAATGCTTGATACTTAATTTTTAAAAATCAGTACATTTTTTCCAAGACTAGTTAAATGTCCAGTGGTATACCAAATATACCTATGACAACTGCCAAAGGTATATTTGATGTTGAAAGATCATACATGCTGCTGATGGCCACTCAATACCTCTATTGCAAACCACAACACCGAAAAAGAGAGAGAGACCAAAAGGGAATGCCCTGCCACAGAAGCGGGATAGGGTGGGGGGGATGGGGTGGGGGTGGTGGGAGGGATACTGGGACCATTGGTGATGGAAAATGGGCACTGGTGAAGGGATGGGTACTCAATCATTGTATGACTGAAACGCAAGCACGAAAGTTTGTAAGTCTTCCCATTTGACCCAGCGATACCACTCCTGGGAATATATCCCAGAGAGGCAAAAATGTGTAGTCAAAGTGACATCTGCACTTGTTTGTTCATTGCAGCACTCTTTACAATAGCCAGAAACTGGAAGAAACCTGAATGCCCAAGAACAGATGACTGGTTAAAGAAACTTTGGTACATCTACACAATGGAGTACTATGTAGCTGTTAGAAAAGATGAAGTCATGAAATTTACATACAAGTGGTACAACATGGAAAGTATCATGCTAAGCGAAATGAGTCAGAAAGAGAGGGATAGACATAGAAAGATTGCATTCATCTGGGGGATATAAAGTAACAAAATATGAAATTAATACCCAAGAATAGCTGAGATCAACACCAGGAGGATTACTCCATAGCTTAGAGGCCAGCCGGGTATTCTAGGGGAAAGAGCAGTTCAGATAGAGAAGGGAGCACCAAATAAAGGGTGTTTGGAGGATCCTCCCAGGAGGGGAGATGCACGTTGAAAGTAGACTATGGACTGAACATGTTTGCCACTCAGTGCCTCTTTTGCAGACCACAACACCCAAAAGGAGAGAGAGAACAAAAGGGAATGCCCTGCCACAGAGGCAGGGTGGGAGGGGGGATATTATCCATGGTGGTGGAAAATGGGCACTGGTGGAGGGATGGGTATTTGATCATTGTGTAATCAAAACCCAAGCACAAAGATTTGTAAATCTACAACTGTACCTCATGGTGCTTCACTAATAAAAAAAAAAAAAGAAAGTTTGTAAGTCTGTAACTGTACCTCGCAGTTATTCACTAATAATTTTTTTTAAGAAAAGATCATACATGTTGCAAAATTTCCTAGAAAAAAAGTTAACTTGAATATTGTGAATTTTCAATGACTATGTACAATTATTAGTACCTAGCTGTATGTATAAGACATTCAGGGTATTTAAAATTTTGGAGTAGAGTAATCTGTATAACAACATTCTTTTAGTTAATTGCTTTAAATGGTTTAATTCACACTGATACCACTGACATAAACACTTGTGTGGTAGACCTGATCCTCTCACCTGTCAAATCACACTCATTTGTTGAGCCTGAGGCCTCATTTGAATCCTTATTCTTTTAGTTCAGGTCATCAAAGAATGGAGGCTTGGAATTTTCTGCTCTTGGCACAGTATTCTATACCACAAATCAAATACATGGACATACATCAAGCATAAGTAACCTTACTATTTGTTAAAATATGTGACTGAGCATAAGAAAATGAATAAAATGAATAAAAGAAAGTCTTTACAGACTTTTTAGTTTTTGTGCTATTTAACAATTATTTTAATAAGTATTGCTATCAGGGGGAAATAAAAAGGCACTGTATGTCAATTTATTCTAATCAATTTATTAACTAGAAAAAAATAAACATATGGGCCAGAGAAATAGTACAATGGGTAGAACGTTTGCCTTGCCTGTGGCCCACCGGGGTTCTATCCCCAGAATGCCAGGTGGCCCCCATACCCCAGCAGGAATGAACCCTGAGTGCAGAGCCAGGAGTAAGAGCTCAGAAATGCCAGGTGTGGCCCCCAAACAAATATTCTTTTTTTTATTATTATTAGTGAAACACCATGAGGTACAGTTGTAGATTTACAAATTTTTGTGCTTGGATCTCGGTCATACCACGATCAAATACCCATCCCTCCACCAGTGCCCATTTTCCACCACCAGGATAATATCCCTCCCCCCCATCCCCCCATCCCCCCCTGCCACTGTGGCAGGGCATTCCCTTTTGTTCTCTCTCTCCTTTTGGGTGTTGTGATCAGCAAAAGAGGCATTGAGTGGCTAACATGTTCAGTCCAGTCTACTTTCAACGTGCATCTCCCCTCCTGGGAGGATCCTCCAAACACCCTCCACTTGGTGTTCCCCTTTCTATCTGAATTGTCCTTTCCCCTAGAATACCCGGCTGGCCTCTAAGTTATGGAGTAATCCTCCTGGTGTTGATCTCAGATATTCTTGGGTATTAATTTCATATTTTGTTACTTTATATCCCCCAGATGAATGCAATCTTTCTATGTCTATCCCTCTCTTTCTGACTCATTTCGCTTAGCATGATACTTTCCATATTGTACCACTTGTATGTAAAGTTCATGACTTCATCTTTTCTAAGAGCTACATAGTACTCCATTGTGTAGATGTACCAAAGCCAAACAAATATTCTTAACATAAAAATTCTCTAAAATCAAATTTGGAATAATATTAAATTTATAGAAACAATTTTCAAATTAGAATATCCTAAGGCTGGAGAGATAGTACATTAGGTAAAGTGTTTGCCAGGAGTGATCCTGAGCACAGAGCCAGGAGTAAGCTCTGAATTCTGCCACATGGGGCCCCCAAACAAAAACCAAAAGCAAAGCAAATAAAGAAAAAACACCTAGAATAATCTATTCTTTGTGAAATGAATAGGGAAAAATATTTTCTAATTTTCTTTCCACAGATAAGTTACAGGCAGTGAACTGCAGGGGGCACCAACTTTCACTTCTACAAAGCACAATAAAATCTCATGCACTAATGGAAAGCAGACCCACTTTGAAAGCATACAGGCAGATTCCAACCGGATGCATCATAGAAGAAGTATAATGGCTTTTATCTAATTACTCAACCTCTGCATTTCTTCAATGGTAAAATTATAACTGGCAGATTAAACATTAACCTATATAAGGCAGATTAAACACTAGGTTTTTTCTTCAGTGTTTACATCCACATCAAAAAAATCAATAAATGCAAATTTAGATTTTATAATCTGCATAGAGCACAAATATGGAATTATCTCAGCATGGAAGCACAAGCACTGCTTGGTCAAACAAAACCAAAAAATGGTAGCAGTTACTCAAATATCAAAACATTTCCTTTACAAAAGTAAAATAATGTATATGTTAGTATATTATAAAATAGTTTCTCAGAGTATAATCAAAAAGAAGTCTACCTCAGAATCATCTGTGAATGCTGCAAACATCTATTTGTGCTCTTATCTATAACATTCCAAGAGACAGAATTACCATGCATCTGTGTGTGTGAGTGTGTGTATTTGTGTGTTCGTGTGTGTGTGTGTGTGTGTGTGTGTGTGTGTGTGTCTGGGTTAGATAGCTCAAAATGCTGAAGCAATGGTCTGCTTGCTGGAGCCCCAAGTTCTGTCCTTGGAACTGTGTGGGGCTCTGCGCATTGCCACACACGATCCCAGAGGACCCAGGCAGGGGTAGCCCCCATCACTACCTAGTGTGTCCCTCAAACAAAATAGAATATTGTTTTTCTTCTTTATTCATATAGTAGGTGAAAATAGTGTCTTTTCTCATTGACGTTAGTGAGTTGAAAAAATTCATGTTAATTTCATTGTGAATTCCTTTCTCATTCCTTTCACTCTTTCCTATACTAATTCTTTGTCTGATTTTGAAAATATCTTCAGCAGTTTGCATTTTTGCTGCGGATTTCTTTACTCGTATAAAATATCCATTGTTTCATAGATAGTTTCTGCTTTTGAATTCTACTTGAAAGTTTTCCCTTCCCACAAGATTAAATAAACATTTACCTGTGCATTTTGGAACAAAATATAAAATCCAAGCACATAAAACCTACGTATTCATTCATGACACAAAAACCAAACCTCCCAGGCTCTAGGCATTGTTCTAAAATGCTGGAGATAAAGCAATAAGCAAGATCACCAAGGTTCCTGCTGGCATGGAGTAATATTCCAAAAGGAATATGATAATGTAGGATATAATTTAATATGGGATTTTAAAAAGAATTATTTAATAATGTTATATTAACTAAACCCTAAAATATATTCTTACTTCATGCCTAAAATAAAGTGTATTTTAAATGAATTTAAAATGTATTTTGGTTTGGTTTTATTTTCTGGGCCACATCCAGCTGTGCTCAGGGCTTACTCTTGGCTCTGTGTTCAGAGATCACTCCTGGCAGGACTTAGAGGACCATAGATAATAAACATGAATTTTTTTCAACTCACTAATGTCATAAGACGCCAGGCTAGCCATGTGCAAGGCAGCTGCCCCTGCCTACCTGCTGTACCATCTCTCTGGACCCTAAAATGTATTTTAAGATAAAAATCATGAAAATAATTTTTAAATTACATAAAAGAGAAATTTAAATACATTCTTAAAAGATGAAAGCTCATTAGGATAAGACCTCAAGGCAAGTTTGAAAATGTTTTAAAAATGGAATAGAACAAGTAATTTTGAACAATAATCTTTATTAGTTTACTTTCAAAGGTACATATAGTCCTGAGCTACTGCATTTATACATTTATCATTTACTTTTTGAAGTCTACATATATTTTGCTCCAAACTCTCTGATGAGTACATTTCATACAAATTAGGTACATAATCATTTCAAATATTATTCTTATCCCTGAAATAACAATTGATTCAGATCATCTCACCTAATTCTAATACATTAAAGGCTTTAGGATATTTCTTCTCAAGTTAGCAATATCTTTTTCAAAACGGCAAAGATGGGCAGTGCAAGAGCTGACTCCTTAAATCCAAGTGAAACCTTAGAAAACTATGTTGATTTTTGTTACTGATTTATTTTCTTGATCAGGTAATTGGGTAATTATCTGACCAACTATATTTGAGAAGAGTGGTAAGAGTAACTATCTCTAATTCAACATTTTAGCTACTGTAAAATGTCTTCCTTTACATATAAGTAGTCCATAGTTATACTAATAAGAAAAATTTACCTTGATCTAATGAAAAAGAGGACAACCCAATGTAAATATCTTTGTTTAAACGGTTAAGTATTATAAAGCATGTGAAATCGTTCCTCCAGACTCTCCAAAGGAATACACACAGCTGATAAACATTAAATTTATATTATCTAGACAGAAACATTTATCACTGACAAATTAAAAAAGAAAAAAATTAAAGACAAAGGTCCTGTGATCTTTGAGAAAACAAAAACATTTATCCAACATTATTTCCAACTGTGGACAATAAATACTTTCATTCCTGTATTTTAAATTACTACCAAAATATTGTATCTTTCTACAAACAACAAAAAACAGGCATACAGTGTCTAAAAATGGTTTTTTATCTAACAAGAATGTCAAGTCTTTGAAGGTACACACAAACCTTTTTTCCTGAATAAGGTCACTATGATCTTAGGTTAAAATGACAGTAAGCAGTTCAAGCAAATGGTATATTGCTTAGATTTTAAAGCAAGCAATTCTGATCATGTTTAAAATGTAAGTATAAATGTGAAGCTATTTTAGAAACAGTTATAAACACTTTCTGAGAATACTCACAAGCTAACAAGTAATGGAATAACTGATTTATGAATAATGAAAGGCCAATGTTACAGGTAATGTTTGGTTAAAAAACCCAAAAAATGTCATTAAGATATACAAAAGAATGTAATGATACTGGCTTTATTATTTGGAACTTGAAAACCTAGCAGCGAAACAAACCGTTTGCATATAATGTAGTGCAATGAGCATTAGTTCATAGGACTCCCCAGCTCTTAAACTTTTATACATAGACTCGAATGGAATCCATTAGCATGAGTGATTTTAAGATGTCCAGAGAAGCTTATCAAGAACTGCTGGATATTATCACCTGCATCGCTGACTCGTAAACAGGCTCATGCAAAAGTGTGTTCTGGATAACTCACTCTTATGGCTCCCCAGTAACAAGCTCGGATAAGGCAAATCAAACCTAAGAGATAAGCAATGGCCCAAGAAACATAGGTTGCATGAAATCGTCTTGCAAAATCTTGGGTGCCCACCTAAAATAAAAACAAAGGTAAGAAAATTTGAGAATATATCTACTTAGTAAATTCATGTTGGCTGACATGTGATGTTTATACAATATATCTCTGAGGCCTCAAAGTCCCTATAAAATACTGATTTGGTATGTCTGCTGACTATACTGATAGATTATGATTTACAAATGAGCACTTACCATCAATTTTAAGAAGTAAATAAAAACATCCTCTAAAGCAGTGTAGAAGAGTTGAAGAAGGCTAGTCTAAAGTATCTAATCGCTAAAAGGAATCTTTGTAATACCTGGGCTAGAGAGTTTGTATAGCCTGGAAGGTGCTTGCCTTGCAAGCTGATGGCTAACCTGGGTTCCATTCGCAGCGATGTTCCCTGAGTATAGAACTAGGAACAAGTCCTAAGCATCACCAGCTGTGGTGCCAAAATGAAAAAATAAATAAATAATGCTGGAACACCTTAATATTGTGTGACCCAACAGGAACATTGCTAGTGATGCGGAGCTAAATAAAACAAAGGTACTTGGAGTCGCCAGAGAGATTCTACAGCAAGTCTAGTGCTTGTCTTGCATGCAGCCAACCCAGGGATCCCATATGGGTCCCTAATCACCATTGGAGTAATTCCTGAGCACAGAACCAAGAGTAACTCCTGAGCATCACTGGTATCACCCCAAAACAAAACCAAAAAAAGTGCATAGAAAGTAAAGGCCAACAAAAGAGATGAGTCCCTGACTCCTATTTTGGAAAAAATCCCCTATTCCACTATCTTTCAGTTTAGTCTCCTCTAAAAATAGGCCATCCTCATGTTTAAAATAATCCTTGGAGTTCATGCACAATTGAATCAGCTCATCAGTGGCTGAATAAATAGCAGTACTCCTACATAAAAAAAAAATCTTTAAATTTGAATAAAGAATAATGGTTTTTCAGACCTCTATGGATGAATGTTGCTTTGGTCCTCATGGTGGCAAAATTGGTACTGCATTACGTAAAAAAAAATGGATTTTTTGGTTAAATGAATGATAAAAAATTTCCCAACGTCCAGGACCTTCAGAGGGATCCAAGATAGCATCTCACTTGTAGAGGCGAGATCCACTTGGGGGAGTTGGGGCGGAAGTGGGATATGATCCATGATCCAAAGACACAGCACGTGCTAGGGATATTCGAGGCCCTGAATTCAATCACCAGCATCACTACAAAACCTGAGTGACCTCATCATTACTACTATTAAAGAAATTCAGAGAAAAGTGTCCAAACAGCAAGGAGTGTAATACTCACTGTTAATCCAACGCCAATGAAAATGCAAATCATTCCAATGGTGATATACGCGCAGCAGCGTCTCCGGGGAAGTGCACTGCCCACAGATGAACTGCAAATTCATGGAGGGAAAAAATGAAGATTGACATAATATTCCTCGTTGAATCCCTGTGACTTTTTACATATGGCTTCATCAGCAATACTGTCATTTACTTCTTGTAACACTGAGAACATGCAAACATACATCATGTAAATTTACTGAGAGATAAAAAGGGAAACCAGATCCAGGGACATGACCCTGTCCTATCCTTGGCATCACATGGATTCTCAAGCCTGTGCAGAGTGGTCCCCAAATTAGAAATACGTAAAATGGGAAGATGATAAGAGGGGAATTGGCAATATATTATTGTGACTCCAGAGTTCCATCCTTGGTCTTTAATAACACTCAAGAAAATCACTGCGGCTAATATGGCCTTCCAAGTTAAAAATATTTTTTTGAAAAAAAAAATGTTCTTTGCAGGAAGAAATACAGTAGGTGGGTTCAAGCACATGCTTTGCCTGCGGCCGGCCCTGGTTGGATCATAAGCACCAAGTGATCCCCAGTACTGCTGCGTCTGCTGAACCCCAAGCACTGCATCTTCAGGGCCCTCCACATTGAACCACCCCTGTCCTGTTGCCAAGGGTCACTGGGAGGGGCCAGTGGACCTCATGAACACCACTTAGGAGCTACACCACAAAATAAATACCTACCCCAAAAAATCCACTCCATGGAAATGTAAAGATAACAATGCTACTTTATAAATACCATTTGATTTTTTAAAAATATTTGTAGATTAAAAAATAAAATTAAAATATTTGGAGATTAGTATACAGTGTAAAAAAAAATAGGAAAATAAGAGTGAAAACAATGAAGAGAAAGAAACCCATGAAACCTTGGATCTCACTGTTACTAGGCAAGCCTTGAGCATTGGGCCAGAGCCCAGCCCAAGCTTTATATGATCTTTGCTTGCTTGGTTGTTTGTAGTTTGGGGGTCAGACCCATTCCTGTGCTCAGGGGACCATGAAGTGTCAAGAACTGAACCAACACCTCAGGCAAAGAGCTCTCCATGTCCCAATTTATGATTTTTAATGCCTCTCAGAAATTTTTACTTTTGTCATAAAAATATTATTTGTATTAAAATTTTATCTCTTGCGCTCTCTCTTTCTCTCCCTTCCTCCCTTTCTTCCTCTCCTCCCAAACAGTGCTTTGGAGGCCTGGAGAAACCTCCTGGTGATTCTCTGCCAACCAGCTTCAATGCAAGGGTCCCAGAGCGTGGTGCTGTCCCCATGTGGTCCCCTGAGAACCACCAGGAGTGAATTTTTCTCATTAAATAACCATAAGAATCATCATTCTTAGAGTGCATTCATCTGGGGAAAATAAAGTAACAAAATAGGAGACTAACACCCAAGAATGGTCAAGATTAGTACCAAGAATTTTACTCCATGGCTTGGAGGCCAGCCACACATGCTAGGGGAAAAGGGAGCTCAGATAGAGAAGGGAGCACCAAATAAAGGGTGTTGGGAGGATCCTCCCAGGATGGGAAAAGCATGATGAAAGTAGACCATAGACCAAACATGATTGCCACCCATTGCCTCTTTTGCAAATCACAACACCCAATAGGAGAGAGAGAACAAAAGGGAATGCCCTGCCACAGAAGCAGGATGGGATGGGGGGATGGAGGGTGGTAGGGATTCTGGGATCCGTGGTGGTGGGAAATGGGCACTGGTGGAGGGATGGGTATTTTATCATTGTATAATTGAAACCCAAGCACAAAAATTTGTAAGTCTACAACTGTACCTCCTGGTGTCTCACTAATAAAAATTAAAAAAAAAAGAATCATCGTTCTTTTAATTTTTAAGCCTATAAGAGAAAGTCTAAAAATCTGTCATGGAACAGTAACTTCAAAGTCAGTTTGTTTGGGGGGAGGATAGTCGGGGTTTAAGGCACCGGACTTGCACACGGCTGATCCCATTTGGTCCCAGGCACTGCCTGCAGTCATCCCTGAGCTAGGTCAGGAGTCAGCCCAAAGCACCAACAGGTATAGCCCAAATACAAACACAAAGAAGTATTCATTTCTTTGTATGTAAGAAATCTTGTATGGAAACAAAATGATAGACGACTCTGTTCTCTCATGGGCTGCTACTGCCAGTGTCAAGTGAAGAAACAAATCTAGCTGCAGATGACTTTCCCAACTCACAGACGAGGAAGAAAATCAAGAAAGTAATTACAACTCAAAGGGGAGTATCAGGAAGCTATGCTCAGACTTCTTCTGCATAGCCACTGACGCTAACTTAAATATATAGAGCTATGAGAGAGGTTGGAAAGTGAGTTAATTTCCCTTAACTTATTTCTAAAGTTCTTATTTTTTTCTAAATATACTAGTTATTATTTGTTAATTAAACTTATTTGAGAGCCGGAGAGACAACACAGGGGCAGGCATCTGCCTTGCATGTGGCTGACCTAGGTCTGATTCCCGGCACCCAACACATTCCCCCGAACACTGTCTGGAGGGATCCCTGAGCACAAAGTCAGGAGTTAGCCCAGAGCATTGCTGTGTGTGGCTCCAAAACAAGCAAACAAAAACTTATTTGGGGACAAGTGTACTTTAACGGGGTTAAAAACCAAAAGAGAAATCAGAAAGCTATAGCAGAATTTTCTGGTGAAGGTTCTGAATGCACTCAAGTCAAGCGAGAATCAGGGGCCTCCGAGAAGGGAAATGAAATGCCAAAAGGCATATTGCTAGGTCTTGTTATCATTTGGAAAGGGAATAAACATATCCTCAGATTAGTGGCTTGGGTGCCTGAACAAATAGGAGGAGATAAATATAATTCATTAATGCATAGGAGTGAGGTAAGGAAATGGATTTATTGTTTTTGAGGAACCTATGGACACCTAGGTTGAAATAACTATAGAAAATATACAGACTATATGTAATTTGTTCACACCTGAAGCATCAAAAAGATCTGTAATTAAATGGGATACAGACAACACAAAAATGTGGAAGGAAGTACATATACAATGTGTTCAAATTCCAACTCTTGAGAATAGTAATATTCTATCATTGGCTGGAGCAATAGCACAGCGGGTAGGGCATCTGCCTTGCACGCAGCCAACATGGCCGACCCGAGTTCGATTCCTCTGCCCCTCTCAGAGAGCCCGGCAAGCTACCGAGAGTATTCGATATGCCAGACACAGTAACAACAAAGTCTCCAATGGAGACGTTACTGGGCCCGCTCGAGCAAATCGATGATCAATGGGAGGGCAAATCATTTGGAAGAGAAAATGAAGTCAGAAAAAGATTTCACGAAGTAAAATTCTGAGAGTGGGAGAAAAATATAAAGTATTAAAAGCAAAAGAATAAATAAATGTTGGGGCTGGAGCAATAATATAGCAGGTAGGTATTTGCCTGGCATGAGCTGACCCAGGTTTAATCCCTAACAGCCCATGTGGTTCCCTGAGCACCCACAAGCATGATCAAGAACAAAGAAAAAGTGACTCCATTGAGAAGATGAATACCTCCCTGATGATAATTGGAAGATTTCTTGGCATATGAAAAAAGTGTTCTTTGAAATTTATCAGGGGAATGCAAGCCTTCATTCACTGCTGATGGGCCTGTGTGTGGTTCACTCTCTACAGGAAACAGAACGGAGATTCCTTTAACAGCAAGAATAGAGCTTCCAAATGATCCAGTAACTCCACTTCTTGGCATCCAGCCCCTCAAACAAGAAAACATTCCTTTGGAAAGACACATGTGCACCTATGTTCGCTGCACTGCTTAGCACAATAGGCAGGATATGGGAACAACTCAAATGCCCAAGGAGAGACGGATGGGTAAGAGGCTGTGGCATGTCTGCACAATGGAAGCCATGCAGCTGTAAGGAAAGATGAGTTCTTACAGTTCACTGCAACTTGGATGAAACTGGAAGGTATCATGTTGAGTAAATAAGTCAGAGGGAGAAGGACAAATACTGGATGATCTCACTCATCTATGACATAGAGACAAAGCAAGAGAACAGACATTAAAAGATGATGACAAACCTTTGACTGTGGACAACAAAACTGAGAACCCCAATGGCATAGGGGCAAGGGGTTTGAAGAGGCAAACTCGAAGGACAGAAGGCACTGTTGGGAGCTTTGAAGTAAAGTGTCTATACCAAAATCACAAATATTAGCACTATTATAAACATGTTGCTCTTAACTACAATAACAATAATTTTTTTAATTTAATTTATTTTAAGGGCTGGAGCGATAGCACAGCGGTAGGGCATTTGCCTTACAAGCGGCCAACATGGCCAACCCGAGTTCGATTCCTCCGCCCCTCTCAGAGAGCACGGCAAGCAACTGAGAGTATCTCGCCCGCACGCAGAGCCTGGCAAGCTACCCGTGTTGTATTCGATATGCCAAACACAGTAACAACAAGTCTCAGGATGGAGACGTTACTGGGCCCGCTCGAGCAAATCAATGAACAACGGGAGGACTGTGACCGTGAACTTATTTTAAAAAGAGCTGGAGAGGAGAGATTGTACAGTGATTTAAGGCCCTTGCCTGGCTGACCCGGGTTGGATCTCCCACGTCCCCCAAGTGAGTGAGCCCTGAGCACTGAGCCAGAAATAACTGCGGAGCACTGTTGGGTGTGGCCCCCAAATAGCCAAAAATATTAATCAATACAGAATTTTTCCAGTTCTGTTACTTTGGCAAAATAAGTGAGAGGTCAAGGCCATATTGATCCAAAGTAAATCTTGAGAAGTAAATAGATGGAGCCAAACTTCTTAGGGAAAAGGTTCGGCCTCCCAACCAAAAGTCTCTCTATATAGAATATTTGCAATAAACTTGTGATCTGTCAGACATTTCACCAAGGTCATGCATTCGCTATCTTACTGACTGGTTTCACAGTCTCTCAGAGAGAAGGACAGCCTGAGCCCCAATCTCTCTTCCTCATCCCTTCACATTCAATCCAACGTGTTTCCTTAACGGCACATCTCACAGTTCTATTCCACTGTGCCTTTGCACGGGCACTTCCTTCTACAAAGTACCCAAAGCAAGTTTATAGCTTGGATTTTAAGCCCCTGGAAGAGCATGGGACTGTTTATTGAATTAAAGGAAAATTATAAAAGAACACCCCAAAAAAACAAAATGAAAGGATGAGACTGAAGAGGAAAAAAATCACTGATATGTGAGAGAATATCCTCAGTAAGACAACAGAGACAAAGAAGATAGTACAGGAAGTACTATACATATATAATATATATAATTATAATGGATTAAATTGCCATCACTCTTAGTTTTCCCAGTACAGCCTTTGTATTGAAATATAGTCTAAGCTGTGTTTCAGAATGCTACCATACAGCTGGAGGTCAGTTTCCCAAAAGAGGGTCTCATGGACCCTTAGGGGTGCTGGAATTATGGGGAGAGCTAGTAACTGCTTGTATAATTGGGGTGCTTTCTATTAGCTTGTTAAAAGCTAATTTCCAGTGGAGTTGATGCATGAATTTTTTTTTCTCAACAGGAGATAATAAGGGACCTAAGTAGGTAAGACTACGTTCAAGTTCAAGTTCAACTCAGGTTCAATCCCTGTTACCGCACCTGGTCCCCTGAGTTCTACCGGGAGTGATTCTTGAGTGTGGAGCCAGGATAACCCCTGAGCATCACTGTGTGGTCCTAGAACAAAACAAAATAAAATACCCCCTGGTACAGACAGACAGGTATTCTCCTGTCTGACAATAGCCCCAGAAGCACAACTGAAGAGAAATGATAAACTTGACCTTCAGCTACAATAGCAGCACTGTCTGCACAACGTCAAAACAAAATACAGAAAGATAGCTCTATGCAACAAGCCCCAAGCGCTGAGCTGGGTGCAGCCCCAAAACTAAAAAGAAAAGGAAACCGTGAAATGAGAACATGCATTTTGGACTCTGGAGCTTTAGGGGGTGGTGGGGGGGGAGATCTCCCTAATACAGATTATGAGATAAATGTGTCCAGACAGTTTCATGGTCACTTCATAACTTTGAAACCTGAAAAATAATTTAAAGATATTGTACATAGAAATATTTAAAGAAATATAATTTATTTCTTTAAATAAATATAATTCACTCCAAAATGCTCAATAGATAATTCACCATTTTATGAAAAAGAAAAGCCAGGAGAAAAATTGAGATATAACCCGTGCATGCTCATCTGATAGTTGCTTCTTTGCCCGGGTCAATAATGAAGTGGCCTGATTCTCCTCTGTCGGCATGTGATTTCAATTCCATGAGCTTTATTCTAAGACTGACATCTGTGGCAACTCATTCCTTGTGAATTCCTATGTTGTTTTGTAAACAACTGATACAAATTCCCCACATTACTACACTGTCTTGTGATATTTTAACTAGTCATGGAGTATCTGGAGATTCAAGACTTCTTTATTATTAGCAAAATATCAACACTGTTTTTAAGTAACGAAGAAAATTCCTCGAACAAAATCCTTAGCCCTTTTAAAACAACTCCTAGTCTGTCAAATGAGAACAATCCCAGCCCTCCGGGATTGTGAAGATTATGGCTAGTATGTAAGTGTACACACAGCAATATCACTGCTCTTAAAGTACAATCTGATCATCACAAAAAGTTCATATTTTTTGTTCTCTATAAGATTTTCAATGGTACTGGTGAAAATACAATTTATTTCTCTTCTTTTTTGTGTGAAAATACGAATAAAGCGCAGAAATATGGATGAAACATGCACATACCTATTTAGAGTATATTTTTATATTTGTATAGACCTTTCAATGTATACTTTGCTTTTCAATGTACAAACTTCTGCTGAATTCCAGAAAGTTAAGAGTTTAAATAATTGGCCCAGGTAGATAGCTCAGAGTCAGGGGCGCAGGATATACATGCACCGGGACCCAAGTTCAAGACCCTGCACCTCACATCTTCCCTCACTCTACCCAAGTCTGCCAGAGGGACACAGCCCTGGGGACCCCACAGCACTATGGGCTGTGTCCCAAGGGGGCCCGAGCTCTGCATCTTGGGGTCCTGGCACGGAGCTACTGGGGTTCCCTTAGCTGAGTATCACTGGGAGTCACCCCTGAGCATTGCTTGGGAGAAGTCCACTCCCCAAATAAAGGAACTTAAATAATTTCACAAATAAAATTTGAAAAAATCTCATTCACCTGAAGCTAGAAATAAGCTGTAAGAAAGTTGTATTAGTTGGAATCAGACCTAGCACCAATAAATGTATACATATATGTACCTACACATATATGTATACATACACACATGTCAGACACTTTTCAACTCTTTTCTCCTAGAAACCATCCTCTCCGGATTGCTTACTATGAGATATTTACATTGTAAATGATCATCATCATTAAACGAAGAACTTCTTTTCTTTTTTTTTTTAATTTTATTTTATTGAATCACCGTGAGATAGTTACAAGCTTTCATGTTGAAGAACTGCTTTTCCATTTTAAACACTGAAATGTCAGAATACTCCAGTTAGGTTTCTGGATTTGATTCCAGATTGATTTAAATTCTGATGCACACATATCCATGGAGAACAATAAGTTTAAAATGAAAAACGTGTTGTCAACATAGACTCTGCAGAAGAGTGACTATCACAACCTCCTTAGGAAGACCCACTTTTTTTTTCTTTTTGGGTCACACCTGGTGATGCACAGGGGTTACTCCTGACTCTGGTGCTTGGGGGACAATATGGAATGCTAGGAATCGAACCCAGGTTGGCCAAGTGCAAGGCAAACGCCCTACCTGTTGTGCTATTGCTCCAGCCCCCGGAAGGCCCAACCCTTTCAAGGTTGGCCCTGGGTGGGTGCCTGAACGCTTAGGGGGTCTAGCAAGTTCCACCACTCCGTGACGGGCTTCCTGTGCCTCCACTGTGATTCATGCTAAGCACCCATTTTTGCCCTGGGAGTCTGAGAGTTGGGAATGCATTAGGCGGTATCTGTGTGACCACGTTCAACAAAACCTTTGAGTACTGAGTGACAATGACTTCTCATGTTCACAGTTCCTATGGCAGTCAGTCAGGAGAAACAGCCTTCCTGGGAGAGAAGTCTCCTCCCACATGGCCCTGATGGCCTGACTATGCCTTGGGTACTTTGACTCCAAACTGTCAAAGCCAGCACAATTCTTATTGCCAGAAAAATCCCAGAATCTTGTTGATGTTGTGGTGTCACAGAGGTCCTAACACATTGTTAACTAAAATACTTTCAATTTTCCTCATTTGTACAATGCTTTTATTCTTTGCCTTTACAGCCATCATATAGAAACAAATAGACTGCATAGTCAATGCAATAGAACAAGATTTGTCATCAGATAGTGATTTTATTAAACAGAAGATGACAAAAATTAACAGATACCTAATTATACATCCCCATTTTTACCATTCTCCAATATTACAGCTCAATTCTTCATTACAGATTTTACATAATTTGCAATATCAGAACACCTCAGGACACTGGAAAATCCTTACCAGATTACTAACCTTTTTAGTAATTTCACAGTCTTAGTAACTGATTTCTTTTTTTTTTATTAAAAATTTTTTTAATAGTGAGACATCATGAGGTACAGTTGCAGACTTACACATTTTTGTGCTTGGGTTTCAATTATACAATGATCAAATACCCATCCCTCCACCAGTGCCCATTTCCTACCACCACGGATCCCAGTATCCCTCCCACTCCCCATCCCCCCAATCCCACCCTGCCTCTGTGGCAGGGCATTCCCTTTTGTTCTCTCTGTCTTATTGGGTGTTGTGGTTTGCAAAAGAGGCAATGGGTGACAATCATGTTTGGTCTATAGTCTACTTTCAGCATGCTTCTCCCATCCTGGGAGGATCCTCCCAACACCTTTATTTGGTGCTCCCTTCTTTATCTGAGCTCCCTTTCCCCCTAGTATGTGTGGTTGGCCTCCAAGCCATGGAGTAAAATTCCTGGTACTAATCTCGGCCATTCTTGGGTGAGTAACTGACTTCTTATTAGAAAATTATACATTCAATCATTTTCATTTTAAGATGAAATATATTAATCAGTTTAAAGATGCCCTTTCTTGGGATGGGGAGATGGGGGGGGTGGGAGGGATACTGGGACCCGTGGTGGTGGAAAATGGGCACTGGTGGAGGGATGGGTACTCAATAATTGTATAATTGAAACCCAAGCCAAAAATTTTATGTCTACAACTCTACCTCATGGTGTTTCACTAATAAAAATTAAAAAATGAAAAAAAATAAAAATAAATAAATAAAGATGCCCTTTCTTTTCATCTTTGAAAAGTGTAAATGTAAGTTTGCATTAATTCCCCAGCACATCTTAAAATCAAAGTCTACTGAAATGATAATTCTGAATGATTTAACATTTGTTCTCAAGTAATTCCCATTAGTACTTGCAGTGGTCAAAAACTTACATTTTTTTGCAGTGTGGGCATTTTGCCAGAGTGTTGAACCTCAGTTCCATCCACTGTAAAATAAATAGAGAGGGATTGAAAAGGAAAAAAAAAAACAACTGAAAACTATTCAATCTGATAAGTATTTCTTCCAGGTCAAATGTTATCAGGCATCACAACAAAAGCAATAAACTTCCCATGGTTCTTTGAGCTTTTTCCCCTCTAAAATAACACCCCAACCCTTAAATAAAGTTTGGGATCCCCCTCTGAAACATTTCCCATGATTTTTTTCCAAGATTCTGACGCAATTTTAGTTTGTTTCCAAAGGGATTCAAACATAATGCTGTAACCAGGGTCATTTCTTTCAGCTTTATGTCTCAATTCACTCCCAAGGAATAAAAACACATTTCCTGTGTTTCACTAGATCCTCTAACTAAAAACAAATTGCTTGCTTAAGGAAAATAAGACCTCTTCATGTATTTTTTTTTTATCTCTAAGACTAACCTTTGAAATATCCAAATATTTTAATCCATGACTACAATGCAACTACTCATTTTTTTCCTTCAGATAAACTCACAAAATAAACAAATTAAATGCAGGTTGAACAGAAGTTCAAAAACTTTTTCTTCTGTCTTTGCTTCTTGTGTCTGACAAAAAACCTCCTTCCAAAGCACAAATCGCCATGTTCTTCCTTATCCCTGTAAGTAGTAGAATTGGGTCTTTTCCATGTAGGGCTGCTACTGAGATGTTTGAGAAGGTTTACTGCAGCAGGTCAAAATTTTGAAAGAGTGTGCAATATAAACTCAGTCATGAGGATAATGACAAATACCAGATGATCATAACCCCAGATGTGGAATATGAAAACAGTGAGCCAGGGACCAGACAAAACCAAACCATGAATCATGGCTGTAAGCGGTTCGATAAGGAATCAGAGAGGACATGCCTCCAATTAGATAACTGAGCCGGAGGTGGTTTGTGGGTGTGTCTCCCGCATACCTAACTTTTGGCCGTTTACTTCCTTGGTAAACTTTGCCCCAAGTTTTGGGGTCTGGCCAAAGGCACAGCAGCAATTTTGGGGTATCTGGAAGTCTGAAGGCGCCATCAGGCTTCTGATGCACTTGCCTCACAGGTACAGAGTGACCTGCTGGCAGCACCATACCCCCTTCTATCTTCATTTTTTTTTCAGACCTAATGAATGTTAATTCACTGTGAAATGATCTCTGTTACATAAACATCAGAGAGAACTGAAATCAAACTGATGGGAATTTGTTCACTGTTGTTTCTAATTCATTCCTTTCCAGGGCTGTAGTGATAGTACAGCAGGTAGGATGAGTGGTTGCCTGGGCCAAACCAGTTTTAATCCCTCAGAGTCCAATCCCCACCTGCAGTGATCTCTGAGCACAGAGCCAAGAGTAAGCCCTGAGCACAGCTGGGTTTGGTCAAAAGCAAAAATATTAGTAGTAATTCCTTCCAACATTTGAGAAAGCTAAACCAAGAAGCTTTTTTTCAAACAGAAAGAACTATTTCTCTCAGGACATTTTTGGTAAGAAAATTTAGTATTGCTAGTAAAAGTATTTCAAGAATTAAAGTGCTAAACAGTTGTGGAGAGATCTATAGAAACTGGCACAGAATTAAAAAGTGAAGAAAACAACAAATCTCACTGATTTTTTTTATGGCTTTGTAATTTGTCTTAGGATCTCTGCTCAACTTGTTATAGCATTCCAATGTTTATTTTAAGATCAGAAAATTGAATATTTTACAGTTGAAGGAAGTAAGGTAGTTTGCTTTTGGGAATTTGGGAACCCTTGAGTCAAGAGACACTGAAAATCCAAGTCTGAAAGCTGCTATGCAGGCACTGAGATTGTACAATTGTAGAAAACCAACCTCAGGAAATGATTACTTCAATATTATAATTTTTCAATTTTTTCATTTTAGTATAGGCCCGTGCTCATCATGCCAAGATAATTTCAAGGCTAAGCCCCAAAGAAAAGGTCCTGCTCCCCATTAGCCTGCCCCTGAGTCCTCTTTCAGCAACTGAACCAATCAGAGGATGTATCTCAGCTAACTCACAAAAGATGCAGTATATGTTAGCTATACCTCTGCTGAACTATCTTCCATAGCAAGGCTCTATGTTAATATTTTGAGGCAATGGCCACTGGACTATACTACAGAACTCTGAACAGTGGTCAAAACTTTATAACCATGCTTGATATTTACAGAGTGACCTTCTTAAGACACACATCCGATTGCTTACCAGGAATGTGTTTCCACAGTGCCCACAAACGACCCTGGTTCCTTCCGGTTGGATTGGCAATGCAGGTTGAGCTGGCTGTTCTTCAGAAATAAGCATCACTGGGCCCAGGTTAATTATGCGTCTACTGTGGAAAGAAAGAAAGCAATTTCATTTTCCCAAACCTGAACCGAGGGTTCAATCCTCAGTATATAGCCCAAAACATAAAACTACAGCACTGAAAAATCCATTCATTTTTTACAAAGGTAAACCCCACATCTGATTTTGGGTCAAATCGTAGGAAACAGAAATAGTCAACATTCAAAGCAAAAAGTTATTTTTTTTGTTATGTTTGTGATAGAAGTCATATATTATGGTATAGTACCATAACATACGTTAAATCAGAAGTGATTTAAGTATTTTTAAGGAGGCATGATATACAGTTAAATCATAAATGATGTAACTGTAATTTTCAAGTTTTTATTAATTAAATCATCTTATATGGTTAAATAAGAAAATATCATTTCCTTACTGTCACTGTCCTCTTGGTGTTCATGGATTGCTCGAATGGGCCCAGTAATGTCTCCATTTTGAGACTTGTTGTTACTGTGTTTGGCACATTGAATACGTCACAGGTAGCTTGCCAGGCTTTGCTGTGGGGGTGAGATACTCTCGGTAGCTTGCTGGGCTCTCCGAGAGGGGCGGAGAAATCAAACCCAGCTTGGCCAGGTTGGCTGCATGCAAGGCAAACACCCTACTGCTGTGCTATCGCTCCAGCCCATCATTTCCTTACTAGAAAGACAAATTGAGTTTGCTAGACCAATTAAGTCCATATATTCTGCATCAACAAGAAAGCACCAAAGTGTTGAGTGACAACCAAAGTTCTCTGAGCAGGAATACTTTGATGCCCATTTAATCAGATCTGGACAGAAAGGGAAAGGAGAGGGTCCTTTACATTCTGTTCCCTAGCCCAGCTTCTGAGGCATCTACCAGTGCTCCGTATCATGGTCAAAAGGCTAAAGGTCATAATGAAACACAGATAAGATGTTGATCTTTTCCCATCTGAAGATATCCATGATGCCATTACACATGAGCAAATAACTCCAGAATTCATTGCATAGATTATGCTCAGCAGAGAGTAGCATTGCATATTGTAGGGTTCATAATAACAATCAACACATTTCCATGTCAAGTTGAAGCTTATAACGTAAATTAACTGGCCTCCCAACCGATGCCTACCTCCTCAATGCAAGCCAAACAAGCTCAGTTCATGGTTTGGTAATGGGGGGCGGGGGGTGATGCGCCCCAGAAAGCCTGCTCAACTTCACCAGACAGTGCTCCGGGAGTGAAGGGGGAAATTCTGTGACAGAGACTGAACTACTAAAGGCTCTCAGCTTGCCTCTTCCCAGACCCCAATTGGGTATTTTTTAAAATAAGGTTAATGAGCCATTGATTTACTACAGTAACAATAACAGGTCTCATTCCCCTGACCCTGAAAGATCCTCCAATATGGCAGCGTTGGGAAAGACAGGTAAGGAGAGGCTGCTGAAATCTCAGGGCTGGGATGAATGAAGATGTTACTGGCACCCACTCAAGTAAATCGATGAACAACAGGATGACAGTGATACAGTGATATAACGTTCTTAAATAGAATCAAGGAAACTTTGGTTGGGTGCTTGAATATACAGCTCACACAGACCTATGATATTCATTTAATACCTTCAGCAAGGAATAAACTCTGCGATTGCAAAGGCTAGAACAAACCCTGCTTCTTATCATTCTTTTATAAATTCTCGAGAAATGAAAAAATGAAAGAAGGATCGTATTTCTCTTACCAGTTGGGTCTCGGACATCCTATTCGCCGGGATGTGTCCTTACAAATGAGGAGGCAATTACAAGGGCATCTAACATATTTCTTTCCTGTTGGAGGGTTTTTTATTGGCTAGATAAGAGAAAAGCGCAAAGTCAGCACATTAACCAAAGTACAGATTGCCAAAGCTTGCTTGTGATTTCAAAGAAAACCATTTCTTAAAAACTAAGGCTTCTAATAGTTATACCAAAGTACAATCTATGGAAAAGTGCAGCTTACATAGTTTTCAATAGCTCAGTTGTGGGCAAACGCTCTCTGAAGAGTGGAGATTTGTAGAGATTTGAGTATGAAGGTGATATTTCAAAACTAGCTTCTAGTGGCCTTTTAATATAGAAAGCATATTTAGTGTCCATCTAGAGTTGTTATCCCTTTATGGTTCACAAGACAAGGGCATCTATCTGTCTGCCCAGGAGCGTTTATGGAAGGATCTTGCATCTGTCTGAGAAAATCAAGCTCAATCAGAAGAAAAGGAAAGAAGAGTCGATGACAAATTAGAACATTTCTCAAACTTCACTCAGTATATTTGACTGAACTCATAATCTCCTTTAACAACCAAAAAAATCCCTCCTAGTAACCCTTAATACCTTGCATTTTTTTAAATCTTTAAAACCATTTTAAAAGCAAGAATAAATAACACCAAAGATAACATTCAACACTAGAACTTAAAATCCCCATTACACACTGAGAGGAATAATCTAAATCTAAACCCGAACTGATGGTTATTCCAAAAAAAATATCTAAAATTCACAAATACAAGTATTATATATATAGGATATCAAGCAAAAGAGAATTTGGAACCATTCTTATATGTCCCAGGGTGACCATTAAGTAAACGTGTGCTTGCTGGATGACAGATTTGTTTTTATATTTTATTCTCATTTAACTCCCAGACCTCACTTGAATCATTTGTAAAGCAAAGCAATTAAACTAGACTTCAAGCACTGCTTCTCAGCTTTAGTCCACCCTGACATGTTGTTCTGCAGTGACATGGGGCATAGGAAGAGGGCATGGGGGTGGGAGGAAGAGCACTGTCTCTAAATTTTCATAATCTTGTCAAAATATACACATGTATGTCAGGCAACATGCACTTTAACCATCCTCTGAGGATTTTAAGTAATGTTACCATTACAGTCACAGGAGGAAGCTACGATTTAGAGACGTTCCCAAAGATATTCAGCTACTAGAGAGTAGAGCAAGGGTTCGGTCCCTGGAGAGTGATCAGTCTCCATACCTCACACTCATAGTTATGCATCAAAAAGTCTACTGCTTCTTCAGGAGTTCTCCTATTTTCTTTTAATTTGCTCTGAAAATCAATCTCTTTCAGCCTTAAATTCTATGTTCTAAGTCTAGCTAAAATGTTGTTGATTCTCTCTCTCTCTTTCTCTCTCTCTCTCTCTCTCTCTCTCTCTCACACACACACACACACACACACACACACACACACACACACCTTCACTTCTCCTCCCAATTCTTTCTTCTAAAATAAAAAGGACTTTTATTACCTTGAACATTTTGATCTTGTTTTGTTTTTGCATTATTTCACTAATCTACACAAGAATATCAAGTTCCAGTCAGGAGAGGCTGCCCAGAAGTTAGATATGCTGATGCCCTATTTCAAGTGACGTGAGGACTCAGAGTCCAACTGAATGGGGCAAATGGTAGCAATCATAAAAGAATGCTCTCTTGAGCACTTCATCTGTTCTTTTCAACCTAAAATTTCTACAGAGAAGCTCCCAGTTGTCTAACACCTCTTCACTGATAAACACAAGATTGAGTTACACTGCAAATGTTAGCAAGTTCTAACTTACAGAAGCCCTGAAATACAGTTCTGTACTTTTTCCTCCACTGCAATGTCAATAATTCTATAGAAGGCAATCAGGAAGATACAACTCACATTTTCACATTTTCTAGAATATTCACAATTGTTTCTACTTATCTAATAAGAATGGTAATGATATAAAAATTCAGCACAGTTTTATTTATATCTAAAAGTTTATTTATAACCAAACCCTTATTGATGCTGTATGAACTCAATACTCCTACATGATAAGATTGAGGTTGTTGGCAAAACCCACAGTCGTGTTGAGATTTGTGCAAAACCAAACTAGAATGCTCTCCTTCATTTCAAATGCAAGTACAAACTTTAAAACTTACCTGGTGTGGATGGAGAAATAAGAGAATAAGTATTAAAATAAAAACTTTAAGGGAATCAATATAACATCCAGTCCAAGGAAACCTTGCATGCCCTTGTGGTTTTAAAATTTTCTATTTATGTCTGACAGAGAGAATGGTCTCAGCATGGCTGTGGCTGGGACCTGGAGGTCTTCAGCTGCCAGGGCTCTGCTCAAGGAGGAGAGGGAAACCCAACCCTCCACCCTCCAAGGGACCCTGGTGAGGACACCCAGATGCGGGGGCAGGAGACTCTGCGTTTTTCTCTTCCAGGAGCTTGGTTTTATAGTCTCTGGATCTTGGCCGTTGATGGGGTTACACGGCAGTTGGCGGGTGTAACTGTCTAGTTACTGGAAGATGGGGGATCTGGGTGGAGGAGGTAGAGCTGAAGACCTCCGGGACCCAGCCACAACCTTGCTGAGACCACTCTCCACACAGTAGGACGAGCCTCACACATGGAGGAACCGGCAGAGGAACCCAGGTGTGCAGGACCCAGAGCTCAGGTCCCCAAGCCTGCTTGGTTGAGGACTGGGCCTCCTCTACCCAGATCCCCCATCTTCCAGTAGCTAGACAGTTACACCCACCAACGGCCATGTAACCCCATCAACAGCCAAGATCCAGAGACTATAAAACCAAGCTCCTGGAAGTGTGCAGCCACAAATGTGGCCATGCAACATCTTACTGTCTAGTTCTCACTCTCAGAGAACCCAGCAGGCTACCAAGAGTCTCCTTCCCACATAAATGCCTGACTGGGAACACCTGTAAAGGTGATTAGAGGCTGCCCCAATAGCCTCCATCCCTCTTTGAGAGCCCGGTAAGCTACCAAGAGTATCCCACCTGCACGGCAGAGCCTGGCAAGCTACCCATGGCATACTCAATATGCCAAAAACAGTAACAATAATGGTCCTCATTCCTCTGACCCTGAAAGAGCCCCCAATATGCCATCGGGCTACACTAGCATGTGACAGGGATGAATGCAGACGTTACTGGTGCCTGCTCAAGCAAACTGATGAACAACAGGGTGATAAATATATATATATACATATATATACATATATATGTATATATGTATATGTGTGTATATAGATATATCTGACAACTCTTATCTACTTGTGAACTACCAAAAGTCAACTGAAAATTTTTCTTTTTTGGGAGGAGGTCACACCCAGTAATGCACAGGGGTTACTCCTGGCTCTGCAGTCAGGAATTACTCCTGGCAGTGCTCAGGGGACCATATGGGATGCTGGGAATCAAACCTGGGTCAGCCTTGTGCAAGACAATCACTCTTCCCACTGTACTATCCCCTACTGTCCGCAGAACAGTTTACAGTTGCCAGGGCAACCCCAGGAATTAGCCAAACACGTTACAATCCGGGTGACAGCTTGACTCAGGAAACCACCCTCAACCCCTCCGCTTTCTCTGAAATATCACAAATCTCCCATCCCTTATTAACAGAGCTCATTTCTGTATCTCTATAAATTAGAAGTCGGTACAGAAATGGCTCTCCTCTCTGTGGAGTAGTAGGCTTGCTCTCAATAAACTATTGTATGCCTGCACGCTGATCCTTACATGAATACTATCCTTTAAATAAACTCTTTATCCTCTTTCTTTCTTTTCTGACTGGCACTTGAATTCTTTCCTGTGCAGGTGACAATAGCCGACACCCTGACCAGGCCTTGTCTCCACCACCGTATCGGTACTCAGCCCACATCTACTTTTAAGTAACATTACTGGAATACCTCCCGGAGCGAGGGGGTGTCAAATAACAATTTATGCTTTCATTAATGGATGAAACATCCACTTACTGTAGCTTCATTGCAGACTGTGCACTTCACCACGTGCTGGTGAAGCTTGCCATCCAAATTGATGAGAGACTGGCACACCCGGCAGTTTATTACTGGAATACCACTGGCATCTGGACTGGCGATGGCTGTGTAGGGAGGTGGGAGTTCCGCTGAAAAGACAGCAGGCCCCCAGTCAGACTCCGAGATATGATGGCTTGTTTCAACAGCAGAAGGAGAAGAAGCAAAGTAGAAACTCAAAAGTCACCTCCGACTTATGAATGCGAACCTAGTCCGTTGATCCTAAATACATCTGGGACCCTTTCAAGAAGTAGAAGGATTCTTTTCTGCTTTTTGGGTCATACCCAGTGATGCACAGGGGTTACTCCTGGCTCATGCACCCAGGAATTACTCCTGGCAGTGCTCGGGGGACCATATGGGATGCTGAGACTCAAACCCAGGTCAGTCGCGTGCAAGGCAAATGCCCTACCTACTGTGCTATCACTCCAGTCCCTAGAAGGTTTCTTTTTTTCTTTTTTTTATAGTTCTTAGGGATTCCATTTTTAATTTTTTTATATTTTTAAGTATTTATTTGCTCGAGCGGGCCCAGTAACGTCTCCATTGGAGACTTTGTTGTTACTGTGTCTGGCATATCGAAGTATTTATTTATTTTTTTGCTTTTTGGGTCACACCCGGTGATGCACAGGGATTACTCCTGGTTCTGCACTCAGGAATTACCCCTGGCAGTGCTCAAGGGACCATATGGGATGCTGGGAATTGAACCCGGGTTCAGCCGCGTGCAAGGCAAACGCCCTACCCGCTGTGCTATTGCTCCAGCCCCCCTAGAAGGATTCTTAACTCCAGGAAAAACCCAAATCATGGTGCCTTCACTTACCCCCAAAAATGAAGTTTCTTTTCCATAGACCCTATTCAACATACACACCTTGGAATTGAAAAGTGGTGATTTTGCCTATCATAAAAAATAGTCTCACCTTAATGATTTGGCCTCTTAGAAGCAAAATAACCAATGATAGCAAAGGCTTGCTAAAGTTGTTGCTGTTGTTTGTTGGGTCAAACCCAGTTTGGTGCGCAAGGAACCATGAGAACCAAAGCCAGGGCAAGGCAAGTGCCCTACCACTGAGCCATACTGCCCACAGGCCAGAGAGTGACATTTCAAATTAAACAGACCCATAAGTTATGTAGTAGTTGTGTTAGTCACACTGTCGTGTAGCTGTCGGGTTATTTCTACTGCAGGCAATAAATGGGGATAAGATCTAACTGGGGCATGTGGTTTGGGTTTGGGGCTGCACCTTGTGGAAGTTAGGAAAGCTCCCGGCAATGTCTGGGGGAGACCATACATGGCCAGGGTCATGCTGGAGCTTACACACGTGTAGCAAGCTTGCCAGGCCCTTGGGCTGTCGCCCAAGTCCCACAAAAGGGGACAGAGAAGAAGGAAAAAGAAAACCAATGAATTAAGGAAAACTAAACTTGTATCAGCATGCTGATTTCTGTCACAACGCAAAAGTTCATTTACTCCAATTTTTACTTAATATCAAAAACCTAAGATGTGTACGTGTTTTATGATAAAAGTACACCTGGCACCGCAGAGAGAGCTGAAGGGCTTGAGCGCATATTCTGCATGCAGGAAGCTTGAGCTCCATCCACGACACAGAATGTGGTCCCCTGAACACTGCCAGGAGCTACTCCTGAGCACTGAGGCAGGAGCAGCCCCTGAGCACCATCAGGTGAGCCTCCTCATTAAAAAAAAAAAGACGTCTGGAATTTAGTTTCAGAGCTCCAAGAAAAAGAGAGAGAAAACAAATGTAATGAAATCAGCAAAATATTGATAACTTGATTCATCTGACATAAAATGTCACTTAGTTCTTACTCCTTTGCTTTGAAAATTCCTAGAAAAGGGACCCCAGGGCTGACTCAATCCTTGCAAGGGGGAACTTAACACCCTGAGTAGGGCCCTTGGTGCCCCTCCACATGTGCTGTGCTTGATCCAGAGGGTCAGTCTAGGATTCGGCAGCAACAGTGTTCCCTCCTCAGGGCACAACAGATGAGTTCGAGCCCCACAAGTAAAGTGTGCGACCCAGCCCCGTGACCCAGTGAGCTCAGTTACTGCAAAGGTGTGTGAATCCAGGGCCAGGACTGTGACCTGCAGTCCGCATGCCTGGAAGCACCACAGCAGCTGGCCACCCGTCCCTGTGAGCACAGCAGCCAGAGTCTGTGCATGACATCCATCCAGTGCCTGTGCAAGTCCCTTCCACAACCTAGTACGTGACTCCCAGTCACACATGGCAGCAAAGGAGGGAAAGAGAAAGAACTGCAAACTCCAAAAAAAAAAAAAAAACCAGAACACACACACACATACACGTAGTTTTGAGAACCTTGTTTATTTGTCGGCTTGGGGGACTCACCCGGCAGTGCTCAGGGTTTACTGCTGGCTCTGTGCTCAGGATCGGTCCTGGGGGACCGTGTGGGGTGCTGGGGATCCAAACCAGGTCCTCTTCATGCAAGGCAAAGGCATTTCCTGTGTATTATTGCTCCAGCCCTACTCAATTCACCCATGACAAGTAGGTATTTGTTAGGAAAGTGTTTTTCATTTTCATTTCATCATCCTGTTATTCGTCGATTGCCTCGAGCAGGCCCCAGTAACGTCTCTTTCATCCCAGCCCTGAGATTATATTCAAGGCTCTTTAGGAGAAAGAGACCCACCATTGTTACTGGTATTTGGCATATTTGGTACGCCACGGGGAGTTTGCCAGACTCTGCCCTGTGGTCAGGCTACATTCGATAGCCTGCAAGTTGTCCAAAGTAGGAATGAGATAATAAGATGTTATAAAAAGATGTCCAGCGGTTCCGGGAGCTGGATTTTATAGTCTCTGAGTCTTGGCCGTTGATGGGATTACACGGCGCCAGGGGGCCAGGTGGTGGGTGTGACCCCCGCCTACTGGAATTTGGAGGATCTGGGTGGAGGATGCTCGACTCCAATCCGAGCAGGCTTGGAGATCTCGGCCCCGGAACCCGCATGGCTTTGTCCCTCTGCCAGTACCTTCATGTGTGCGGAGAGTGGTCTCAGCATGGTGGTGGCTGGTCCTGGAGGTCTTCGGCTGCCGGAGCCCTGATCGGGGCGGGGAGGAAAGCTCAACCCGCTCCCCTCCAAGGGGCTCTGACAAGGAACAGCCAGGCGTGGGGGCAGAAGACTGCACTGGTCTCGTCGGGGAGCTGAATTTTATAGTCTCTGAGTCTTGACTCAGGAAAGTGTTAAAAAAAAAATCTAGATACCATGCTAATCATGAAAAGAGGTAGTTTTTGACATTGTTCCTGTCTATCCACTATCAATTCTGAACTCTGCAGTATTTTAAATTGAAATAGAACATAGCACATTGTGGGGCTGGAGTGATACCACAGCAGGTAGGGTGTTTGCCTTGCACACGACCAACGCAGATTCGATCCCAGTATCCCGTATGGTCTCCCAAGCACTGCCAGGAGTAATTCCTGACTGCAGAGCCAGGAGTAACCCCTGTGCATTACTAGGTGTGTCTTCCCCCACCCCCAAAAAGAAAAATTTTGGGGTGTGACCCAGAAAGCAAAAAATACATTTTTTAAAAAAGAACATTGCATATGGCTTAAAACCTACATGTTAGGGCAGGCTCGGCAGGTAAGGCACTTGCCTTGCTCACAGTGCCCTGGGTTTGATCGCCAGCACTGCATATGGTCCCCCAAGCCCACCAGAAGTGATAACTGAGCGCAGAGCCAGGACTAATCCCTGAGCACAGCCAGGGGTGACCAAATACCCCGCCCAATCCCCCCCCCCACACACACACACAAATTAACACCTGGCATCCTTGGACTTTATCACATGTTTTTTTCAGACTTCCAAAGAATTAATAAGTGTTATTCATTCCATGATTCATAATAAGCCAAGTTCATGCAGCAGCCAAGGTCCTGACAGAAGCCACTGTGAAATGGCAGAGAAACGAGTTTCTCAGGGCTTAAATCAGAAAACTGCCAAACTCAGCACTTGAAAATGAGCTCTAGATGTCTTAAATCATAAAATTAGTCTTTCTCAGCACAGCACTGGGGACCTCAGGGGAGGGAGGTGGGTACCCGGTGAGGGGTGTGGTTTTGGAGTTAAGTGCACATGAGACTCTCATTAACTGGTTTATGAAGCACAGTGCCTCACTCAATTAAAAATAAATGTAAAGAAACAAAACATTTTTTAAAAATAGCCTTAAATCTTTGGAAGAATCTGGGGCTGATCCACAGTGATCTGTATTGTAATGTATTAGTCCAAAGATAAAAACAGGTCAAAGGAAGAAATGAATCAATAATGGGTCTTGGCAATTGGAAGATTCCTTATCAGATTTCAGTAAAGAAAAACATCATCCTGGGGGCAAGAATGCACTCTTCACTAGAAATTTAAGATGCACTTCCTGACCAATGCTGTTTTTAAGCGTTCTTTAAAATAGCATTATTAATAAAGTTTTGTTTCCCCTCTTGTCTTTTCCTTGAGCCATCAAGTAACAGGAAGTGGTTCTCCCAGAATCTCCATCTTATACAGCATGATAGAATATAAAGCCAAGACAATGCAATTTCACAAAGAGGAAAAGGGATGGGGTCGGGCAGGGAGGCCACACAAGGTAACTGCATAAAAACAGTCCACTCTGGGGAAGAGTAGCGCTCCAGAAATATTTCACTGAGTGATCTTTAGAAGTAGTAGCTTCAGAGCTACTGAAGCTCTGTGAAGTCTTTCTCTACAATTTGCATTACAATTTGTAATCTGTCTCCCCCAAAGTCATCAATGACAAAAAATATACTTGACTATTCTTTTGGGCTGGAGCGATAGCACAGCGGGTAGGGCGTTCGCCTTACACGCGGCCAACATGGCCGCCGACCCGAGTTCGATTCCTCCGCCCCTCTCGGAGAGCCCGGCAAGCTACCGAGAGTATTCGATATGCCAGACACAGTAACAACAAAGTCTCCAATGGAGACGTTACTGGGCCCGCTCGAGCAAATCGACGATCAACGGGAGGGCCTTTATTCTTTTGGAGCTTTGGAAAGAGGAGGGAGAAAAGAGGAATGAATGCAGATTAGAAGTATAACACAGGAGGGGCCAAGAGATAACAAAGCAGGGAAGGCCTTGCACAGAGCAGAACCCGCTTCAATCTCCAGTATCCTACTGGTTCAGCGATATCTGAGTGCAGAGCCAGGAGTAAACCCTGAGCACTGCCCCCCCTCACTCCACCCCCGCCATCACACTCACACACCCACAAACCAAAAAAGTCTGGGGAGACTCCACAAAATACCAATCATGCCAGATTGATTCCGCCACACTTACAAAGCACCTGGTCTATAATAGCTGTTCACTAAATATTTGTTGAATGGGCCGATTCATGAATTCAGTGCATCACTGAATTTAACTTGACATATTTATTTCTCTTGGGATAAGACACTATGTATTTTGTGACTGTTCTCCTTGCAAGAATGACTGCATCCTGGCCAGGCCGTGAGGCTTGAAAGATCAAAGGTCATCTTTGATCATATGGAGCATGTCTCAGGAGTGGGGGACACTTGTGTGTTACACTAGATAAAGGGAATTCAGTCTGAGAGGGCAACAGAATGACAGATGTTGAGCCTAATTGCTTCTCTAAACAGTGCTCTCAGGATTACCATTAAAGTCTTGCTCCATTACTTCATCCATAAGAGCTGCTTTTTGCTCTCTTTTCAGAAAATCTTCTGCTATCACTGACCTCCTCTTGTAAGGGACCATAATTCCTAAACTATTCCACTGTTAGGAAACCTATAATAATTAGCAACTTCAACTATTCATTTTGTCTTTTTTTTTCAATCCTTAAAACAGTGAAATCACCACTATCAAACCTAGTTTAAATTTCTGCCCTGTGAATGCCCTGCCACAGAGGCAGGGTGGGACGGGAGGGATGGGGGTGGGAGGGATATTATCCATGGTGGTGGAAAATGGGCACTGGTGGAGGGATGGGTATTTGATCATTGTATAATAGAAACCCAAGCACAAAAAATTGTAAATCTACAACTGTACCTCATGGTGTTTCACTAATAATAATAAAAAAAACAGAAAAAAAAAATTTCTGCCCTGTATAAAAAAAAATCCAGTGTAGTCTCAGCAGCACTGGCTATTCAGAGTCACAAGAATTTTTCATTGGTAAATGACTTGCTCTTAAAAGTCTATGAATTTTAAAATGTGTCATTTAAAACTGTATGGACTTCACCTAAACAAAAAAAAATTGTTTTCATCCATGTGAACAGTATTTATGAGCACACAGCCCTCAATACTGAAAAACTCGCTCAAAATTCTTCCATAAGAGAAAACTGAAGCCTAGGAACTGCAGTTTTTGAGAAGATGTTGATACAGAACTTCAGTAAGCCAGAAGTTAACTCTTACCTCGAGAGTCTCTGCAGCAACGGTTGCCATTCTAAATAACAAGAATTTAATAATTGAAAGAAGATATATGAACTGCTGAGGATTCTATGGCAACACTGAGAACTCGATCTGATTAAAGGTAGAAGATTAAGAGAGGAGAAAAAAATAAATCCGGAGGGGGAATTGGTGGGCTAGAGAAACAGGACAGCAGGTAGGGCATTTGTTTTGCATGTAGCCGATCCAGGTTCAATCCCTGGCATCCCATACGGTCCCTCTATCACCTACAGATGTAATTCCTAAGTGCAGAGCCAGGAGTAAGCGTTGAGGATCATCAGGTGTGCCCCAAAACAAGGAAACAAAATTCAAGAACAGGATATCCCAAAATAAACTGTTTGTGATAATAAAACTGGTTCTATGTAAATCCTGAGCTGATCGGAGGAACATCATACGACATCTTACCAATCACAGGGCACATATATTTGTCCTCCTAAGATGCTAAAAGGAACCATTATTATCCTATAAACCCAAGTAAACCAAATACATTTCCCCATCACAAACATCTACCTAGTTTTTCTTTTCCTTTCCTTTTTCTTCTGATTTATGGTACACACACCTGGCAGTGCTGGGAATCCCTCCAGAGCCCAAGAACAAACTCAGGCTTTTTGCATGCAAAGCATTCACTCTAGCCTGTTGACTGATTTCCCCTCATTTACCCATTTTACACCAAATGTTCTCTCTAATTCATCCTGGCATATTCATCCATCCTTCACTTATTTCCCAGATATACTCTCCAGCATTTTGAAAATATTTTCTAGATCGCGTCACCTTTATTTTATTGTCTCAGCAATTTCTTTGTAAGTCTCCTCAGTGGCAATATCTTTGAGTTCAATCCACGTACTCCATTAATACACTGTACACTCAATCCGTAGGGCCCTGGACAAAACTGTACCAGAATGGAAAAGACATCAGGCTTTAATCCAGACACACAGACTAAAATGAGAAAGAGTCTCAAAAATAAAAGGAAGAAAGAGACAGAGATGTCTTTTTCCTTTTGGGGTCATACCTGGCAATACACAGGGGTTACTACTGGCGTTGCTCAGGGGACCATATGGGATGCTGGGATCCGAACGCGGGTCGGCCACATGCAAGGCAAATGCCCTACCCGCTGTGCTATCTCTCCAGCCCCCAAGAGACAGAGATTTGAGGATATTCTGAGTCCAGGACAAACAGGAAAATAGAAAGGATCAACCGGTGAGAAAAAAAAAAAACATTTGTCTTCTTGAGATTGTGGTGGCATCTAGGGGCTAGGGACAGAATGAGATGTGTTTTCTTCCCGAGGAAGACCTCCGTGCAGTGCCCTTCTAAGGCACAGAGCACGATGCTGAAGCTCCTCCCTTCTACCCAGACCCCCACGTCTCTGGGAGAACTGCAGAGACCGGGCAGCTAAGAAAGACTGGGGCGTTATCGACTGCTTCGTTTGCTGGGCATGCTGCTCCGGGCGATTCTAGTTTTATAACTGAACGTGAGCTGTGATGTCAGGGAAGGTCCAAAGGCCTCCATCTAGCGTCAGCTCCAGAGCAGCAGCCGGCCGGATGCCCAACGCTTAGGCGTCAGCAATCTGCCCACAACACACACTTGGACGTTTGTGCTGGACCAGGCACTGCGGTGCATCCCAGTGACGCCCGCTCCTGGGCTCCTGAGTAGGAGCTGATGACTCAAGTCATCATTTAGTGTGGTCAGTTCTCTCAGGAGTCCAGAAGAGCAATCTAAATCAAAGGCAGAGTGTAGGGCCGGGATAAAGGGAAGGAGAGAAAGGAGGAGGGTGGACCAAATCACCCCAGAACTAGTTAATGTTCTTTCCAAACACCCTTTCTCGTATTCTCGTTTCTTTCATCTTCCTTACAAACAAAGGAGTATTCCTTATATGCTAGTTTTCAGCTTGTGTCTGTTCTCTTAAGCAGTATGTACTGACCATCTTTCCGTAATGTTTAACGGCTTCCTTACTTTTTTGCACACCCCACTTTGTGGATCTACTGTGGATTTGTATGGTTGCTCTACCATGTGGCAACAAGCACTCTGACACTTTCCTCATTAGAAGATGGAGTTTAAGTTCTTTCACCTTGAGTGCAACTTGTTTTCAACTGCTCTGATCAGCAGAGTGAGAGAGAAAAATTTCAGGTCGCCTGGAATGCAGTCTCAGAACTTTAATAAGGACCTATGTTGTACACTCATTACTAGCAACTGCCAACACCTTTTGTTGAGGACAGCAAAGCATTCTACCCAAAATTTCACCCATTTTACCCATAAGTACCCAGAACACTCTTTCTAAATCCTGTACTTTTGGACAACATTTAGAATAATTTAGTGTTCACTGGTACAATAGCACAGTGGTGGGGTTTTGCCTTGCATGCTGCTGTCCCAGCCGAGCTGCGTTTGATTCCTTCGCCCCTCTCGGAGAGCCCGGCAAGCTACCGAGAGTATCTTGCCCTCACGGCAAAGCCTGGCAAGCTACCCGTGTCATATTCAATATGCCAAACACAGTAACAACAAGTCTCACAATGGAGACGTTACTGGGCCCGCTCGACCAAACTGATGAACAATGGCAGGACAGGTACAATTCATATAGCTTAACAGAAATCATGTTTATTAGGGGAACTAAATATAACTTAATAATGAAGATTATGTATGAATGTCTTCTTTAAATCTACTTAGCAACTCTTGCACTGTTTGACTAGCTCAGCATTTCTCTGTGGGGAACCACACTTAATCACTTAATCACTTAACTTCCCGTTAGTCGTCGATTTGCTCGAGCGGGCGCCAGTAACGTCTCCATTTGTCCCTGTCGCGTGCTAATGTAGCCCAATGGCATCTCTTCGCTCCGGGAACATGAAGGGCCTCAAACCGATCGTTCATGATCTTGACGAAGAAGTCTGACCATCTGGTAGGTGGGCGGCCACGCGGTCTTTTGACATCCCGTGGAATCCAATCAGTAACAGCTCTAGTCCAACGGTCGTCTTTAAATCTCATTACGTGACCAGCCCATCTGATTTTCGACACCTTGGCAAATGAGACAGCATCCCTGATCCTTGATTCCCTCCCCTCTTCTCCATTGCCGTGGGGAACCACAGTCAGAAAAAAAGTAGAGGAGTCACAGGAAGAAAACTGGGGGGTTGGGGGGGGACACGGAGGGTGGGACACTTGCCTTGCACATGGCTGGCCCAGGTTCTATCCCCAGAACCACACAGGATCTCCTGTGCCCCACATGGAGTGATCCCTGAGCACAGAGCCAGGAGTAAGCCCTGAGCACCACAGGATATGGCCCTAAACCCAAAAAATAAATTTAACAAGTGCAGATGTCACTTCAACTATACATTTGTTAATAGTCAAAGTGACATCTGCACCTGTTTGTTCATTGCAGCACTCTTTACAATAGCCAGAAACTGGAAGAAACCTGAATGCCCAAGAACAGATGACTGGTTAAAGAAACTTTGGTACATCTACACAATGGAGTACTATGTAGCTGTTAGAAAAGATGAAGTCATGAAATTTACATACAAGTGGTACTACATGGAAAGTATCATGCTAAGCAAAATGAGTCAGAAAGTGAGGGACAGACATTTAAAGATTGCATTCATCTGGGGAATATAAAGTAACAAAATGGGAGACTAACGCTCAATAGCCAAGTACCAGGAGGTTCACTCCATGGCTTGGAGGCTAGCAACACATACTGAGGGAGAAACCAGCTCAGATAGAGAAGGAAGCACCAAATAAAGGGTGTTTGGAGGATCCTCCCAGGATGGGAGATGCATGTTGAAAGTAGACCATGGACCGAACATGATTGCCACCCATTGCCTCTTTTGCAAACCACAACACCCAATAGGAGAGAGAGAACAAAAGGGAATGCCCTGCCATAGGGGTGGGGTGGGATGGGGGGATGGGGGTGGGAGGAATACTGGGATCTATAGTGGTGGAAAATGGGCACTGGTGGAGGGATGGGTATTTGATCATTGTATAAACGAAACCCAAGCACAAAAACTTGTAAGTCTACAACTGTACCTCATGGCGTTTCACTAATAAAAATTAAAAATAAATAAATAAATAAATAAATTTTACAAATGAGGGAAAATGAAAACCATCTTATGAATTCTACCAAGTTTAAGTGTTTCAGCTTAAAATATGAGATGGTGGCAGACTGCTGACTGTAAAATATCTGACTTGAATAAAATGACTGATTGTGTGATACATACGAATACATATTACAAAAGGATCAATCTAAAGGAATAGCTCAACCAACTTATTCTCTGGCACCACATGGTCCCCAAGCATCACCAGAGAACTGGAAGTAGCCCCTCAAGCATCACCGGGGTGCCCCTCCTCATGTCCCCAAAGAATCAGTATTGTAAGCTCACTCTGATTCTAGTGCTTAAAAGAGCCATGTAACTATTCCTTTATGTTCAATATACTATAGTCCAATTTTGAAATAGGTACGAGAAAAATACGAATTTAAGTAAAAGAAGGACATCAGAAATCAAAGAATGATATGAAAAATAATAACCACCCATGCTGTGTAATTAAGATTATATTTCTCGGTATATCCAGATTCCTTACTAAGAAAAACTTTATCACAAAATATAGAAGCAAAGGCAAAAACTACACAACTCAGCAGAAATTCTAAGTCCCAGATATGCAAATGTTCCAAAGTCAACAGCTATTAATGAGCAGAAAGAACTCAAGGCTCTTTCCGATCTGCCTGGCCAAGCTACACGAGATGACAAACTCTGAGATTCAAAGGAATTTAGTTATGCAATTCAGGAGCTGTTCACCTAAAGGCTAAGAAGGGCTATGCTTTCCATCCTGCTGCGCATATTTAACTCTTAGCAGAGAAGTAAAAGATAAAAGGAACTGACTTCGCAATCACAGCAGGGAAAGGAAAAGGTCTAGAAAAGGTCCAAAGAACACAAACGCCACTGCACCTGAAGTCTACCCCAATCTAGGAAGGAAGGAAGGGACGAAGGGAGGAAAGGAGGAAGAGAAGAAGGGAGGGAAGAAGGGAGGAAGGGAGGAAGGGAGGAAGGGAGGAAGGGAGGAAGGGAAGAAGGGAGGGAAGAAGGGTGGAAGGGAGGAAGGGAGGAAGGGAGGAAGGGAGGGAGGAAGGGAGGAAGGGAGGGAGGAAGGGAGGAAGGGATGAAGGGAGGAAGGGAGGAAGGGAAGAAGGGAGGGAAGAAGGGAGGGAGGGAGGGAGGAAGGGAGGAAGGGAGGGAGAAAGGGAGAGAGGGAGAGAGGGAGGGAGAAAGGGAGAGAGGGAGGGAGAAAGGGAGAAAGGGAGGAGGGGAAAAGGGGAGGAGGGAAGGAGGGAAGGAGGGAAGGAAGAAGAGAGAAAAGAAAGAAGAAACAAGAAAAGAAAAGAAAGAAAGGAAAAGAAAAAGAAAAGAGCACAGAAGCCCTCTCAGAAAGAATAGGTAGAAAAGTAGAAAGAACACATTCCCTGCAAGGAGCTCTTAAGGCACGTCCTCAACATCCCGCATTCCTTCCCAGCCTATTATATCTCTCCATCCCGCTAAAGATGAAACATGAAACACTGAGCACAAAAAAGCTGTACCTGGGATTTTCTGCTCTCCTCAAATAGGATGGATTAGGGTTTCCATTTGGATCATTTCCAGAAAATTGCCTATTGTCCTCAAAGGGGCTTAAGACTCTACATCCTGTTTACTCTCCATGTGCCTAGCTTCTCGAAATCTTAGAAGGTTTCGACAGAACGTTCTACCTTACTGGCAGAGAGATGATTTTCAATGCTGCCGAGCCTGGTTTGATGCTCTGCTCTGCCTGGTCCCCCAAGCACTGCCACAGAGAGTGCTGGCAGCCCACGGGCACCTGTGCACCAGAGCCCAGAGCCAGAGTATCACCCTACCTCTTGGCTTCTGATTTGAACCACCAGCCAAGAAACCTGAGGAGGGGTTCCTGGATGCTGAGTCTCCCAATGACCTCTTGGGAACTCCCAAACCTACCCTGTCCCCTCAAAAAAGAAAAAGAAAAGCAGTATGCTCTACCTTAAAGAATCCTGAAGAGATTGCAGAGTCCTTGGAACAAAAGAGGACACAGGGACTGGAACAATAGTACAGCGGGGAGGGTGTTTGCCTTGCACGAGGTCAACCCAGGTTCAATCCCTGGTATCCCATATGGTCCCCTGAGCACCACCAGGAGTAATTCCTGAGTGCACAGCCAGGAGTAATCCCTGTGCATCGCCAGGTGTGACCCAGAAAGCAAAAATACAACAATGACAAAAGAGGACACAGCCAGGCTCCTCTCCCAGCATAATGGAGTATTATCCCACATTCACAAATAAACACTGAATGGAATTTACTCCAACCCAGTCTCCCCTGACTCCACACTTGACGTCTAAGTGCCTACTCAACATTTCTGTTTGAATGAAGAGCAAAAAAAAGTATCTCAAACTCAACCTGTCTAAAATTAGAACCTGGATTTCCCATCTATCTCTCCCTCCAACCCCAAAACACACTCACAGATAAAAATCTCCTCTTTCTGTGAGTCCACCGGAGAGAAAAAACCTTCTACCTCATCAGTCTTTTTTGGAGATTTGGGACTCCTGTCTTTGGGATATCACTATTTGGGGAAATTCTGCAGCTCTTGGTTGAAGCCCGAATTCAGCCATGTCTCACCATTTTTCATTCCCTTTGCCACGAATCAGACCAGGTCACCTCTTGCCTATTCTATTCCTCCTCCCCAAGGAAACAAAAGAAAACCATTACAGGGGTCAAGGAGATGACTCATGGGCTTGGAACCCAAGTTTGCATGATGGAGCACCAGGGTCCATCCCCAGCTCTGCAAGGTCAGCCCTGCCTCAGGCTGCTGGGAGCAGCCCAGGGACCCCCTGAGAGTGTGGTATCAAAAACAAAGAGTGGGAATCTTCAGCATGGCTGGGATATGGGTCAGGTGGCAGAGCGCAGGCCTCTCGGGGACACAGCTCTGAGTGCAATTCCAGACACCGCATCAGCCCTCAGCACCTCTGGGGATAGCCCTGGGGGACCCCAAGCAACAGTAAACTGAACTACAGAGCTGAGCACTGATGGAGGGGTCCCGCGCCTCTGAGCACTGCTGAGTGTGGCCTCTATAATAAAAAAAAAGTTAAGTAATGAAAATAAGTCAAACGTTTTCTGTCTCCTCTTGCTTCACCCTCTCCCCAGCTTCCTATTATCTTCACAGTGAAATTCCACCTCTGACCCTGGCCTGCAAAATTCTTCTGGTCAGCCCTAATCTAGTTCTCTCACCCAGCCTTATGGCCACCGGGAACCCCCAGCATAGCCAAGGGGCGGTCACAGATGAAAATCATGCAAATGGGGTACCACAGGAGACCCTGGAACCAATCTAGTCCCCGAGGACAAGGGTGGTAACAAGAAGAAAACCAGATGAGACATTTCTCTGACATACTCCGTCATACTTCCGCCTAAGTCAGCAGGCTTTAACTCACAGTCCTCCTTGGTTTAGAAATCTCCTGTTGTAGGGGCCAAAGAGATTGTCCAGGGGAATAAGGGACTTGCATGCACACATACACACATACACAGACACACACACACATATACCACCAGCACCAGCACCACCACTAACAACAACAACAGCAACAACACAACACAACAACAATAACAACAACAACATCACAAAATAAGGGATTTGGAATCAAACATAAACAACTCTCACTAAGGTCACACTGATCTCCAGGGCCTTGTGTTGCTCAGGGGACCATGAGGTACTGGGATGAAACTCAGGGCTCCCACATACAAAGCAGGTTCTCCCAACTTTTGAGCCAGCTCCCTGACCCAGAAAGGATATTTTTCAAAGTCCTTACCTATTGCTCTTTCTGGTAGAACTTGGCGAATTTAACTGTTGCTTTCTTGAAGTGCTTTCTTCCCCCCTTGGTTCTCTGATATTCTCCTGGCTTTTCTTCTACCTCTCTGGAAGCTACTTATCAGAATTTTTATAGGTTAGTCTCCTCTCATCAGCCATTGAAAATGAGAGTTGGGGCTGGAGCGATAGCACAGCAGATAGGGCGTTTGCCTTGCACGCGGCCCACCCAGGTTCGATTCCCAGCATCCCATATGGTCCCCTGAGCACCACCAGGAGTAATTCCTGAGTGCAGAGCCAGGAGTAACTCCTGTGTATCACCGGGTGTGACACAAAAAGCAAAGAAATAAATTAAAATAATAGAAAAAAAAACCTGAAAAGAAAATGAGAGTTTCTGGAGCAGAGTCTAGTACAGCGGGTACTAGCAGTCAAGCAGGACACAATTTAGCGCTTTCACAGAGCCAAGAAGAGGAGATGTCAATACAAGTATACTGCTAAGATCCGAGTCCTGGCTGAAAATAATAAAGTATGTTCTTTGCATATTGGTGGTAGCTAAATAAATGGGAGAATTCACAGTTTCCAGGGTCCACCAATGTGTCCTGGGATATGCTGAGACAGACACGGTTATTTCAGGGTACTGATTCGCCACAGTTCTTAGAGCCCACTCTCTCTCCAGCTCTAAATCTCTACAGATTATTACTTTCCCTGTGTACTGAAATCTGAGAGTTTGGGAAGCTCAATATGGGAGGAAGAGAATAAAGTTAAAGATGGAGAGAATGTAAGATAGACCTGAGATAAGTTTTAGGAGAGACCCCCATTTTATTTATAAAAGGCCCTCCCGTTGATCATCGATTTGCTCGAGCGGGCCCAGTAACGTCTCCATTGGAGACTTTGTTGTTACTGTGTCTGGCATATCGAATACTCTCGGTAGCTTGCCGGGCACTCCGAGAGGGGCGGAGGAATCGAACTCGGGTCGGCCATGTTGGCCGCTTGTAAGGCGAACGCCCTACCCGCTGTGCTATCGCTCCAGCCCCATTTTATTTATGTATTTATTTATTTGGGGGTTTGGAGCCACACCTGGCGGTGTTCAGGACTTGCTCCTGGAGGGCTCAGAGGACCACAAGGTTTGCCAGGACATACGACCATATGAACCCAGGTCAGCTACATGCAAGGCAAGTGCCCAATACACTGTACTATTGCTCTGGCCCCTATTCAGTTAAGAGATTTCTGAACACACTGTTTTATTTTCCTAACACCCCTGTGCTAAGTCGCGTCTCCTGCCCAACTTTCAGACCTCATTCAAGTCTCAGAGAAGTTGTCCTGACTTCCCTAATCTGGTCAAGTCTTTTCTTTATATATTTTAATATTTTACTGGTATTGGATACATTTCCAGCACTGCCCTTATCCCCGCTACATTTTGTACTTGCTTGGGTGATTATTTCATTTACATCTCTTCCCACTAAACTGGAAGACAAGCTATGTCTGTTTTTCCCGCCTACCACCAAACTAGTATTCAAATCTATGGCAGCTAAGTGAATGGCAGAAATTAAACACGCAAATCAAACTATCTGTCCCAGTAAAACAAAGCACTCTTTCCCATTTAGATTATAGTAAAGGATAGCATCACATTCTCCTATTCAACACCTAATGACCCAGTCCCAAATTGCTCACAGAAGAAATATTAAACGCCATAGTTCTTTGTCAAAGACTACCTATAAAATTAGCAGATGTATAAAGAAATCAATTAAATGTATCCAAATGGTGCGCATGTTTTGCTGTTTCTTCCAATGTGTTGAAAGGAGCCCAAATCTGGATTTTTTTTTATTACCTTAATAACAAAGCCCACACAAAAGCTGAAGAATATATTAAGCATTTTCACGGAGGAGTTGGGGGTTTCCATTCACTGCAGGAATTCAGTGGTAAAATCTGTTGATTGGACAATCCTGATTGTCACAGAGACCACACTTGTGATTTTCAATGTGCTAAAAGTAGACAGAAAATACTAATCACCCCCTAATACATAATTAATAACTTGCCCAAAAGTAAACACCTCACTGAAGGGTACCACTGTGGCATGTGGGTTATTTTGGTGGAGGAAACCGAGACTCAGCAAAGCCAATTACCTCCCCTTTAACTGCCTACTAGACAATTCAGAGAAGGTTTGACCTAGAGTGAAAACTTTTACCAGAGACACATTTTTTTAAACCTGAATAACTTAACTGCACGGCAGGTCAAACATGTACTTAGCCGTCATTTGCTGTTCTTAGGATCCTATGATCCTGCGAATTCCCCCTAAAGGCCCACACTCTTACCTAATCCTTAGCTCAGAATGGTATAAGAAGCTTTAATTGCCCAACTTGTCCTAGGTAATTAAAAACGTTCCCCGTTAACCGCTAAGTTGTTGATATGTTTATTAGAGCAGGCAAAGAACCTGAAGAGAGGAGAAAGAATTGTACAGGAACTCCCCAACTTGAAACAGAATATTTCATCTTGGGTCAGAAGTTAGTAACAGTCCCATTCTAAGCAGGTGACACCAACAGCAAAACATAAAGTGGAAAAATCACACACTAGTTGTGGCTTTTAATCTCTTTTCTGAAAAATCAACTTTTAGGACAAGAATAGAGGAGGTAAGGTGTTTGTCCTGACTGTCCAACCCTGGTTTAATTCCCAGGACCCCATATGGTCCCCCAAGCCCACCACAAGTGATCCCTGAGTGCAGAGTCAGTAATAAGCCCTGAGCACCACCAGCTGTGTCCCCAAACCTGCCTTTCCTCCCAAAATCAGGTTAGGGTGGAAGATCTAGTATAAGTATAAAGGCACTTTTCTTGCATGTGGTTATGGTGGCCTGGATCCCAGTTCGAATCCCTGTACTGCACACAGTCCCCTGAGTACTTCAGAAGTCATTTCTGAACACAGAGCCAGGAATAGTCACCAAGCACTGCCAGGTGTGGCCCAAACACTCCCTCCCCCTAGATCAGATTCATTATGATATCACACAACTAAGCCCAATACCATCAAATACACCTCTATTCTTTTCAACCCCCAGCTTCAGTTCTAATTGTTGACAACTCCTGGAGCATCTAGAGCCATGGCAAATGTCTGTTACCTCTTGGGATAATTCAGTCATATGTCTAAGTATGCTTCCTTCTCTCTCCATCTGAGTTCCCTGAAGAGAAGGGGTTGGTTGGGTTTGCTCGTTCACAGTGCCGCCCAGAGACTTTGGAATAAACAGCTCTGGCTCCTGGTATTAGGTTCTGCATCTTATCAAAAATATTTACGAAAATACTGATTTGCTGTTGAAGATATTCTATCCAAAAGACAAATGAAAATCCTTTACTATTTACTTACACATCTTGCTTACTAGGTATTAAGTCATATGAAATGAGTGCTTCTACTTTTCTAAACTGTCTCATCAACCAGCTGCTCTCTCTCTCTATATATATATATAAAAGCACGGAAAGCTTTTTGTCAACTCATTACATTTCCTAAGTTTTCAAAAATTTTTTGAAATGAAATTCCTTTTTCTCGGTGGTTGCACTAGAATTTGTACTTTATGTATACATTGAGGAGTTAGATTGGAAATATGACATGATTTTATAAAAATATCTACAAACAAGTAAAGGATTGTGTGATCACTTCTTAAAAATAATTTAACCAGGGGGCTGGTAGAGTGTTTGCCTTGCACGCAGCCGACCCAGGTTCAATTCCCAGCATCCCATATGGTTCCCTGAGCACCGCCAGGGGTAATTCCTGAGTGCAGAGCTAGGAGTAACCCCTGTGCATCACCAGATGTGACCCAAAAAGTAAAAAAAAAAAAAAAAAAAAAAAGAAATTAACCACTAGTCAACCAAAGGTACAAACCAGATACAAGATAGAAGACATGATAGAAGGCATGAAAATTGGTTACAGGAGAGTTGTTTAGACTCAAACTTCTTTCTCCCTTTTCTCCTTTCTCCCTGTCCTTCCTTTCTTTCTTCCTCTTCCATTATCGGGAATAAAGGTGTCTTTTTTTCTTTTTTTTTTCCTTTTGGGGTCACACCCAGCAATGCACAGGGGTTACTCCTGGCTCATGCACTCAGGAATTACTCCTGGCAGTGCTCAGGGGGACCACTTGGGATGCTGGGAATCGTACAAGACAAACGCCCTACCTGCTGTGCTATCGCTCCAGCCCAAAGGCGTATTTTCTTTATAATTTTTAATTTAAGAACTGATTTACAACACTACTGATAGTTGAGTTTTGGGCATATAATATTTCAAGACCAGTCCCATCCCCCCACCAGTGTCAACAACTTCCCCTCCCCCCACCAATGACCCCATACTACATTCCTCCCTCAGAGTCCCTCCCCTTGCCACCTTGCCAGGCATGTCACAACGTTGTGATGTGATGCCACAACGTTGTGATGCAGTTTAGATCTCACGCTTTCAGTGTTGTGGAGTCTGTGTTCTCCGCATATAACCATCCCACTCATCTGCATCTCCAACGGAATTGAAGTTCCAACCACTGTTAACTCATTATTTTCCTTTCTCATCACCTTTCTTACCCTCCTTGATTATTTTTTTATTTCCTACCCTGTCCTTCTCCCCCTTGATTATTTTTTTTATTTCCTACCCTGTCCTCCTTAAATTTTTTCCTTTGTTTTAATCTATCTCTTATTTATTTGAAGGTCCTTTCCTTTGCTGCTGCTTTTGTTGTAGTATCTGGACATCAAACACCCGGTTGTGGTGACCTGGAGGGGTATTTCAACATTTTCAATTGTGATGCTTGCACAGGGCCCACTCGAGGGTCTGTCATGCAACTGTGATGCGCGCACACACAACAGGGCACCACACACGTCCTCACAGGGGCTCACTTGTGGCCACAGTGCTGGCTCATCTTTTTGTTTCTATAGTTGCTACTAGGGTAATAACACACGTTAGTGGCACCGGCTGTGCTGTCTCTCTCGGATGCAGTGCTGGGATCCAAGGGAGCCGGGAGTTGAGAACATGCTCAGGTGGCCCTGGGGACCAGGCTGGGGCTTCAGGCGTTTTAAAAGGCGTTTTTCGCGTTGCCTAGCCACTCAATAGCCACTTGGTTATTCTCAAGACCCACAGCGCTCAAGAACAAAATACAACTTGTTCCTTAATAAACTTGATAGTGACTGGATGAAATGAAAATATCCATTGAGGAACGGAGGAGGCAGTTGGAAGGACTGGATGGCCCGCTTGGCGTGGGGGTGGGGGGGTGGGGTCCCAGGCATATTCCCTGATACCAGATGGTCCCCCAAGCATTGCTGGAGCAAGCCCCAGGCACCAAGCTGAAAGAAGGCCCTGAGTACTGCCAGGCGTGAATGCAAAAACCAAACCAAAAAACAAATTGATAAGTATACCAACTTATTCTACACCAGGACTTTTTCCACTTTAACCCCTGAGGAATTTTCCGAGGACGTTTTATAGAATGAACATTCATCGGAAGTGAGCCCTCACTGAAAATAAATAAAATTGAAGCCTGGTTTTTATTTTAAAATAAATTTCTAAAAAGCAAACAATAAAAAAAAAAGGTGGCGGCAGTTATGCAATCTATGGGGACATGAGACCAGATCATTTCGATGGTTAAATATTAATATCTAATGTTCAGGTTAAAAGGAATCTCCTACCTACTGTTCTCGGACCAAGTTAAAGCTGAAAGATAAGCATTTCTGTGTGGGGAGTCTCAGCACCTTACTTCTCAGCTCATTGATCACCCAGAACTATTCACAACTACCTGCCTTTCTTTGTCCTACCCCCAGTGAGTGCCGTATAGATTAAGATCTGCGTATAGATTAAGATCTGCGTTGCTGCTTTTCAAGGTATAATGCACTGAAAAATGTTAAATCCCAGACAAGTTTAACCTGCTCTACAGCTGCTCCATCTCCAGATCTGAACTCCCGGAGATGCCCGCAAGAAATGTGACCTGTCTGTACTTTCAAAATGAGCTTGTGAGCTTTCGCTTTCCTGGGCTTGAAACTTCCCTCCGATTCAGCCCAAACCAGAGAGGCGCGCTTAATTTTCCCTTGTCACTGCTAGAACTGACCACCTCTCACTCCCCTGGTTTTTCAGAGTCATGCCTTCCATTTTCTAGAAGTCCTGGCCCCACCTTACCTCACTTCTGCTATCAGAATCAACCAAAGAGACTTGCACAAAGATTGACCTTTGAGTAGCATGAATAGTTAGGAAACGAGATCCTTCCTTTTCTTTCTTTATAGCTCACTTCCATGACATTTTATTTTATTTTGTCTATCTTGAGAAATCAAAGTGCACTCAAAATACATGCAGTATTAAGTCGGGCTACTTTCTGATAAGTTCATTTCCATCTTACCCAGATGGCCCCTGGAAATATCCCAGCACCCCCCTCGTCCTCCTCATTCACCACTCAAGCTTCTTAGAAGCAGGGGGCAAGGCCGGCATTTCAGACATATTAAGAATATTGATTCTCGCTCTTCCCTCTCCTGTGTTACAATAGCTCTGGTGGGCGAATAACAAAAGCCGCCTCTTTCCCAAGCGAAACCCTCTCAAGGACAGAATGCCAAAGGTGAGCACAGCCCAACTCAGTCCGGGTTTCTCTGCAAGCTGAATGGATCTGTGGGTGATTGTGAAAGATTTGCAGTACCTCCCCGCAGCGCTTAGCGACAGCTGGGAAACTGCAAAGCCCCGCTGGGGAAATTCATGTCACATCTTGCAGCAGCCCCGGTTAAGAAGTAGGTGAAACACACACACACACACAATCACATTTTGCACCCTTGGTTGAATCGGTACACACACACACATACACACACATCAGATCACCATTTGCACCCTTGGCTGAGTCGGTGCGCACACAAACAAACACACACACACATCAGATCACATTTTGCACCCTTGGCTGAGTCGGTGCGCACACAAACACTCACACACACACACACACACACACACACACACACACACACATCAGATCACATTTTGCACCCTTGGCTGAGTCGGTGCACACACACATACACACATACCACATTTTGCACCCTTGGCTGGGTCGGAGCACGCACACACACGGACACACAACACACACGCACACACCGGCACCCCCTGCACCCACCCGGCTCGCAGCCCGCGTGGCGGTGCGGGGCGGGGGCACCCCGGGGCTCGGGCCGGGCTTACCTCGGGGGCTGCCCTCCTGCAGGTACGGCGGGGCGCTGGGGGTGACGGTGCCCGGGCGCGGGGCGGCCAGCAAGGGCGAGCGCTCGTCCACGCCGTCCGCTGCCATGACTGCGGCGGCCGCGGGCCCGGGAGGCCCCGGGATGTGTCACCAGGCGGGCGGCGGGGGCAGGGCCGCATGGGTGGGGGAGGGGAGCGCGGAAAGGAAGAGCGGGCGGGGGGCGGGGTGGGGCGGGGCGGGGCGGCCGCGCAGGGGAGCACTGTGGGCGGAGTAGGGCCGGGGCCCGCGGCGGCGCTACTGGGTCCGCTCCCCGCCGGCTTCCCGCTGGGTCCTCGGGAGGAGGGAGGAGAGGGGCGGAGGGCAGCCTGGAAGGGGCGCGGGGAGAGAGCCCGGCGCGGCTCGCGCGGACGGTGCTCCCGGGAGGAGGGGGAGGGGGGTGGGGAGGAGGAAGAGGGAGCCTCGGCCGTCAGAGCTGGGCGCGAAGCACGCCCCGAGCAGCGGCTCCCGGCGCCCGGGCCCCTCCTGCGGGCGGCGTCCTTTGTTCAGGGCATCCTTCCCGCAGCATCCGCCGGCTCGGTTCAGAGCATCCTTCGCGCAGCATCCGCGAGCTCCGGGCAGCGCATCCTTCCCGCAGCATCCGCGAGCTCTGGGCAGCGCATCCTTCCCGCAGTATCCGCGGGCTCCGGACAGCGCATCCTTCCCGCAGCATCCGCCGGCCCCGTTCAGGGCATCCTTTCCGCAGCATCCACGGGCTCCGGGCAGCGCTCGCATCCCGGCCCCGCCTGCGCTGCTCGCTCCCCGCGCGGTGTAGTGAAGGACCTAGCCCGGCCGGGCCTCTGCAGGCCCCGGGCTGAATGCAGGGGCTTGTCCCGCTTTTGTGCCAGACAACATACATGGACGGGGACGTTTATTGATGCGGCAACGCCAGGCACTGGAGTTTGCCGGCTTTTTTCATCTTTCGCAGGCTGAAGGGTTTGGTTTTGTTTTGTTCTAAAGCTAGACACAGTTCTTGACTTGCTTTCTAATTCATTTATTTATTTATGTTTCTTTGCCTGTGAGTTGATTTTGCTAACTTGCTACCCAGAGTATAAATGGGGAGGGGGTCGATATGGCAGTAAAGGGTGCAGTGACTTTGGGCATCAGAACCAGAGCTCAAGACTATATTCCTCCTGTAACCTGATCCATAATAAATACAAGGCCTGAAGCTACAGTATTGCCGGTAAGTCACGGGCCAGGCACGTGGCAGATTGGGGTTTGATCCCTGGCCCTACATATGGTCCTGGCTGACTGCGTCAGCAGTGATCCCTGAGAACAGAGCCGGGAGAAAACCCAGAGCACAACTGGTTATGGTCCTAAAACCATAATAATAATAATAATACAATTTTTTTTAAAAAACCAAAGTTTTAAAAATACAATAGGAAAATAGTCATATCCTCTATCATTTTTCTGCAATGGATCTTTGAGTTTTCAGCTACTTGCAGGCATGGCCTAGGTCATTATGATGCTGAGAGGTAGCAGAGTCAAAAGCAAACCACCAATGAGGCTAGAAGTCCCAGCCATAGACTTCAGGGGGCAGAAGGGAAAGCGGGAAAGCTCTCCTTGGGCATTTGATACTGCACATGAGACTATATTAAAATAGTATAGCGGGCATAAATAGTAACCTCTTTTAATGCATTAAAGTGTAGTTTTTAAAAGGGCCTTTATTTTGCTCTCTGAAGATGTACTCTTCTAGAAAATCCATTTAGACATCAACTGGGATTCCTAAAGGAGAATTTAAAATCCAAGAATGATGGCATCTTTTATTTATTTATTTATTTATTTATTTATTGCATCTTGGTTTGTAGTGTTCAAGGAGGAGAACGCTATTCTGGATGTGGTCAACAGCTGGCCCAGATGAGGAAGGAATCAGAAACTTTTGCAATCCTGGAAAGATCTTCCTTTGTGAAGACTTTGTGAAATTTAACAACTACAAGGTGGTTAAGCCCCTCCTCATAACCCTCCTTTTGCCCCCGCAAACAGTCACACACAAATATACACACACACACACAAACACACACAAACCACAAACACCGCTCCAGCAAATATCTCTGTGCTGATCATTATTATGGAGGGACTAGTAATTATTGTGCCCTGTCCTTTAACTTGTTAACATCATTCCCTCTCATCTTTGATCACCTTTCTCTTGCCTAGCCACAGACAATGCTGGGACGCTCAATGTGCTTTTACCAAAGGAATTAATAACTTACAGATTCTTAATGCCACATACGTGAGGACGGTGAGATCTCAGACTCTTCCGCACTGAATCAAAGACTGGAGCTAAGAAAATTCAAGATGGAGCACCAGGTGACCTATAGGTGGCCTCCGACTCTCCGGATCTCCGGCAATACACATTCATGATTATGTGTTTTGCAAGGTCATACCCCCCACCCCACCACCACCACCACCACTGTACAATTGTCACAAGAGCCTCTTGGAAGTAGCAGCATTGTTAGAATCTGAGTTACTCCTTGACTCTGGGAAATCATCACCCCCAAACCCACCCTTCCTCTTCTCTGGAATGTTACCAAAACTGCACTGCTTATTCATTTACCCCACTTCTATACCTCAGTAACCTAGAAATGTGTGAATCAGTGGCGCTCCTCTGCCTGGCCTGTTTGTACTCTGCATTTGTGAACTGTTCCTTGCACAAAGTCTTAGAAACAACCTGGCTTGTTCTTGGAACACAGAGGCACTCTGGTTTTTAAGTGTATACCATTCTCTAATAATCCTTTTTAAATGCTTTATTTCTCAGACTCATCTTGAATTCTTGCCTTCACAAATCAAACAAACTTGGTTTCAGTTCAGGATCTAAACACTCTAGCCCTCCCGGGCAGCTGAAAACCTCCAGAACTCAATCGCCACCATGCTCACGGCCAATCTCCACAGGCTCGGACGAGTTTCATCCATGAGAGAATCTGCTGAAAAACCCAGGTATGTGGGACTTGTGACCAAAATCTCCAGACGTGCATGGAAGTCGAGATGGGTGACCTCCCCCATCTCCCTGTGCTTCCAGAAGCCTGGCAGTCACACCGGGGGAACTGCTGTGGTACCATATAAGCTAATTTACACCCATAATCCAGAGATTCACAAAAAATCTCTTGGAAGAGTGCAACACTGAGAGACATGCCTCAAAGATGCCTTCAGACTCCAAAGTTAAATAAAAATTAAATTACTCTCAGCTGTGTAACAATATTCAAAATTTTAGAATTCCTGGAGTGCACAGCTATTCAACATCTGATACTATAAACCACTGATGCATGCCACACTTGATGGGGTGTAAAGTAGAAGGCAGGAGGAAAAAGAAATCTATATTTATATATCTATATCTATATCTGCCTAAATATATCTATATAAGCACACAAGGCTTAACCTGTTAGTTGGTTTAGATACAAGGGCTTATTGGCTCCAGGGTGAGATACAACAATCTTCACACACTTTCCTCTAAGGAAACTTTTTGGATCATTTTTAGCAGATTATTCATAACAAGCAATACAAAATAAATGATTTAGGTCCTCCTTTGAGGGCAGGGTTTGGGGGTCTGGGTGCAAACATATGAAATATGGTGGTGTGAAGGTGTAATGGGGGTGGGATTTGTGTTGGAATATTAAATGTCATAAATTATTGTGAACAACTTTATAAAAAATTAAATTAAATTAAAAATAAATAAACAAATAAAGACTCTAGCCCTCCCTGGACACCTCCGACACAATCCAATAGTGCAGAACAAGGATTCCCATGCCAAGGGCATCAGCAGTCTCCAGGAGTCTGAACATTTGGAGACAAGAAGCAGTAAAGTGCCCCAAAATTCCCAAATAAACAGCAATGTTTTTCTGTAGTTGCCACCTGAAACCTTCTGATCTGTCCCCACTTCCCTTCCCATTGTCGTTGTTGCAATGACTAGGGGATGCACAGACTTGAGTCGAGTCGTGGTGTTTCTTTTTGGGGGCTCTTAGGCCTGTGGTATGTGGAGGATGTTCTCAGACACCGAGGGCAAGGCAGGTGCTCTATCACCGAGTTGCAGCCCAAGGCCAAGGTAAAAGGGCATTTTAACATCAAGAAAATCAAAGTGCTACAGAGTTCTACTCTCTCACACTCTGTTAACAGTACATTTATATTTCCACTCTATCCACTCACCCTCTACCCCAAGTGACACTGTGGAATGAAATTTGTTTCATTCACTTTTATATCTTCAGTGTCTAACATATGCCTGGTATGTTTAAAGGTAAAGGTAAAGGTAAAGGCCCTCCCGTTGATCATCGATTTGCTCGAGCGGGCCCAGTAACGTCTCCATTGGAGACTTTGGTGTTACTGTGTTTGGCATATGGAATACGTCACGGGGAGCTTGCCAGGCTCTGCCGTGCGGGCGAGATACTCTCGGTAGGTTGCTGGGCTCTCCGAGAGGGGCGGAGGAATCGAACTCCGGTCGGCCATGTTGGCTGCGTGCAAGGCAAAAGCCCTACCGCTGTGCTATCGCTCCAGCCTGGTATGTTAATAAGTGATAAATATAAAGAAGTGAACCACTTCTAAATTGTCTTAGAATTTTACAAAACCAAATTGTCAAAACAAAATGCACAATAAATAAATAAATGTATAAATAAATAAACCCAAAGAAACCAGTCATTTGTTTTTAGTTTTTTGAGGAAGAGGAGAGTTTTACCATTTTATAGATCAGTGTTTGTATTCCATTATTGTTCCATTCTTCAGCTTGGGTTCCTTTATTATCTATGCAATGATTAGCTTAAAGGTAGTCTTTCTTCATTTATGTGGCTTTTTCACTCTCTTCAGAACACATTTGGAGGTGATGGCCCAGGTGAAAATTTCTCCCTCTTATACTATGAAAACTGATGGGTAAACCCAGGCTGTAACTGTACCCACATCAATGTCAAGTTCCACAAAAATAAACTCTTAATAAATGAGTAACACTATCACTTTCCCGTTTGAAAATAATGCTTTTGCTTAGTTATATTACAGATATCTACATATATATTGGTAGGTATTAGATAATACTGATCCAAAACATTTTATGATCATGAAGGTGTGTCATTTATAGACATCAAATGGGCTAACCTGCCGTCTGAAATAAAATGTGCAGTATAAACAGAGTATATGTGATTGAAAAGTCTCACCATTTCCTTAGCTTCTTAAGCTCTTCTCTCGGAAGAAGAGGATGAAGAGGAGGTGGTGGAGAAAGAGGAGCAGGAGAAGGAAAAGGAGGAGGAGGAGGCGGCGGCAACGATGGCAGTGTTTTCAGTCACAGAGTATGACCTACAGAGCTGAGCCAGGGCAGAGCAGACAATTGGGGTCCCTTTGCTCTGGAATGGCCACCTGACGCTTTCAGACTCGAGATACTTGCTCCAACTCTCTGCTTGCCTTTGAATAGCTCTATCTAAGTGTCACGTGGGGCACTCGGCACCCAGCCGCTCTGCCGTGGCATGGGGTGGGTTGATGATGGGAATATCTCTTTTATCTCTTTTTTCTTTTAGCTTTTTTGGTCACAACTTGAATGTGCTCAGGGCTGACTCCTGGCTCTGTGCTCAAAAATCGCTCATGGTGGGGCTCAGGGGGGTCATATGTGGTGGTGGGGACTGAAGTTTGGTAGGCAGCATGTAGGGTAAGTCCTCGTTGGCGTGATGTTCTGAGCCCATTTTCTTACACTGAAACTGTTTTGTGGGATGAAGGACTTACCTGCATCCTCTGTATTTCCCCCAAATCAGCGTGCGCTACGGGGTACTGGAGCTACCCAGTGGGGATGGAGAAGCCTTAGAGGGAGAGGTGGTGGAGGCATGAAGGAGACTTCTCTTGCTTTAAGAAGGTAAGTTAACCAGGAGCCCGGAAACAACTTCTGCAAAGGAGGTGGTAGGCTAAGTTAACTGGGGAAATGTCTGCTCCGATCCTCTAGTAGAAAGGGCACGGCTAACGCCTGGCTCCACCACAGGAGAGCTGTTGGACTTCTGACTTAGGAACTATTTCAATCAAATACGCTGACAGCAGGCTTGAAAACCCCTCGAGGGACAAAGTCCTGGGCACGGTGTTTCAGGAATATAAGTGAGAGTTCACTCAGGTTACCTTCCTACAACTGTGTAGGAAGTTGAGATAATCACTTCAACAATACCTGGAAATCCCATGCAGTAGTCTCTGTACAGGTTAAACAGCTTCTTCACTGCCAGTGGATAAGCCATCTGAACTTTATCTCATTGATTGATTTGAAGACGCCCATAGATGTATGAATCTATGTATTCATATACATTCATACACACTGAAAGGGCTTTTTAAAAAACTGTTAACATTGGGCTGGAGTGATAGCACAGCGGGTATGGTGCTTGCCTTGCACGCAGCCAGCCCAGTTCGATTCCCATATGGTCCCCCAAGCACTGCCAGGAGTAATTCTTGAGTGGATGAGCCAGGAGTAACCCCTGTGCAACGCCGGGTGTGAGCCAAAAAGCAAAACAAAAATAAAAATTAAAAACTGTTAACATGGCTATAATTGTGCTACTCTTTATGATCTTTGTGTCCAAAGTTAGCTCACCTCCACCATCATCAAAATGTCAAAGACCCTCCAGCATCGGTCCTGATGTCACTTCTAGTCTGCGTCTTCATTTTCCATTCCCAGCCCCTCTCTGCTTGGGGAACTTCATTTCTTTATTCAAAGTCCAGAGGTTTATGACCACTGAATACTGTACATTCCCTTGTTTGGTTACTTCAAATAACACAAAACTAGACTTTGTTTTCCCTCTGACTTATTTCACATAACACGACTAAGTTACAGCAAAAGGCAGAATTTTATCGTTTTTCTATAACTGAGTAGTATTCTTTTACGTAGATGCAGATTCTTTAACATAGCATTTCATTAACCACACCTTTGTTCTTGAACACATATTTTGCTCCAGATCGTGGCTATTGTGAATAGAACTGCATTGAACATAGGAGGACGAAATAAAACTTTTTGAATTAATATTTTTATGCTCTTGGTGTAGATGCCCAGTGGAATCACTAGGTCATGTGTGATTTCGAGTCATAATTGCCTGAGAAGTCTCCCTAATGCTTTCTCTGGAGACTGAAATAGAAGGCATTCCCACCAGGAATAGATGAGGATGCTTGTTTACAAGCCCTGATAGTTGGCATTCTCTTTGACACAGGCCATCCTCACTGGAGTGAAATGGTAACTCCTTGTTTGGATTCACACTTCCCTGTTAATAAATGATGAATGGACATTTTCCACAAGCCTACTGGCACCTGTATGTTTTATTTAAGGAAGTGTCTGATCATCTCTCATTTTGATGGGGTTATTCGTACTTCTCTTCTTTCATATAAACAGAAGTAGCACTGCACTGCACTGTCCTCCAATTCATCAATTTGCTCGAGTGGGCCCAGTAACATCTCCATTGTGAGACTTTGTTGTTACTGTGTTTGGCATATCGAATATGTCACGGGGAGTTTGCCAGGCTTTACCGTGTGGGCAAGATACTCTCAGTAGCTTGCTGGGCTCTCTGAGAGGGGCGGAGGAATCAAACCTGGCTCAGCCAGGCCGGCTGTACGCAAGGCAAAAGCCCTACCACTGTGCTATCGCTCAAGCCCATAAACAGGAGTAAAAAATAAATTATTGGATTCATGAAACATTGACTTAAGACATACTACTTGGTTTTCCTGAGCCTATTTTTTTCTTAAATGATGGCAACTTAGAAGGCAAAGACTCCTGCAAAATCGGAGATGTCTACATAAAAATGAATCTAAGAGCTAGAGAGCTAGTTGGCTGAGCATAAACTTAACATTTTGGTGACACTCATGGTGGCCAACCGTAGAGCTTGTAGTAACCCTTGCCAACCACCTAGTGTGACACTAACACCATTATTTAAATAAAAAAAGAAGAAAGCAAGTCAGCACCTCAATGTCTACTTGTACATCAAATTAGGGGATAGCCTGATAGATCTTTCCAAAGTGTAGATGAACAAGAGAGCTGGAGAATGATGGGAGAGGGGAAAAAAGATTTTCTACTGTAGCCTAGCTATCACTTCTGCTTGGATGAGAACATGTGAGCAACTAGTAAGATCAGAGAGTACTACAACAGTAGTGGGACTTGTTCTAAGAGGGAAAATCATAGCAATGCATGTGCTTATCAGGAAACTAGGTCCAAATACATAACTTAACTACTCATCTTAAGATACTAGAAAAAAGAATAAAAAGTCTTCCCAAAGAAATCTCAAAGGAAAAATTAAAATTAGAATAACATCAATGATATAGAAACAAACAAACAAGAATAATACAAAGGAGTAATGGAATTAAGAGCTTTTTTTCCTCCGTAAAATAAACAAGATCAAAGTTTGTAAGTTGTAACTGTATCTCACTAATAAAAAATTAAATAAATAAATAAATAAACAAATGATCAATAATTGCTTAGCTATGCTCACAAAGAAGAGGAAAAACTAGGGGCTGGAGCGATAGTACAGCGGGTAGGGCGTTTGCCTTGCATGAGGCTGACCTGGGTTTGATTCCCAGCATCCCATATGGTCCCCCGAGTACTGCCAAGAGTGATTCCTGAGTGCAAAGCCAGGAATAACCCCTGGTGCATTGCCAGGTGTGACCCAATAAGCAAAAAAAAAAAAAAAAAAAAAAAGAAGAAGAGGAAAAACTCTCATTTTTACCACAAATGAAACAGGAGAAGTTACAAGGTATGTAAAAAGAAATTCACAAAGAAGCTAAATGGAATGCAAAAATTCATCTGAGAATACTATGCACAACTTGATGATACAAGATTTGAGAATCTAAAGGAAAATCTTAATTGGATAAATGTTTGAAATCCCATTAGCTCCCATGAATCAATCAGGACGAAGCAGAACACATGAAAGAACCAATTATCAATGAAATTAAAGGAGAAAAGTTTTCCTAAAAGCAAAAGTCCAGGTTCAGATGAGTTTATGAGAGAGAGTTCCTGCAAGCCTTCAAAGATCTACCTTCAAGATCTTCTAGAAAGCCAAAGAAACAGAAACTTGGCTCTGCCCACTAGGTGAGAAAAGCAGCATCTTTGCACAGTCCTTGCAAAACACCCGTTGGTCCCAAACAGTGTGTAGCCACTGCCTGGCCCTACCCACGCTCCTCCTGGCCATGGTGAACACATGCTAAGCTCCCCCTGAACTTTCACTCGGGAGCAGGTGACTACCTTCACCCGCACCATGCCGATTGGAACTTAATCCCACTTCTAGTCACTCCCTCCCACTAAATCCCGCAAAGGGAGCCGCGAGATTCAGAATTCCGGAATGCTAAATTATAGCAGGCCCAGCGGCACTGAAGGCCTTCCTGGAACCGCACGGGAAACTCTAAAGGAGTATTAGGAACAAACCTGGCTGGAATAGCTCCCACAGGGAAGGAAGAGTGCGACACCAGCTGTTTCCTCCAGAGAGGTCAGCGGCAGGGCCAGGGAGGCACAAGTGGTGAATTATAAAGACTCACACCCAGGAAATGGCACAGCAGATAGGGCGTTTGCCTTGCACCTGGCCTAGCTGGGTTTGTCCCTGACATCCCATTCGGTTCCCCGGCACAGCCAGGAGGAATTCCTGAGTGCAGAGAACCTGGAGTAGCTCCTGAGCACCTCCAGGTGTGGCCCACAAACAAACAAAGAGACCCCCAAAATAAATGAATAAAATATAAGGAGCCCAAAGCAAGCAGAAGGAAGGAAATAATCATCCATTTAGAACAGAAATTCATGAAATTAAATTTTTCAAAACTCTGAAAGATCAGGGAAGCCAAGAGCTAGTTCTTTGAAAAAATAAACTAGATCAGTGAACTATTTTTTTTTTTCCCCTTTATTTTATTTTATTTTTTTTTAAAGTTGTAGATTTACAATTTTTTGTGCTTTGGTTTCACTTATACAATGATCAGATACCCATCCCTCCACCAGTGCCCATTTTCCACCACCATGGATAATATCCCTCCCACCCCCATCCCCCCATCCCCCCGTCTCTGTGGCAGGGCAATCCCCTGTGTTCTCTCTCTCCTTTTGGGTGTTGTGGTCTGCAAAAGAGGCATTGAGTGGCAAACATGTTCAGTCCATAGTCTACTTTCGACATGCATCTCCCCTCCTGGGAGGATCCTCCAAACATCCTTTATTTGGTGCTCCCTTCTCTATCTGAATAGCCCTTTCCTCTAGGATACCCGGCTGGCCTCTAAGTTATGGAGTAATCCTCCTGGTGCTGTAGATCAGTGAACTATTAGCATGATTCACAAAAATAGAAAAAGAGAGGACCCTAGTAAAACAAATCAAAATTTAAAGGGGAAGACATCATAGCAGATAGTACGGAAATTCAAAGTATCATCAGGGAAAACTTCAAAGCCTGTTTCTGCTATGAAATGGAGAACCTAGAAAAAGAAGAACAAATTTCTAAATGCCTATAAGCTCCCAAGTTTGAGCCAAGAATAAATGGAGTACCCAAACAGGACCATTATTATCAAGGAAACAAAAATGGTGGTTAAAAGTCTCCCCCCCCACCCCCCAAACAAAAGCCCAGGCCCAGGTGAGGACACCAGTAAGTTCTTCCAAATCTTTAAAGAAGACCCATTCCCAATCCTTTTCAGGTTCTTTCAGTACTGGAAAGGGTTAAGCATGGCCAAGCGCAAGACAGGAGCCTTAACTGCTATCATATCTCTCCTGCCCTGAAACTGGAGTTTTAGACTTTATGGGTTTTTAGGGTGGTAGTGATTTGCATCACCCAGCAGTGCTTAGGGGTCCTTCCCTGTAGGACTCTGGGGACCATGTGGCACTGGTTCACTGCACGCACAACCTTAACCCCTGTACTCTCTCTCTCCAGCCCTAGACAAAATAGATTTTTGATTACTAGAATTGACCAGGAAATTATACAATCAACCTAAGCCGTGATGATAGGTTAAGTTATGTTACAGGAAGTGAAGGGATTTAAAGTGCCACTAGTATGGCCAGAGGCAACACAATAGCAACATGAAAAGTTGGTCTACAGAACTGAGCTTAATTGGTGGAGGGGGGGGGCCCATATAACATTGGTGGAAGGAAGTAGGCACTCTGCTGATGGTTAAGGTACTAGAACAAGGTATGCATGAAACTGTCATTATCAATATTGCAAATCACTGCTATAAAAATAGGGACAATATTGTAAATATCACTTTGGGGAAAAAGAAATAAATCGGGCTGGAGAGATAGTACAGAGAATAAAGTGCTTGCCTTGCATGTGGAAGGCCCCAATTCAATCCCAGGCACTGTGGAAGACTCCAGTTCAATCCCTGGCATTCTGAATACTGCCAGGAGTTATCCCTGAGCACAGAGCCAGAAGTAAGCCCTATGCATAGCTGGGTGTGACCCATCCCTCCCTGATAAAAATAAATGGATATTTTTTAATTTCACAAATTTTCATAAATCAAATGTCACCGTCAGGCAGTACTCTTTTTTTCAGTGGGGGTGTGTGTGCTGATTTGGGCCATAGCTAGCGATGACTAGGGCTTATGCCTGGCTCTTCACTCGGGGTTCATTCCTGGTCATGCTCAGAGAACCATATGGAGTGCTGGGGATTGAATCCAGATGCACAGAAGGTAAGCACCTGACCCACGGTACTATCTTGCCGGCCCCATGTTAGTCAATATTTAAAGGAGATTATAACCATCTCTCTTGGGCTGGAGTGATAGCACAGCGGTAGGGCATTTGCCCTGCACGGCAGCCAGCCTGGCCAAGCCAGGTTTGATTCCTCCGCCCCTCTTGGAGAGCCTGGCAAGCTACTAAGAGTATTCAATATGCCAAACACAGTAACAAGAAATCTCACAATGGAGATGTTACTGGGCCCGCTCGAGCAAATCGATGAACAATGGGAGGACAGTGACAGTGTTATAACCATCTCTTATCCTTCCCTCACCAATTTCAGTTTAGTAACCTAGATGAATCGAATGATAATAGATTACATAGAAATATAGATTGCCATAATTATTCAGAATTTATTCTTTCCTTGACTCAAACATTTTTTATATAAATACTATTCTTTGTTACGAAATGGGCATTAAGAAGTAAGAGTAAATGAGATCATTATTAATTAAGGTCGTTAGGGATTGTTCTAAGTATAAGAAGAGATATCAGAGAGCCAATCCTCTTCTGTCTCCCCGCCATGGATTATGAAGAGTTACGAAGGGGCCCACTTCAGGGAACAGACCATGAAAGCACAGCAAAAAGACAGTCGGTCATCTGTAAGCCAGGAAAAATCTCCAGCAGAAATCAAGTCCTGTGGGACTTTAATCTTTCAGCCTTTAGAACTGTGAGAAAATTAACTTCTGATTCCTACACCATACTATCTGTGACATTTTGTTGTGGTGTCGAGCAAATACAGCTAATGCAATTGCAAAGAATAAAGCTGCTTAAAAAAATCCTGTTAGCCTTGGAGACACACATACACATAAGCACACACACACATTAAAAAGAGAAATTTATTTGCAATCATATAAGCAGTTCATAAATATAAAGATACGTTTAATATTGAGAAACTTCCTTTTCCTATGATTTCAGTTACCAGTTGGGTAACTTCTTTATTTCTCTGTACTTTCTGTTACCTCTTTAGAAATTAATACCAGCCTTTCCTCCTTTGAGATACAGAATTATATTTTAGTCGTATACTCTGAAATCCTAAGCTTTTAATTCTGTTATCTTACTTTCTGATCCTTAAGCACTTCATCCTAGTATAATCAGTCTCTCTTTTTTTAATGTTTCTGAATATCTGTTACTTTACCATTCATTCAGTAAAGATTTATTGAAACTTTCTATGTGCCAGGTCTTGTTCAGATGGTTAAAAATCCCTGACCTGGGGCTGGAGCGATAGTACAGCGGGTAGGGTGTTTGCCTTGCATGTGACCAACCCAGGTTTGATTCCCAGCGTCCCATATGGTCCCCTGAGCACCGCCAGGAGTAATTCTTGAGTGCATGAGCCAGGAGTAATCCCTGTGCATCACTGGGTGTTCGGAGAGCCCGGCAAGCTACCGAGAGTATTCGATATGCCAGACACAGTAACAACAAAGTCTCCAATGGAGACGTTACTGGGCCCGCTCGAGCAAATCGACGATCAACGGGAGGGCCTTTACCTTTACCTTTATCACTGGGTGTGACCCAAAAACAAAAACAAAAACAAAATCTCTGACCTGACTTCATTAGAACTGAAGATTGATATATCTCTCACCCAACTAATATATATATGTATGTATATATGTGTTTATATATATACACACACATATGTGTGTATACATATACACATATGTATATGTACATAACATACATATAGAATGGTAGTGAATGTAATGGAATTTAAGGCAGAATAAGGGCAAATTGGAAATTTGATTGAAGGGAGTATGTTGCTTTTTTATATGAAGAACTTGGGTTGAATTAGTTGACGTTTGAATAGAAGTGTGGGCAGTGCCCATACAGAACAGAGGAGAGAATACGGATATCTGAATGCAGGGTCAGTAAGGAAGTCAGTGTTATCTGAAGAAAAAGAGGGGCAGAAAAACGAGGTGAGAATGTGGCAGAAGGAAAAAGGAGATCAGAGGGCTGGAGACAGTGTTCAGTGGTAGGGAGTTTGACATGCATGCAGCCCACCCAAGGCATTTGATGTTCATGTAGCCCACCCAGGTTCTATCCCAATACCCCAAAGGGTCCCCTGAGCCAAGAATGATCACTGACCACAGTATTTGAGATTGTCCACTTCTCGAAAGCCTAGGATAATAACAAGGGGCATAATAACTATTTTTAATATTGATAGTTTCATAGGAATCTTTATAATTAACTTTATCTTTAGTCTTTTTCTTTTTTTCTTTTTTGGGTCACACCCGGCGATGCACAGGGGTTACTCCTGGCTCTTTACTCAGGAATTATTCCTGGTGGTGCTCAGGGGACCATGTGGGCTGCTGGGAAACAAACCCGGGTTGGCCACGTGCAAGGCAAATGCCCTACCCACTGTGCTATTGCTCCAGCCCCTCTTTAGTCTTTTTTAATAGTCTAGGTTGTCATTGGTCATTTTTCTCATAGGAGAGCAAATTTCATTATCATTTAAATTTTCATTTATGTGTATCTATATTCAATTAGTAATACTAGATTTAACAAAATAAAATTTATGAATCTTATTTAAAATTGTATCCACTGATGAACGAAATGTATTTTCTTTTGTTCCTACAAATATAGCTAAGTTACATTTCCCAGTCATTCTTTCCTTAGTGGCAGCCAAGTGTTCTGCTTATGGGCCAGAGAAGATAACTAGATGTGATATGGTAGAAGAGTTTAACTGCTGGTCTAGAGACTGAGCAGTGCAAGTCCCCAGTTTCAAGAGCTAGAGTTCAAAAATCGCCCTTACACTTTCCTCCTCCACATTCTTTTCTTTCTAAGAAAGATGTCGGGAGATGGCCCCAAGGAGAATGAGTCACATATTGGAAATGGCTCAAGAAGGAAGAACCTTGAAACAATAAATCACTCCTTAGAGAACATATTCACCAAAACTGTTTTTGAATTGTTTGGTGACAATTCAAAAATACTTTATTGTGTACACTGACCTGATCTCGGTGCTCCTTGGAGAACTGATTCTCATATCTCTTTCGTCTTTGGGTTAGCAAATCCAAAACATGACACAGGGGCACATTCAACTGTAAAAGACCTCAAAGTCAAAGGAAGAAAGAAAAAGGCCTTCATCACACACACACACACACACACACACACACACACACACACACACACGTCATATGTGTATATGCGGTCGCTTGCTTGCTTGCTTGATTAGATACTCTACCACTTTTGCTTCTTTGTGGTAAGTTTTATATGACATGTCATATAAAACTTTGTTGTCCAAGAAACTCCTTTTTGATATTTTCTTGTTGCAGCTGCCTGAATAAAGTAACCCCAAATCTGGGTCTTTTCAAAGTTAGACCACTGTTTCACTGTATTGCTGTCATTCCGTTGTTCATTGATTTACTCGAGTGGGCACCAGTAACGTCTCCATTTGTCACTGCCCTGAGATTTTAGCAGCCTCTCCTTACTCATCTTTCCCAACGATTGGAGACTCTTTCGGGGTCAGGGGAATGAGACTTGTTATAGTTACTGTTTTTGGCATATCGAATACACCACAGGGAGCTTGCCAGGCTTTGCCTGTGCGGGCAGGATACTCTCGGCAGCTCGCCGGGCTCTCTGAGAGGCATATATATATATATATATATATATATATATATATATTTCTCTCTATGGTTTGTTGCCTACTGTCTGAACCCCATCAAACATGGTGTGCTAATTATGGAAAATGGGTAGGAAGTGTCCTATGAAGTTCAAAGTTATATACCTAAAGTAAATAATACAAATATTTCCCTTAGTTTATTGTCTTTTGACTTTATCTACGTTAAAGGTATTTCAAGGACTAATTTTTCCACTATATGCTGTTTCTGCACATGGTCTTTCTTTACAGTCTCTGTAACTTTTAGTCCATGAAATGTAGATTTCAAAACTATTTTCTTTTGCTGCTAAAACTCATGCCTCATTCTTTCTCTGTTCTCATTAATCCCAGAAGACATGATAAGAAAGCAGAAAACTATTTCCTGCCTTGTCCCTCTCATATCTTCTTGGGCACTCACTTTCGTGCCCACTCTCCCTTTTGGTCATGTGTCTCAGCAATATGCCTCAATCCCCAAAGCCCCAGCTCCAGAGCGTATAAGGGACAGAGTGAGAAAGACAGATAGACAGAAACACACAGAGACAGAGAGAATAGTTTTCTTATCTATTTCGACTTTAAAAGATCACAAAAATTCCTCAGCTCATGACCCCTTTTTCCATATCCTCCAGTACTGAAGAGATTTGCAGTATCAAAACTCTCTCTCCTCTATTTCTCTCTCTCTCTCTCTCTTTCTCTCTCTCCTCTCTCTGGTTTTTGGGTCAGTGGTGTCATAGGTTACTCCTGGCAAGGTTCACAGGACCGTATGAGATGCCAGGGACAAACCAGGTTGGCCATGTGCAAGGTAAATACCCTCCCCGCTCGCTTTACTATTGCATAGACCCCTCTCTCTGATTCCTTAGCCTTCTCTCATTTATTATCCTTCTGCAAATCCATATTGAAAATCTAGGGGAATCAGCCCATTTCAATAAGCATAACTTAATAGCCCCTGCAAAATCCCAATGGTCATACTGTTGTTTTGTTTTGGGACTCCACTCTACAATGCTCTGGGTTTGCTCCTGGCTCTTGGCTCTTGGTTTAGGATAAATCCTGGGAGAGCCTGGGTACTGCATGTAGTGCTGGGGATCAAACTAGCATTGGCCACATGCAAGGCATATGCCCTAACTCCTGTACTACCTCCTCAGTCCTCACTTTTTTGTTGTTGTTGTTGTTGTTTTTCTTTTTGGGTCACACCTGGCGATGCACAGGGGTCACTCCTGGCTCTGCACTCAGGAATTACCCCTGGCGGTGCTCAGGGGACCATATGGGATTCTGGGAATCGAACCCGGGTCGGCCGCATGCAAGGCAAGTGCCCTACCCACTGTGCTATTGCTCCAGCCCCTCATTTGTTTTTTAAGGTAACACAAAAACAAGTTCTGGGGCTTAGTGTATGGACCAACATCTTTGATGAGCCATGATTTGACCAAGACAGAATATTTCAATACCAGAACACAAAGATAAGCCCTCTCTGTACTTTCTCCTGGTCCTTAAATTATGTCTAATTTTGCTGTGCAGTAGTACGAGGGTTAGGCTTGCCTTGCATTAACTCAGGTTCCATCCTCAGCATCAGTGGCTGTGACTTTGGAGGCCCACTCCCTGGCAGTGAGCACAGGGCTCCCTGATCACCACTTGAAAGCCTCTCTCCCCAAGATACTGATGGGTTTTTTTTTTTCCTTGTTTGTTTTTTTCTTTTTGGGTTGGAGCGATAGTACAGCTGGTAAGGCATTTGCCTTGCACGCGGCCGACCCGGGTTCGATTCCTCCGCCCCTCTCGGAGAGCCTGGCAAGCTACTGAGAGTATCTTGCCCGCATGGCAAAGCCTGGCAAGCTCTCTGTGACGTATTCGACATACTCAAAACAGCAACAACCAGTCTCACAATTTGTTGTGAGACGTTACTCATACCCGCTCGAGCAAATCGATGAACAATGGGAGGACAGTGCTACAGTGCTTTTGGAGTCACACCTAGTGAGGCTCAGGGCTTACTCCTGGCTCTGCACTCAGGAATCACTCCTGGTGGTACTTGGAAGACCATATGAAATGCCAGGGATTGAACCTGGGTCAGCCGTGTGCATGGCAAATGCCATTCCCGCTATATTATGGCTCCAGCCTGAGAATGATCTGTACTTATACGTGACTTTGTTATAAAAAATTGAAAATACCTTAAAGCTAACAATATAATATTCCAGTAAGGGAAAATTAAAACACAGAAGCACTAAATAAGTATTTCTACCACTTTGTTTTCTCATCTAATTAATCAAGGGATCAGTGACACAAAATGCTTTCCAGGATCAGTCATTATGGCAATAAAATTTTTGCAATGTTTGCAAGATTGATTACTGAGATATTACAGTTTCAAATTCATTGTTTTTCTCTTTTAATCATAAAATTTACTTATTGATCACTTATTTTGTACCAAGTACTATTGGAAGTGTGGTGACATCAAATTATTTAAGGGTTGAAAAGATAGTACAACAGGTAATGTGTTTGCCTTGTGCACAGCTGACCCAGGTTCGATCCCCAGCATCTCACATGATCCCCTGAGCACCGCCAGGAGTAATTTATGAGTGCAGAGCCAGAAGTAACCCCTGAACAGCTCTGGTTGTGACCCAAAAATTTTTTAAAAAATATTAAAGTATTCATTTTCCAGAGAGATAGTAGTTACCAGTGAAGGTATTTACCCTGCAGTCTGTTGATCTCAATTCTCTCCCCAACACACATCCCAAGGTAACGGTGAGCATTGTCAGGAGTGACCACGGAGCACAGTGCCCAGAGTAGCACCTGAGTACCACTAATTATGTCTTAAGCCCTCTCCAAATTAAAGCATTTTTTTCCTAATGACTATGAGAAAAATTATAGTCACATAGTTAAGGAATTCAAATTCCCAATCAAACACAGCTTTTGAAATAATGCACATATTCTCGGCCAGAGATGTTTTTAATGAAGAGGTAAGAGAACAATAATTAGAATGGCATCTCGATGTCTTGTATTATGGATGAAGAAATATTTTGGGAAGAAAAATGATTTGCGGGTTCAGACTCCACTAAAATTATTGCTCGATACTAATCTTTTGTCTTTAAGGAAAGTAAATTGCCTCTTTGAGCCATCTGTATTTTATATTCCAGATGGTTTTTACTTCTTAACAATCTAGCTGAATAGGAAAAATTGCTTGACTGAATTAAAATTCTGCATTTAATTTGAAAAAAGTAATGAACAACCTATTGGGAAAATAATATGCAGGTAGTTTCATGTTTACCTTCTACATTTTGCCATGGCATTTCTAGGCAAAATGTTCTTTTTAATTACACTTGCATTTTTACACAGAAGCATTTAAGGGCTACACTGACACAAAATAGACTTTGCAGAAGCTTATACTTGTACTGGTAAAAAGCTGTATTATTATTGGAAAAACTACATATGCTCCCGTTAAGAAGACTTTATGAAGTATACTAGTAATAGACTGCAGCATTTATCAGTGTAACGATAATTAAGTAACCCAGAGCAAATGTGCCAGAAACCTGGAGAAAACTCAGTTAAGGACAGTAAAGGCAAATGATAGGCATAGAGATGAGAGAGAGAGAGAGAAAGAGAGAGAGAGACAGACAGAGAGAGAGAGAGAGAGAAAGAGAGAGAGAGAGAGAGAGAGAGAGAGAGAGAGAGAGAGAGAGAGAGAGAGAAGAGACTGAATGCATGTTAATTTCTAAACTTTAGGGCACAGAAACTAGAGCGAAGCCCCCAGCTTCCCAGGGCTAGCCCAGCAGGCAGGGAGCTTGCCTTGCACACAGCCCCCTGATGGTCCCCCAAGCCCACCTTGTGCTTCCCGGAGCAAAGAGCCAGGAGTAAATCCTGAGCACATCCAGGTTTGGCTAGAAGCTCAAGTAAAACTTGCTAATGAAGCGAGTTCAGCTGAGGAGAGGAATGTGAGGGATCAAGGCCCCTGCTCTGGGCTGTGGGAAGCTGCACCGCCCCCACACTGCAGAGCGAGCCCCTGCTGCAGATGGCTGCACCTGGACCTGGATAATCCGTGCCTGGTCACTGTGACCGCGGAATGTGCTCACGATGTTCTTGAAGTGGTCCAGCCCTGCTCTGCAAAATGATACGCTGGGGAGTTTCTGCTCCTGGGCTCTTGCCAGCTGCCTGCGAACACCCACCATCAGATATTCTATGAAACGGAGCTCTGCCTTTGTTCAGGGCCCAATCTCTTAAAAAATGTCAATTGGCTTAGTCGCTCGCCCAGTAGAGACGACGTATGAATCGTATGAATGCCTGAGCATTTTCGTAAATATATTCTGTATGTCTCTCGACTTGTTTTTATCTAACATTTTCTTGAAGCATTCTCTCCTTATCAACAGATAAAGATCTGTTGCATTCCGTTTAGATTTCCATCAATTTCCAGTGTGGGAGTACATGTCCAAACCTCCACTGGCCTTCTCCTATCATGTATGCTTGATTTTTAATGATGCAAAAGAGTTTTTATTAAAAGAAATTTAGAGATGTGTGTGGGCGAGAGAGGGAAGGAGGCGGGTGGGTGGGAGAAACACAGGCTTACCAGCTTTATCTTTTCTGGTCCCCCCCCTCAAAAAAAATATATATATTTTATTAGTGAAACACCATGAGGTACAGGTATAGACTTATAAATTTTTGCGCTTGTGTTTCAGTTATACAATGATCAAGTACCCATCCCTCCACCAGCGCCCATCCTCCACCACCATGGGTCCCAGCATCCCTCCCACCCCCCCATACCCCCGTCCCACCTTGCCTCTGTGGCAGGGCATTCCCTTTTGTTCTCTCTCTCCTTTTGGGTCCTGTGTTTTGCAAGAGAGGCATTGAGCGGCACTCATGTTTGGTCTATAGTCTACTTTCAGCATGCTTCTCCCACCCTGGGAGGATCCTCCCAACACCCTTTGTTTGGTGCTCCCTTCTCTATCTGAGCTCCCTTTTCCCCTAGCATGTGTGGCTGGCCTCCAAGTCATGGAGCAAAATTCCTGGTACTAATCTCGGCCACTCCTGGGTGTTAGTCCCCAAATTTTATGTCTTTATTCTCTAAGTTTTAGTTCTTCTATTTTTAACTTTTTTTTAATTATAAAAACTGGGGAATGCGAGTTCCCAAGCAGTGATCAGGGGTCTAGAGGCCACCCCCTGTGAACCTGCCAGACTTGGGTTTCAATGTGGAGATCCCTAGGATGTAGTGCTGCTTTGCCCCAGGGATCTTGGGGACCATCAAGGACACAATCAGCAGTGCTGGGGGAGGGGCACTTTGGTACCACAGACTGAGGACTAAACCTGCTGTACTCTCTTTCAAAACATTTTACACCTTTTTGTTACAAAGACACATAATTTAGGTTCCCATATCAGCTGTCCAGTATTAAACTGGGTTTTCCACCTCCATGCTCTGTCTGGTGGGAGGGTCCTCCTGAAGCTGTTTCGAGACTCACTTGGACACTCACTTTCACTTACTTGTACACCAACAATTTTTGGATTAAGCCACCAAGAGCAGCAGTACTTTCAACTTCATGGCTAGGTGCAGTATTTTCTCTCAGTACCACCAATTAATTTGTGCTTTTGCTGTGATCATCTTGGTGCTAAAAAGTATGTTTTTTTTTGCTTTTTGGGACACACCCAAGCAATGTTCAGGGGTTATCCTGGCTGTGCACTCAGGAATTATTCCTGGCTGTGCTTAGGGGACCATATGGGATGCCAGGGATTAAACCTGGGCAGGCCATGTGCAAATGCCCTACCTATTGTACTATATTGCTCTGGTCCCAAATACACACTTCTGTCTCAGGTCTTCAAGACATACTACCACAAGTTTTTCATGGAGCTGGAGAGTAAAACTGGTAAGAAGCTCTTAGCAGTGCCAGGGGTTCTCCCTGAGCACAAAACCAGGAGTAATCCTTGAGGTGTAGCCAAGAACAAACAAAAAGTTTTGCCAAATCGGTTCTTACATTCAACAAAGGTTTTAATAGCTTCTATCATTTTGCTCTTGTTCTTCGGGATTGTCACAGTGAAGAACAGAACATACCTCACAAGCACTGATTTTCTCCTTTTAAAAAACCCAGAATCACTATTTTAGTTTATTTCCAGGTCAGTCACTTGACCTGGTCTCTGGCAATATTAACAAGACATTCCGTACGCTTAGAAGCAATGAAGAAAAAAAAATGAGATTAGATCAAGCTCAGAGGAAAACGACATAAAGAAATGTAACAGACAAGATTAAGTCTGAGGCTGTCGCCAGTGGGAAAAAATGCTCATCCATTGCATAATGAGCACTAAGCACCGCCAACAAGCAATAAGTTTGGGGGCCATGGTCATATTTGTGACCCCATAGTTTTGGTTTTGATGGGGCACACCCAGTGGTGCTCAGGATTAATTTCCTGGCTCTGCACACAGGGAACACCACAGGCAGGCCTGGAGGACCATACGGGGCTTCCAACAATCGAACCCAGGTTGGCCACCTGCAAGTCTAGCACCCTCTACACTGCACCATTTCTGCAGCTCTGAACCCCGTTATTCTATGCTTCAGAGCACTGCTCGAGGGCCACCACTGGCAGTGCTGGGATTCGAACCAAGGTAGCAGTTGCAGCTGCCTGCTAGGCAAGCACCTTAATCTCCGCCCCACTGACCCACTGGTGTGGGCTCATGACTGGACTTAGTGGCAAAGGGCATCATATGCAGGCTGTGGTTAGGTAAGGCATCTCTGAAACATGAATTGTGACTCACGCGATAATAAATCTTTGTATTTCTTTTGTTACAAAATTTGAGTGATCATATCCCTACATCTGTCAACTCCCAGGATAAAAAACACCATGGCAGAAGCAGCTTAGCTTTTTCAAAAACAAAAAGGATCGAGGAGCCTCTGAAACTGGGAATAGACAGGATCAGAAATAAAAGTAGACATAAGGAAATGTGGGACTTCCTAGGATGTAGTGCAGTGCATTTACTGAAATTTAAGGGGGGGAAAAAGGCCTTGGTAATTACATGTAACTCAAAAAAGGAAAAAACAGTGAAACAAATAAAAACCCCAGAGAACAAATTTGGGTAAGATGATGAGGTCAGTTTAAGTACATTAAGAACCTGAAGAACTAGCCAAGTGAAACTAAGCCAAAGATTAGTTACCCTTATAAAGAGAATAGAGAGCTCTTTCTACCAAATGAGAACACAATGAAATCTGCAAGTCAGGCGTGAGATCTAGTCACAAATAGTACTGGCCAGTCTTCAGAACTGAGAAATGAATCTGTTGTTTAAGTGTCCTACCAGCTGTAGTATCTCCAGAGCACCCCACCCCCCCACTCATGGGAAAGCTTGGACATGCTGAATACTTTTGGAAGCCCTGTTGCTATTCATGTTACAGTGCTTATAACACGCTTCCAGGCACAGCCAACATTATTGTGAAACATTAATGTTTCAGAAACATTATAGGGCAGTTAACTGCTATATGGAGGTAGGCTAGATGAAGGTAAAAGGTAAAGGTAAAGGCCCTCCCGTTGATCGTCGATTTGCTCGAGCGGGCCCAGTAACGTCTCCATTGGAGACTTTGTTGTTACTGTGTCTGGCATATCGAGTACTCTCGGTAGCTTGCCGGGCTCTCCGAGAGGGGCGGAGGAATCGAACTGGGGTCGGCCATGTTGGCCGCTTGTAAGGCGAATGCCCTACCCGCTGTGCTATCGCTCCAGGCTAGATGAAAAGTACTGAAAAGTACGAAATCTGATTTTTTTCTGAGCGTTAACAGGCTGCCAGCTGGTTGACTCTGCTTTACCTCACCTTTTCACTTAGTTAAACAATTTACAAGTCCAACATATTTTTTGCTAAATATGCTTTATTTAAAGGATAACTTTATTAAGTACATAAAACGAGCTTATTCTAGGTGCATAAAATTTTAAAACTTAAAAACTACCACCCACACCCAGATATGAACAGTGTAACATGAACATTATTCACAACACAGTCTCTTACAAATGGCACATCTTTGTATGCTACGTTATAAAATTGCACTTTAACAGTTTTCAAATCGGAACTGTAATTAAACCTTTCTTATTTCCATGACTTATGACTTCCACTATCCTTAAATCCTGACTGTTCATGCAAACACGAGTATCCAAGTTGGAGGCATATTAGGTGTGCTGAACTTCTTGCTTTCTTACTGTTTTTTTTTTTTCAGTTCCATCCAAAAATACGCGGTAGTTCTATTTTTAACCTGTACCGTCACAATAGAAAAATCGACTTACAGCAAACTAGCACACACAGCAGTAACTACCGATTTTCCCTCGGTGAAGATGCACATAAAATAGTGTTATAGGTGAAGATGCACACAAAATAGTGTTATATTCAGTGTCCCCCAACAAGTACCGTAAAAAGGGGGGAAAAAAACCCCACACTATCGGTATTAAGATACAAACCCGGTCCTACTCACCCCTCAAAAATATTTCAAACAGGGGAAAATGAAACCACTCCTCTTAAGACCTGAAAAGGCCACTGTGCGTTAAAGAACATGCGTGATCTTTAAAAAAAAAAACTACATGCTAAGTACAAAAGCGTTGATCCCCGCGGCCCTGGATCTTCCAAGGTACCTTTTCCCGCTGCAACAAAGACATCAACAAAAACCGCCTTTGCAAACTTTGCACGGAGCTTCCTATCAGCCTCGCTAGCCCAGATCGGTTGCAAGCTGCCGAACAGGGCGGCGTCGATGCTCCCTAACTCTCATTCTCCAGGGGCTGCAGCACCGCGCGCAGCATCTCCCCCAGGCGCGGGTCTCGCGCCGCCAGCTCCCGCAAGGCCGGCACGTCGGGGACGACGGCGCGCCGGCCCCCGTGCACGAAGGCCAGCCGGGCCGGGTAGAGGACGCGGGGCTCCAGGCCGTGGTCCTGCAGCACCCGGTAGACCGCGCTCCACTGCCGGCGGGCCTGGAGCACGGCGGGGGAGAAATCCGAGGCCAGCCGCACGCCCTGGCCCGCGTAGGTCACCTCCTTCCGCTGCCGGGCCAGCTGCACGACCCGCTCCTTGTCGCCCAGGCGGCGGAAGGTCACCAGGATGTGCCGGGGGGTGCCCTTCTGCTCGTCGAACCGGGCGGGGACCCGCTGCGCCCGCTCGAGGGGGAGGGGCGGCTCCCCCGCCGCCGCCGCCCCCAGCTCGGGGAAGTTCTCCCCGAGCAGCGCCTGCACCAGCGCCTGCGCGTCGTTGGCGTGGTCCTCGGCCTCGGGGACGCCGATGAGGCGCAGGTTGTACCTGCGGGACCGCTTCTCGGCCCCGGCCACGGCCCGGCCGCGCCCCCGGCCCTGCCCGTCGGGCGGCGACCCCCGATCGCCGGGCTCGGCGGGCGCGCGCGGCTCCGGGGGCGGGACGGCGGCGGCGGCGGCGTTGGCGTTGGCGTTGGCGGCATCGCGGAACTCGAGGCCCCGCAGGCGAGCCGACATCAGCCGCTTGATCATGGTGCACAGGCCGCGCAGCTCCTGCGACACATTGCCCTCGAAGCGGACGCGCTCGAAGCTCTCGGCCAACGACTCCGTCTCCAAAGGCGGCATGGCCCCGGCTGGCTTGAAAAAGAAAAAAAAAAAAACAGCACGGCGGGGCGTGGGAGCGCCGCCGCGGCGGAACGGGCTTCCACCTCCCCTCACCCAGGCAGCATCTTCCCCCCCCACCCCGGGGTGTTCCCCACACCAAGAGCGCGGCGGGGCGTTTCCTTACCTTCCTCGGCAAGCGAGCGCACCAACAGAGCGAGAAACAGAGACGAACTCGCCCCGCAGCCACGAACGCGACTTAAAAAGCCGGAGTCAAGATGGCCCCTTCTACGTCATCTTCGCGCGCCTCGCGTCTGGGCCAATCGCCTGCGCTGGAGGGGGAAAGCCACGCCCCCGAGCTCCCCCGGGCTCCGCCCCCTTCCTCCCTCCTCCTCCCCGGCGTGGGAAGACGACGCCTGCGCAGCCGCTGGCCCGGGCTCCCGGCTTCAATGACTCCGCTGGAGATCCGGTCCCGCCCCGGGGGCGGGCCTGCGGCGGCGCGGCAGCCAATGGCGCGGCGGGTGAGAGTTGAGGGGTGGAAGGTGCCCGGCTCGCCGGGGCTGCAGGTTGCTCCCAGCGCGTGGACCGCGGGCTGCGTGGGCAACATGGAGGCGATCGTGGACGACGAGCTGGATGAGGAGGAGCAGCTGGTGAGGAGGCACCGGAAGGAGAAGAAGGAGTTGCAAGGTGATGGGGAGGGGAGGAGGGCAAGCCCTGGGGATCGGAGGGTCATCCCGGATCTGGGCAGGGGCGCCGGGCGGGCAGTGCCCTGGGCAGTCTGCAGCTGCGATCGGGAGCTGCCCGGACTTCCCTGCCTTCGCCCCAGGGGCCCTCCCATCCCTCCTGGCGCCCCTTCAATCCCTTTGAGTTGGAGGAGAACGTCGCCCAGTCTCCCTTCCCCACCCCCACCCTAGTGACCTGCAGGGTGGTGTTTTTCCCAATACCTCACCTGGGCTCTGGAAGAATTCTGACAGCACGTCATTTCCAGCGTGCATTTTTTTTTTTAAGCTTTTGCCTCCTCGCCTCTTTCCCCCCGGAACTAAACCCAGAATTGGTTCTTGCTTCTGTGTATCCTGGGGGTCTCGGCTTCAGCTGGACTCTCCTCTGCAATTCAGACTCTGATCTCTAGGACGACACCAGCTCACACAACCACGTGTTCCTCCCTCTCCCTTTTTTTTTCCCCCCCTGCCCTTCCCCTTTTGATGGTCCCCGTTTTTATTTTTTTCTTACACCTTGGAGTTTTGACTTCATGATTTTGGGTGTCTTTCCAGCCAGAATTCAGGGCATGAAGAACGCCGTTCCCAAGAATGACAAAAAGAGGAGGAAGCAGCTCACTGAGGATGTCGCCAAGTTGGAAGCGGAGATGGAGCAGAAGCATAAAGAGGAGCTGGAGCAATTGAAGATGGCATCGAAGGAGAAGGAGAGTAAGGTGGTACACGGAATGCTTTGTGCCTACGGCATTTGTCAGCCGTTGTCCTTTTGTGAACTGCTTATTATAGGAGGGAGGGAAATGCTTATTATAGGAGGGAGGGAAATGATCGCTTAATTTGCATATGCATCACTTTGCTTTCATGATTTGGGTGATCAGTGGGGCTGGAGTGGTTCAGCAGGTAGGGTGCTTGCCTTGCATGCCCTCACCCAGGTTCATTCCCCCGTTTGTCATATGGCCCCTAGATTTCCCTCCCTCCCCTTCCCCCAGGAATGGTCCCTGGACTCAGAGCCGGAAGTAAGCCCTGAGCATCACAGAACATGCAGAACATGATCCCAAACAAAACAGAACAATTCAGTGACTAGGTTTACATGATTACCTGGTTTGCATGCTTTTTGTAAGGGAGATCAGCACACACGTAGGTTTCATGGTTTACTTGTCCCAAACGTAAATTTGTAAAGCTGACTGCAGTGGAGGACCAGATTTTGAGACTTAGAATTGCCATAGAGTACCTAGGATTGGAGCATGAATACATTTATAAGCTTGCTCAGCATAAATTTCGCCACATATAGAAATAGAAATGCTAGTTCTAACACAAGGGTTTTCAAGAATTAAATGTGCTGTTGGTTACCAGTTTTAAGTTATAAAAGTGCTTTGTGAACAAATTGTAATGAATGAAATTTACCGATGTTTCTTGGGCAAATTGGAACATGCTGTCACTTTAAATTATTTTTATCAGTTGTGCTAATATATGTTGTGGATCAAGCACTTTAACATATTACATGAGTTACCTCAGATAATTCCTGTAGCCATATAGAGAGATATTAATGAAGTAAGTAAAATAGTCGCAGATTAAAAGTTCTGTTCCGGGTTCCTAATAGCTATTGAGGTCTGTCCTGGCTTCCTAATAGCTACTAAAATCCAAAGCCAAAATTGAAAATCAGAGCTCTGTAGATAATGAATGGCAATGCAGTTTGGGCCAGCATGGTAGTTTATTGGCGAGGTTTTAGATAACAAGAATCATAGACTCCAGAATCTCACTCCAGTTTTGGTTCTTAGAAAGTTCTTATGTCTGTACAAGAATTTTACTCACCTAACTCTAATTTCACAAAACACTATAACCAGTATTAAGTAAACAACCACTCCTTGAGGTCTTAATCTGATTTTGATATTTTGATCATTATTGCTGGATTTGTTATTTTGTCACTTGTCACTTGTCATCCTGTTGTTCATTGATTTGCTTGAGAGTGTGCCAGTAACATCTCCATTTGTCCCTATTGCATGCTAGCATAGCCCAGTGTCGTATTGGGGCCTCTTTCAGGGTCAGTGGAATGAGGCCCATTATTGTTACTGTTTTTGGCATATCAAATACACCACAGGTAGCTTGCCACGCTCTGCCGTGGGGGCGGGATACTCGCGGTAACTTGCCGGGCTCTCCGAAAGGGAACTGTTAGTGTTATTTTATTTTAGACCCTGATGTGTTTTATGTATGTGTCATTTCCACAATTATGTTAGCTGATAGTTGGGCTAAAAAAATACTATCTACCTGGGTCGGCTTCGTGCAGGGCAAATACCCTACCCATTGTGCTATTGCTCCAGCCTCATAATTTTAATCAACTATTCTGATGACAGACTGGAAATAGCACAGCGGGTGGGGCATTTGCCATGCACGTGGGCGACCTGGGTTTGATTCCTCCACCCCTCTCAGAGAGCCCAGCAAGCTACCAAAAGTATTTTGCCCGCAAGTCAGAGCCTGGCAGCTACTCATGGTGTATTTGGATTTATTTTTTTTTAACTTTTGCGTTACACCTGGAGATGCTCAGGGGTTACTCCTAGCTCTGCATTCAGAAATTACACCTGGTGGTGCTCAGGGGACCATGTGGGATGCTGGGAATCGAACCCTGGTCGGCTGCGTGCAAGGCAAACACCCTACCTGCTGTGCTATCACTCCAGCCCCTCGTGGTGTATTTGATATGCCAAAAATAGTTAACAACAAATCTCACAATTCATTGTGAGACATTACTGGTGCCCGCTCCAGCAAATCGATGGACAACGGGAGGACAGTGCTACAGTGCTAATCCCAATAGTTAAATGCTGTCGTCATTTATTTCATTAAGCAAACACCTAATACATGTTTGATTAAGACTAGCTTTACTTGCAGCAGTAATCACATTCAATTTTGGGGTTTTTTTTTTTGTTTGTTTGTTTTGTTTTGTTTTTGGGTCACACCCGAAAAGCATTATTCCTGACTCTGCGCTCAGGAATGATTGTGCTCAAGGGACCTTTGGGATGCTGGGAATTGAACTGGGATTGGCCGCATACAGGGCAAATGCCCTCCCTACTGTGCTTTTGCACCAGCCCCTCACATTCCATTTTATCAGTGGGGAAGGATCGAAAATTTCAAGTTGTTACAGGGGTCAGGAGTTGTACTCGTAAGTTTCCACCTCATTAATATCCAGAAAGATCCCTACTGCCTCATTGGCATGGAGGAAGTTAGTGATGAACTGAATCATCAGTGTAGGAGTTTATATCTCCCATAAGGACTGGCCACGTTGGAAAGGGAAGGGCGGGCGTGCTGTTGAAAATAAAGAAAATATACCGAGAGTACTTAGATCAATTATTATGCTTTCTAGAAGGGAGCAAGTGGGGATGAGTATTATCTTTGAAGAGCTGTAAGAAAACTTCTTGAGGGGCTGGAGTGGGACTTTAGCGGGTAGGAAGCACCCAGCCCGGCAAGGTTCGATCCCCGGCACCCCGTAGGGTGCCCCAAGCACTGCCAGGAGTGGTTCCCGAATGCAGAGCCAGGAGTAACCCCTGAGCATCACTGGGTTGGCCAGCCTTTCCCTATTCTCCCCCGAAAAAGCAAAAGAACTTCTTGGGAATCTAACAAATTCTGCTTTGAAAAATGAAATAAAGAACCAAAATAAAACATGTCATCTACTGCAGTGTCTAAGGCCGTTCCTCAAATTTTGGCAGGGAAGGGTTTGAGCCATAACTCCAAGAAAGTGTTTAGAGGAGCTACTCCCAGCTTTGTGCTCAGGATTGCTCCCTGGGGCAGTGCTTGTGTTGACCTTGTCCCGATGCTCGCTGTAAGCCCTGTACTATCTCTCCTGCCCTCAGAGATTTCAATTGTGGGGCCACACATAGTTGTCGTTTTCTGACATATAATGATCTAATACTTTGAGTAGTAATCGAAAAAGTCTTTTCCATTAACTTCTTAATGGTTTTTGTTTCCTCCAGGTAGATTCTGTTGCTGTCGACGTTTCAAACTTGGTTCTTGAGAATCATGCGCCTCGGATATCTAAAGCACAGAAGAGACGGGTATGAAAGTCAAGTCATCAAATGTTTATGTTCTGGCTGTGTGCTTAGTAGTGTTTAGGTATTATATCTGAAGAAAATGGGCAAAGCAAAGTGGTGGCAGTTTCTTGTCATAAGAACTTGCACTTATTTTCTGTGTGTCAGCTACTGTGCATCACGTATCACAAAAGTCAGGGCATGAAAACAACCTAAATGTCCAATGACAGATAAATTTTTTAAAAATGTGGTATATATGCACACAAAGGAATACTATACAGCAATGCAAAATGTGTAGATTATAGGAAATCTCATTTAACCCTCATATTCTATGAAGTAGGTGCCCCTATTTTATAGAGAAGAAAAATAGACTAACGCAATATAAAATGACACACAGTTTTGCAGTGTTGCAGAGGGTGGAACTAGCAAGGAGTGTGGAAAAGAATACTTTAAGAATACATTATTAATACTTTATGAATACTTTACGAATATGTTATCCCAGAAAAATAATTCCCAATCATCAGAATGTTGGGAAAGGTGATCCTGATGCACAACTTTGTTTGAAAAAAAATATCCTGAGATTAAGAGAAGCATTAAGGCTTTGAATCTAGATGTAAAACAAGATGTAATTTAGGTGTACGAGATTCTCAGAGAATTGTGAATGTATCTATGTAATGACTATATGAAAATTCAAAGAAGGAAACGTTTGTTGTGTTAAAAAAGAGTGAGTTGAATATTTAAGGAAATATAGTTATCAAGGGCTGGAGCGATAGCACAGCAGTAGGGCGTTTGCTTTGAGCACAGCCAACCCAACCCAGCTGGGCCAGGTTCGATTCCTACGCCCCTCTCAGAGAGCCCAGCAAGCTACCAAGAGTATCTCGTCCACATGGCAAAGCCTGGCAAGCTCCCCATGACGTATTTAATATGCCAAACACAGTAACAAGTCTCACAATGTTACTGGGCCCGCTCGAGCAAATCTTTGAACAACGGGAGGACAGTGCTACAGTGCTACAGTTTTCAAGATAGAATATTTGAAGTAGGAGAAAGAACATGCATCTAAACAAATGTGGGAGTGAAGTTTTGTACCATCGAGAGCTATAATTAATTGATTGGAAGTAGTGCATAGGGGGTTCAAAAATATGGGAATGATTATTTTGCTTTGAACTAGTAAAAGGGTTTAAATAGATTTATTTTTCCATCCTATCAGATAGTGTATTGCTAACAACAGGGTATATGTGGTTTTCTGCTTTAAATTTGTTTATTTGTTTTGGGGACGCATATTGGTGGTATCCATGGTCTGCTCCTGATTAGATACTCCAGGGACTATGCAGTGCAAGGGATTAAGCTCTGGCCTCTACTTGCAAAACACATGCTGCATCCCATGAGCTATTAACCCAACGCCCACTGAAGAAATTTTTCCTCTTTGTTCCCAGGGCCTCTTACATGCAAAACATACTTTTTACCACTGAGTTACACCCTCAGATTCCTATTTTTTTTTAATTTCCTTTGAAGGCTGAGGGGATGGGGGCTAACCCAGTGGTGCTCAGAGGTTGGTTACTCTTGGCTTTGTGTGAAGAGGGTCATACCTGGTGAGGCTCAGGGGACCATTTATGGCACCGGGGATGGAACTGAGTCAGCTGCATTCGAGACACATGCCATTACCCTTTTACTATCTTTCTGGCCCCTGAATTTCTTTGAAGGCAGATGTGCATCTTAGAATTTGGTGCTGCATAACTGAACAGTGTTGAGTTTGGTGTCAGTCAGATGGAATGTATTAATTCTCTCTCTTGTTGTGACCAGGTCAGATTTATAGCCTATTTCTAGCCTGTTTCTCATAATGTGACTATTACTTAATTTGTTGTTTCCAAAGCCCTTAACAAAAGACATAGAGATCGAATGGATCAGCAAGTGATTGTATTGTTTACTGTATTAAATAAACAATATATGGATATGGTAATATTATTTATGCCTTTTAAAAATGTCAGTCTTGCCTGGGATGATGGTACAGTGTATATGGATTTGCCTTGCATGTGGCTGACCAGGTAAAATTTCTGGCACCCCCTAAGGTCCCCCAAATTTCCTGTCAGGAGTCATCCCTACCTAGATTCAGGAGTAAGACATGAGAACCCCCAGGTGTGTCCCGTTTCCCTCCCCCAAATTTTAGCCTGAGAGCAGTGTTTTTTCTGTTTGTTTGAAGATTCAGTAAGTGGTAAATATTTCTCGTAACCTGTATACAACTTTATTTTTGAATACATGTCATAATTGTGAATTAAGGTTTTAGGGTAACTTGGAGATGATGTGGTTTAACTGTTTATTTAACATGCATGAAGGTTTTATAATTGTTACGTAGTTTGGACAGATAAAAACAAAGGACATCTTTTCCTTGGGAGTAGCAAATAAAGTGTTTGTTAAAATTGCCTCTACTTAGTGACTTATACATCTTTCGTAGCCTATTTAATTCTTTCTGTTTTGATTTTTTGGGGGCCCCTCAGTTGTGCTCAGGGTTCACTCCTGTTGTGGCCTAGGGGACGAATGTGGTGTTGGGGATTGAACCAAGCCCCTTACCTGCTACACTCTCTTGCCAGCCCCAGTTTATTTCTTTTTTAAGTTAAAAAGAATTTTATTTGCATTTTTGTAGACCTGGAGGGAAGTGGAGAGAAAAATACTTCCTACCCAGTCATCTCCCCCAGCCTGCCTTACTGTCCCGAATTTTAATTGCAGTCCCAATTTAATTCTAAGAAAAAAAATCTTGGAGTAGTAACTTGGTCTTGCATCTTAAGAAACTAAGACGAGCAAATTAAACTGAAAATAAGTAGAAGAAAGAAACTAAGGTAGTGAAAAGAATCGACATAGAGACCAGCAAAAGTAGAGAGAACAAGGATTCAACTCCTTCCTTCCTGTGTTTATCAAAATTGATTCATTTCTGCCTGGATAATTAGGCAACAAGAGAAAGAAATGGCATAGCTGAAATGACTGCCTTTCTGAACTATGCTCTCAAAACTTTTAGGGTTGTTTATGGTTAATGACATTAACGCTTGATAGTGAAGTCGCCCCTGGAAATATTATCTAAAATAATACTACAGTAATAGAATTCTAAAATAGAAAACAGTAAAAGTTCATAATGCCTGAGAAAATTAAGCCAGAAAATAGGATGAAGTGTTGGATAACAGGGTCTTTTCAACCTTTGGTTTGTTTTTGCTGAATATATAGCCATTGAAAATCCAATACCACGCGCTAACCAGCCAGGCTAACCAGCGAGGATGAAAGCCAGCTGACTGATAACTGGTCATCAGGAACCATGCTGGTCTCTGCTACTAGCATGTCCAAACTTTATGAACATTCATACATGAGCATGACAGTATTGTAGAGAAAATACGTTCTTTCTTATCTAGAAAAACGTTGTAATTTCTTTAAAAAAAATTCCTGTAACTTAAGTTGGAAGCTCTTTGATATGGTAGAAAGAGTTGAAGGTAGGATTTAGCATAACTGACTTTCAAAAAAAGAAACAAAAAACAAATGTAAGAGTTGGAATGATTTTCTTGAGTGTTGTTGTCGCTATATACCAACATATATCACCATGGCTCCAGTTTTACTGACAATATATATGCGTATGAGTTAATACATTATTTTTCATCCTGCATATATTTCCAGTGGGCTTCATTGGTGCCACTTTGCGTCCAATACTTTGGTTGTAGTAACCAACCAGCTCAAGGCCATTGTAGGAAAATACATTCCAGGCTGGGGAAGAGCTCCAGTGGATTTCCCACCAGTGGCCTGGATAGAAAATTCTTGCTTCCTAATATGCAGGCAGGGCAGGATGGAGAGAGAGGGTACAATGGGATTAGTGCTATAGAGGCTTGAGTGATTTTGCTGACCGTATGAAGTGCCACTCCCGGTAACTGGTACCTATTGCCGGTGACAGTTGCGAAGTTCACTGTAGCTCCCATCTGCCCGTTCAGGTGCTGGCGAGAAGGAGTTCTCTTGACTGTCCCAGATCACTGCTTGGCTCTGGCCAGATGTCTGGCTTTCGGAAGTCTTTCAGTGTGCTGTTTCCTCCGAAGAGGGAAACGAGGGGTTTGGGATGAGATGCTGTCCAAAATGCTTCTTGTCCTTCCCTCTGCAGTTGCTTTTCAGCCCTTTATAAAGTTATAGTGCCATCTTGTGTTTTAAGAATTTTATGTAGCTGTGGTCCACAGACGTAGGTATGCAGCTCCATAAAGAGGTTCTTGTTTCTCTGTCCTGGCTTGGGAGAAATAAGTTAAATAGCTGTCTTTTTTATTAGGGGAAATGATAACGGTTTTGCTTCAGGGAACTGAGAAATCATTTTAGGTCCATCAGCTGTGGCATATTATAGGCACATAGTACAGTCTGTGATATGAAGTTAAATTGAAAATTTCCTTCCCATTCCCTCTACCCCCAGGAGGCGTTAGAGCTAGGGAAATGAAAACCTTTCTATTTTCCTGTTCTTTTCGTCAGTTCATCATGTATTTTAGTGTATTTTGTTTAACTATTTTCTTTTTGTCTTTTGGTTTAACTTTTTTTGTTCTCTTAAATTGAAAATCACTTTTCCCCTTGAGCATACAAGTTCCTCTCCTCCCATTAAAGAAATAGAAGAGTACATAAAAGCATCTATACACGTGCACACACACAGACACATAATCTTATTTTGTAATCGTACTCTCTAGAGAAAAGCACTTTTAACTATTGGGTGTATTTCCTTTGCTTTGTGGAACTATATACACATACACACGTGCATATATTTTGGTTTGGGGGCCACAAACATTTGTGCTCGGGGCTCACTCTCTGCTCTGCGCTCAGGGGTCACTTTGGCAGGGCTCAGGTGACCTTATGTGGTATCGGGGATTGAACCTGGCTTGCACGGCAAGTACCTCACCCGCTATACTATCTCTTTGGCCTCATTTTAGTGCACTGGAAATATCACAACAGATCTTTGGAGCCGGTACTGAGATTGATAGTGATCCTTCAGAGTAACTCAGTCTGTAATATTTAAATTTTTATAAAGAAGTTTGTTTTCACTAACTTTAAATCAGAGGGCATCTTCTTTTTTTTTTTTTCCCTTTATTTTATTTTATTTTTTTTAAAGTTGTAGATTTACAATTTTTTTTCTTTGGTTTCAATCATACAATGATCAGATACCCATCCCTCCACCAGTGCCCATCTTCCACCACCATGGATAATATCCCTCCCACCCCCATCCCCCCATCCCCCCTGTCTCTGTGGCAGGGCAATCCCCTGTGTTCTCTCTCTCCTTTTGGGTGTTGTGGTCTGCAAAAGAGGCATTGAGTGGCAAACATGTTCAGTCCATAGTCTACTTTCGACATGCATCTCCCCTCCTGGGAGGATCCTCCAAACATCCTTTATTTGGTGCTCCCTTCTCTATCTGAACTGCCCTTTCCTCTAGGATACCCGGCTGGCCTCTAAGTTATGGAGTAATCCTCCTGGTGAGAGGGCATCTTCTTACGTACACGTTTTTCATTTAAGATGGAGTTCCTGTCCCATTCTAAGGACTTTTGCGTATTTATTAATGTCTCCTCAGTGATTTAGTATATTAATGAAGTGTAATAAATTAAAAAGCTAAAATTAGCTCAGAATTAAGTATGTTACCTGATGTGCTTATTAAGGCCTAAGACAACTCTGTAGCACTGTCCTCCCGTTGTTCATCAATTTGCTCAAGTAGGCACCAGTAACGTCTCCATTGTGAGACTTGTTGTTACTGTTTTTGGCATTTCAATATGCCACAGATAGCTTGCCAGGCTCTGCTTTGCAGGTGGGATACTCTCGGTAGCTTGCTGGGCCCTCCGAGAGGGACAGAGGAATCGAACGCGGGTTGCCGGCGTGCAAGGCAGACGCCCTACCCGCTGTGCTATGACTCTAGCCCTAAGGCAGCTCAAATTTTGAAAATGATGAAAACCTTGAGAAACATGACTTGTTGCTTTCAAATAGACTTCAAAGAGAAACTCAAAATTTCAGTAGAGTTAAGTACCTTACGCATGCAGATAAGGTTGTTTCCCCTTCAAACCAGTTCACAGAATAGAACATTCTTCAAGTCCTGAGCTCATCAATATGATTGTGTTTGTGGAGGAAGGAGGAAAGCTGGAAAAAAGTTTTTTGAGAACCCAAGACTTTAATTTCCTTGATAAATTTCCGTTAGTCCTAATTTTCACGAATCAACTTTCTACCCCAGGATAAAAAAGCCGCATTGCAGAAGGAACGGGAGGAGAGAATAGCAGAAGCTGAAATCGAAAACCTAACTGGAGCCAGACACGTCGAAAGCGAGAAGCTTGCAGGAATATTAGCGTCTAGACAATTGGAAATAAAACAGATTCAGTCTGACGGTCACTGTATGTATCGAGCCATTGAAGATCAGCTGAAAGAGCAAGAGTGCCCGCTGACCGTGGCTGCCTTGCGGAGCCAGACTGCTGAGTACATGCAGAACCATGCACAAGACTTTCTGCCATTTTTAACAAATCCCAACACGGGAGACATGTATACTCCAGGTAGTTTGTTTTGGGGGACGGCGGGGGTGGGGGTGAGGAAGGGGAGGTAGGGGTTGGTTCAGTTGTACTCAGGGGTTATTCCTGGTATGAGCTCAGGAGTGACTCCTAGCAGTGCTCAGGGGACCATATGTGATGCTTGGAATGACACATGAGGCCGAAAGGGTGCAAAGCAGGCTACTTAAGCCTCGTACTGTCTGTGGCTTGGTTTCATTTTCTCCTCCTGTGTCTTATTGTTGTTGAACTGGTGATTATTGGTAAATAAATAATCTGTTACTGAGATTCTAAGAAATAGTCACACAGACCTTAGCGGTAAAGAGAATTTTAGACTTGGTGAATTGGTTTCTATAATTTTAGCAAATACCAATACATTTTGCTATATTAGGATTGTTTTATATTTAACTGTTTTGTCATGAAAATACTTTTTTATGTAAGACAGAATTAAACATAGGATTTAATCCTATTATATAAAAAAAAAAAAAGTTCCCAAGTTGATATTTCACAAAGCTAAACATAGCTTTCACCAATTTCTGGAAGCGGAGACCATGATGAGAGAGTGAATGAATCCTGACTGGAAAATGGATGTAGAAAATGAATCCTTGTTTTACCAGTATTTTGTGAGACATGTATATATATATATATATATATATATATATATATATATATATGGTGTTTGTTCCAATTTTAACTTTCTATATGAAAGTGTATATGCTTAATAGTATATACTATTAGACTGTTCTTAGATCTTCCACCTCCTCAAGGCTGATCTGGGAAACTTTCTTTGCCTAAAGTTTATACTGAAGTAAATAAGGTCAGTACTTCCAAAATAACAATTGGAGGTACTTTTCGATGTTACCACTGGACATAGTGAATCAGCTTATTTGTACTTTTTTGTGACGTTCGGGGATTGGACCCAGAGCTTCAAACATGTCAGACAGGCACTGCACCATTGGTTGATCTGTCCCAGGGCACTCGTTTGTCCTTTTTCTGTTATATTTTGGGCTATACCCAGCAGTACTATAATTACCACACCATATTTGATGGGGTTCAGACAGTAGGCAACAAATCAGAGAGGGAAATATTATATATCTGCCTATCAGAGAGCCCGGCGAGCTACTGAGAGTATCCTACCTGCACGGCAGAGCCTGGCAAGCTACCCGTGGCGTATTCAATATGCCAGAAAGAGTAACAATAACAGGTCTCGTTCCCCTGACCCTGAAAGAGCTCCAGTCATTGGGAAAGATGAGTAAGGAGAGGCTGCTAAAATCTCAGGGCTGAGACAAATGGAGACTTCACTGGTGCCCGCTTGAGTAAATTGATGAACAACAGGATGACAGTGACAGTGACCCAACAGTGTTCAGAGGCCACTCTCAACTCTTTGCTCAGGAGTAACTCCCAGTGGTGCTCAGAGGGTCATATATTGTTTGGGAATCAGACTGGAGTTTGGCTACAGTACCCTAGGGGGAAGGCGCTATCCCTCTCACCCTCATTGCTACCTGTACCCTGATTCTCTTCATTCATTCAAAGGGAACCTGCTTTTCTAGGGATAGTGTTTTGTATTATAGTCTTTTTTTATGGTATTGTTGGGCATTACGTAGTCTCTTGCTGAAGGAAGTAAGTAGTAGTGGATTGCTTTACTCCTGGAAAATGTTGGAAAGTTTTAGCACTGTAGCACTGTCCTTCCGTTGTTCATCGATTTGCTCGAGCGGGCCCAGTAACATCTCCGTTGTGAGACTTATTGTTACTGTGTTTGGCATATCGAATACATCATGGGTAGCTTGCCAAGCTTTGCCGTGCGGGCAAGATACTGTCAGTAGCTTGCCGGGCTTTCAGTTAAAATTTGGATCTGGAGAGTGAATAAGATTATGGAAAGAGCACTCAGAGAAGGAAGAAGTTTACACATTGGCCAGTGTCGCCAGGGATTGTGGGAGCTATAAATGGGATTTTTGTAACATGAGTTACGAAAAATATGAAATGCCATGATGTGTTTTATCTATTCTCTGTAGAGGAGTTTGGAAAGTACTGTGAGGATATTGTAAACACAGCTGCATGGGGAGGTCAGCTTGAGGTAAGTCTGTAATTATTCATGGTGTTTGCGAATTGTTGCACTGTTTCTAAATCCTGCCTGTAGGTTTTGAACACATTTGTAAGATGATTCCAGTTTCTGTTTGATGATTACATTTTACAAAAAAAGTATTTGATTTTCCTTTTTTGGTGGGGAGAGGTGGGGCGCAGGGCTCACTCCCGGTGGGCCTGGGGGATTATATGGGGTGATGATCATACCTGGGTCAGCCACATGCAAGGCAAATGCCCTACCCCGCTGTCCTATCTCTCTGGCCCCTCTGTTTGCTTCCTCTGACAGGGCGTTGGAATAGGGCGTTAATTTAGGTGTTTGATTAAAGTATGTATTTTTGGGCAGTGAAATAGTATTTTTTTTTATAGCAGGGCACTTGATCTGTGATGGCAAACATTTGCCTCCATGATTTTATTTGTGATGCTGCTATTGGAAAGCTATTTGATTTTCTGGACATTTTATGTTCTAGCGAGCAATAGCACAGCAGGTAGGGCATTTGCCAACCCGGGTTCGATTCCCAGCATCCCATATGGTCCCCTGAGCACCGCTGGGGTAATTCCTGTGTGCAGAGTCCGGAGTAACCCCTGTGCATTGCAGGGTGCAACCCAAAAAGCAAAAAAAAAAAAAAAAAAAAAAATTTCCTGACTTAATCACTGTGGGAAGAGCAAGATCTCTGTTTTATCCGAAATAGGAAATGGGTGTGGAGAGTGAATTCAGCGTGGCATGGGGTTAAGCCCTGACCCCCACTGTCTCCTGAGCACAGCTGGGAGTGGACACTGCCCCGAGTCCACCCCCCACTCACCTGAACTGGCTGTAGCCTCCAGGCACAGGTGTGGCACAGAGACAGGACGTAATATTTTTCGTGAAATTTCCCATCACATCCTACCACGAGGCGTCTGTTCCCATTGTCATCAGTTCCCAGTCTTGTCACAGATGGACCCAAAAGCAGCGTTGGAGGCGCTAGTGTTCACACGTCAGGAAACGAGATGTTCAGAGACGTCATAGGGAGTGAGCCAGGGTTTTTTTTTTTAACGCTCTGATGACGTTTCAGCCTGTTTGCTTTATATCCTCTAAAGCTCCTAAGTGGTCCCTCTGTTGCAAGTAGCCCGACTGATTGGGAAGTCGAGGGATAAGAGCAAGCTGAGTTTTTGGGTTCTGTCTTTTCCCTCCTCTTGGGCTTTTCATGATCCCGGGGATGTTCACGCACCCCCCTCCCCCCATGCTTGAGCTTCTTCATTACTGAACGATGACCATAAGAGCATGAACCCAAGGATGTGGACAGTAGCTAAGGCAGCGTGCCCGGAACTCGGAGATAGAGGTTGTTAAGAGAGAGGACCGGGTGGATGAGGCCAAGAAGACGGTGATGATTCTTGTGGCTCTTGAGTCGTCACTTCCTTCGAGAGCGCTTTGTTAAAGGTTTGCCATAGTACTTCTAACCGCATTTTTCTCAGCATCTCTGTATTTGTACTCTCTCTGCGCCACCAGAGGGAACTGTGTCCATTCCTTAGATACGCTTCGACTTGTGTCTCTGAAACTCGAAGTAATTTTCATAGTGACTTTGTGACCATATTAGGTGTAATTAAAGTTCCTTAAACTTCTTATAGGATTCACATATTAGAGAGTAGTTGAGTGTTTTTTTTTAATTAAGAAAAGCCAATTAAAGTTGGACAAAATTCTCCTTAAGTCGTTCGTCTTTGAATTCATTTGAATTAAGAGTTGCAGCTTTCAGTAGGGCTGTTTGAATTCTCAAAGAGAAAAATCTTCATGTGATTTATGAAAATTTAGACGAGATGTTAAGATTTCTAGAATTTGCTTCAGACCCTCCACTGCATGCTTTTAAAATACATTATATGGGGCTGGAGAGATACATAGCTGGTAGGTTTATATCTGGTACCACTTGCCTTGTGCACACCCAGCCCAGGTTGAAGCCTGGGCATCTCGTGTGGTCCCCAAGCACCACCAAGAGTGATGCAGAGCCAGGAGTAAGCTCTGAGCACAGCTGAGTGTGCTCCCAAAACCACATAAATTAATTAATTAAACTAATTAAAGCACGGTGCAACACACTTTTGTATTCCTGAAGAAGTAACTTAAAAAAATAATTTTTAATTTTTTTTCCAGTGCTGGGCATTGAACTTGAGGTGTTATGCATGCAAACCTAGCTGTCTACTACAGACCTGTATGCCTAGCCCTTCTGCAGTAACTTATCCCCCCCAGCCTCCCGCCATTTCTTTGTGCCCTATTTGCGGTTTCTGGGCAACCATGCAGTGCCAGGGATAGAAAGCCTATCATCACCCTGTGGTGTGATCTCTCCAGCCCCTAAGGGCATTCTTGTTTGTTAAAAACCAGGGATGTAGCTCAGTGGCAGTGGGTGTGCCCTTGGCACCTGACGTCCTGGGTTCAAGCACTGGCCCTGCAGAAAGCAGAAAAACCAAAATATCCCCAGGGGACCAGGTGTCAGAGGGCATGCACTTAGGGAATGACTGTGCTTATAGATCGTGTCATTTGTGATGTGAGAGGCACCGGTCACCAAAAATTGGAGACTGGTAAATGGGCTGATTTTGAGGGAAACTTGGGTTAAAGAATCACACTTCCTCAGCTAAGGTCGTTTTCTTGCCTCATGTGGAACATCAGGTAGGCATTTGGCTTTATTCATTCTCAGATGTTAGGTCTGAGAAGCAGAACAGTAGATTATACTAAAGATTCTTATGAGGATCGAGGGAATTAAATTAGTATATATGGTCACTGTCACTGTCCTCCCATTGTTCATCAGTTTGCTCGAGCAGGCCCAGTAACATTGTGAGATTTGTTAACTGTGTTTGGCATATGGAATATGTCACGGGTAGCTTGCCAGGCTTTGCCGTGCCAGCGAGATACTCTCGGTAGCTTGCCGGGCTCTCCGAGAGGGGCAGAGGAATTGAACTCGGGTCGGCCGTGTCGGCCTTGTGCTATCTCTTCAGCCCGTTGGGATGGGAAATTTTAAGTGCATTCAAAAGTAGGCTGGTTTCCAATCTTATTTTGCCTACTTTGCCCCCCTTTTACAATAAAATCACTCAGCAGCCCTCCTGAAGGTGTACCTTTTTCTAGTGAACAGACAGAAAATTTGTCCTCCTGACACCCCAGTTACTCTGGTCACGGTCCTACCCCCCTCAGATTGCTCCTTGCGCTCCTGCGTCTTCTACTTTGGGGTACACTGTTCTGGTGTTCACTGGTCATGAAGCCAAGCTGGGCCTCCACACCCTGGTGTGCTGGGTGCTGGGTGCTGATAGCTCCCAAAAGCCAAGGTACTGCCAGGGTTTGAATATTGCCCACTCAGTTTAATAGATACTATATTTATTTGTGTATTCCACAGAGCGCTAAGAAGTCCCCACGGTATGTGATTTCTGTTCTGATCAGCTTCTCCTTTTCACGGGTACCTTAGGAGTCTGGGACTGGAGTAAGCTTCGTCTGCTTTTCTTTTTATTTGGGTCTGACTGTTTTCTTTGCTAATTAATACGTTTTCTTTCTTACAGCTAAGAGCACTGTCTCATATTTTACAAACACCGATAGAGATAATACAGGCTGATTCTCCTCCTATTGTGGTTGGTGAAGAATATACCAAAAAGCCATTGATGCTTGTGTAAGTACCTAGAAATTTCTACTGCTCGATTTTTCATCATTAAGACCATTTTTTTTTTTTTTTTGGTCTTTGGGTCACACCCAGCGATGCACAGGGGCTACTCCTGGCTCATGCACTCAGGAATTCCTCCTGGCAGTGCTCAGGGGACCATATGGGATGCTGGGAATCGAACCCAGGTCTGCCACGTGCAAGGCAAACGCCCTACCCGCTGTGCTATTGCTCCAGCCCCCAATTAAGACAAAATTAAGACAATTTTGAATTAATCAAAAATGACTTTTATTGAAAACACTGTGGTTTATAAAACTGTTCATTATACAGTTATTTCAGGTATTTAGTGATCCAACACCACCAGTGTGACCTTCCCTCCACCAGTGTCCCCATTTTCCCTCCTATTTTCAACCTGCCCCCTTAGGCACATAACAGATTTACTTGTTCCAACCAAGCTTTAAAGAACGGCAAATAGAATGATCAGAAAATAAATTAGTAAGAGCCAATTTGTGACTGCTATATGATTTTAACCTCTGTAAACAAGGAAAATAAAACTCTTTAATACAATATAATAAAGTGCTTCTCATTTACATAAGTAAGTTTTTAACTCTGGAATCTAAAATATATTGCATTAAATTTTATTTCCTAGTTGGATCTCATTATGGTAATAATCATGCTTTACCTGTCGTTAATAAGTCTTTTTAAAAAATTATGTAATGATCCTAAGCGAAATGAGTCAGAAAGAGAGGGGACAGACATAGAAAGATTGCATTCATCTGGGGAACATAAAGTAACAAAATTGGAGACTAACACCCAAGAGTGGCCGAGATAAGTACCAGGAGGTTTACTCCATGGCTTGGAGGCCAGCCGCACACGCTAGGGGTAAAGGCAGCTCAGATAGAGAAGGGAGCACCAAATACAGGCTGTTGGGAGGATCCTCCCAGGATGGAAGATGCATGCTGAAAGTAGACTAGAGACCGACAATGCCTCTTTTGCAAACCACAGCATCCGAATGGAGAGAGGGAACAAAAGGGATTGACCTGCCACAGAGGCGGGGTGGGTTGGGAGGATGTTGAGATTAGTGGTGGTGGGCACTGGTGGAGGGATGGGTGTGTAAACTCAAAAAAGGGCACAGCAGCGACAACGGCTGCTCTGTCTTTCCCGCCGCCCGCGTTCAGTAGTCTCACGCCGGTTCCCCAACCCCGGGGAGGTGGATGGCGATGGGCAGGCGAAGGAAGGAAACGAGGGCCAGGCTGGTTGGTCTTAGTTGCAGTTTATTCCAATCCTCTCTCCATACATTCCTGTCTCCCTCCTCTGCCTCCCCCTGCCATTCTTACAGTCTCATTATATCCCCCTGCATCAGGGATTGGGGTAACAATTACACATTGGTGCAATCACAATCAATAGAGGTAGAATTCTTTCCCTCGGGGACATCTGCTCCTAGGACAGATCCTCATTATCAGATCAATCCACCCTAGAGCGGGTTCCCCTGGCTGTGTTTCTCCTCTCCTTGTCTAACAAACGTGTAAGCGTATGTAATATAAATCATTTTGTATGGATACAGTAAGAAATACCTTAAACTTATAGAATTGCCCTCCTAGGGCCATCTCGATCTCAGACTACAGTGCTCAGGCCAAATAGTCTTTCCCACCCCTAACAGAATCCTAGTCTCGTCGTTACTTTTGGATCATGAGAGCATTTGTCTATGATCAGACTCTTAACTTATAGTTAAGAATCGTGGCACTTTGGCCTGGCCCATTTCGATGCCAGGGTAGCTCACCACTTGCCCTGGGTCTATTCAGTCCCTCGTCAGGACCCTGCTTTGGGGGTATTAGGAACTAAGGGCAATTGAGGCTTAATTCAAGAAAGCACATGCCCGGGAGTGAATAATATTCAGAGGCAATTAAATCCTGAGTTAGAAAGCATAATGTTAACGGTCTTCCTGTATCTATACAAAAGGGGCATTGCTTTAAAGTAAACTGTTCATAAGGCATAAGGAGAGGAGAAAGGCAATATTTCACTCATACATATAAAATCATAGATTTCTGGGGAATCTAACCTTACAAATTAAGAGAGTCTGATTAGGGGAAAAGCTGATTAACTGGTGGGGGAGGAGAGCATAGGGAAGAACTTACAGATAAACACAATGGAATGGAAATGCCTCAGGAGCACTGATGGGTGTAACCTGATAAACCTAAGCTCCTTGTGGAGAAAGGGAGAAAGGACAAAGCAATGTCATCCTACCGATGGCTACTCAATCACTGTAACTGAAACCCAAGCACAAACATTTGTAAGTCTACAACTGTACCTCATGGTGTTTCAGTAATAAAAAATTTGTAAAAAATTATGTAATGATATATTGTGACATTTACATAAAAAAGGTAAGGCCTGCTTATGTGAATTTCCCCCCCTACGTTAACATATTAACATAACCATATTGACACTGGTTTGCAGACTTGTTCATGAGGATTTATTACAGGCATTCAATATTCCAACACCAATCTCACCACCATAAGACAATTTTAATGTTGTATATGGTGATTAATAGAAAATTGAACTGTATCTGTATAAAATCATGTTGTAGGCAGATTATAGAATTAGCTTGTCAGAATGTGTGACTTGGGTAATTTTAAGCATCTAGTTATTCTTGTGTTTAAGAATAAAGTGATTTTTGATTTTGGACCACACCCAGCAGTGCCCGGGGCTCTCTCCTGGGTCTTTGCTCAGGGATTATTCCTGTTGGGGCTTGAGAGACCATCTGGGTGGCTGGGGGGGGGGGGGGGTTCAAAGCCGCATTCGAGACAAGCTCTCTGCCTGCTACACTATCACTCTAGCCACAGAAGAATAAACTAATTTCTTAAGGCGACAATGTTTTAGAATTATCTTGTTTATATTTTCTCTTTTCGATATTAATGATGCTGAAACTTTAAATAAATTAAAAATCTTCATGTGACTTATTTGTTCCTTAGAATTTCATTTTATTTTATTGTAAGAGTATTTTTTCCTGATTTAAAAAAAAATCATGGAAATCCAATTTGGGTATTTCAGTAAAAGTAGTATTTTTCGCTAACCCCTCAAAGTGAGTAATTACTGGCATGACAATAGTTAGAAATTTAAGGGTTTTTTTTTAAATTTATTTATTTTTATTTTTATTTTCATTTTGTTATTAGTGAAACACCATGAGGTACATAGACTTACAAATTTTTGTGCTTGGGTTTCAGTTATACAATGATCAAGTACCCGTCCCTCCACTGGTGCCCATCCTCCACCATCACAGGTCCCAGCATCCCTCCCACCCCTCGTCCCCCATCCCATCTTGCCTCTGTGGCAGGGCATTCCCTTTTGTTCTCTCTCTCTCTCCTTTTGGGTCCTGTGGTTTGCAAGAGAGGCATTGAGTGTCAATTATGTTTGGTCTATAGTCTACTTTCAGCATGCTTCTCCCATCCTGGGAGGATTCTCCCAACACCCTTTACTTGGTGCTCCCTTCTCTACCTGAGCTTCCTTTTCCCCTAGCACATGTGGCTGGCCTCCAAGTCATAGAGCAAAATTCCTGGTACTAATCTCGACCTTTCCTGGGTGGTAGTCTCCCATTATGTTACTTTATGTTCCCCAGATGAATGCAATCTTTCTATATCTATCCCTCTCTTTCTGACTCATTTCGCTTAGCATGATACTTTCCATGTAGTACCACTTGTATATAAATTTCATGACTTCATCTTTTCTAACAGCTACATAGTACTCCATTGTGTAGATGTACCAGAGTTTCTTTAACCGGATCATCTGTTCTTGGGCTTCGTAAGCAGTCGGTCTTTCCTTCTTCCCCTCCTGTGGTGATTGACCTGCCTCACACTCTGCTTTCATGGTTACTCCATCAGTTCTTCCTGATGGCTGGTGTTCCTCAAACAGAGTTGAAGTTCTAAGATGTCCACGTCATCTACTGAACGTTAATTCATTCAGAGCACCGGGTTTTATACGTCTAATAAACATCTATATCCTGTGAATTACAATCATCATTTCTCCTTTTTTTTCATTTCAGATATATGAGGCATGCGTATGGCCTAGGAGAACATTACAATTCTGTTACGCGGTTGGTGAGCACAGATACGGAGAATTGCAGCTAGTCTAGAAAATGTTGCACAATTACGGTTTAGCACAGTGTGCTGATCGGCGTCTTCACACCAAGTCTGGATTATTGGAAAATGTTACTGAAAAGTGGAACTACCTTAAATCAGTTTTATGGCAACCCTTGCTAACAGGTTTTTTTAAAAAAAATACGTCAGAAAAACTCTAAAGTGTCCTTTAGTGATATTTAAAAAAAACCTTTACAGTCCTTTGTGGAGAATGTCATTCATAAACCAAGATGGTACCTTATTCAATGATTTTCTTTTTTTAATTAGTGTAAGTTTCTGATCATTTTGTTCTGTGTTGAAATAAAGTTGAAATGTCTTTTCCTTCTCATTATTTTCTGTGACCAATATAATTTTTTTTAAAGAAACGAAATGACTCAGTCTCTTTATCGTTGCAATAATGTTATAGTGATGGCAAATTTAATTAATGCTTGGAAAAGGAACTTGATTACAGTTTCCTCAGTATTGACAGGATTAATGGCCCAAAGCTTTTAAAATAATTCCATTGAATTACAGTTTAGAAATTTGCTACACTAGGTTAGAGTTTTAAATATTCGGGTGGGATCAGCTGTTACATTTTTTATAAAAAGACCTATTGAAAGGCAAATGGGTCTTTCTTGTCTGATTAAAGCCTCTAAAGAATTACAGATTATCCTTTGTGTGTAATTTTTAAAAAGACCCAATAGATGACTATCTTTCTAATTCCTTTGTTATTACCTGCTATTTTGTTTTTCTTTTCTTTTCTTTGCTGTTCTTTTCTTTTTTGTTTTTGGCTTATGGGGCGTACTCCTGGCCAGGCTTTGAGGGATGCTGAAGTCAAACCTGGTACATTCAAGGCAAGTTCCCTACCTGCTCCGCTAAGCAGCTTCCCTCCTTTACGGTTTCTTAAACTTCAGACTGGAAAAATTTTCTTGATTATTTTTATAAGTTTTCTGGTATGCTTGTGTTTTCTCTTATCCGCCTCAGCTACTTTGCGTCCATTGTATCTTTTCCATTAAGACAACTGATGTCTGTCTTAGTCTGTAATTTCTACAGGTTGAAGAAATAGTGATGGAAAAGGGTGCCTGGCCAAATTCACTTCAAATTCTCCCTCTGTTTCTATCCTTCCTCTCACCTTCTGTTTTAGAATTTTCTTTAGGATTAGAAGAATGGCCTTATTTATTATTTTCTTAATACCCTCTTTCCTGTAATTTAGATATTTGACAATTGTTCCGTTGCATGTATGAGTGTAGTTGAAAGCTAAATGTCTGGGAGCTAAGACCATTGTGAAAATCATTATACAGTATTTTTTTAATTATTATTATTAGCTTGTGTTTTATTATTAGCATGAATGGTTTTATTCAGCTCAGATTTCAGGTTACCCCTACCAGTATTCTTCCAAGATACTGCCCTTGTACAAATGACAATTTATTCTCTAAGGAAGGCTTTTTGTTGTTGTTTCGGGTCATACCTGGCTCTGCTCATAACTGGCTTGGTTCTGGGACTGGCTCTCAGCGGTCCTTAGAGAATTTATCATATCTTAGTCCCACTGCGCAGTACTCACTCAGTCCGTTGAACTCCTCTTTGCCCCAATAGGAAGTGTTATGAAAATGAGATCTTTCAGTTTGAGGTATTTTATTTTTTCCAAATCAGAAATATAAATAACTATATGAAGTTTATCATACTTGAAGTTTTATTCCCTGAAATGCAGTTCATTTGGGGATTTGGTTTTTTGCTTTGGTTTGGCTTTTGGACGACGTCCAGTGATGCTCAGGGCTTACCCTTGGCTCTGTGCTCTGGGATCATGTCTGGGGCCGCTCAGGGACCTTACGGGATGCTGAGGATTCAGCCCGGGTCACCCGCATGCAGGTCAAGCTCCCTACCCGCTATGCTGTCTCTCTGGCCTCAAGAAACGCAGCTAATTTTTGTAAGCAAAGGTTGAGTTTAATCTATTAAAAATGGGGGAGTGTTTGTGCCATGGATCTAGCAGATAACTATGTGGGGAACCAGTCAAGAGCTAGTACTGCACTGAAGGTATTCTCAGGTCAAAGAGCCAAACAGTGGCCTGTGTTCCAGGACAGCAGGTAGGCAATTGGCTCAGATTCTTCAACATTCTAGTCCTTAGTCCCAAGCCCCTCCAGGGACCACTGAGCACAGAGCCCAGGGACCACTGAGCACTGATCACAGAGCCAGCACAGATAAATCGGTGCATAGAAAAAGATCAAAATCCATTTTCCTCTAGACAAAATATTAACTTTGTCTCTTTTGAGATCCATAATCTGACTTTTTTGGGGGGTTGGGGGTGGGAAGTGGTTTGAATTTAATAAAATAATGACATTATAAAATACTAGCCAACACCTTGGCTTTATTTTGAAGTAATGTTACCTCAAGGCTAAATGATCAACAGTAAATAGTAAGGCAGGATATTATAAACCTAGTTATTATAAATTCCATCTATGTTTAAAGTATTCTAAGATAGGGGCTGGAGCAATAGCACAGCGGGTAGGGCGTTTGCCTTGCACGTGGCCAACCCGGGTTCGATTCCCAGCATCCCAAATGGTCCCCTGAGCACTACCAGGGATAATTCCTGAGCACAGAGCCAGGAGGAACCCCTGTCCATTGTCGGGTGTGACCCAAAAAGCAAAAAAAAAGTATTCTAAGATAATTTATTGGTAGTAGTTTCTTTTTCTTTTTTTTTAATCCCCTTACAGGCTGAATGGGATTTTGTGATCATAGATTTTAAAACTTTTTTATTACTTTTTATTTTTAAGTGATCATTATAGTTAGGAAGTTTATATGTTCAACTTCTGTTCTTTCAAGAAACATCAGATAAAAATCATTTTAGCTAGATCTTAATATTGAGGTCTTTTAAAAAAAATGGCAGATGTTATTTTAAAGCAATCTGTTCTGATTTAGTATTCTATCTGTTGATGGCCTAACAGAAGTTTTATAAGCTTTCTTTTTCCCTAACTCAGAAACTATTTGTCAGAGTTCTGGAATATTTCATTAATTTTAGCCATTTAAATATGTTTACAACCTGTTAAAGCAAAAGAAATGTGTATGTGACTTGCAGTAAGCAATATAGCTTTGCTCATATTATCTGATATTTGCCAAAAGAATAAAATCGGAATTGATGAAATCAGCACTTGTTTGTTCAGGTTGTTATTCTTTAACAATGTAGAATTGTTTAGAAATAGATCAAAAGTTATTTTGTTTGAAAATTTCATCCCATATTTTGTCCTCAAATAATTGAAAATAAGACAATAGCAGATTTCCTGCCTCTTTTTGATTTGAGATAAATAGGTGAACATAGATAGTGCTATGCTCCTGATAAAAGCGAGAATAAAACAACCACTGTGAGCATTGACTCTTAGGAAGCACGTTGAAACTTGGAACCTCTTAGAATAACGAAGGTTTATTCGGAGAAACTAATTAGAAGAATAAGACTTGTGGGAATCAAAGAAAAATCATCTGTGTATAAGATTATTATGAGTAGCAAGAGTGAAGTTTGCACACATAAATGAGATTTTTCTGCACAGGTTATTGTAAACAGTGGGTGAGCAGGTTAGTTTTTTCTGAGTATTTTATTTTTTATTGGTAATGCCATAGAAATTAAAGGGTTTTTTTTTTTTTTTTTTTTGGTCTCGTGTTTTCATGGGCTGGAGTGATTGGAGTGATAGAACAGCGGTAGGGCGTTTGCCTTGCGCGCAGCCAGCCCCGCCGAGCCGGGATCGATTACTCCACCCCTCTTGGAGAGCCTGGCAAGCTACCGAGAGTATTCAATATGCCAAACACAGTAACAAGAAATCTCACAATGGAGACATTACTGGGCAAATCGATGAACAACGGGAGGACAGTGGACAGTGTTTTCATGTACATTGAATCTTTCTTTCTCCCTTTCTGTCTCTCTCTTATTTTGGTTTGCTTTGGTGCCACACACATTACATTGCATGCAGTGATGCTCAAGCATTATTCCTGGCTGTGCACTCGGGGATCACTCCTGGCCACACTCAGGAGGACGATCCGGGATGCCGGGGATGGAACTCGGCTGTGTGCAAGGCCAGCACCTACCTACTGCACTATCGCTTCAGACCCTCTTTCTCCCTTTCTGAAATCTTTGAAATGCTCTTTCCATCTCGTGTGGTGGGTGGCGGGTGGAAGGGGGTGTGGAGCAACAAAATTTGTAAGGTTGCTAATTCATTTCCTCGAATTGATTAATCGATTCTCTTTTCCTTTTGCGGTGTCATGAATCGAATCCAGTTACACACGCATGCAAGTGCTCTACCACTGAGTTCCACGTCCTGCTAATACTTTTTCAAGCTAAATTTCGGGGGCATCTTTTCTTACTCTCTCCTACTGCCTCAGTGTGAGAGGTGGCTTCTGCTGGTGGTGCCTCTGAGACCTTGGTCTTACGTCAAACTTGGGTCTGGCCAGGTCCACTTTCTCTCCAGCTTCTATCTTTATTTTTCTTATTTATTTCAATGACCCTTGTTTTGTGCACTCGGGTCTCTGCTGCTGCCTGCTTTAGGGGGGTCTGTGGGGTGACGGGGATTGAACCCATGTGGAGCTGACGGGGGTTGAACCCACGTGGAGTTATGCGCAAGACAAAGTGCTATACCCGCTGTGCTTTACCCCGGTTGGACAATCACCCACTTTTGATAGGAGAAACAAGGATATGAACAGTGAAATGTGTGCTATGTAATTTATGGTAAGTACAAATCCCTGAGCACACAGCTAGGAGGAAGCCTTGAACACTGCCAGTTGCAACCTCCCCAGATAAAATTCAAAAAATAAAAAATGAGCACTGGTGGAGGGATGGGTATTCGATCATTGTATAACTGAAATCCAAGCACAAAAATTTGTAAGTCTACAACTGTACCTCATGGTGTTTCACTAATAAAATTTTTTAAAAAATAAATAAAAAATAAAATAAATAAGCCAGGGTGTCCTGCACATGCGTCACATGTTGGGGGAACCTGAGTGCCATCCCGGGCGTGCCCATGCCCTTTGCCTTGACCCAACGACAAAGAGAGCCGTGACTCTGATTTCTCACAAACTGCTTCCTTCCTGTCGGGAAGTCTGAGCCACTAACTTCCGAGACCCTCAGAATCAACCCGTTTCTCTGCAGACGGCATCTGAGATGCTCCTGGCGCCCGTTGGGAGCCCTCGGGTTCCTCAGCAGTAAGGGGCAGAGGAGAGAGGGACACAGGGCAGGCCATGGCACAGTGAGCAGATGCTGTCACCTTGGCCATCCCCAGAACGATGCTTGCACACGTGAGCTTGGTTAATAAAAAGGGGGCTGTCTCAGTTAAAATATCCTTGAGAGGTGGTGCCTTTTTGTTGGCAAGATTGCCCAAACTCTGGTCAGGGGATGAGGGGGCCCCTGCTGGCACTTCTCAGACAACTGCCTAACGCAAGGGCCGAGGGCGTGGCGGGAGTTACCCAGGCCTGTGCTTTTGCTGAACCCTGAAGCGCCGAGAAGGGGACTATGAGGTTTTGGGGATCAGGGCCCAGTCCGTGCAAAGTTATGTGCCTTGCTCCTATACGATCTCTTTGACCCAATGTACTTTTTTTTTTTTAATTTTTACTCAGCGACTGCCATTTGCCAGGCAAAGTGCTAAATGCTTTTTGTTTGCCCTCACAGAAGATATGAGCTGTTGGTATTTTCATCCCTATTTTACAGATAATGGAAATGAGGACTTGGAGCAGCTGAAAATGAATAGTTTGCAAAACCACGCAGCTAGCAAGTGGCCCGGCTGAGTCTGGCATGCAGGCTTCCGAGAACCCAAAGCAAGCCAGACCTTTCATTTCCATATTTAAAAAGAAAATAAATGGAGAGAAACCCAATATTCTTTATTACGGGAGAATTCCTACAGTAGATTTCTAGAGCAGCAGCTGTCAGTTCATGCTTGAAGAGGTTGACCCCAGGTCTCCAAACATTCTTGTTGCCTAATAAGCTTGCTTAACCAAACCAAATGAAGGCATTGGGTTTTTCTCTCTCTAAGACCTTTGTTTATGAACCACAACTTTTCATGAATTTTTGAACTTTTTAATCCGTTATTTTGTCATAGGATCCCTACTATAATAGGAATTAGCCTGGTTTTTGTTTGGTTTTGGTTGTGTGTGTGTGTGTGTGTGTGTGTGTGTGTGTGTGTGGTGTGTATGTGTTTTAGAGTGAATAGGTAAGGGGCTGGAGCGATAGCACAGTGGGTAGGGCGTTTGTCTTACACGCGGCTGACCCGGGTTCGATTCCCAGCATCCCATATGGTCCCCTGAGCACTGCCAGGAGTAATTCCTGAGTGCAAAGCCAGTAATAATCCTGTGCTAGGTGTGACCCAAAAAGAAAAAAAAAACAAATAAAGTGAATAGGTGAAACAAGCCCTCTCAAAATTGATTATTGGTTTGCTTTAAGATACTTGAGATTCTAGCATGCTATATTTTAGCATTCTTGTAGCAATTTATACTTCCCAAATATTTTATAATTGTTAGCTAGCTGTTCCCCACACAATCTCAGTGGACCTGATTGGTTTTTCTTTCTTGTTATTTTACTGATGAGGAGAGAGATAACCGCTTGGACTTGCTTAAGTTTTCTTAAGTCAATAGCTCTGACTCCATGAGTGTCAGCCCTAGGATTCTTATCCTGTGTCGAGGTCACAGGCTGATATGACAAACAACAAAAAGCCTGGCAATTTTAAACTTTCTCTGCCAAATAGATGAATTGTTTTTGGTTTTTGCCTGCTGGTAAAGCTCTGGCTGTTGACCTTGGATGAAACCCCTGAAGGCCTACAGCGGACGATAGGTCATAGATCTGATTTGAGCATGGAGACTGCATTTCAAATGAAGGTGCTCTGTACTTCAAATCTCAACATTTCAAAACAGTATGTCCCATCTCCTTTCCTACTTCTTTTTCCCTGGTTCTTAGAATCTTGGGTCTGTGTTCTAGGTCTACCCTGACAAATATACTCTTATTTCTCCACATCTTAAATTGTGGTCCATCTTATCCCATGGACTGCTAAGGCCCGGTTCTAGGCACGTGCATACACGTTATCACTCATTTCCCCTCTGTGACCCCTTTTGTTCTCACCTAGGATAGTAACTGAAGCTTTGTCATTATTATCCCCCTCTTTACTCTTTACCTACTTCCAAGGCTTCCTGCTGCTAAAGGGAACTGCTAGATAAACGTAGATATGGGAGTGATAGCACAGCGGGTAGGGTGTTCGCCTTACAAGCGGCCAACATGGCCGACCTGAGTTCGATTCCTCCGCCCCTCTCAGAGAGCCCGGCAAGCTACTGAGAGTATTCGATATGCTAGACACAGTAACAACAAAGTCTCCAATGGAGACGTTACTGGGCCCGCTCGAGCAAATCGACGATCAACGGGAGGGCCTTTACTTTTTACCTATGACCGCTGTCTTCCTAGCAAACAGTGACTGCCCATTCCTAGAAGGTGAAGTCCAACCCTTCTTACCCTGGTGTTTAAGGAAAGCCCTTCATGACTAGTTCTGTATATAATGTCTCACCGCATCTCCCACCACTCCTATCTGTAGACATATGCACTAGAGATCGTGCTCCTTAATGGCACTCTGTTTAAGCCTCTGAATCTTTTTTTTTACATGCAGCTTTTGCCAGGATGCTTTCTGCTGCTTGGTGCCAGTTGGGATAGTACCCCTGCAGAGAGTTACTTAAAAGGAAATGAGTGATCATGAAATTAGAAAACAGACACACCAAACACACACACACACACACACACACACACACACACACACATCAAGGGCTTAATTAATTAATTAATTAATTTCTTGCTAGTGGGAATGCCAACTGGTCCAGCCTTTTAGGAAAACAATATGGGCATTCCTCAAAAAAAAAAAAAATGTAGAGGCCTCCCAGCACCATCTTACAGCACACAGCAACAAAGAAGAAAACTGACTGGAGGGCCCCACAGCTCCTGGAGAATGCTTCAGGCCCCAGACAGAGCCTATATCACCAGGAGGTCCCAGATGGGGTAGGTGCTGCCATCCTGCCTTCTCCAGATGGAATCCTGGTGACCATGAGCTTCTACAAGCATGGCTCTGGAATGTGGGTACCAGGACATTTTTTCTGAACATTTCCTTATATGCAAAGAGATCAATGGAAAGTAAATTATCCAACATTTCTCCCTGAAAATCAGGCTTGACTCTTTTGCAAACCACAACACCCAAAAGAAGAGAGAGAATAAAGGGGAATGCCCTGCCACAGAGGCAAGGTGGGATGGGGGAATGGGGGGTAGGAGGGATACTGGAATCCATGGTGGTGGGAAATGGGCACTGGTGGAGGGATGGCTATTTGATCATTGTATAATTGAATCCCAAGCACAAAATTTGTAAATCTAAAACTGTACCTCATGGTGTCTCACTAATAAAAATTTTTAAAAAATGTAGAAATTGAGCTTCCATATGACCCAACAATACCCTCGGGGATTATGCCCTGGAGGTGCAGAAGCACACAGCAGAAATAACTTCTGTACATAGCCAGAATCTGGAGACAACCCAAGTGTCTGAGAACAGATGCCTGGTTAAAGAAATGATGGTACATCTATACAATGGAATTGTATGCAACTGTTAGGAAAAATATTTTTTTTATAGGGTCAGAACTTCCCTGTGCTCAGGAGTGTTGAGTTTGGAGACTTACAGTGCCAGGAATGGAAATCAGGGTCTCACCGCACTCTAGGAATGTTCCTTCTCACTTGAGTTAATCTCCCCAGCCCATGAGGCCTCTCAATTTTAATGATACCAAAGTTGATTACAGAATGATTAATATGATTTATTTTGCAGGGAGCATGGAGGGGCAGATCCGGACGTGCAAGAATTTACTCCTGGCTCTGCATTCAAGGCTCACTTCTGGCTGTGCTCAGGAGACAGTATGCAGGGCCAAGGATCAAAACCAGGTCGACTGCTTGCAAGGCAAGCATCTTACCTGCTGTGCTCTCCAACGCTAACATCATTTTGTTAGAATTGTTTTCAGGGTGTGGTTTATGCCATACCAAGTAGTGCCCAGGGCTTGCTCTTAACTCTGTGCTCAGGAATCTACTCCTTGCACAAGGGCCTATATGTTGAGCCGAAGATCAAACCAGTGTTGACCATATGCAGATCCAGTACTGTAACCTTTGTGGATTAGCATTTCTTACTCAGAAACTTCACCAAATGTTCTCTAACATGTTTTCCTAACTTCTGTCATTCCCACAAATTTTGAAAATCAGGATTTTAAAAATGGTGTTTTTTTCCCCTTCAATCTATTTTTCTTTTCTGTTAGCTTCACTTTTTCTGTGAAAACAAAATTTATACAGTAAATTGCAGTTCTTTATGGAAAAGCAAAAAAAAAAAAAAGCTTGATTTTTTTTTCCTTTACAGATTTCCAGACTAATAAAGTCCTAACTGTAATCAAGGAGTTTCTTTTTTTTTTAAAAATACCTATATGAACTCTTGTATTTATTATTTTTTTTTGAGGGATGTGGGGGCACTCTTGACAATTCTCTGCACTTACTCCTGGTTCTGCACTCAGGAATCACTCCTGGCAGTGCTCTGGGGACCATATGGGATGCCCAGGATTGAACCCAGGTCAGCTGTGTGCAAGGCAAATCCCTCACCTGTTGTACAATCTCTCCATCGCCAGAGTTAATGTATTTTGATGTATTTCTCGTTACATTCTAGATGATTCTTTCTGACCCTCAAACTTTCCCATTGTAGCTAGGTTGGTGGGGAGGGGTTGCCGTGCTGTGATCTCATTGGTCATTGGTCATCTTCTCGTGGTAGTAGATGTCCTCAGCTAGTAGTGCACGCGTCCTGCCCCAAGCCTAGAATGAACTATTCCCCTTCCCTAACTTTTACATGAGACTCTCCTGCCTCCACCTTCACCACGCTAGATTTCAGAACGGTGTTGTTTCCATGACGCCGATTCAACAAATAGAACTTTGAAGACCACGTTGGCCAAGTCACCGGCTCCCTTTTCCGATTTCCCTTCGGTCCTATGACTGAGAAGTTGCTGCTCAGAGCTTTGAAGGGAGGGAAGAACACCAGGATCGTTACCTTGAATGGAAAGAGGTTGACAAAGATGCCTGCAGGGCTGAGGTCTCTGCCGGGGCTGAAGATCTTGGACCTCCAGAACAACCTCATCTCCGAAATAAGTGTGGAGATAAAGAACCTGACCCAGGTGAGGAATAAGGAATCTTGTGAATTACTGGGATGTTGCTGGAAGGTGCCAGAAGGCTTTCCCCCAGTCCTTGATGCTTGGGCAGGGGAACATTCATGTCAGTGCTGCCATGACCTCTTGTCCAAATCTAAACCAAGAGGCTCAGGTCTGGGTCCATTTTCTGAAAACTGTCACCTGGACAGGAGTTGGGAGCCTGGGTTTTGTCTACCTTGAGGACTTCATCTGTAGTGGGTTGGAGGATCCTGGAGACCATGTTGACCCTGGACCCTGAAGATTTTACATATGGAATGAGGAACCCACGGGGAGGTCGGAGGGGTCCCTTTTCAATTTCCTCACACAGGCTGAACTTTGAAATGGACTATTGGCAGCGAATGGGAAGGAGGGAACATTCATTTCTTCTGAAGTAGTCTTTTTAAAGAGGTTAGTATTTTAAATAAAGAATATCCTCCTTAAAGAGCAACAGTTGACAGGAATGGATCCCAGATGCTTGTGTTCACATGTAACTTGGATAGAATAACGGGAAAGTCCAGCTGTTAAAAATCTTGAGGTTGGGAGGAAGGCAAGGGACATGAACTTGGCAGTTTTCTTTTTGTCCACGTCTAAGCTGTCACCAGCAGTGCAGAAACCTATGGAACCAGCTAAGTAAGTCATCGCAGTTTGTTAGTTTTGCCTTTAGGTCACAAAACCCAACAAAAATACCCTCTATTCTCAACCGTCGTCACCCACCTCATTTCCGTTGAATGTACCTAATGGATTTCAGCCTGTAATCCATGTCCAAATAGAGAATTGCAAAGTGATTCCTTCACACACACACACACACACACACACACACACACACACACACACTGCAGCAGTCACTTCAGAAATCGCAGCTATAGAAACAGAAAAACAAGGACTGGGACTTTTCTTATAGGGTTTTCTAAAAGGAGTTTCAGTGCAAAGGAATTCAGGATTCAAGTGAGCCATGGAACAATTTCCTGTAGATGATTTAATCTGGTTGTTTGGTTTTTGTTTTTTGCCAAACCAGGTGGTGCTGCCACTCAGTGCTCATGAGATCGTGTGGTGCCGGGGATTGAACCCAGAGCACCCCCGTGCAAAGCATAGGCATTAGCCCTTTGACCTGCCTCTCTAGCCTGGAGTTTTTTAATTAAAGGAATATTGCAATGTATTAGGAAAACCAAACACTACCACAAGCTTGGACAAAAAAGCAAGGATCTTTTATTGCAGGGAGTCTTGGTTTTGCCCAGCATCGTTCAAAGGACCATGCAGTACTGGGAATTAGATGCAGGGGCATGAAAACATGTAACCCAGCCCTTTGAACCACCACCTCAGCCACAACAGCAACTATCTCCTCTTCTATCCTTCTTCGCCTCCAATTAGTTTTAACTCATCTTTTTTCCCCTTGATTCTGTCCATCCTAGTTAGTCCTTTCTTGCAAAGCCATTATTAGTGTTTTCTTTCTTCAAGGTTATTTTAATCTTACTAGTGTTATACCTGTTTCATTAAACCCCAGTCTCACTTTACTTCCACTCTGTGGGATAGATAACAATATTAGCAACTATAATCTACATTAACTCTCTTTCCCTTCTCAAATTCTAGTTATTTCTGTAACTTGGATAGAATTTACATTATATTCCGATAGCACAGCGGTAGGGCGTTTCCCTTGCACGCAGCCAACATGGCTGACCCGAGTTCGATTCCTCCGCCCCTCTAGGAGAGCCCGGCAAGCTACCGAGAGTGTCTCGTCCGCACGGCAGAGCCTGGCAAGCTCCCCGTGACGTATTCGATATGCCAGACACAGTAACAACAAAGTCTCCAATGGAGACGTTACTGGGCCCGCTCGAGCAAATCGACGAACAACGGGAGGGCCCTTACCTTACCTTTACCTATAACCATGATTAAATCTTTACTTTGTCCATGGATAGTTAAAAACAAATCTATCAAATAATCTGTAGATAGTTATATACAGCCATAGTCATATATAGTCATATTTCCTAACTATATATATAGTTAGGATATCTATAACTATATAGTTAGGAAATATGCACATGAATATATTACTGCATTTATTTTTTTAACATAAATCACGATCACGATCATCCTGTTGTTCGTTGATTGCCTTGAGCAGGCACCAGTAATGTCTCCTTCACCCTAGCCCTGAGATTTTAAGAAGTGCCATATTCAAGGCTCTTTCAGGGTTAGGAGAATGAGACCATCATTGTCACTGGTATTTGGCATATTGGGTACGCCACGGGGAGTTTGCCAGACTCTGCCGTGTGGGCAGGTTACATTCGGTAGCCTGCCAGGCTGTCCAAAGTAAGAATGAGATAATAAGATGTCGCACAGCTGCGAATGTGGCCGCATGCTTTCAGGAGCTGGGTTTTATAGTCTCTGGGTCTTGGCCGTTGATGGATTGCACGGCACCAGGGGGCCAGTTGGTGGGTGTGACCCCTGCCTACTGGAAGATGGAGGATCTGGGTGGAGGATGCTCAGCCTCGATCCGAGCAGGCTTGGAGATCTCAGCCCTGGGACCTGCATGCCTTTGTTCCTCTGTCGGTACCTTCATGTGTATGGAGAGTGGTCTCAGCATGGTGGTGGCTGGTTCTGGAGGTCTTCAGCTGCTGGAGATCCGCTTGGGGCAGGGAAGAAAACTCAATAATATAATAGATGGATTATTTTATTCTTATTTAGGCACTATGATTTACACATTTGTTGATGATAGAGTTTCAGGGATAGATTTTTCCAAGTATCACTGTCCACATCCATTCACCAACGACCCCAAGTTATCTCCTATCCCTGACCCATTCCTTGTCAGATACTTTTTAACTTTAAATATAGTACTTTGGTCCCCATACTTGAAGAAGTGCTGGCTCTGGTGGTTTAGATATATGCAGAGACCTCAGCTCTGTTCCATCAACATGTTTTTAAGCCCTGGTCCTTGCTGTTATGTTACCCTCAGACCACTTCCTGCTTCTTCCCTCCATTTCTCTAATGTCCTGTTATTTTCATTTCTGTAATACTGGACCAAGGATTTGCCTATCTTTGCTACTTCCCATTCTCTCTTCATGTTACTCTGTATTCCATAGGTCAATGAAAACATTAGATATCTATCCTTCCAACTTCACTTAACATAGAATATCCCAGCTCCATCCAAGTTGCAGTGAATTATAAGAGTTCATCAGTTCTAGTGGCTGCATAGCATTTTGTTGTGTATATTTACCACAGTTTCATTATCTATTTATCAATCATTGGATAACTGGGTTGTTTCCATACCCTTGTTATTGCAGTGAATATTGGTGTGCATATATGTATTTTCAAATGAATGTTTTTGTGTCTTTGAGACAGATATCAATAATGGAATTGCTGAACATATAGGAGTTATTCTTGGTTTCTGAGGAGTCTCCATACTGTTTTTCTATATGTACTGAATACAAAAAAATTTCCCAACATTGAATGAAGGTTCCTTTTTCACCACATCTCTATCATCACCAGTTGTTTTTAGACTTTTGGTATGCGCTTTTCTCACTGGTGTGAGATATCTCATGTTGTCATAATTTGGTGTTTAGATAATAAGTGCCAGTGAACACTTACTCATGACTACTGACTTTCTTCTTCACAGAAGTGACTGTTCATTTCCTCTCTTAAATTAAAAAGAAATTAAGTCACTGTGAGTTACTTTTTTGTTGACTGACAGAGTTTCATGTACAGTATTTCAACCCTTCACCATCACTGAGTGCCCCTTCTCTCCACCACTGACTTAGGATCACTTCATGAAACACCCTCTCATCGCAATTTTCGTGCCATGCGAGCTCAGTTCTGCAGACCAGTTTTCAGGCTCTGTTGCCCTTGACCATTTGTTATTCCCTTATTATGCTCCTTTCTTTCACACTGAGAAAGATCATTCTGTCTGTCCCTCTCCTGACTGAATCCACACAGTCTGTAACCTACCATTTCCATTCATGTGGCAGCAAATTGCATGATTTTGTCTTCTGTATATGTACCATTGCTTCATTTATTCACTCATCTATTCTTGGCCACTCATGTGGCTTCCAGATTCTGGCTATCGCGAATAGTGCTACAGTAGAATGGTATAGGAACTCAGATGTCTTTTCTGAGAAGTTTCCATATTGTTTTCCCCAAAAGATTGAACTAATTAACATTCCCTACAGCAGTGGATGAAAGTTCCTTTTTCCCCTACACCCCATGACACTGGTTTTTTTGGTTCTTTTTGTGCCAGTCTTACTGGCATGAAGTAATAGCTAATTATTTTGTGTTTCACTGATAAGTGATAAAGAGCAAATTTTTAATATACTTACTGTTCATATGTGTGTCTTCTTTGAGGAAGTTCCTGTTCATCACTTCCCATTTTTAATGAGATTGGTTAATTTTTTTCTTGTTAAATTTTACAGGTGCTTTATATATATAATATATATACACATATATATGTGTTTGTATATATAAACACACATATTTTGGATACATTGTTACATAAGTAGAGGGCAGATAGTCTCACCAATATATGATGTATCTTTTTATTCTGGTCATTTTCTTTGCAGTGTAAAAGCTTTTTAGTTTGATGTAATCTCCCTTGTTTATCTTTGCTTATATTTACTTGGCCAATGGCCTTCTCTAGAGTCAATAGCATGAAGATTTCTGCCTATGTTTTCCTCAATATAATTTATCGGTATAGGTCTGATATCAAGGTCTTTAGTCATTTTGAACTTGCTTTTGAACATGATGTGAGATAGGGGTCTGAGTTATTTTTTTCACATGTGACTGGACAGTTTTCCCAACACCATTTATTGAAGAGGATTTTGTTACTTCACTTGATACACTTAAGTGTCCTTTGTGAGACAGGTGCTGTCTCTGGGTTCCCAATTCAATTCCATTGGTCTGAGAGACTGTCCTTATTCTAATACCATACTGTCTTAGTTACTATAGCTTTATAGTACATTCTAATGTTGGGTAAAGAAAAACCTTCCGCCCTACCCAGGATTTCTTTGACTATTTATAGGATTTCATTATTCCATATAAATTAAGCAACATTTGTCTATATCTTTAAAAATATGTGTAGTGATATATAGGAGTGATAGTAATGTAGGTAGGACACTTGCCTTGCACACAGCATACATGGTCCCCCAAGCTTGCCAGAAGTGCTTCTTGAGTGCAGAACCAGGTGTAGGCCCTGGAGACTGCAGGGTGTCCCCCCCCCCCCGCCCCAAAACGTTCTGGGTATTTTTCTAGGAACTACATTGGATTTGTGTATTGCTTTGGGTAGGATTGTCATTTTCACAATATCAGCACTTCCAAATCATGAACAGAGTATATGTTTCCATTTTCTTACATCTTACTTCTTTTTGCAGTGATATTTTTTTTGTTATATGTCTTTCATCTGTGTGTGTGTGTGTGTGTGTGTGTGTGTGTTATGTGTGTTTTGGAATACATCCCGGTGTGCTCAAAGCTTACTCTGTGCTCTGTACTTAGGGATCAATCCTGGCAGGGCTTGGGGGCCTATATGGGGTGCAGAGGATTGTACCAGGGTCAACAATGTGGAAGGCAAATGCTCTGCTACTGTACTCTCTCTCCAGCCCCAAGCTCTGTTGTACTAACTAACGTTCAGTTAGGCAGTCTTAGGCACTGAGATAAGGAATGGAGAGAAATCATTTTTCACTAAGAGTTACGGGACTCGCTCAGATTTTGTGACCAAGAGCGGCTTTCTCAACCTCCTTTTATTTTCTGTTTTATTGTAACTATGTCCAGTGAAATTCAACAGAGTAGGAAGAATCAAAACAAGGAAATGGAAATAGAGGATGAGCATGTATCAAAGCTTGCATTGTTTTCCTCTGTTTAGAAGCAATCGGTTACAATATCCAGAAAAGAAAACAGGATCAGTTATAGGAAAGAAAACATGGTCAGTTACAATTTCTGAGGAAGAAAACATGGTCTAGCACTAGACTCCATAGGTCACGACTTCCTCACACCTGGGGTCTGTGATAAACAGGAGCGGATGTTTTTCTCCTATTTCTTGTTTGCATATGTAGGAATGCCATAGATTTCTGTGTGTTGATCTTGTAACCTATTATATTACTATGCCTGTATTTCTAGTGGTTGTGGTTTTTTTTTTTGTAGCTTTAAGGTTTTCTAAGTATAATATCATGTCACCTGCAATAGTGGCAACTCGACTTCTACTTTTCCAATCTGAATGCCCGTAATAATTCATTATTGCCTAATTTCTGTGGCTGGTACCCCTAATCCTATATTGAATGGTGGGAGTAAGAGCGGGCAGCATTGTCTTGTGCCTGATCTGGAGAGAAGGATTTCAGTATTTTTATCACTTAGTAAGATATTAGCTGTGGGTTTGTGCCAAATGTTTTTAATTTTATATAGAAACTTTCTTATATCCCCCTTTTATTGAATTTTTTTTATCACCAATGGGTGTTGTATCTGTCAAATGCTTTGCATTTATTAATATAATCATATGACTATTTTACATATATCGATATAGTGCATTCTTTCTCCTTTTTTATGGGGTTATTAAATTTATTGCTATTTCTATTTTTGAGTGCCTTTATTTAATTTGAATATTAAGGCTTTGTCTGATATTTTTTATTCTCAGTCCAAAAGAGAGCCCCATAAGCTACCGAGAGTATCTCGCCCACACGGAAAAGCCTGGCAAGATACACGTGAGGGATTTGATATGCCAAACACAGTAACAACAAGTCTCACAATGGAGATGTTACTGGGCCGCTGGAGTAAATTGATGAACAACAGGAGGACAGTACTACAGTGCTACAGTCCAAAATGAGAGAAGGTTGCAAAAAGCCCAGTGTGGTGGGTGTAAAATGACCCCTATCCCATCCTAGGCTCTGACCCCACCATCGGAGCGGCTCCAACATCCTCATTTCTGGGAAGGGGGCGTTGAGGAAGATACGCACACCACCACCTGAATGCTCACTTAACCTATTTGACAATAATCCCTTCCCCGTTCTTCCCTTTCATTCTGCAAAGAGTACTTAAGACTCAGAGGCACTGCGGTGCTACTCCCTACAGATAACTGAGTCCTGCCTAGCTTGGAGGGCTGCTGAAAGAAACCCGCTCACCCAGCGGGGCGCGCCCGCTGCCTTGGGCTGGGCCGTCCAGACTCTGGGCGGTGATGGTCACTGTGTGCCGCAGGATGTCGTCGTCTTGCTTCCCTCCTTCTCCCCGACAACCCGGCTCCACGCAGGGGTAGCGCTAGGCCACGTGTTTGGGGTCTTAACTCCGCACTTGGTGGGAGGGAAACCAGGGCCCCCCAGCAGCCGCCGCTCTGTCCATAGCTGGGATGCTGAGACCCCTCCCTGCTGCCCCCTTTCCTGCCTGATTACCGCCCCCCTCCCACCCCATCCCTTGGATGCTGCTCCCTCCGCCCAACCCCTGCCCCTGCCCCCTCCTGGAATTCACCCCGCCCAGAAAGGAAAAACGAGGTACCGTTTGGTTCCCCCCAAAGAAGACTGTGGGGTGGAGAAAACAGCCGAAGACAGAGAGGATGCCCAAGAGGGCAGGGGTGAAATGTGCTATTTTCTTGAGTTATCTCCACCCAGGACTTCATCCTCCATCCTCCAAGCAAAGGTAATCTCTCTCTTCTCTCTTCTCTCTTCTCTCTCCCCTCCATGAGATTCTCCTAATTGGGTGCACTGTTTTTTAGGTTACTTTCGACTTAATCTTTCAATTTTGTAGGAATAACTGTTCAGATACTATCCTGGCCTCCTGGTCTGGTCTTGTGGCAGTTCAAATCTTGCACCTGTGTTTTCTTCTTCTTTGTTTGTTTTCTCTTTGGGTCACACCCAGCGATGCTCCTGGGTCCCTCCTGGGTCTGCACTCAGGAATTACCCCTGGTGGTGCTAGGCGGACCTAATGGGATGCCTGCGCTCCAACCCAGGTCAGCCATGTTCAAGGCAAACGATCTACCCCTTGTGCTATCGCTCCAGCCCCGCATGTTTTATTCTTCATGTTTCATTAATAGTTGTTAGTAGGAAACAATGTAAAATGTGTTTCCTCATGGGTAAACTCCCCAGAGTCTTGATAATCATTTCTTTGTCTTTTTATGTCTACCTCTACCCTTTATTTTCTCCTTCTACTGTTTGTTAGGATTCTAAGTTTGGTTGGGGGGTTCCAAGGGTGGGGAGAAGGGGGTTCGGGGTCATGGTAGTGCTCAGGCATTATTCCTGGTTTAACCCCCGTATGATTTCTCTAGCCCAAAATGCTAAATTTTAATATCTCTTTTCTTAGTCTCAAAATCCTTAGAGATATGACTCAGCCCCTTTCAAGAATTAAATTGATTTGAAATGATAGATTTCTCCTGGTCAGCCTTTAAAGAGATTATATGACATAATCAGTTTAATGACATTATGGTTTAGCTGTTCACAAACAAGCAGTTTTCCTCATAGAACCTCCAATGTTATAGAATTTTGAAAAAAAATTCTTTCTTCTCTTTTGTAATGTGAATTCTAGAAACAATTTGACTAAGAGGTTTCTGAACCCCTCCAATGGTAATGGATTACTTATACAGCTCAAAAACACTCATTCTCACAGATGCTAATTGGAAAGGTTCATCAAGAAGAGAGCTTGGAAAACAGCAAAGAGGCCAGAACAAGAGTTTGGAAATCCTGGATTCTATAACTGTTTGAGTCACTTACTGGCTACATGCAAAGCACTTAATTTTAGTGTGCCTCAGTTTCTCCCTTTGTTTATTTTCCACAACAGTATCCAGCACCATCTGTGACTCAGGCACTAAAAATTGGTGACTCAGCAGTAAAGCATACAGATAACAATCTCTGCTTTTGTGGAGTTTATATTATAGTTCGAAGAAATAGAATAAACAAATAGGATGTGAGGTGATGATTCGTGTGAAGGAGAAAAATAAACTACAATGGGGGACTGTATTTTGTGGTACTCTGTTGAAAAGTTGATGAATGACCTTTGCCGCAAACAACGGTCTTTGTGGTCTTTTTAACTTGGTGATGTATATTCAGAGGTGAAAGACTAAAACATTTTCTTTTAAATCCCTGCATGTTCAGGCATGTAGCTCGGCAATAAAGTACTTGATGTGTGTGTGTGTGTGTGTGTGTGTGTGTGTGTGTGTGCGCGCGCGCGCATGCGAAGTCCTGGGTTTGAGCCCTTTTGCCTAAAAAAAATTGAAAATTAAACATATAAAATAAAATATATAAAAGGTAAAAGGTAAAGGCCCTCCCGTTGAATAAAACAAAATCCCGGAGGGCATTTTTAAGATTAAAAAGTATATCGTTTGTTTGGGGGCTACAGCTGATGGTGCTCAGGGCTGATTCCTGGATCTGTTTTGAGAGATCACTCCTGGTGTGCTCAGGGGACCATATTGGGGTTCAAAACAGTTGGTGTCTGCATGTAAGGCAACAGTATTACCCAGTCTACTTATCTCTGTGACTCTGGTGAATGTAATTTTGTTTTTTGCTTTTTGGGACATACCTGGTTTGCAGAGTGGTTGCTCCTGGCTCATGCACTCAGGAATTACTCCTGTTGGTGCTCGGGGGACCATATGGGATGCTGGAAGTAGAACCTGGGTCGACCGCGTGCAAAGCAAATGCCCTACCCACTGTGCTATCGCTCCAGCCCGGTGAATGAGATTTTTAAAAGGTAGTTTAACTTTTTAGTTGTGTTGCTACATATCATACCCTTTACTGAGTTAAAATGGTGAGGAAGAGGAGGAAGAGAAGGAGGAGAATAATGATTGAAGTTCTCATACTTAAAAAACAATTCTCTTTGTCTTCTGGACTAGACTTTTGTCAACATAGGAAGAACAGTTTCTCCTCACATACTTATTTCTGTTTATATTTCCCGCATGAGGCAAAGTGTTAAACTAGTTGATATTTCCTAATATCTTAAATAAGGACGATTCCCTTAAAATTTGCCCTCACAGAATGATACCAGTGGGAGCTAGAGATATAGTACAGGAAGTAAGGAATTTTCCATGCTTGTGGTGGAACCTGGGTCCATCCCTGTCACTATCTGGACACCTTGATCCAGATCCACAAATAACTCCACAAATAGTTGATCCAGATCCACAAATAACTCCACAAATAGCACCACTGCTTGAGGTTGAGCCTCATGTCTGATCGTGGGTTGCCTTGGTCCCGTGCATCTGATGTTCAAGGTCACTACAGTGATGTCCTCGAGGCTGTCTCTCCAGGTCAGAGACCTCCTGTGTGCCAGAGCCCTTTTTCTGACCATAGACAATTAAACACAGAAGTCAACAACGCTAAAATTTAGCAGAATTGGATGATTTGTAAAATGGTTACTGTTTTCAAGTTTAAAATACTTTCATTTTTTTTAATGTTTACTATTCAATGGACTTCTCTCTCCCTCCCTCCCTCCCTCCCTCCCTCCCTCCCTCCCTTCCTCCTTTTATTCCTTCCTTCCTTCCTTCCTTCCTTCCTTGGGCTGAGTAAAGGGAATTTAATAGCATGTCCCACTTGGGGGGGTATTATTTGGTTATATGATGCTATACATAAGCAGTAATGAGAACTGGTAGGGTGATTGCAATGGGTTCCAGCTGAAAAAAAGAGGCATTTAAAATGAGTTTGGGGAATAGGACTTGGTGACTATTGAGAGAGAGAGAGAGAGAGAGAGAGAGAGAGAGAGGGAGAGAGAGAGAGGTGAGAGAGAGGTATTCTAGATGCTTACAGTTCTTGACCATTACAGGATTACAAGGGAGGGGTGGGAAAAACAGCCCTGGTTGGTGTCTGCTGACATTGTCCAATTTTAGATTTTGAGTGTTAGTGACAACATTACATCCACTTGAGATATCTTTGGAGCCAAAACTAACAAGTTACAGTTTTTACAGGAATAACTCAATTTCTGCACTTAAGAAAAGAATTCAGTTGCACAAGTCCAGGATGTGGGTTATTTCCTTGAGAGTTAACTTGGGGCTTTTTGTTGGCCACAGACAAAATTAAGTTTGTAGTAACAATGTGCGGTGCTGCCGACAGAGTCCACGCCGTCCTGAAAAAAAGAGGCATTTAAAATGAGTTTGGGGAATGAAGAGAGTATCTGCCCTAGAAGCGGCTTTCCCCGAGGGAAAGAACTTTCCCCCTATTGATTGAGACCGCACCTCTGTGTAAGCCCCAACCCCTCATGCTTTTGGCGGTCAGTGCTGGGGCAGAGGCCAGGGCCTGGCTAGCGTCTGTGCTGTGAGGTGAAGTCTTCTGTCTAACCCGACCGGCCATGTTTTTGGGGAATTAAGTTAGAGAGTCACCGGCATGATGAGGAGTCTGGGAAATACGTCCTGAAGTAAACGGTTAAGGAAGAACGAAACGAATTCAGAGGCAATGTTACAGCATGCTTCAAAAAATGTTGAAAATGGTTATATGAGAGAAGGAAGCGGGGAGTGAGGAAATAAAAGTGTTTTTCTGACTGTTGTGGAAAGAATGGGGTGAAAGTTTCTGAGAGCTATATCACTGTATCACTGTCATCCCGTTGTTTGTTGATTTACTCCAGCGGGCGCCAATAAAGTCTATTCGTCTCATCCCTGAGATTTTAGCAGTCTCTCCTTACTCATCTTTCCCAATGATTGGAGGCTATTTCAGGGTCAGGGGAATGAGACCTATTGTAATTATTGGTTTTGGCATATCAGATATGCCATGGGGAGCTTGCCAGGCTCTGCCCAAGAAAGCTTAAATAAATGAATAAAAAAGATGTCTATATGAGATTTTTAAAAAAGCTAACCATTATTCAGCTAAACATTATTAACACGCCATTTCATCAGTAAAGAAACAAATAGTACCCGGCCCAGACAAGGTCAGACCTGAACACCTGAAGAACCTGCCGTCAGTACTCATCAATACACTGGCTCGGCTCTTCACTCGCTACCTGTCTGAATGCAAGGTTCCGTCCCAATGGAAAACCAGCAGGACCGTACTACTGTTCAAGAAGGGAGACATCCATGACATTGGCAACTATCGCCCAATCTGCCTATTGTCTGTCATCTACAAGTTGTTCACTCGAGTCATCCTAAATCGGACTGGCAGAACACTAGATGAAGGACAACCATGCGAGCAAGCAGGGTTCCGCAAAGGATTCAGCACCATCGACCATATCCACATGATAACCAAGCTCATTGAGGTTTCTCAGGAGTTCAAGATGCCGCTCTGTGTAACGTTCATTGATTTAAAGAAGGCCTTTGATTCTGTTGAGACGGAAGCGGTCATTGAAGCCCTAGCCAATCAGGTCATTCAAGCCCAATACATCAAGATCCTCTGTGAGCTGTATTGCAGATTCACCACCAGGATCTCACCATTCTACAAAGAAGTGATCGATGATGTCAAGAGAGGGGTTCAGCAGGGTGATACCATTTCACCGAAACTCTTCAGTGCCACCCGCGAGAACATCATGCGACGACTGGAATGGGAAGGAATGGGAGTGAAGATAGATGGTCGGCAACTACACCACCTCCGCTTTGCTGATGACATTGTTTTAATAACACCAAACATCAGCCAAGCGGCACAAATGCTGACCGACTTCGACCGTGAGTGTGGAAAGGTCGGACTACAGATGAATCTTACGAAGACAATGTTTATGAGAAACAGCCTCATTCCTGACACCCCATTCGCTCTCAATGGAACGATCATCTCCGAATGCAACAGCTATGTGTACCTAGGTCAAGAAGTCAACATGACAAATGACCTGGCACCCGAGCTGCGCAGGAGGAAGAGAGTGGCTTGGAACGCCTTCAAGAGCATCGAAGAAATAGCTAAGAGGACGAAGAACCTCCGGCTCCGGGCACATCTCTTTGATTCCATTGTTCTTCCAGTATTAACATATGCCTCAGAGACCTGGGCCCTACGCAAACAGGGTGAGAACACTATTCAGGTCTCCCAGAGAGGAATTGAAAGAGCTATGCTTGGAATATCACGTTTCACTCAAATGAGAGAAAGAATCCAGAGTTCCCGTCGACGATCAAGAATCAGGGACGCTGTCTCGTTTGCCAAGGTGTCAAAAATCAGATGGGCTGGTTATGTAATGAGATTTAGAGACGACCGCCGGACTAGAGCTGTTACTGACTGGATTCCACAGGATGTCAAAAGACCGCATGACCGCCTACCTACCAGATGGTCAGACTTCTTCATCAAGATCATGAACGATCGGTTTGAGGCTCTTCATGTTCTTAGAGCGAACAGACGCCATTGGGCTACACTAGCACTTGACAGAGACAAATGGAGACGTTACTGGAGCCCGCTCGAGCAAATCGACGATTAACGGGAAGTCAAGTGTGATCAAATGAACCATTATTCATTCAGTTCATGAGGAAGGTGCAGAATTGCTTCCTTCCTTTTTATTAGCGGTATTAGTCTCCATATGAAAGTTTTTTTCTGATTAGAAGCTCTAATTCTCTGACTTATGGGTCCCAGAACTTGCATCAGGCTACTTTCCACTCATTATTTTGTTTTGTTTTGACTTTAATTTTTTGTTCAGGGGCTATATTCTGGTTCAGTGCCTAGGAGTGACCTGCAGTTAGTGCTCCGGAACCATGGGTGGTGTGGAGGCTTTGAACCAGAATCCTGGCCACCACAGCTGCTGTTAAGGCAATGGCGTATCTAATGTGGCACCTTGACTTGTTTTCTGTATCACCAACGCTAACTAAACGACTTGCTTCTTGGTTAGTTGTGTCATCACGAAACAACTAGGAACCCTGCAGCTCTCTCGCTGCCTGTGTTCTGTGGTCTCAGCCACTTTCCCAACCAGGACGGCCAATGGCATGGGTGGATGAAGGAGGACACGAGAGCCAGGCTGGTTAGGGATCAGTTTCCCTTTATTTCATTCTCCCCACAAGCCTGTTCCAATCTCTCTCAGCCCCTCATTTCCAGTCTCCACCTGTCTCCCTCGCTCATTTCTCTGTGCTCCGACTCGAAGCCTTTGTCTCTCCCTAGTCTCTCACTAACTCCCCGCATTGGGGGTAGCCACCACACCCCTAGGTCCCTAGCACAGTCAACATATCAAAGACCTTCCTGGTCACCTTCAGCCAGGGGATCAGGCTCAAGGGCAAAATGCCACTTAGGGGTTTTTCTCCTTTCCTTAGTCCAATAACTTGAGTAACATCTTAATTAACATCTTAATTCCACTTCCTAAAATTAGTTATTAGTTAATATAGACACAGTAAGAGATACTTTAAGCTTGTAGGGTGACTCTCCTGGGGACATCTCGCTATAGACCTCAGACTACAGTGCTCAGGCAAGATTAATCTTTCCTAACCCTGGCAGGTTATTATTCTAGTTGTTACTTTTTGGATCATGACAGAATTTATTCATGATCATGATCTTAACTTACAGTTAAGTATTATGGCGCTTTGCCCTGGCCCATTTGGATTTCAGGGTAGCTCACCCTGGGTTGCCCTGGGTCCATCCAGTCCCTCATTGGGACCCTGCTTTGGGGAATCTAGGAAGTAAGGGCAACTGAGGCTTAAGTCGAGAGAACAGATGCCCAGGAATGAATTATCATTTGGAGCCAATTAACTCCCATGTTACAAAAGCATAGCATTAGCTATCTTCTTGTATCTACACAAAAAGGACATTGCTCTAAATTAACTATGCAAAGGACTTTTAAGGAGAAGAGAAAAGCAATATTTATAAGTTAAAAGTAAAGTAAGTAAAGGCCCTCCCGTTGATCATCGATTTGCTCGAGCGGGCCCCGTAACGTCTCCATTGGAGACTTTGTTGTTACTGTGTTTGGCATGTCGAATACATCATGGGTAGCTTGCCAGGCTCTGCCGTGCGGGCGAGATACTCTCGGTAGCTTGCCGGGCTCTCCGAGAGGGGCGGAGGAATCGAACTCAGGTCGGCCATGTTGGCTGCGTGCAAGGCAAACGCCTTACCGCTGTGCTATTTCTCCAGCCCCTGTTATAAGTTAACAGAGTCTGATTTGGAGATAAAGGTGATTGGCTGGTTGGGGAAGCAGAGCACAAAGAAAGAGGTTACAAATAAACACAGAGGAATGGGAGCACTGCAATGGGAGGAGTAACCCAATAAACCTAAGCTCCCTGTGGCAAGGCAGAAAGGACAAACCAATGTTACCCTACAATTAATATCACGCCTCTACTACCAGTACTTGGGAAGTGTGTTTGTGTGTGTGTGTGGGGGGGGGGGTTCTTGCCTATATTTTTCTCTCTAACATTCAGAATAGTCTAGGCACTGTGGCATCTAGTAAGTATGATTGAATTAATGAAACATTTACACTGGGTATTGATGCATTTCTTAAAGGTAACTTAGGTCTTGTTTACTGGGGCTCCTGGAGCTTTGTGTATGATTTATGTTTTCTAGCACAAAGCCCATGTTCTTGCCCTGGAGGGAGAGTATAGATAGCCAGTCTCTCAGACACTTTGATGAATTTGAAGGCCACCAAGACCTCTCATATTTCCTTTGCTCTCATAGTCTGTCAATTCTGTTCATTTTCTCTTAGTTTTAACTTTGAAATCCTTTAAAATGTGAGGTTTGAGGTTTTTATAAAACCCTCTTCATCTGCTACATGTGGTATTATTTGAGTGCGGGGCACAGCCACACCCATTGGTGCCCATGTGGTACTTCTGGCTCTGAGCACGGGAATCACTTCTGGTGGGCTCAGGGAGCCATATATGGGACGTTGGGGTTTGAACCCAGGTTGGCAAATGCTCTACACACTGTACTAGTGCTCCAGCCTCTCTTTGAAGCAAAACTTCTTCAAATAGTTGAGTCATGCTCTTCACTTCCACATTCTTCTGTAATATTCTTAATCAGGTAGCTCAGAATTTCATGTAGTTGCCTTTTGTAGCTGGAAGACCAGGATCCAGGATGCTAACCCATCATTCAGATCAAATACCTTCTCCTGAACCACCCGCCCATTTTATATCCTTCTCTTTTGAGTGATGTTGAATCAGAAAACCAGTTAGGTTGCTAGCCACCCTACTACGTTTCCTCACATCACTTTCCAAACTTGCCTTTTCCTTCTCAAACCTCTTGCATCTCCCCTAGCAGGTTGCTGTGTTTCAGTTGAGGAAAAACTGACTCATAAGCAGGAATTCGCTTGTCTGCTTGTCGCCTAATAGTCCTCTTTTATGCTAACCTCCACATTCCCTCCTAAGACTTGATTATCTTTTAATTTAAGGCCCTCCCGTTGATCGTCGATTTGCTCGAGCGGGCCCAGTAACATCTCCATTGGAGACTTTGTTGTTACTGTGTCTGGCATATCGAATACTCTCGGTAGCTTGCCGGGCTCTCCGAGAGGGGTGGAGGAATCGAACTCGGGTTGGCCATGTTGGCCGCTTATAAGGCGAACGCCCTACCCGCTGTGCTATCGCTCCACAATTGATTATCTTAAATTTCTTTTTTAAATCTAAGACTGGCATTCACTTGTAATTTCCTTTGGGCTGGAAAGCAGCAGTCCTTAGGGGCTCACTGTAGTTTGGAGATTAGGGTTGGCCCCTGGGGGTGCTCTGCAGACCATGTAATGCCAGGGATGGAACTCCTGCCTCCTGTGGTCACAGCTTCAGTGCTCTGCTTCCAACCTGGTTTGTATTTTCCCCTACAGTGCTACAACTGAGTAGTATTCCTGACCCTTAGGAGACTCTGTCTTTATCTTTTAAATATTTATTTGCGGGGCCACACCTAGTGGTACTGGGGGGGCGGTGCTGGGATCTGAATGGGGCAGGGATGGGGTGAGGGAACTTGAAATATGGAGGCTGTACGCAAAGCAGCCGCCTTAGTCTCTGTGCTGTCTGCTCCATCCATCTTCATCTTTTTCTTTTTTTAATTTTTATTAGTGGAACACCATGAGGTACAGTTGTAGACTTACAAATTTTTGTGCTTCGGTTTCAGTTATACAATGATCAAGTACCCATCCCTCCACCAGTGCCCATTTCCCACCACCACGGATCCCAGTATCCCTCCCACCCCCCATCCCCCCATCCCCCCCTGCCTCTGTGGCAGGGCATTCCCTTTTGTTCTCTCTCTCTCTCTCTCTCTCTCTCTCTCTCTCTCTCTCTCTCTCTCTCTCTCTCTCTCATCTTAAAGGAGATTGATTCTGAGTTGCGCCTCTCCTAAAAACAATTGGTCTCGTTCAACACAAGCTCATCTCTATTAGCATATATATATTTCTAGAGGCAGAATCTAGCTTTAGCTTTCTCTCCACGTCTCGTGTTCTTTCATAGCAAAACTTCTTCCAGTAGTTGAGTCATGCTCTTCACTTCCACATTCTTCTCCATGGCCCACTTCAATCCCTCTCCCGACACTTCACCCTGATTTTCAAGGTCACTCATGACTTTCATGTTGCTAAATCCAGTGGTTTTTCTCAGCTTCGACTTTACTGAACCTTCCTTTGGGATTTGACCCACATCTTTTGTTTATTAAAATAGTTTTCATTTTCTTTTGACTTCTTTTGTGAAACTGTTATTTGTCTCGGAAAGCCTGAGTCGGAGGTTTTGGTAATGTCTTTGGAACTTGCTCTCAGGAGAAACCTGTTCTCACAGACCCCAGTGAGGATCCTGATAAAGATGCAGTTGCAGGAGAAATTTATTCTCATCCCTATTCACCCTGAGTTCTAGCACATGCAAAGGGGTTGGTTCCTCTGTTGCATGAGATGGAAGATGCAGGCAAGTCAAAAATCTTCCATGCCTTTCAAGGTGAGCTTTTCCCAGCTGGAGAGATGGTGCAGCAGGAATGGCTTTTGCCTTCCTGGGTTTGATCCCACTGGCCTGGGTTTGATCCCTGGCATGCTTTATGTTCCCTGACCCACCCAGGAATGATTCCTGAGTATACAGTCAGGAGTAAGCTGGGTTCAAAAACTACAGAAAACAAAAACAAACAAGCAAATAAAGAGTGAAGCTTCTTTCATTAGGAAAGGAAATTCTGCAAGGAAGCGTGTAGGAGAAAGTTCTTTTTTTTTTTCTTTTTGAGTCACACCTGGCCATGCACAGGGGTTACTCCTCGTTCTGCAGTCAGGAATTATCCCTGGCAGTGCTCAGGGGACCATATGGGATGCTGGGAATCGAACCAGGGTTGGCCGCATGCAAGGCAGATGCCCTACCCGCTGTGCTATTGCTCCAGCCCCATGTAGGAGAAAGTTCTTACCAGGAAAACTCCACAGGAGCCAAGCATTGGTCACAGGTCAATAAAGGGTTTCTGTTACCATAGCAAATAGTGTCTGTCCACTTTTCCCTTCACTAACCATCTCTTATGCTCCTCTGCTAGGTTCTGGCTTCTCCCCAGATGCTCATCAGTGGTGTTTTCCTCAGAATCTCATGTGAAACATTTTGCTTGACAGACTGAACACTCATTAATTTATCTAGGATTTGGTCACACTGAAGAACACAACTTAGCTTCAAATGGCCTATTTGATATGCCATTACTACGTGGTCTACAAGGCATCTTAATTTAATTTGGAATAAAACAACTTTTAGTCCCTTGTCCAGTCTCCCAACTTGCATTGTTACTAGTTTTTCTCAGCTCCTGTGTTCCAAGATTTCTTTTTTAGCACTGTTCTTCTCTTATTCTTTTCTTTTTCCCTTTTTATCCTGAGGAGGATCGGTTAGGGTCTCCCAGCTCTGCTCAGGGCTTACCCCTGCTCTGCACTCAGGGATCACTCCTGGTAGGTCTTAGGGAACCATATGAGATGCAGGAATTGAATCTAGGTCAGCTGTGTGCAAGGCCCTCCCCGCTGTACTATCATTCTGGCCCTGGGGGGTTCTGCCTATTTTTTTTTCAGCAGATTTGGCACATTCTGATTTTATTTTGAAGTTCTTAATCCAACGTGAATTAACTTTTGTGCATGGTGTGAGGTATGGTTCCATTTTTTTTTCCCCACTGGACATCCATCCAGTTTTCCCAGCATCATTTGTTGAAGCGGTCTTTCTTATTCCATTTCATGGAACCAACTCCCTCGTCATAGATTAACTGTCCAGAAATCAGAGGGTTTATCTTGAGACTATTTTGTTTCATTAGTCTGAGAGGCTATCTTTATCAAAGTCCCTCAAGTTTTGATTTACTACAGCTTTATGGTAAGGTCAGCACGTGCGGTACTTCCCACCTTGTTTTCTCTCAAAATGACTTTGGTTCTCAAGAAAGTTTTATAATTCCACATACAATTTTAGTAGAGTTTGTTCTAAGTCCTTTAAGAATATCAGTCACAAATCGAGGTCATCTCTTTTCTGTGGTGGGGATCAATTTGCCTTCAGCTTGGAGTCAGGTTGAAGCTCCTCGTGGATCACTGGTGCTGTTTGCGGGTGACACAAGTATCTGGGCATCTCTTGCCCACAGCTTAGCTCTCTCTACCCATGTGGCCCCAGTGTAAACTGGAGAGGGAGAGGGATTCTGATCTCTGGGTCGACCTGTGCAGGACGTGGCACTGCAGTGCGGGAACTTTTGAATTTTCTTTAGTTGAATCACCGTGAGAGCCACAGTTACAAAACTGTTAATGATTGTGTTTCAGTCATAGTGTTCCAACACCCATTCCTTCACCAGTGTACATTTACCACCAACAATGTCCCCAGATTCCCTCCCGCCCCCAGCCTCCGGCCTGCCTCTAGGGCAGACTCTCAGGCTCTTTCTCTCTCTCTCTCTCTCTCTCTCTCTCTCTCTCTCTCTCTCTCTCCCCCCCCCCCGACACACACATACTTGTGCATTATGATTTGTAATACAGGGGTATTGACAGGTGATCATGTCTATCCCTTTACCTCCTTTCAGCACTCAGTTCTTGTCCAGAGTGATCTTTCCAACTATCATTATTATTGTGGCCCCTTCTCTATCCTGACTGCCCTTCCCAACAACTTGTAGCAGGCTTCCAACCATGGGCCAGCATTCCTGGCCCTTGTTTCTACCATCTTTGGTATAATTTCCATCATATATGTATATGTCTATATGTCACTGTCACTGTCACTGTCCTCCCATTCTTCGATTTGCTCAAGCAGGCCCAGTAAAGTCTCCATCGTGAGACTTGTTGTTACTGTGTTTGGCATATCTAATACGTCACGGGAGCTTGGCAGGCTTTGCCGTGTGGGCAAGATACTCTCAGTAGCTTGCCGGGCTCTCTGAGAGGGGCGGAGGAATCCAAGGCAGAAGAATCAAACTCCGGTCGGCCCAGTTGGCCACTATAGCACAGCGGGTAGAGCACTTGCCTTGCACCGACTGACCCTGGTTCGATTCCTCCACCCCTCTCGGAGAGCCCAGAAAACTACCGAGAGTATCTCACCTGCACGACAAAGCCTGGCAAGCTACCCATGATGTATTTATATGCAAAACACAGTAACAACAACTCTCACAGTGGAGATGTTACTGGGCTTGCTCGAGCAAATCGATGAACAACTGGAGGACAGTGCAGTGCAGCGTATGCCTCTATGTATGTATTTTTAATTAATTAATTAATTAATTTTTAATGTACGACTGTGAGGTACAGTTACAGACTTACAAACTTTTGTGCTTACGTTTCAGTCATACAATGATCCTCGATTGATACCCACCCCTCCACCAGCGCCCATTCTCCACCACCAGTGTTCCCAGTATCCCTTCCAATGTATGTATATTAATATCCCGCAAATGACCCAGCATCAGGGACTGGCTTGGTTCTCAGGGTCCATCTTGGCGCCCCCCACCCCTCCGGCCCCCAGGCCAGGTTTATCCCAGCCTGCCAAATGGGAAAGGAAGTGCAGGGCACTAGGCCAGGCACTCTGTCGCCTGCTTGCCCCATCCAGCCCTGGTTTAGGGCACAGAGGGTGGGGTCCTTTGGCATTCCAACGGTCTCTGTGTGGAAATTTGAGGCTCCTGGAATGTGGGCCCACAGTACATATTTTGAAAAGAAAAATTGATTTAGGAGGCAAAGAGATAATACAGTAGGTAAAGCTTGTTTTGCATGCAGCTGACCCAGGTTCAATCCCCAGCATCCCATATTGTCGCTCAAGCATGCCAAAAATGATTCCCAAGTATAGAGCCAAGAACAACCCCTGAGCATTGCTGGGTGTGGCCCCAAACCTCCCCCCCTCAATTGATTAAGCTGCTTCCTTAGGAATGGATATATGAGTTATACTCATTCACCCCCACCTCACGAGCTGGTTGTCGATATATTTCTAAGTATCAGAAAAATCAACATTCAAAACCTCATATTTGAGCCAAACATTTAAAACCTCATTTTAGAGCCAAACTTGACTATATATTGTTTATTTATTTGCTATGCCACGAAATTTTTTTATGTACTTAGGTTACATTCCTAGGTTTTTAAAATAAAATACAGTGACGAAAATATAATTCACAGAAGAGAATTTTCAAATACCTGAAAAGTATATGGTAAGGGAAAATAATAAATTCTTCGCCTTGTTGCCTGTTTTTCAGCAAGCGTACTGATATTTTTGTTTTGGACTAAACTTTTGAAGGATGTTTTTATAGCTGATAACTTGGGAATTATGGATAATGTCTGTCTCTAGAACGAAGGGCAGGCACACTTAATGCCCTTTACAAAAGATTGAGGTTTCCTAAATGAGGGCTCTTCTGTAATACAAACCATAGCATACATTGTAACCATCTGTTTCTGTTTGCAATGCTGGTATGAAAGTTGAATTATTGTGGACATTGCTATTTCTGTGATAATAACTTGTCCTTTGTCCTTTCCCAGGGGTCTCGTGCTTTCTACCAGTATTCTTGACACTGTGTTAACTGTTTGCCTGAAAGTTGGGCAAAATCTTGAATATTTTGCAACTTCTGGCACTCATAGTTCTCATAATTTGTTCACAGAGATCTTTCTTAACACTGGTTGGCAGCTGTGAACTTTCTATTAAGTATCAACAAAATAATACCTCCTTTTTTGGAAAAGAAATTTCAAATAGTTACTATCGTAGGCAAATTGGATCCCCCAAATATGCTCAAATTTAATTCTCTCTGACCTATAACTATGCTAGGTCATATGTGAAGGTAAATTCAGTGTACTGGAAAAATGAACATTAAGGTTAGCTGACTTTGAGATGAAGAATTGATCCTTTTTTATCCAGGTGGGCCCGCCGTATTTCAGAAGGTCATTAAATTGAAGAGTGTCAGAGTGATATGATTTGAGAATGACTAAACCAGCCACTGCTGGATTTGACCCGGAAAGAGGGGCTAGAAACCAAAGAACATGGACAGCCTCTAAAAATGGAGAAAATGGCCTTTACTGGCCCTTCTAATCTTTGTCAACCTGAAATCTACGTTGTCTGATACTAGTAGGGCCACCCCAGCTTTTTTGAGGGTGTTGTTTGCTTGCAGGATTGTTTTCCATCCTATGACTTTGAGTCTGTGTTTGTTCTGACTGTTCAGATGTGTTTCTTGTAGGCAGCAGAATGTTGGGTTCAGTCTCTGAATTTGTTTTGCCACTCTGTGTCTCTAAATTGGTGAATTTAGACCATTGGTTTAGACATTTAGACCATTGTCTCTAACTTGGTGAATTTAGACCATTGACGTTGAGAGAGATTATTGTTATGAGGTTTTGTGTCATTTTTCTGTAAGGGTTTGTTGTGCTTGTAGGGGTTTGTCTTGTGTTACAGTAACCCCTTTAGCCCATCCTTTAGGTTTGGTTTTGAGTCTATGAAGTTCCTGAGTTGTTTATCCACAAAATAGTGTACCTTTCCTTCGGCTCTCCGAGAGGGGCAGAAGAATTGAACCTGGCTCGGCTGGGCTGGCTGTGCGCAAGGCAAATGCCGTACTGCTGTGCTATCACTCCAGCCTGGTGTTTCACTAATAAATAAAAAAAATTAAAAAATTAATAAAAAATAAAAATGGAGAAAGAAAAGAAAACCTTTTCCTAGAGCCTCGAGAAAGAAACACATTCCTCTCAATACCTTGGCTTTAGTTCTGATGTCTTATTTGAGAAATCTAGATTTTCCCTCCACTTTTAGTGTCTCCAGAGCTGGAGGATAATACACTGCATTAGAGGTGTGTTCCTAACACTTCTCTGGGTCCCGTGGTTATTGCCAGAAGTGCTTGAGGGCCACCAGAGTTACCTGTCGCATTGCCTGGACATCAGTTTATGGTCCCAGATATCAAATGAGTACTGTAGCACTGCACTGTCCTCCCTTTGTTCATCGCGTTGCTCGATGAACCCAGTAACGTCTCCATTGTGAAACTTATTGTTATGAGTTGCTTGCCAAGCTTTGCCGTGTAGGCAGGATACTCTCAGTAGCTTGCCAGGCTCTCCCAGAGGGGTGGAGGAATTGAACCTGGGTTGGCCCGGTTGGCTGCATGCAAGGCAAACACCCTACCTGCTGTGCTATCACTCCAGCCGAAAAATGATATCTGTTGGGAAGTACAACCCCAATAAACTGGCAGGTTTGGATTTGAACCTCAGCATCCATCCCGTCGTCCCTTGATCCTCAGCATCCATCCCGTGGTCCCCTGGGCTATACCCAGAGCATTGTGTGCGCTACAGATTGGGAACAATCTCTGTACCAGCAATTACTGGATTACATCATAAGGGAGCATCTGAGTCCCTTTCTAAGTGGTTCTTCCTGTGACTAATTTGTCACTGAGTAATCTGTGCAGGTGGTCCCTGCAGGGCACATCTTCTCACCACAGCACGGTAAGAGTTTTACTTTCAAACTGTGATCACACAGAGTGACACTGAAACTGACCCCCAGTCCTCTGTTCACTCGTTCTCATTCCATGTACCAGAATGTCTTCCTGACCTAAAGGGAAAAGCTTAGATAGGAACACATCATATATTTGGCAATATCTTTTATATCAAAAATCTAGCACCTTTTCTGATCTTTAATGCTTTTCAGTCCATTGGTTACCATATTAGTCTGGAGTGGGTTGAGTGAATTTGAATGGTGCTTTTCAGCACCCTTGGGGTGCTTTGGGTAACAATTTAATGAAGTTAAAGTGCTTTCATTGAAAATTACTTTATAATTTAATTAACAGTGAATATGAAATTTAAATTTTATTTATAAATTTTGTTATAGGAATATGTGAAATAATTAAGGTATGTTAATGTGTCTTAGGTTACATGGATCTCAGAAAAGGAATTTATTTTTTTATTTGAAGGAGAATGATAGATGAGTGTATTCAGTCTCTTTATGTTTGCAGCTGAGAACACTAAATTTGGGAAATAACTGCTTAAACGAAGTTCCAGAAGCGATTAAATACCTTACTTCCCTGAAGCAGCTTCAGTTATTTGAAAATAACATTCAAAACTTCACAAGTGAAGCATGTGGTAAGTTATTCAAAGAATAGTAATGTCAAAGTAATCTAATATTTAATAATGTAGGAATAAAATATAAACACAGTTTACATTAATCTTTGGAGGAGATATTCACACCCCACTCTTAATATTAAGAAAATTTCAGGGAGCAGGAGGGGTAGTTAAATGAGCTGAGCATGTGCTTTCCATGGAGGGGGCCAAGGTTTAATCCTCAGAATTCCATGTTCCCCCCGGGAACTTCCAGGAGCAATTGCCAAGCGCAGAATCAAGCGTAACTCCTAAGCACTGCCCAAAGAAACGAATAAGCAGGGGTCGGAGCTATAGTACAGTGGGTAGGGCGTTTGCCTTGCATGCTGCCAAGCTGGGTCCGATCCCCAGCATCCCATATGGTCCCCCGAGCACCACCAAGAGTAATTCCTGAGTGCACAGACAGAGTAACCCCTGAGCACTGCTTGGTGTAACCCAAAAAGCCAAACAAAAACAAAACCCAAACCACTAATAAGCAAATAAATAACATTATAGTATGTTTTAGGGAAGGGACTCACACTCACTTCCTTTCTTTTCTTTTAAAATATATATTTTTGTTTTTGGACCACCCCTAACAGTGTACTGGTTTTATAGCAGATTACTGGTTTTGAGTTTAGGAGTGATCGCTGGCTTTGCTCAGGAAACCATATGTGGGACCAGGGATTGAACTGGTGTTAGCCACATGCAAGGCATGCCTTTTAACTTCTGAATTATCTCTTGGGTCCTGTAAGGGACAATGTTTTAAAAGAAAATTTTAAGATAATGCACCTTTTTCTTCAACTAATGTATTTCTTCATATGTAGACCTACGAAAACAGGTATCACTGTTAGTGAATTTTCCCCTTTCATAATCAGTGTTTATTTTGACTCTTGAATGAAAAATTCCTGTTTGAGGATTAGAGAAGTACATTAGTTGAAAATCAAAGAAATAAAATTTGTTGTCAGATATTTATTCAGAATCTTTGGTTTGACAGCACAGCCGGTAGGGTGTTTGCACATGGCCAACCCGGATTCGATTCTTCCCTCCCTCTCAGAGAGCCCGGCAAGCTACCGAGAGTATCCAGCCCACATGGCAGAGCCTGGAAAACTCCCCGTGGCATATTCGATGTGCCAAAAACAGTAGCAACAAGTCTCACAATGGAGACTTTACTGGTGCCCGCTCAGAAAATTGATGAACAATGAGAGGACAATGCTGCAGTGCTAATCTTCGGTCGTGATACTAAGTTTAAATTAATTTGGGAAGAATTTCTTAAGAATAGATATGAAACAATAAGTGTTTTTCTTTTATTTATGTTTTTCTTACCTAGTAATTTCTCTATTCAATGTGATACTCTTCCCATTAAGTGTAGAGTGGGTATCAGGACAGAAATCAGGAAAAAATATCCAGGTGATTTGCTCGAGCGGGCCCAGTAACGTCTCCATTGGAGACTTTGTTGTTACTGTGTCTGGCATATCAGATACTCTCGGTAGCTTGCCGGGCTCTCCGAGAGGGGCGGAGGAATCGAACTCGGGTCGGCCATGTTGGCTGCATGCAAGGCAGACGCCCTACCCGCTGTGCTATCGCTCCAGCCCAATCCAGGTGATAATAAAACATTTATTGACATAATATGGTTTATAAAATCACGTCTTTTAGGCATGCCATATTATAATCTGACATCGGTATGTACTTCATGATCACCAACAGAATTTCTGAGTTTCTCCATTGCTGGAAAATGATCTCCTTACTGCATTTACTCCCTCTTCTTTTAGGAAACCACCCGTCCTTTCTGTGGACCCAGGAAGTTTTATAGTTTGATTCATACAAGTTACTTTATCACTCTTTTACTTTATTCCCAGTGGCAAAAATCAAAGATAAATTTTGGAATTTATAAGTTTCTAGATAGTTCCAGGTATGATATATAATAACTGCCATCGTCAAGCGGCATGTAAAAGTTTTATTGTATAGCATGCAACATTTGGGGGAGATTTTTAAAAAACTACAGATGTGCTCTACTATCCTCTTTTTAAAGTATTTTGAAATCATATTTCCTGGAGAAATAATTTTTCTTTTATATAAGAACGATAAACACTTATTGAAGCAACACATTATATATACATTATATATAAATAGGTCATCTATGGGCTGGAGCGATAGCACAGCGGGTAGGGCGTTTGCCTTGCACGCAGCCAACATGGCCAACCTGAGTTTGTATTTGATATGTCAAACACAGTAACAACAAGTTTCACAATGGAGACCTTACTGGGCTCGCTCAAGCAAATTGATGAACAACGGGAGGACAGTGACAGTGATGTCATCTATCATATCACATTAGATATAAAGTTATATGTATAAATTATATGTACATGAATGACTCAGGGTCAATTAACATTGAATTAGAAAGAAAACAGTTTACACATAAGAAAAAATTAAGGGTATTCAGACAGATAATACTGTTTTATGAACCATATGGACTGGGGAAATTTAAACTATATACATACATTATAGCTGTCACTGTCCTGTCACTGTCCTCCCGTTGTTCATTGATTTGCTTGAGCAGGCCCAGCAACATCTCCATTGTGAGACTTATTGTTACTGTGTTTGGCATATCAGATACATCACAGGGAGTTTGCCAGGCTTTGCCATGTGGGTGAAATACTTTCGGTAGCTTGCTGGCTCTCCGAGAGGGGCAGAGGAATTGAACTCGGGTCGGGCATGTTGGCTGCATGCAAGGCAAACGCCCTACCCGCTGTGCTATCGCTCCAGCCCACATTATATATATATATATATATATATATATATATATACATATATACATATCTGATTTTTATCACAGTCTAGCGTGATAATTTAGAGTTCTGTAAGAGAGTATTTCCCTCGGGCTTTTCATATTTTGAGACTTTCAAAACATAATCTGCTTAGAGTGCCCTTTCCTGTGTCTAGATTCTGCATTTCTTGATTCTGGCTGTTGAACTTTAAAAATCCCAATTAGTGTGACTGCCATCACTTTCACTCTTTGTCAGATGCTGACCAGCCACACATGAAGGTAGTTTGGTCCCTGGGAGTTGCACCTTGTCTGGGGTGTATTATATGACATTGTCCTTTCTGACTGGTGTGGATGGGACAGGTGGGCCCGTGTCTCGGGTGGGCTCAGTTAGATTCTCTTGCTTGAGGAGGATGGTGGTGAGTAACGCAGTTTGCTTGTTTCGAGAGAGTCATTCGCATGAAGTGAGCAGAGCTATGGGCTGACCCTGGCTCCGAAAGACACTGGTTCTATTTTGGCGTCCCGATAAACAAAGTTAACTGAAGTGTCAAAATTTGCAAATCAGGGGAATTCATGTGAGAATCTGAGTTTCTGAGCCTTTTTTGTCTGTTTTGAAAAGGAAAGCTTAGCAACACTGGAATCACGTTCCACACCATGGCAGGAGCATGAGCTAGAAGAAGGGCAGCTGCCCCCTTAGTCACGTCTGAGTGCAGCTGGGCAGATTCTCACCAGGTTCTCTGTTGCCAGTCCTGCCCCGTGCCCTCAGGGTGTTGACTAGTACCATCTTGGCTACCGGAGTCATTTCAGTGGGAGAACCATTGCTACACTGTTTGTGGGCACAATTCAGGGGGTGCAGGAGGATGGGTATAAAAATATGGAAGAGTGGGGGAAATTTAGGCATTGAGACAGAGGGGAGGGAGGGAGGGAAGGAAGGAGGAAGGGAGAGAGAGAGATGCTTATGAAAAAGATTAGGGGAGAGAAAATATGAGAGGGGAGAAAGAGAAATAGAGAAAATGCACATGAAGCTGTAATAAGAAACTAAATTCTGTATTCCACAGACATTCCCGGAGAATATATATATATATATATATATATATATATATATATATATTCTCTGCCTTCTGATTGATACCCTTCAGATTTTGATCCCAGTCATAATATGCCTGGCGGGACACTATCCTCAAGGAACAAGACTTAGCTTTGTAAATTTGTATTAAATCCCCATTTCTTATTTGAAAGTTTGTCATCTACAGCCTAAAGAGCCTTTACGAAGGCAAGCAGGAAAACAAAGACACAAGAAAAATGCCTAAAATGATTTCTTTTTTCTAACAGATAGCTATCATCACTAAAATTATTTCCCAACAGATGGCTTACAAAACTTGAACCTGCTTAATTTGAACAACAACAAGCTTACCCTGCTTCCTGAACAAATCCAAAGGTAATGTGGTTTATAGTGAAATTTGGCAACCCTCCCCCCCTCCTCCCCTCTCCCCATCTCACTAACCTCTACGTACTGCCCTTCATCTCCTTACTAGATATTTGTGCTTGGTTTAAAGTCCCTGTGACACTTCTCAGCAAATGGGCCTCTGAAGGACTGAGGCCGGTTGCTCATCTGAAGATGCAGAATCCTTAAACTCTTCTGAGAAGTGTTACCAGCCTGTTTTGATAGTCTCAGTGTAAAAGAGTTTGACGCTTGAAGTTCTAAAACTAATTGTGCTATTGAATTCCCAGCTCTGGGGTACTTGGGCCTTAACTCGGTTAAAGAATCGGGAACGTTGCATTGATTTGATATGAATATCATAAACAATTTTCAGCGTCGTGGAAGAGGTAATAGAAAAGCAAAGAATTTAAAACCTAGCTGCCATTTTCATTAAATAAATAAAAAAAAGAAAGCCTCCACATTTTATGATCATTAACCCCCCAAAATTCTGTTTTTTCTTATCGTGCATGTCCACAGATGGGCTGTTAATAGTGCCTTTTTGGAGCCAGCTGAGGACCTTGTCCTCTTGCAGGCAAAACACCCTCTTGGGCTTTTCCTCTGACAGATGGAGAGCGAACTCTACTCAAATTTACTTAGGAGACTCTCTTTATTGCCTGCTGAACAGAAACAGATGTTTAACAGAGTAAAAGCATCCAGATTTTTAAAAGGAGGAGGAGACGAAACTATCAACAGTCCTCAAGAAAGGGATTTCTGCAGCACCTAAAGTTGACTCCAATTCCCATATCTCCACCTGGACCTCTTGATAAATGTGTTATATGTACCAAAATGGTCTTTACGGAGGACATCATGTTTTTAAGTCAGAGTAACAATCGAAAGCATTTGGAGTCAGTATCATTTCTGTAGAAGGGAAAGATTTATCACAATGAAAATGTCAATAATGCTCTGCTTGCTTTTTCATGAATTCAGTTGAATCAGTTGATCTCTGATTACACAATGAATCAAAGGATACCTTAGAAGATCTGGCAAAATGGACTGGAAAAATAGATCAGCCTGTGAGAGGCAGGCTTCTGCATGCTCAAGCTCTGGGTTCACTCTCCAGTACCTCATGATCCCCTAAACACTGGGAATGACCCCTGAGCACTGAGCAGGAAGCGCTCTCAGGTGCACAAACAAAACAGAAACCTGGCAAAGTACTTCAAGTGGTATTTTATTGTGACTAATTTTGGAACATTGGCTTTTAGTTTTCTCATCTTTAAAAGAAAGAATTTTGAGTCAATGAACTTTAATATCCATGCAGCTAAACTATGTTGTGATACCACAGTTTAGTAAAATTAGTTCTTTTTGGAGTGGAAAGCACAATATTCAATGAGTCATATAAATTTTATTTTATTATTTTTTTTTGGATTTATATGTTTATTTTTTATTTTTTTTCCATTTTTTTCTTTTTTTATTAGTGAAAAACCATGAGGTACAGTTATAGGCTTACAAATTTTGTGCTTGGGTTTCAGTTATACAATGATCAAGTGCCCATCCCTCCACCAGTGCCCGTCATCCATCCCCATGGGTCCAGCATCCCCCCCCACCCTCATCCCCACCCCCCCGTCCCATCCTGCCTCTGTGGCAGGGTATTCCCCCTTGTTCTCTCTCTCTTCTTTTGGGTACTGTGTTTTGCAAGAGAGGCTTTGAGTGGCAATCATGTTTGGTCTATCGACTACTTTTAGCATGCTTCTCCCACCCTGGGAGGGCCCTCACAACACCCTTCATTTGGTACTCTCTTCTCTATCTGAGCTTCCTTTTCACCTAGAGCCTGTGGCTGGCCTTCCATTCATGGAGCAAAATTCCTGGTACTAATCTCAGCCATTCCTGGGTGTTACTCTCCCTTTTTGTTGCTTTATGTTCCCCAGATGAATGCAATCTTTCTGTGTCTATCCCGCTCTTTCTGACTCATTTCACTTAACATGATACTTTCCATGTAGTACCACTTGCATGTAAATTTCATAACTTCATCTTTTCTAACAGCTACATAGTACTCCATTGTGTAGATGTACCAAAGTTTCTTTAACCAGTCATCTGTTCTTGGGCACTCAGGTTTTTTCCAGATTCTGGCTATTGTAAAGAGTGCTGCAATGAACAAACATAAATTTTAGCAATGTAAAGGCTTTAAAAAAAAGTAGGTTAGTGAAATATATCTTCTCTGTATCGTTCCAATTTTAGTATATGTGCTGCCGAAGCGAGTGATAGCACAGTGGTAGGGCGTTTGCCTTGCACGGAACCAATACGGCCGACCCGAGTTCGATTCCTCCGCCCCTCTCGGAGAGCCTGGCAAGCTACCGAGAGTATCTCACCCACACGGCAAAGCCTGGCAAGCTCCCCGAGACGTATTCGATATGTCAAACACAGTAACAAATGTCTCAATGGAGACGTTACTGGGCCCGCATGAGCAAATCGATGAACAACGGGAGGACCGTGACCGTGAAATATATAGGTTCATGCTATCTTATAGCTAATTCCGACTTCTTGATATTTTCTGCATCCCATAGGAAGCTGATTAGTTACCTCGTCAAGGAGGATTACGTTTTCTGACCTGAGAAAGGTTTTCGTATTTCTATACCCACAAGTCTTCACTCTAAAATTAGGCTACTTGGGTGCATCCATCAGTCTCTTGAGGGTTTTACGAGTTAATCCATCAAAGATACTTAGAGCTGAATCGGAAACATACTCCGTTTCAGTGCAAGCTCCATGGATGCTTGCATCGCTATCGTGCTTTCATTCACTTTTGTTCCCAACTTTTATTACTTCTTGTTACCAAAGATTGACTTGTTGCTTCTATTGTAAAACGCAGTGAGCATGCGCAGTGAGCGTGCGTGTGGCTCAGCATCCTTCTCTTCGTCTGTTGGTCAAGGAAGCAGTTACCTTAAGCAGCAAAGGTAGTGGACAGGTTCATTCAAGGGGGAGCTAGTAGGGAGCTAGAATGGTCGCGCCAGCTCTAAGTGGACGTTTGCTTTCCTTCTGGTTGGATCTTATGTCTTATTTCGCAGCTTGATTGGGACAGGCAGAAAGGCGTTGGGGCGACTGGTTTACTTAATCTCTAGAATGTGGGTTCAGGGATAGGAGAGGGGTTTCCTCAAAACAGCTCTTTGATGAGCCGGGGGCACAGCCTTAGTAAGAGAGGAGTGTGGGGGGCATTTTTGAGGGCAGCCTTTCTGGAAGGGAGGAGCAGAAGAAGTGACAAGCCCTTCAGGGTAAGCTTTTTCCAAATCCACCGATTAGTGAAGTTACTCTCGACCTCAGTGGAGAAGGCGAGCAAGTGTCTTCTCTCCTTGTTTCTCAGGTGGGTATTCATCCTTTTTTTGCTCTGTGAAATGGACACGTGGGCAGATGTTTCTACGCTCAGAGATCACTCCTGGAAGTGCTCCAGGAACCCTATGTGGTGATGGATTGAACGCGGGATCAGTTAAAGGCAAGACGAATGCTCCCCCAAGTTGTACTATTGCTCCAGCCCCATGTGTTTTTAGTACAAATCATGTAGTTACTGGAAAGTGGCTCAGATGCCTCTTGACTTTCAGAGGCCCCTGTCTGAGCTCCATCTGGAGAGACCCTAAGCACTATTGTATGTGACTCCCCCAAACTAGAACAAAACCAGCTCCCTATTTCACTGAGAAAGTTGGGTTCACTTAATTCCCTTTCAGTTAATTTATCTTGCCATAAATAGATGCTATGTTGCATTTATCCCAGCCCTTGGTTCTTGCCATTTTTATTAAGATTAATCATATTTTAATTAATCTCAAGGATCTTCCAATTGCTTTGGTTCTGTTTGGGACTCTTTGGGCTTCTTCTATGAATGTATGAGTCCATCCTCAGATTGGGGAAAGTCTTGTCTCTTAATTTCTTCTACCTAAGCTGCTGCTTTATTTTCTCTTTCCATTCTTTCTGGGAACGCTTTCATTTGAATACTGTTTTTCTTGAGGCTGTTCCAGAGATCTCTGATTATTTCTTGGTAATAGTTTTTCCTTTCTTCTGTACTTCATGATTGGTTCCCTACAGTTTGTGAGCCTGGTGGATGCATCCCTCTGCTTCTGTAAATCAGCTGTTCATTCCTGCACTGTGATTTTCAGTTCTCCACTGTGCCCCACAACTCCCTGAATGATGCCCTTCTATTATTTTCTTCAGCCTAGCCATCTTCACTGGGAATACTTCACTGGAGACATCTCACTAGAGACAGCTCTTGTGTGCTTGGTGCCCTTCCATAGATAGATAGATAGATAGATAGATCTCTCTATATACATATATGGAAGGAAATACATATATTTTAGATACAGTACATTCTACTTTATACAACATGGACATATTTAGCATATATTATTTTGCAGGCATAATTTGGAATGCTAGAAACACTTATTTTAAATTATGGGCAGAACTTAGCTATACCTCTCAGTTTATTGACTCCAAATTCAATTCTGTTTTTGCCTTTTTCAGGACATCTGCACATCAGGACAATGATCTTTTCTTTTTCACCTTTTTCTCCACTTTCCTGGCCAACTAACTGTCATGGAGTGTGTTGATTCTTTCATTTAGCTTCCATTCAGTGTGGCTGGGTGTGTAAACTTCCTACTGTGTCTAGTGTGGCTTAGCAGGGATCCTCCTGTGGTTGGTCTGAGGCTGCCACTTTAGGTCCCTTTGTCTTGGAGCTTTGTCTTGAGGGAAGGTGGGACTGTGTCGTTTCCATGTGTGCCCAGGAGGGTGGGCAGCAGGGGGTTGGACTGATTAACTGATTGGCCCCTCCTCCCTATGACCTCCAGATGCCTGAATCAAACTCCTTTCAGCAATTTAAAAATTTTAACCATTTTACTGGGAGCAATTTCATATTTCACTGTAGTTTTAATTTTCATTTTTCTGATGTCAAATGACGTGGAGCCCATTTTCTGGTTTTTACTCATCATTTCTCTATATGTGAAAACATTTTCTTTTGTGATGTATTAGCTTCAAGTATTATTTTCTGTACTATAAATGTATCAGGTTTCTTTCTCAGAATTGAATTGCAAGAGTTTTCCATGTATTCTGGTGATAAGTACTTTATTTTGCATGCTTATTTCTAATGTGTCCTTTGTCTTTGAATTTCTCTCATTGATATTACTTTGGTTTTTCGATCACATCCAGCAAACAGCTCCTGGGACTCTGTGATCCTGCATGCAAAGCGTGCACTCTAGTCCTTTGAGCTAGCTCCCCTGTCCACTTTGAAATTTTATTAATAGTTTCTTTATACAAATTAGAGTGTTTAACTAACGCTCTGATGGAAGTTTCAGTCTGAAGGTTACTGGAGCACCATGCAGAGCAGAGCCATCTCCTTAACTAAAGCCTTCTTTAGTTTTTCTCTGTAATATTTTGTAGTTTTACAGGATTTTGTTTAATGTATTCTTAAATTTTTGATTTTTTTGCTTTTAAAGTGTAGTTTTGGTTTAATTGCTAACTGTTTGCTGTTTGTAGATAGAGACAAAGATATTATCTAGCAATTAAACTTGTAAAAATTAAATTGCATATATATTTTATATATACACACATGGGCTGGAGCGATAGCGCAGCGGTAGGGCGTTTGCCTTGCATGCAGTCAACATGGCCGACCCGAGTTCGACTCCTCCACCCCTCTCAGGGAGCCCGGCAAGCTACCGAGAGTATCTCGCCCACAAGGCAGAGCCTGGCAAGCTCCCCATGACATATTCGATATACCAAATGCAGTAACAACAAGTCTCATGATGGAGACGTTACTGGGCCTGCTTGAGCAAATCGATGAACAACGGGAGGACCGTGACCGTGATATACACACATATGTGCATGAAAACCATACATGTATTTAAACATATACATGCATGTGTATATATGAAAGTGTACACATATGCACATGTATGTGTGTATATACAGATATATGTGCATATATTCGTGTATATACAGATATACACATATACTTAAAATTTTTTTTTGAATCACCATGAGATACACAGTTACAGAGCTGTTCTTGGCTGGGTGTCAGCCATACAGAGTTTCAACACCCATCCCTCCACAAGCACACATTTCCCACCATCAGAATCTCAGTTTCCCCCCCTGCCCTTTTCCCCCACACCTGCCTCTATGCAGGCACCTTTTTTTTTCTTATCTTTCTCTCCTTTTGGGGCATTATTTTGTAATCCAAGTACCGAGAAGTTATTATGTTTGTTCCTTTACAGCACACAGTTCTTATCCAGTGATCATCTCCAACTATCTTTGTCATACTGGTTCCTTCTCTATCCCCGCTGCCTTCTCCCCCAGTCGTTGAGGCAGGTTTCCAACCATGGACCAATCCTCCTGGCCCTTGTTTCTACTGTCCTTGGATATTAGTCTTCTAATGTTATTTTAATATCCCACAAGTGAGTGCAATAATTCTATATTTCCCCTCTCCTTGTGACTCATTTACTCATTTCACTCAGCATGATACTCTCCATGTTCATCCATCTATCACTGTCACTGTCCTCCCATTGTTCATCAATTTGCTCGAGCGGGCCCAGTAACGTCTTCATTGGAGACTTCGTTGTTACTGTGTCTGGCATATCGAATACGTCACGGGTAGCTTGCCAGGCTTTGCCGTGCGGGCGAGATACTCTCGGTAGCTTGCCTGGCTCTCCGAGAGGGGCGGAGGAATCGAACTCGGGTCAGTCATGTTGGCTGCGTGCAAGGCAGACACCCTAACGCTGTGCTATCGCTCCAGCCTCATCCATCTATATAAATTTAAAAAAACTATTCTTTGGAAAGGGTCTGGGGTTTGCTCCCCAGCAAACTTAGTGAGTGTAATCAGCTGGTTCACTGCTTGGCCCTGTAATGTAAGACTTTGTCTGGTGGTGCTTTGAGGGATTTCAAATTCTGGGATTGAACTTGGATCTATCCACTGGATAAACTCCAGCCTTTGGACAATTTTCCTGGCTTCAGATATTCTTATTTCAAGGATAATTTACTTTATGGCCTTTAAAAGAAATGTTTGCTAACCAAAAGTGATCAAGAGATTATCCTAGTGGCCAAGGAGACAGTATACTGGGTGAGGCTGTCAGATAAGGCCTTTCAGGTGATATATGACATATATGAACATCAAATATGTTCCCCTGAGCATTGTCAAGAATGATCCCTGAGCACAGAACCAGGAAGGAGTAAACCTTGAATATAGGCAGGTGTGGCTCAAAAAATTTAAATAAAATCCTATATGTTTAAATAAATTTTATAGTTTCAGTTTTTATTTTTAGGTCAGACTCATCTTAAATAAATGTGTATAAGATGTGAGGTAATGCTTAAAGTTTGTTTTTCCTCATAAACTTGTCCAGTTATTGTAATGCCATTTGTTAAAAGATGCTGTTGATAATTACTACTTACTGGCTAATCTTGCAAAGTTATTTTTAAAAAATATATGCCTTTTATCTTTTATTTATTTATAAAATAAGTATAACAACTTTAGTATTGTGCTGATTATTAAACTTAATGTACAAGCACTTAAATGGCATTTAGTACCATATTTTTTCTTGCTTTTTTATTCAAAATAATTAATACTACTTTAGCTTCTATAACAGTCTTTCCTATTGTTCTGAACTTACAAGTTCTGTTATTTTAAGAACTTCTCATTCTTATTTTTGTTATTCTAATATTGACTGTATATAATCTTATAATATACATTAAGTACTGCACCTACCATTGCAAACTCAAATTTTCTTGATCTTTTCCTCTCTACCTGATGTTGTGTTCTTCCCTGATTTTATGTTCCTACTTCATACCTTCATCTACACCGTGATATATACAGCAACTTATCTCTACAAAGTAAGAGAAATACTTTCCACATGAACTAAGTTATTCTCATATCTATTTGTTAGAGTCACGGTCACGGTCCTCCCGTTGTTCATCGTTTTGCTCGAGCGGGCCCAGTAACATCGTGAGACTTCTTACTGTGTCTGGCATATCGAATACATCACGGGTAGCTTGCCAGGCTTTGCTGTGTGGGCGAGATACTCTCGGTAGCTTGCCAGGCTCTCCAAGAGGGGCGGAGGAATCGAACTCAGGTCAGCCATGTTGGCTGCATGTAAGGCAAATGCCCTAACCGCTATGCTATCACTCCAGCCCATTTGCTATAGTATCAATGTCTAAATATATATCTGTGGCTATATTTGTTACCATATCCAGATCTATGTCTATCTATAGGCAAATCTCTACATGTATATCTATATTTATGTATGTACTTCTTCATGATATTTTTCTTTTTTGCTGGCATTCACTTCAATGCATTTAATATATATAAAAAAATAAAAAATAGAATTTTCATTTTTGGAAAACTAGGTTTTATTATAACAATAATTTATATAGAAGAAATCTGATTATAAAATGTCTTTGTACGCTAATTGCAACAGAAATTTTTTATAATCAAATGATCATTAATTGTGAACACAACATAGGTAAGGCACCAATAATCTACTAAAGTAATAGTAATGTAACTTCTAATAAGTGGCTTCTATACAGTGTAAGTTTCATCCACATGCTTTATTATTTATTCTTTAGATTATCCAACCTTAGATATTTGAGTATAACTAATAACAAGCTCATCAGAATTCCTGCAGAAATTTGTTTCCTTAAGAATCTTTCTGAACTTCATCTTAACTACAATCAGCTGAGTTACCTACCTGAAGAGATGAAATGCTTGAAGAAACTCCAGAAGCTTTTCGTGGTCAGGAACAAACTTGAAGCTTTGCCAGAGGTAAGAAAAACATGGATACCAATTTTCTTTGCTTGGAGAAGAGCTTTTTAAAAAAAAAACATCTTGGGAGTGGGAACAAAATAGTTGTGGCCATCCAAGTTCATTTTGGATTTGTTCACCCTCAGATTATATGTAATCAGTTCCCAAAGCCTCTATGACAAACAAAAATTATAGCTTGTACTATTGCACATAGGAAGGCTTGCCTTGCCTAGTAAATAAAATGCACTGGTTCACTTAAAATTTGAATTTCATTTCAGCAATGGAGAATTTTTGGTGTAAGCATATTTCAAATTTTACAGGGAATCACTGTATCACTGTCATCCCGTTGTTCATCGATTTACTCTACTGGGCACCAGTAACGTCTCCATTCATCCCAGCCTTGAGTTCGAGCAGCCTCTCCTTACTCGTTTTTCCCAACGCTGCTGTATTGGAGGCTCTTTCAGGGTCAGGGGAATGAGACCCGTTATTGTTACTGTTTTTGGCATATCAAATACACCATGGGTAGCTTGCCAGGCTCTGGAACTAAAAATATTGTCTGAATTTAAATGAGTTTTCTACATTTGATCTGGCAGCACTATATATGTATGTATACATACATATATCAAAATATAAGTTTATTTTGGCATTGGAACATGTGCTTGGTTTTTCTTCCCTGTCACTCTTGGGCTTTTGCAGCCTGCTCTGTGCCTAGAAGACTGACCTGAGCAAGCACGAATCAACACCTTTGTCCTTTGTTTTCCTCCTGGAGACCAAATGACCAATGAGAGGCACTTGCAGAAGAGAGCCCAGCCATGGTATCTCCCACGAAGATGCCATTCAAGCACTTCTTGAATTTGAATTCGAGCACTTCTCCGTCCTGCCTCAAGCTCTCTTCCTTCCACTTAAGGCTTCTAATGATTGCCTGTTTGAGGCAACTTTGTGAATTTTGGGAAGTAGTTTATTTCCTGTTTGAAAGAATCTTAATTGGTTTCCCATATCTAAATACATGATAGATTTATTAAACTCCTGAACTGTTTCCTGCTAGAAATGTGTCAATATTTATTTTTCTTCATGCAAATTAGGATTCACTTGTGCTTGTGTTGGTCGCAGCATATTATGATCACCGATGGCCTGACTCATTGAATCCATATAATTTGATGGCCTTCAACAATAATTATCAGAAAGCTTTGAGAAAATAAAGGTTTATTACTTATAAGACCTGGAAGTTACATGTTCACTTGTTGGAATAGTCAGGGGTAGGGGGACAGAAAGTTTAAGAATGAAACAGGTTCTGTGCTCCGTCAGGCTTAGATTTTAGGGTTCCTCTTCCTTTTTTTTTGTTTTGGAGTCGCACTTGGTGATGCTTAGGGTTTACCTGGCTCTGCAATCAGGAATCACTCCTGGTGGTGCTCAGGGCATGATATGGGATGCCGGGGATTGAATCCAGGTTGACTGCATATAAGACAAGTGCCCTACTACTGAGCTCTTTCCAGCCCTAAGTCTTTTGGGTGTGTGTGTGTGGTCCTTTTACTTTTTATTGGTGCTTTCAAATCATGAGTGGCCATCTTAAGCACACAGAAGAAAGTTAAAAGAAGAAAAACATAGAAAGTTCCAATTGGCCAGTTATCTAGGTCTGCATTTCTCTGTGGGGTAAGACCCCAGGATATCCTCAAGGACACAGGCGAAAATCCTGTGAGTCATCAATCTAGGACAGGTGTTGGGTGGGCGCTCATAGGAGGGAGACAAGGTTAAAAGCAGCTATGATCAGAACAAAGGTTGGAAAGTATTCACTGAGAAGAAACGGGAATATGTAATCATGTGATTGGCTGTATGTTGGTGTTATGTCTTACTGCAGTACATATCTCATGTATGCAGACACTCACCATTGAGCTTAGTTCAAGCACTTGAATTATGAAAAGGAAATGTCAGTTCTGCGAGTGTACAGTACAATTTGATAGTACGGAGTGTGTGTGCTCTAGTAAATGGAAGAAGAGAAAAGGAGTGTTTAATATGCAGCCCCACGAAGTGAAAGTTCTCAAGGAGGCCAGTCAGTTGGAAGAAAAGAAAAAGAAATGAAAGTACGTTTTTCAGAAGGCTGGCTTGCAGATTGGCCTTTGGGTAGTTAGTAAATTGCCATGTGGGCTGGTCCTCTGAGCCATAGGGGTCCAACCTGCATGCTATCTCCATTGTAGAGATCTTTGGGGAAGAGGAGAGAAACATTATTTGAGTTCTCAACAACCCAAACTCAGAGGTAGTGGCCAGTTTTAATTTTCTAACTCTTAATTCCTTTTGGATAGACTGGTTTCAATTAGAGTTGACATATAAATGATCAATTACTACTGTTTTTCTCTTAAAATAGTCCATAAAATTCCATATACAGGCCAGAGAGATAGTACAGCGGGTAAGACACTTACTTGCCTTGCATGCTGCTGATTGGATTTTATCCCTGGCATCTCATTATAAACCCCAGAGCCCTGCCAGAAGTTATCCCTGAGCACAGAAACAGGAGTCATACCTGAGCACTGCCAGGTGTGACCAAAAGCAAAAAAATTGCACACACACTGACATTTTATTTGTAACTTGTATATATATGTATATATGCATTATATAACTTGTGAAAGATACAGACTGTAAATAAGTATGCTTAAACTTATTAATAACTTTAAGATCTCAATTTCAATGAAAAGGAAAATATCTTGAAATTACAGAATGAATCAGTTCAATTCATTTGTTGGAGGAATAAGCAAATATAACAGCAAAATGATTGCTGTGAAGCAATACATTTTTTAGGACTCAATAACCACTCTATGAGATAAATCTTATTTCTTTATTAGAATAAGGGCTGGAGCGATAGCACAGCGGTAGGGTGTTTGCCTTGCATGCAGCCAACATGGCCGACCCGAGTTTGATTCCTCCGCCCCTCTCGGAGAGCCCGGCAAGCTTCCGAGAGTATCTTGCCTGCACGGCAGAGCCTGGCAAGCTCCCCGTGACGTATTCGATATGCCAGAACAGTAACAACAAAGTCTCCAATGGAGACGTTACTGGGCCTGCTCGAGCAAATCGATGATCAACGGGAGGGCCTTTACGTTTACTTTATTAGAATAGAGAAAGAAGTATGGAACTTAACACACTGTGCAAAAGTCTGAAAAGGCTCAAAGCTTTATCTGATTTTAAAGATTACTTCAAACCAGTGCACTTTTATACATTCCAATAACTTTTTATTTTTAAAATGAAAGGTGCGAGTTTTAAAGGCGTTGGTTTTAGTTTCACTTGTCTATTTTTGCTTTTGTTACCCTTGTTTTCATGTCATATCCAAAAAGGATATATCCTCAAGCAGGCCCCAGTAACATCTCCTTCGTCCTAGCCTAGCCCTGAGATTTTATAAAGTGCCACATTCGAGGCTCTTTCAGGGTCAGGAGAATGAGACCCACAATTGTTACTGGTTTTCGGCATATTGAATATGCCATGGGGAGTTTGCCAGATTCTGCCATGTGGGCAGGATACTTTTGGTAGCCTGCCAGGTTCTCCAGAGTAAGAACTAGATAAGATTTCGGGAGCAGAGTTATAGCCTCTGGGTCTTGGCCGTTGATGGGATTACATGGCGCGGGGCGGGGGGGCAGTTGGTGGGTGTAACACCTACATACTGGAAGATGGGGGATCTTGGTGGAGGAGGCTCCAGTCCCAATCCAAGCAGGTTTGGAGATCTACACCCCGGGTCCTGCACACCTGGGTTCCTCTGCCAGTTCCTTCATGTGTGAGGCTGGCAAAGACCGGAGGTCTTCAGCTGCCAGGGCTCTGCTCGAGGTGGGGAGGGAAACTCAACCCACCCTCCCCCAAGGGGCCCCAGTGAGGACAGCCACGAGCCACCAGCCAAGGGGCCCCTTGGGGGAATGTGGGTTGAGTTTCCCTCCCCACCTCGAGCAGAGCCCTGGCAACTGAAGACGTCCGGTTCCAGCCACAGCCATGCTTAAGATCACTCTCCACACTTTTGGATGAGCCTCACGCATAAAGGAACCGGCAGAGGAACCCAGGTGTGCGGGACCCGGGGCGTAGATCTCCAAGCCTACTCAGATAGGGACTGGGGCCTCCTCCACCCAGATCCCCCATCTTCCACTATGTAGGCATTACACCCACCAACTGCCCCGGTGCCGTGTAATCCCATCAACAGCCAAGACCCAGAGACTATAAAACCCTGCTCCCGGAAGAGAACAACTAATTCAACAAACAAATTAAATTATAACTTCTATTAGAATATCAATTTTATTGAGGAGGACATTGAAGTACAATGAGATTAAGAAATCTGTGCCTAGTTACAAAGTGCAGAAGTTTAGATTTTATCCTAGAAGTGGACTTATTCTTGAGCACCAGGTTATATCATCCCTGAGTGATTGGCGGAAGCAGAGAAGTGAGAAAACCTGAGAATCCAAGGCTTTGGATGTGCCTTGCGAGGAGAGATTGGAGCTCAACTGGTAAAGAGGAAAAATGATCAATAGATAGGGTGTGCATTTAAAATAAATACACATATTGGATTATAAAAAGCTTCCCTCTCCTTTTTGTTTCTGATACAGGGACTTTGTGTTCTCAGAAACTTAAGAGTTCTAGACATAGCTGGAAATCTTATCCAGGCATTTCCACAAGGAGTAAGTAGAATCCAATTCCTTTATTATTGAAAATAATTCTGTTTAGGCTTAGGGAAAAAATAGGAGCAGCCAGCAATACCTGTGGTAATTGGAAACTTGAATTATACAGATGACTAAAAGATTTGCTTTGTTCTAGTATTGCAAAACCTATTCTCTTTTCTTTTTGTAAAATATAAAACGCTTCATGAATTTGCATTTCATCCTTGTTCATGGGACCGTGTTAATCTTCTCTGTATTGCTCCAGTTTTAGTATGTGTCTTGTCAAAGCACATGTTCCATTTTCGTTGTATTCTGTGCCTGTTGAACTTACTTGAATTGAAAGAACTCTAATTGCTACCATAAATATTTGAATATATTAGTTATGGTTAAATGTACTTTGTCAATTTTTTGTCACCTTAGTCTGGAGTGATAGCACAGCGGGTAGGGCATCTGCCTTGCACGCAGCCAACATGCCGACCCGAGTTCGGTTCCTCCGCCCCTCTCAGAGAGCCCGGCAAGCTACCGAGAGTATTCGATATGCCAGACACAGTAACAACGAAGTCTCCAATGGAGACTTTACTGGGCCCGCTCGAGCAAATCCATGATCAACGGGAGGGCCTTTACTTTACTAGTCTTTGTGAATATATTACTTTCATGAACACGAACTTTTATCTCTTGTAATTCAATGTGGCAGTTTGTTGTTTTTAAGACATAAATAAATATTTTCCCATTTGCAAGTGAATTATTTTTTTGTTTAAGTGAAAAAACATGATTTATAAAGTTATTGGTGGTTGGATTTTGGCATATTTCAATACCAATCCCATCATCAATGTCTGTATTTTGATCTTGCTTTATTTCAGGTATTTGAAAAATCTTTGGTCTTGGCAATTTCTAACTTATGTTAGGTGTTTTATATTGCTCTTTTATCCCTTTATCACTTGATCACTTGACATCCCTTTAATCATCAATTTGCTCGAGTGGCTGCCAATAACGTCTTCATTCGTCCCTGTCATGTGCTAGTGTAGCCCAATGGCGTGTGCTCATTCTAGGAACATGAAGAGTGAAGCATGATACTCCAAGCATAGCTCTTTTGATTCCTCTTTGGGAGACCCGAATCGTGTTCTCATCCTGTTTTCATAGGGCCCAGGTCTCTGAGGCATATGTTAATGCAGGAAGGACAGTGGAATTGAAGAGATGTGCCTGGAGCCGGAGGTTCTTCGTCCTCTTAGCTATTTCTTTGATGCTCTTGAAGGCGTCCCAAGACACTCTTGTACTCTTGCGCAACTCAGTTGCCAGGTCATTCGTGATGTTGACTTCTCAACCTAGATACACATAACTGTTGCATTCGGAGATGGTCATTCCTTTGAGAGTGAATGGAATGTCAGGAACCAGACTGTTTCTCATAAACATTGTCTTAGTGAGATTCAGCTGTAGTCTGACCTTTCCATACTTACAGTCGAAGTCGGCCAGCATTTGTGCTGCTTGGCTGATGTTTGGTGCTATTAGAACGATGTCATCAGCGAAGTGGAGGTGGTGTACTTGCTGACCATCTATCTTCACTCCCATTCCTCCCCATTCCGGTCGTTGTATGACGTTCTCAAGGGTGGCACTGAAGAGTTTCGGTGAAATGCTATTGCCCTGCTGAACACCTCTTTTCACATCGATGATCACTTCTTTATGGAATGGTGAGATCCCGGTAGTGAATCCATAATACAGCTCACGGAGGATCCTGATGTCTTGAGTTGGAATGCCCTGTTTGGCTAGGGTCTCAATGACCGCTTCCGTCTCAACAGAATCAAAGGCCTTCTTTAAATCAATGAACATTAGACAGAGTAGCATCTTGAACTCCGAGGAAACCTCAGTGAGCTTGGTTATCATGTGGATATGGTTGATTGTGCTGAATCCTTTTAGGAACCTGGCTTGCTCGCATGGTTGTCCTTCATCTAGTGTTCTGCCAATCCTATTCAGGTTGACTCAAGTGAACAGCTTGCAGATGACAGAAAATAGGCAGATAGGGCGATAGTTGCCAATGTCATGAATGTCATGAATGTCTCCCTTCTTGTTCAGTAGTACAGTCCTGCTGGTTTTCCAGTGGGACGGGACCTTGCATTCAGACAGGTAGCGTGTGAAGAGCTGAGCCAGTGTATTGATGAGTACCGACGGCAGATTTTTCAGGTGTTCAGGTCTTACCTTGTCTGGGCTGGGTGCTGTTCACCAACGAGATGGCATGTCGGATTTTGGAAGGGAACACTTTGGGAACGACATATCCATCCTGTGGAATTTGGTATGTGTGCAGGTGGATGTGGTTATTGAAGAGATCTGAGTAGAAGTCATGGATAATCTTCTTCGCTGCCCTTCTGAAAGATGTGATAGATCCATCAGGATGTCGGAGGACAGTCATCTTGGTCTTGTAGTTGGCGGGTGTTGCGAATGCTTTTCCCGGTTTCTGCCACATCTGCCAACACTGCTGCTCTTCTCTCTTTTATATTTGAGGAAACATGTGTCCACATATAAGATACTAATCAGAAGCCCATAAAGCAGGAGGTGCTCAGGAAAGTTTTATTTTTTGTTTTTTTTAGAGCAATACCTGCTCAGGTCTTATTCCTGGCTCTGTGCTCAGGGCTCATCCCCGACATTGCCGAGGTCATTCCATTAATATCAGATGAGCTGTGCATCTCTTAGACCCTAGTGAAGAATTTTTGATACATTAACCTTGGTGCGTGGCCTCCCAAGCACTGTTCATGGGCCCCTGGTGCCACTTCAGATATACTTGATACAGTGGCCAGTAAGGTTATTATAAGTAAATATGATTGCAGTTACAGTGGTGTTTAGTTGCTTGGACCAGGCGGTATTGAGGGCTGGCTTGTAAGAGCCATCTTGAAGGTCCCCCAGGGTCACACCCAGCGGTGCTTTACGTACGTGTGGTACAGGGCAGCAAAGCTGGATTTAGTACAGGTTGAAAAACAGACTGGAGAAATAGCATAGTGGGTAGGGCATTTGCCTTGCATTCAGCCAACCTGGGTTCGATTCCTCCACCCCTCTCAGAGAGCCCGGCAAACTACCTAGAGTTTCCCACCCACACGCATAGACTGGCAAGCTACCCGTGACATAATCAATATGCCAAACACAGTAACAGTAAATCTCACAATGTTACTGGGCCTGCTCAAGCAAATCGATGAATAACGGGAGGACAGTGCTACAGTGAAAAATGGTGGATTCACCCCAGAAAATCATCTTATCTGAATGCTGACCAGAAGCATCTTATGGAGGAAAATCACTGAGGACTCTAGTTTCAGAAAAGCAGCCTGCAGAATTTCAGAGCGCTGGTCCCTGAAATATCTTCCCTAGCAGCCTATGTTATCTGTCTTTTCTAAAGTTTTGGCGAGGGATATTACGTTTATTACTGGATATAAAAATGTAAGGAAAACATTCTTTAGATTTTCCCAAGTTGAAGCCATGAGTAAATATTTGGTTTTAATTTTGATTCTGCTCTTCATTCCTTTTGTATCTGTTTCAAAGCCCACTCCCCCACCCCCTCCCCACATTTCAGCTGCTCATTTCCTCAAGTCTGTGAACAACGAGATGTTTTCTCAGATCTTGCTACTTCTCATGGACTGGGGTTGTCATTGGGAGGGAGTGCTTTGGAAATATCTCTTCAGAGGTAGTCTCGGTTGTGCCTTCTGCATCATACTCATGAAGCTACCTCAGATATGTTTTGGAAAATGACAACGTTTTGTCATTCAATAGCCTCACTTTGCAACTTCTGAAGAAGGCCCATAGCTCAGAACTTGACTTGTTTAATTATTTAACAAAACCAGTATCTCAGTTCTGAAAAATACAGCCGTCTAATTTAAAATGTATTTATGGAAAAGAAAAGAGAGTAAAAATGGTTAAGGGGACCCAAATTCAGACTGAGAGCTTAAGGACCGAATGTGAGGAATTAAAAAATCCTGGAGATTGATCAAAACAACTCCTGATGACAGTGCCTCACGCTGCCACTGATATTTCAACATATTTAGAAAACTCATACCTGGTTTCTCTTTTTTGTTTGTTTGTTTTATTAGTGAAACACCATGAGGTACAGTTGTAGACTTACAAGTTGTTGTGCTTGTGTTTCAGTTATACAATGATTGAGTACCCATCCCACCACCAGTGCCCATTCTCCACCCCCACCAATCCCTGTATCCCTCCCATCCCCCATCCCCCATCCCACCCTGCCTCTGTGGCAGGGCACTCCCTTTTGTTCTGTCTCTCCTTTTGGGTGCTGTGGTCTGCAGAATAGACATTGGGTGGCAGTCATATTCGGTCCATAGACTACTTTCAGCAGGCATCTCCCATCCTGGGCAGATCTTCCCAGTACCCTTTATTTGGTGCTCCCTTCTCTATCTGAGCTGCCTTTACCCCTAGAGTGTGCGGCTGGCCTCTAAGCCATGGAGTGAACAACCTGGTATTTATCACAGCTGTTCTTGGGTGTTAGTCTCTTATTTTGTTACTTTATGTTCCCCAGATGAATGCAATCTTTCTATGTCTGTCCCCTCTCTTTATGACTCAATTCGCTTAGCATTGTATTTTCCATGTAGTACCACTTGTATGTAAATTTCATGACTTCATTTTTTCTAACTTCATGCCTGGTTTCTTCAGGTACAATAATGGTGGTGATTTTTCTCCGCTGTCACGTAAGCTCTTCATGTCAGGTTTGCACGGTCTTTTAGAAATAGAACTGGTCCCCAGGTTCCCCTGGAGCTCAGAGTCAGGAGTCACCCATGAGCACTGTTAGGGATGGTCCCCAAACCATAAAAACAACAAAAATATGATCTTCAGTTACTGCAGGTCACAACTCAAGATGATAAAACTATTAAATCTAGAGAAAGTAAAACCTGCTCTTTCATATAAAATTATTTGAAATGGTAATTATGGTCTTCAGTAGGAGACATACCACTAGAGGGCACTGGGGGAGAGAACAGGGAGGGTGAAATATTATATGCCTAAAACTCATCAATCAATAACTTTGTAAATCATAATTCTTGAATATATTTTTAAAGAATACCACCCCCTGTCCCTCAAATTCAGCCCTTTCAACAGGGAGAAAAGTAAATTACTTGCCATTAAGATTTTTTAACATTCCCTTGAAGCAATTTAAATAATTTCAAAAGACTTTTAAGACCTTTCTCTGACTCTTCTTTGCCTCAGGAGAACATTTGTTTTTCAAATTTCCATCATTTGAAGAAAAAGCTGGCCTTCAAAAGTGAGAAAAATTTTAATGATCATCACTAGGGACATTGTGACATTCATTTTTGATGTGAAATTTATAGCAAAAAATAAATCCCCAAAAAGCTTTTTTCAAATTAACAGAAAACTTTATGTTTATGTAATATGTTTGACCTAAATTCTCCATTAGCAATCTATCTAAACTACCTAAATGATTTTTATTATTTTTTTTTAACATTAAGGAAAGACATTAAAAGTTATCTCTCTGTGGGGCTATCGTGACAGTATAATGGGTAGGACATTTGCCTTGAATGTGGGCCTAGGTTAAGAACCTGGCATCCCATATGGTCTCCTGAGCACTTCCAGGAGTAATTCCTGAGTGCAGAGTCAGGAGCAACCTTTGAATATCTTAGATGTGGACCAAAAGCAAACATACAAAGAAAAATTAGTTCACTGAAATAATGCTTTGCTTATCTGGCAATTTGCAAATTTTCCAAGATATATCTTATATTAAAACATGATTTGGAAAAAGACAAGTTTGGTATAAAACATTCTTCAATACCGAGTATACTGACTATCCCAGAGAAACAATTTTCTAATAGCAGAAATCTCAAAGTTGAGGGTGGAGCAGAATGCCCGGTGTAGGCTCTCTAATGTAGATGGCTGAGTTTCTGGCTCAGTAGATTGGGGAGCCCATAAAGTTGCACTTTCCTTAAGTTCTCTGGTGTTATTGATGCAGCATGTCCAAAGGGCACATTTGGAAAACCAGAAAGCAGAGAATAGAGCAGTGGTAGAGCTTGGATCTGTATTCAGGATTACTGTGTGCAAGCCCAAGGGTCCATCCATCTGAGTATTCTAAGTGAAAAAAAAATGTATACTGAAGGAAAAGTATTTGGTCTCAGGAGTTACAGGCAGGGGAAGTTCCTCTATGAGACGCAGATAAACAATAGTTCCCTTTGTCTCACTGGGAGTTTGGGTTCTGAGAACTTTGCAGTGCCCTTGACTTAAAATGATACCCGAGGAAAGTTCCTTGTACAATAGAGTTCTTGTGTGCTCTTAAAAAATTCTTCACACAGGAACTCTGACTTTGGTTTGTAAACACCAGGAATGCCTCTAAAGTTGGAGGCGTGGTTTTGTACGTTACTTAGTCCTCTTTACCTGGTTGGTGGATATAGTTGGAGCCTATTTACCATTGGCATAAGGATTTATTTTATTTGGGGGGGCTGTGAAGGGTCACACCCAGTGATACTCAGGGTTTACTTCTGGCTCTGCACTCAGGAATCAATCCTGGGGTTCTCAGGGGACCATATGGGATGCTGAGGATTGAACCTGGGTCGAATGCATGCCCTACCTGCTGTACTAATGTTCTGATCCCTGCATAACGTTCCAAACCTTTCTTCATCACTAAGGCTAAACATCGGAGAAAGGTTTTTGCATATAACTTGTTGTACTTATGTACTTCTTTTTTAAAAAAATTGTTATTGCTGCTGTGGTCCAGGGATCACACTGAGGCCTCACAGATGTAAGGCATGTCCTTTACCTCAGATTCATATACCCCCACCCTGTATGTGATTCCAAACCCTACAACTTATTTGGGAGAAATCTGGGTAAGGTCAAATCTTCATCTTGCAATTTTCAATTGTTTTTGAGTTCTGTATTCCTAAAGCTCCCCAAGATTGCACTCACGTGGAATATAAAGTAACAGAATGGGAGACTAACACCCAAGGATAATAGAAACAAGTACCAGGAGGTTTGCTCCATGGCTTGGAATCCGGCCTCACATGCTGGGGAAAAAGGCGGCTCAGACAGAGAAGGGACCGCCAAGTAAAGGGAGTTAACAGGGCCTGCTTGGGATGGAAGATGCGTGCTGAAAGTAGACTACAGATCGAACATGAAGGCCATTCAATACTTGCATTGCAGACCACAACACCCTAAAGGAGAGAGAGAGAGAGTAAAAGAGGCAGAGTGGGGGAGGGTGCAGGGAATGGGGGTTGGGAGGGATACTGGGATCATTGGTGGTAGAGAATGGGCACTGGTGGAGGAATGGGCACTCGATCATTGTATGACTGAAACGTAAGCATGAAAGCTTGTAAATCTGTAACTGTACCTCACCATGATGCATTAAAATTTTTTTAAAAATTAAAAAAAAATGTTCTTCATTTAGCCCACTAGCTGTAACTCCTAACAGAAATTTAGATCTAGCTAAAACATTTTCAAGGACATATAGAAATTTAGATCTAGCTAAAACATTTTCAAGGACATATAGAAATGTACCAATGTCTCAGAATATCCTTTGTTCAGTGAAGACCTTGAAGAAATGCTTTAAATTGAGGTCAAAGAGTTGACTGAAGCACATGGTACTCGGGGTCCTGTTTTCAGTTCTGGCAGCATATGGACCTCCTAAACACAGTCAGTCCACATCCCGGGGGACCCAGGCCCCCGAGCACTGCTGGGGGAGGTCTCTTGTACAAAAGATGTAAATCATAGCTATTGCTACATTTTTTCATAGTGATTTCTTTCAGTTTCAGACTAATTATATTAACATTCCTTTGAATCTGTACTCTCCACAGATTCTATGTGGGAGTTAAGACTCCTAAGTATTTGTTTATCCCTCGGGTTTGTATGTATAAAGTTTTTCATATAAGAAAAAAATGAAATAGAGCCTCATGCAATGGTAGTGTTAAGAGAAAACCTATGTGTGGACTATTTATAGTAGATGATAGCTAAAGCACCTATTTTATATAGGTCCCCCTTGTTTTCCTTCAGGAATTCTTCAAGCTTTTCATAAATTAAATTTTGAGGGTAGTATAAGCATTTTCTCCTTTTACAGAAACACAGAGGGAAAAAAATGAACAGCTTTTCCAGTCACACAAATCATTCGAATGGCGAAGAAATGATCTGAGCCCACTGTTCCCAAACAAAAATGAAATATGCCTGGCTTAGCAACTTACCAGTTGTATGACCTTAAGCACATAATTCAATTACTCTCTGCGTTATTCTTTTTTCTCATCAAATTGGAAATATTAATGATATTTTTACCATAACATTGTTGGGGAAGTGTCTGACGTGGTGCTTAGCAAATATAGAATGAATGAAAGATTAAATGAGAAAATACTTGCTAATAAAATCTTTATTAGTGCTTGGCACATTATAAATATTAAACATTTTCTTTTCATCTGAAAAACTGCTCTAGGTTATTTTCTACCAAAGACCCATTTTTTTCCCCTTAGGCCTATCTTGATTCAGAGAACAGAACTAAAATACTAACATACTATTTTCCTCAATAGTTCCTCTTTCTTTTTATTTTGTTTTTGGGCCACACCCATTGGCTCTCAGTCCTACTCCTGGCTCTGTGCTCAGAGACTATACCTGGTAAAGTTTAAGGGACCGTATGTTAACAGGGAACTAACGTGGGTTGACTGTGTGCAAAGTAAATGCCTTAATCTCATGTTCCCTCCTTCTTTAGATTTTTGTTTTGCATTCACCTGCTGATTTGATTCTCATCATATCTTTTTCCTCTTTCCTTGCTTGGTTTCTGAGTGGCATATCTGCACTGTAGCACTGTACTGTACTACTCCTGTTGTTCTTCGATTCACTCGAGCGGGCACCAGTAATGCCTCACAACAAATTGTGAGACTTGTTACTGTCAGTGTCCGCCCGTTGTTCATCAGTTTGCTTGAGCGGGCCCAGTAATGTCTCCATTGTGACAATTGTTACTGTGTTTGGCATATCGAATATGTCACGGGTAGTTTGCCAGGCTTTGCCATGCGGGCGAGATACTCTCAGTAGCTTGCCGGGTTCTTCAAGAGGGGTGGAGGAACTGAACCCAGGTTAGCTGCATGCAAAGCAAACGCCCTGCCGCTGTGCTATTGCTATAGCCCAGTGGCATATCTGTTTCTCTGAAATTAAGACCTTATTGTTACTGAACCACCTTTTTTAGATTCTACTAAATTTGTCAGGGCTGGAGCAATAAGCAATAGCACAGCAGTAGGGTGTTTACCTTGCACGTGGCTGGCCTGGCCTACCTGGGTTCAATTCCTCTGCCCCTCTCAGAGAGCCTGACAAGCTACCAAGAGTATCTCGCCCACACAGCAGAGCCTGGCAAGCTCCCCATGACATATTCGATATGCCAAACACAGTAACAGAAAGTCTCACAATGGAGACGTTACTGGGCCCGCTTGAGCCAATTGATGAGCAATGGGAGGACAGTACTACAGTGCTACTAAGTTTGTTGCCTGCTGCTAATTCTAATGTCTATTCTTCTTTTGAGTAGTTTTACTCTAAAATGACTTCTGTACTTTTAACCAATGCGAACTTCTCTTGACTCATACCAAGTTAAACTTGTCTTGCTCTAGTGTCCTTGCTTCAGACACCAGTTGGACATCTAGCACGGACAGATTCTGTTCTCTTGTTAGTCTTAGCCTTATATTTGTCTAATTCATAAAGCATAAACACTACCAAGTTTGTGTGTTTTAGTATTTTTTAAAAATCCAAACTTTGAATATTCCCCTAAGTAAGTAAAATAGCTTAGGACTTAGAATAAAAAGTTTGCAAATTTGCAACCAGAAAAGAATATAATAGATGACAGGAGAAACAGAAATGTGTTTGTGAAAGATCAGTAAAATCAATTTAAGGTATTTTAGATGACTCTTGATTATCTACATGAAGTATCGCAGGCTCTGTTCTTTATATATCTATGAAGGAGTAAGACTCAGTTTCCCTTTGCCAGCAAGAGAGACCCCAGTTTCCTCTCGCCAGCAGTTCTATTTCTCCCCATCGACCTAGCACACCTCATCTCCAAGGCCCTGTCTTTAACATTCCCGGAATTTCCCAGGACAATATTATTCTGCCCCAGAACTAGGAGTCACAAGACTAAGAGAAATACCAATACTCGAGGCAGATTTTATTCAGAATGACTCAAACCAGCCAGATGACTCTCTGCATTCTCTGTAATAATTGTTGATTGATAAGAAATGCAATGTGCTTCCACAAAACTCCCTTACTTTCAACTTAAAGTTCTTTTTCACACAGGGGTTCCTTTTTCTTTCTCTCTTACTTTCCAATAAACTTCTAAATGTTCCAGTAACGCTGAGTCTGAGCATCTGTATTACTCGTTATTCTTGAAAACACTGAAGAACCTGGGAATAACGAAGAACAGAGACCTGCTATCAATGCTCCAGCACCACCTACATCACGCATTGCATGTCGAAGTACTTATTAACTTCCTTAATAACTCTGTAAATCAAGCTGCCCCTTAAGTCCTCTTGTTCTGTGGGCAGCACATGTGCTCTAACAGCTCTTAGTCCATTGCTGTAACAGCTCTTAGTCCATTGCAAGGGTGGTGGTCAAGGGGGAGTTCTGAGGCAGTTGATGGTCTTCCTCTGACGTTCTCGACCTGGCTTTTGTTGCAGAGCTGACTCTTTTCCAGGAGTCTAGCCTCTTCCTCTCCCAGGAAGCCTCTAGCACTTGGCCTGGAATTCTGCATCACAGTGGTTTCCGGACTCCTGAGACAGGTGTCCATGTCTTTAGGCTGTGTCCAGATTTCAGGCTCCTGTTTTTTCCAAAACACATTTTATTAGAGCCCCCTGTCTCCATGCCTGCTACAAAATCTTGTTCTTCATTTATTCATCATGTTATATGGACCCACAAAGATTTGGATATGCAATATGGTGAGATAATGTGAAAGGGGGAATCACACGACAGTAAATGACAGTAAATAAATAGAAAAAGAATTGACTGAAGCATTTTACTAGTATGGCTTATTTAATTAAAAACATAAACCATCTTCAAACTTTGTAAGTTCCATATAAGTATGTCACATACGATGTAAGTCTTTGTAATGATAATATGTGGATTGGTATTGACTTACTGGACAAACTGCCAAGCTACCGAACGTAACCTGCCCACACGGCAGAGTCTGGCAAACTCCCCGTGGCGTACCCAATAAGCCAACTACCAGTAACAATGAAGGGTCTCATTCTCCTAACTCTGAAAGAGCCTTGAATATGGCACGTTTAAAAAAAATCTCAGGGCTAGGATGAAAGAGACATTACTGGGGCCTGCTCGAGGCAATCAACGAATAACAGGATGGTCGTGATCGTGATACTTTTGTGCTTAGTATGAAGTCAAGTGAAGAAAATGTCATATTTTTGAATGTCTCATAATCTCTAAGTGATTTTATCTGACTTCCACGGAGCTTTTATAGATGTAGTTATGCACAAATATACCAAACATGCACACACATATTCCTGTGGAGTTATTTAGTGTTGGGATAGGGGAAATATTTCTGTGAAACTGACTGAATACTTGAAGAATGGTTACTTCAAATGGTCAACACATCCATGATCATAAATGTCCTTAAGTGGTCAAAAATACTATAAGACTGTGGGAGAGGAACTTTTTGGGAAAATGAAATTGTGATGTTTGCCTTGTAGAAAAACTATTTAAACTTTCAAACCTTTTTTTTTTTTGCCAAGACAATTCGAAAACAGCATGAAAGGGTCAGAATGATTCACAACAAAATGTCCATAAAATTCTGGTCAGAGCCATCTCCGAAGATGTCCACAATCTGATGATTTCATTTAAGTATCTACTTTGCTAAAATAACTGTGAGAAATTTAGTTGACTTCACTCTCTTCTCTTTCCCCTTTTTTGAACTCAAAGAGCAAAATTAGAGAGCCACTTTGCTCTTGCTTTCATGGCGATGATTTCCTTTTTTGGTTTCTACTGAATATTAAGGAAAACTATCCCCCATCTTCAACAGTCATTACATGCCTCTCTAAAATTTGACCTTAATTTAAAAACTGTATATTTTTCCTTGGTTATCAGTACTGCCTTAAATGGTTCAGTTTATTAGGAACTATACATTTAAGTAATATGTAGTGGCCTTTAAGGAAAATGGACACAAGCCAATGCTTGCCTAATGAAAACCCCTTGTGGGCCCTGTGGTTTTTATGTAAGTGATGTAAGCTTAGCTAGTATAGAATTAGCGAGTTCCAAAACTTGACTTAATGCTTTGCCTGTCACTACTTTTATGAGAATGAGATCATGGATTTTGCTGTTTCTTACAGGGTCGGAGGAGGTGGCAGGGAGTGAGGAGAAGGGTGTTGAATTATACATCATTGCTTCTTTAACCGTTCTAATTTTTAAAAATCATGATATATATGCACATATTTAAATAAAAGGCATTGAGAAATTCATGAGATACCCTGAATCCAATGAGAATTTGAATAAAACTCTGATTCAAAAGTTGAAGACTCAAGTAAGAGAGGAGGTCCGGCTTCTTTTCCTGGTTCGGCTCAATTAAACAATCTCAGTTCTGCATTTCTCTTTCCTTATATGCTCTTAGGAGATTTAAAAGCAAGTTGGTTTTGGATTCTTATAATTACGTCCAAGGACCCTGTCCATATGGTATGGTGATGGACAAGAGTCTCTAGTGACCCTTGGAAATTTTATTCTTCTAGCTAAGTAGCTAAAAAAAAAAATTAATGTGTCAGGAGTGGGAAAGGATCGTGAGACACTGGTGGGTGTGGAGTTGGAACATCATCTGCCCAAACTCTATTATTAACAGTATTATAAATCATGGTGTCTAAATAAAAATTGGAAAAATGAGAAAGTGATTCAGAAGATGAAAGAAATGCCTATCTTTGAAACGGTGATTCCCAAAATTTAGAAAATGGTCACTTCACTTGTTGAAAGGGAAAATTAACTTGCTCTAAGTTAGAGAATTGAAGCAGTGGTTGGGACTGTGGTATAGCTGTAGTGTAAGTTATTTCAAAAGAAACATCAATGCTTTGGTTTTGTTTGGGGTGCACACACCCCATTGTGCTCAGGGCTTACTCCTGGCTCTGCAATCAGGGATCACTTTTGGCAGATCATATGTGGCACCAGGGATTGAACCTAGACTGGCTGTGTGCAAGGAAAGCGCCCTACCTGCTACTATTGCTCCCGCTCTCATGGGTCAATAATTTTGAAAGATTAAATTTAATACAGAATGGGGAGAGACATTGCAGTCCAGTGATGTACCTCCTATGAGATATTTTAGGCTTGATTTTCATTGAGAAAATGAACCTCCTGCCCACTGTCTTAGGTAAACTGTGTGTAAAGTTAGGTATTTTGCCTCTTTTCACTGATATACTAGAATGCTCCAGTGCCTGGCACAAAAGAGGTAGTGGATAGATATTTCTGGATAATGTATGCATGTATATGTGGGTGTATAGGTGGATGAATGGGTGCGTTGAATGACGGATGTTTTGGATCGGTATAAACTTTACATAACAAATGTATGCCATTCTCTAAGAAGTTGTAACTAATTTGTGAAATTTGAAATTCAAAAGTAAGTCTAAGATGATGGTTTTCAATCTGGGAAGGGTTTGCCTCCAAGGATTTTTGGCATTGTCAGGAGATATTTTGGGTGGTCATAACTGAGGCATCGGGGTGATGCTACTGGAATTGAGCGAGAGGTCTAGAGATTGTTCTAGAAGGTTTTAGTGCATGGACAGTCTTCCATAATGTACTATCTGTGCGAGTGTTAAAGATAAAAATAGCGTGGTTTATATATATATATATATAGGTCATGGTGGTCCTTCTGTTATTCATCGATTTGCTTGAGCTGGCCCAGTAACGTCTCTATCGTGAGACTTGTTGTTAGTGTGTTTGGCATATTGAATACGTCATGGGGAGCTTGCCAGGCTTTGCCGTGTGGGCGAGATACTCTCGGTAGCTTGCCAGGCGGAGGAATCGAACCTGGCTCAGTCGGGCTGACTCTGCACAAGGCAAACGCCCTACACTGTGTTATCGTTCCAGCCTATATGTCACTGTAGCACTGTTCTCTCGTTCATCGATTTACTCGAGTGGGCACCAGCAATGTCTCCATTGTGAGACTTGTTACTCATGGGCAGGATACTCTCAATAGTTTTCTGAGCTCTCTGAGAGGGATGGAGGAATCGAACCCAGGTCAGCTGTGTACAAGGCAAACGCCCTACCCATTGTGCTATCGCTCCAGCATATATATACATATATATACACACATATATACACACATATATACATAGATATGTATATATGTGTGTGTGTATATATATATATATATATATATATATATATATTACTTTAGGGCCACTCCATGTGTTGCTCATGGTTTACTCCTGTCTCTGCACTGAGGGTTAACTCTTGGCAGGGCCGAGGGAACATTTGGAATGCTGAGGATTAAACCTAGGTCAGCCATGTGCAAGGCAAGTGCCCCACCCTCTGTAATATACTCCAGCCCAGTTTTAATGCTTTAATTTTTATATATTTTACTCATTCCTCTATGTTTGCCAGACCATAGTTCCTAAAAAATATAGCCATATCAAATATATTTTAGAGTGTATAAGGATCAGCAATGGTGCTTGTTAAATTTTTATTTCATTATTTTTAAATTTGGGTACCGTGCCCAGTCATGCTCAGAGAACCATATAGTTTTGGAGGTCAAAACCAGGCTTACTTCATGCAAAACATGAGCTCCAACTGTTTAAACCATCTCCCTGCACCTTGTTAAAATTTTAATATCTTGCTCAAATATACCCATGTATTTTGAATTGTTATTCATATGTGTTTGCTTCAAGATTTGTTTTTTCTATATAACTCACCACATTGTGTAAGTCTTCTATTACATTGCCTAAAGTACTTGGGATATAAGAGCTCAGATATTAAAATACAAAACAAACAAAAATAAAAACCTGATTGCGATGCTATTCGATATGCCAGACACAGTAACAACAAAGTCTCCAATGGAGATGTTACTGGGCCCACTCGAGCAAATCGATGATCAACGGGAGGGCCTTTACCTTTACCTTTACCTTTACCTCCAAAATTTCTTATGTTACGTTGCAGGACACTCTGTTGCAAATCTGCAGTGAGAGTCGGTGCTGAGAGAATCAATTTTCTCATATTTGTAGGATTTTCATGAGGAGAGGGTTAAATAAGTTTATGGAAGACTTAAAGTGGCCCTATAAATGCTACCTTGCTCTACTTTTTGCTGTAGGTACCCACATGTCAACAAAATCCCACTGGAAGGTACAGAGATGGTGTAATGATGAGTTAGGTGTAGTGATTAGGGGCAGGAGGGATGAAAGATTCTAAAATATCACAAAATGGAAAATCACTTCTGTGTCAAGAAAATAACCACCCAGGCATGACAGGAAATTTGGCCAAGAAAGTAGTTGTTTATCTTGTTAGACTAAGGACCACCTCTCCTTAAGAAAGTCTGGCAAGAAAATTCCCTGGGCCGTGTACTGATGGCACAGAATCTTCACGGATGGGCAGAGGGAGGAGTGATGAGCTCTTCCGTCAGCTGCAGAAACGGTCCTGTGCCAAGGGCTTCCGTGACAGCTGCCCGACAAATGTAATGATAGCTCTGTTCTTTGAAAATCATACGTTTGGTTTTATGCAAAGTACATGAGCAGCATCATTATGTTTTATTTCGGATTTGGGGGCTACACCCTGCAGTGCTCAGGGGCTCTTCATGGCTCTGTGCTCCAGAGTGACTCCTGCTGGTGCTCAGGAGACCATGTGTGGTGCCAGGGAGCAAACTGGGATTATGTCCATTATAATCATATGCAAGGCAAGTAAGTTCCTTCCATCTTATACTTTTTTTTTTATGGGAACCTTTTTTCTTTTCTTTTTTTGGTTGGGGCAAGGGCATGCTTTGAGCCATGGTACACTTCCCCACTCCCCCCCCCCCCCCTTTTTTGGATAAAACACTAAATCCATATTTATGTACATGTAAAAAATAATCTTAGGCTGAAATATGTCAGAAATAAAACAAGTTATGCCTGCTGTTTAACAACTTAAGTATGGACAATTAAAACTGGAATGAAATAAGTAGACTAAAAAACCCCAAGGGATCGGACCTCTATTGTACTGTTGTCTCAGGAAAAAAAACATATAAAACCAGTAGTACCCCAATAATTAATACCATATGTCTATGGTAGTGCGTTTGCCTTTCATGTGGCCAACCAGGGTTCAGTCCCAGGCATCCCATATGGTTCCCTCGAGCACAACCAGGAGTAATTCCTGAGTGCAGAGCTAAGAGTAACCCCTGAGTGTCACTGGGTGTGATCCAGAAAGCAAAAAAGAAAGTAAAAAATAAAAGCAGCAGCAGACTCATGTGTATTGCGTAGCTGTAAACCCTGAATGAAAGCTCTGGCTAAACAGATTCTGTTGTGCCTGGTGGTTAGAAAGGGCATCTAGTGGCAGCGAAGTCTTTCTTGTGAAAGGAATGGCCCATTTAATTGTTGCAGCGAAGAAAGAATTTAGGGTGTGTCATATTTTTAGCGACCATGTTGCTGACAGACTTTTTGATTGGCAGGGCAGTGGGGTGTGTGTTTGTGTGTGTGGACGCACCCAGAAGTGTTCCGAGGCTATTTCTGACTCTTCTCAGGATTTACCTCTGGTGGTGCTCAGGGACCATATGTGGTACCAGGGATTCGAACTGGGGTCCGCTGCATGCAAAACAGACACCTTCACCTCTACACATTCTTTAGCCCCTGTTCTTGTACCTTCAAGGGGAACTTGAAAGAAATTATAAGTGTGGGTTTTTAAAAGGATGTACTTATAAGAAAAGTGAGCTATAAATAAAAAACATAATTTGAAACAGAAGACCACCCTGGGCACAGAAATTTTAGACCACTACATCATGTATGGGATTCTAAAAAACCGATACAGGGGGGTTAGTAGCTGGCACTGAGCAAGATATCACCATGCGTCACCATGGAGTGACTATGAGATTTTTGCTAGTGTAGCTCTTGGTTTCAGAATATAATTCTTTTGCTCACTTTCTCTTTGTTATGCTTATAAGTTGGGAGTTGGTGGCAATTTAGTATAATTATTTGGTGGATGGCTTTTCAAGATATTTGGATATTTCTCTGAAGCTAAGACTTTTCCTCCGTATATGTTGGCACTTGATCTTAGCCAAAAGGCCGAGAAGCGATCCTCCGTGTATGTTTGAAGACTCAGAGTCACAGCATCAAATAACAAGCATCAGGAAGTACAGATATTTGTTGGGTTTTCTTTTTCTACATAATATTGTACATACTTCGACCTTCCTTCTGTGTTAATGGAAGAAGGAAGATGAGTGAAATAAGAGATTTCAGTCTTTGAATGCTGGCATTGGGTTTGAACTCCAGCTCTGAAAGTTATGTTTGATTTCCTATAATTCCTGCAGATAACAGCATATTGAAAGAGATCTCTGAGTTGGCCATAAAAGAAAACAGGTTTTCTGAGGGTAGTTTTACAAATTAGCTTTCCAAGGGAAATGTGGTGAGTCAGGATTTTTGGCAGTGGCTTCTTTCTCAGCCATAACCCAGTAATGAGTAGCTAGTGTGCTATCTTTATATGAGGCAACATTGTGTTGTAGAAGACATGAAATTTTGTGGGCTGAATGTGAATTTTAGGTTTGTGGCTTCTAGCTTTGTGATTATCGCCAAGTTTTCAAAAAGTCCTTGAATTTGCATTCCATTACTTATTTTTTAAAAAGATGATAATGGAGTGATAATTCTGCTGTGAGAATTGACTGGGACAATAATGTAATTCATCAGAAGTACAGCAAATGTTTTGTGGATTGTGAATATATTTTATGCCCTGATTCCCATTTTCCCTATACTGTCAAAGCATGCTTCACCACCACAAACATACCAGTACAGTGGTGAAGGAGGAAGCCCTGGATGTCAAGTCTTACATAATTGTGCTAGAAGGTAGTTATCCCTTCCTCCCCGCACTGTTTTCCTTTAGACTATCTCCTACGTATCTATGGTACTCAGAGAACCATTTTTTAAAAAAGATTTTGGTGGGGGTTGTTCTCCCAAGTAATGCTTAGAGGGTGCAGGGCCTACAAACAAGTGACTTAGTCAACTGGATCAGCAGCTCAGTGTTAGGGAGAGAGTACGCAGTGTTCAGAGGTACTGGGCTCATCAGGGCCCTCTCGTGGTACCTGGTGGCCCTCCATGGCCATACCCTGTGGAGCTCGAGTGCCCCGGTGGTGCTGGAAATAGAAATTAAGTCATGAATCTACCTCTGTACTAATTCCTCGGACCCTCCCTTACATATCTCAAAGCCCTCTACAGCAATATGAGATTTTGAGAAAATGAATGTATTGGGCATTGAAAAAACAGTAAACTGAAAAAAGTTTATGTAATTATGAATTTCTGAGGAAGATTGTTGGAAATCCAATGGATGTTAGCATATTTTTACTTTATAGAAGGAAGAGGCCCTCCCGTTGATCGTCGATTTGCTCGAGCGGGCCCAGTAACGTCTCCATTGGAGACTTTGTTGTTACTGTGTCTGGCATATCGAATACATCACGGGGAGCTTTCCAGGCTCTGCCATGCGGGCGAGATACTCTTGGTAGCTTGCCGGGCTCTCTGAGAGGGGCGGAGGAATCAAACTCGGGTCGGCCATGTTGGCCGCTTGTAAGGCGAACACCCTACCGCTGTGCTATATGTTTTTTGTTTCTAGATCAAATCTGCAGTCTATAAAGCCAGGAAAAAATAGAAGACAGCCATTAAACATTAAACAGTTTTCATTTAATGCTAGAGTAGAAGAAGACATTTTATGAAATCATTTACTGAACAGCTTTGTAAGTGTATCTCACAGTGATCCAATTCAAATACATAAATAAATATTTAAAATAATTAAAAAAGAAAAAATATAGCACTTTATTAAAATACTATCTTTGAGATCTAGAAATTTTAGTCTAGAACTTATTGAAATCAGTTGTTAAATTTTCTAGCATAAAGAATCTATGTCCATTTATGTGTGTCCATGTGTAAAGTGAAAAGAAAATAAATTAATTGATGCTGAGGCCCTAAGCAACCTAACCATGACGGATAATATGTGAAAAAAAAAAAAGATTTTGTGTTTTATGTTTCTATAGCTCTATCGGTGTTTCTTAACTTTAAAAAATTTTTGTCCACCACCCCGAACATTTAATACATTTTCCTTCTAGCAATCACAGTACTATGACATTAAAATTTAATATTACAAATATACACTATATATAGTTATATTTTCAGGTAACATTGAGGTTTGAGGTCCAGAAGCTATTGATCATAATGTCTAAGATTGTTTCGCTCTCCCCATCAAGAAATTTTACCTTCTGTGTATTATGTCAGCTCTCACCTTTGATCTTGAAATGTACAGTCTTAATCAGATACAGCTTCAAAAATATATTTTGGACAGTCTTACTTTTATACTTCGTGGATCACATAGGTGGGAGAGAGTGTTCAATCCTCTGAGAAAAACTGAGTTAGGATCAGTTGGATTTCTTGAAATCCTATGGAGTATCAGCTGGGTTTCTTGAAATGCTTAAGGACAATGTTTTTAGACCTGAGAAAATGTTGTCTATCTTGAGAAGTTGATTCTGGCACTCAGTGATTATTGGATGCTTTTTAAAATTTCTATTTTTATTATAGTTTAATTAAAAGAAAATACCATTTAAGTTTTTTTTAAAAATGGAATCACAGTTAGATACACAGTTACAAAGCTGATTGTGATTGAGTTTTTTTTTCCCTTTATTTTATTTTATTTTTTTTTAAAGTTGTAGATTTACAATTTTTTGTGCTTTGGTTTCAATTATACAATGATCAGATACCCATCCCTTCACCAGTGCCCATTTTCCACCACCATGGATAATATCCCCCCCACCCCCATCCCCCTATCCCCCCTGTCTCTATGGCAGGGCAATCCCCTGTGTTCTCTCTCTCCTTTTGGGTGTTGTGGTCTGCAAAAGAGGCATTGAGTGGCAAACATGTTCAGTCCATAGTCTACTTTCGACATGCATCTCCCCTCCTGGGAGGATCCTCCAAACATCCTTTATTTGGTGCTCCCTTCTCTATCTGAACTGCCCTTTCCTCTAGGATACCCGGTTGGCCTCTAAGTTATGGAGTAATCCTCCTGGTGCTGATCTCAGCTATTCTTGGGTATTAATCTCATACTTTGTTACTTTATATCCCCCAGATGAATGCAATCTTTCTATGTCTATCCCTCTCTTTCTGACTCATTTCGCTTAGCATGATACTTTCCATATTGTACCACTTGTATGTAAATTTCATGACTTCATCTTTTCTAAGAGCTACATAGTACTCCATTGTGTAGATGTACCAAAGTTTCTTTAACCAGTCATCTGTTCTTGGGCATTCAGGTTTCTTCCAGTTTCTGGCTATTGTAAAGAGTGCTGCAATGAACAAACAAGTGCAGATGTCACTTCGACTATACATTTTTGCCTCTCTGGGATATATTCCCAGGAGTGGTATTGCTGGGTCAAATGGGAGCTCAATTTCTAATTTTTTGAGAATCGTCCATACTGTTTTCCAGAAGGGCTGAACCAGTGGACATTCCCACCAACAGTGAAGGAGTGTCCCTTTCTCGCCACATCCACGCCAGCATCGGTTGCTTTTGTTCTTTTGAATGTGGGCCAGTCTCTGAGGTGTGAGATGGTATCTCATTGTGGTTTTGATCTGCATCTCCCTGATGATTAATGATGTAGAGCATTTTCTCATGTGCTTTTTTGCCATTCGGATTTCTTCTTTGAGAAAGTTTCTGTTCATTTCATTGCCCCATTTTTGGATGGGGTTGGATGTTTTCTTCTTGTGGAGTTTAACCAGTATTTTGTATATCCTGGATATCAACCCCTTGTCAGATGTGTATTCGGTGAATATCCTTTCCCATTCTGTAGACTGTCTTTGTACTTTGGTCACTGTTTCTTTGGAGGTGCAGAAGCTTCTTAGTTTAAGATAGTCCCATTTATCTATCTCTGTTTTCACTTGCTCGGCCAGTGGCGTGGCATCTTTGAAGATACCATTAGCTTCAATGTCATGGAGGGTTTTGCCAACTTTATCTTCAATGTACCTAATGGTTTCTGGTCTGATGTTGAGGTCTTTAATCCATTTTGATCTTACTTTTGTACATGGTGTTAGGCAGAGTTCTGAGCCTATATTTTTGCATGTAGCCGTCCAGTGATGCCAACACAATTTATTAAAGAGGCTTTCCTTACTCCACTTCACATTACTTGCACCTTTATCAAAGATTAGATGAGCATATGATTGAGGGGAGATGTCAGTGTATTCAACCCTGTTCCATTGGTCTGCAGTTCTGCCTTTGTTCCAGTACCATGCTGTTTAAATTATTACTGCTTTGTAGTACAGTTTGAAGTTCGGGAGGTTGATTCCTCCCATTTTCTTTTTCCCAAGAATTGCATTAGCTATTCGTGGGGGCTTATTGTTCCATATATTGAGTTTTAGTCATCCAGGGTTCCAACATCCGTCCTTTCACCAGAGCACATTTCCCACCACCAGTGTCCCAGGATCCTTCCCACCCACCCCCAGCCCTATGCAGCCCGCCTCTTTCTATCGTACTTTTCCTCTCACCCCTCTCTCTTTCTCCACTTCCTCTCTTCTCCCTTTCTCCCTCCCTCCATCCCTCCCTCTCTGTCTCCCTCCTTTCCTCTCTCCCTCGCTGCCCCCCTCTCTCCCTCCCTCCCTCCCAATCTCTCTCTCTCTTTTTCTCCCTCTCTCTCTCTTTCATTTTCCTTTTAGACACTGCGGTTTCCAGTACTGTTACTGAAAGGGTCTCATGCACATCATTTTACCTCCTTTCAGCACTCAGTTCTTGTCCAGAATCATCATTTTCATCTCTCATTGTCATAGTGGTCCCTTCTCTGTCTTAATTGCACTTCCCTTCCCCTTTTAATTTTAATCTATTTTACAGCTTTTTAAAATTCAGGACACTGGCCATAGCCTGAAAATTTGGCAGCTGTCTTGATAGTTCACGTTGTGGGGGAGTAAAGGCTCTTTGAACTTTTTTTGATCTACCTTTGATCAATGAGACTGTGGAAATGGTTGAAGTAATTCAGAAGGAATAATGCATTCTCATAGCCCTTTGCTTCCTGCTTGGCCAGTTACTCAGGGCCTCCTTGTTCTTAAGCACTGCTCGTTCTAGGCCTGAGGTGTGTGGTATTCTGGGAAGAAGATCTGGGGATTGGGAAGTGGCATGCAGGGGGTAATGTGAGTGGGTGGGCCCATGATATCCGGCTCTTGGTTCTTTTTCTATCTGTTGTTCCTCCATCCCATTTTTCCCTGGAGGCCTCTATCTCACCATCCTTGAGTTTCTCCATCTCTTTGTAGCATTTTTTCTAGACTTTTATGTCTATTCTGGGTTACTGCTTCCTTCTCCATGTCTACATGTTATTTCTGTTTTGTAAGAATCGCTCATCTTGTATTTTAAATGGCGATTGGTTTATTATTTTGGAATGGTTTCTTGGTATTACTAAGGTTTCGTATGGGAAAGGCAGACTCTAATAGTGCTTAGTTTAACTCCTTGCAATCAGAGTACTTGTTTTGAATTGCAAGATTGCAGCCTAGAAAGTGCATTTACTCTTGGCTAGTAGAACTCAAATGAGCAAATAAATTAAAAAGAGGACCTAGTCATACTTTATCCCAACAAAATATTTTCTGTTGAAAGGATATTAATAAATATGGCTTTCCTACTTTTGATAATGATTGACTATTCGTGTAGTGCATTATTTTTTAAAAATGACTTAAAGATTACCAAACAGTTTAAACATCCATCCTTTGATCTTCATTGCAGTTAGGTTGATATTATTTCTATTTTTACGTGAAGAATAAACTATTACATGGCTTATGTGAGTAACAGAAGAAGGTTTGGAGGATTGTGATGAAGGCTCATTGAACCATTGGTAGGGAATGTTCTGGCATTATATGTTTAAAGAGGTGTGAACCTATATTCCTAAAACTTATACAGTGTTTAAGCCAGTGTTACTTCAATGAGAAAAAGAAAGATAAACAAGAAGAATCATGTGGAAAAAATAATTTCAACCCACCCCTCAGAATTTTCACTATTTCTTATTTTATTTGTTATTACATATACATTGGACTGAAGCGATAGCATAGCCAGTAGGATGTTTGCTTTGCACACAGCCAACCTGGGGTCGATTCCTCCACTCTCTTGGAGAGCCCGGCAAGCTACCGAGAATATCCCACCCACACAGCAGAGCCTGGCAAACTCCCCATGGCATATTTGATATGCCAAAAATAGTGACAACAAGTCTCACAATGGAGACATTACAGTGTTACATATACATTAAGCATGTTTTGATTAAAGTATCAGTGACTCAAGGAAAGAATTCAAGAAGTTTTTTAAACATTGATATGGAATTTAACTAAAAATGGACAAAGATACTTTGAGGGGGGAATCAAAGCTGTTTCGTTTTTGAGACGATATTCAAAGCCACAGTAGGCTTTGGGTGGTTCCCAAGGCAGAAGCTACCAAATGACTTTCTGCCGTTCTCATCCTGAATCTGGAAACTCTAATTTCCTGTCAAAACGGGGAAAACATGGAATATTGAAGATCTTACAATTTGTTTTCAAATCACAAACAGCTTTCACAGAAACTTTGAATGTCTTTTTTCTGTTGTACTGCTCTGCACTGATTTCTGTTCTGAATAAGTTATAATACATAGTTTCTCAGTTTAAACTGTAAACTATCCCAGACTAAAGATTGAAAACTCTCTTTCTTATTTCTTATGGGAAATGAAAAGTATCTTTTATACTTTAATCACTACTCTTTCCTGCTTTTCTTTGCAATTTGATTGTGAGATTTAGAGATACGGATCAGAGGACACCTCTAGGTTTATGGTACCTCCTTTCAGTAGAGAAATATTAATTATATAATTTTTTGAAACCCTAAAAAGAAGATTTTACAAAGAGTAAATAAGTTTTGCAAGTGTTAACTAGGTGGAGAGAAAGTAGATTGTTTTTCAAAGGAGGATTTAAGAAAAAAATACCCAAGTAACTTATCTGGATCAGTTCAGAGACTTTGGAAGAAATTGTCCATTTGCTCATGATGGCAGGAGACTTCTGTGGTCATTTTGAAATTCTAGTACAAGGTATATTTTGGTTCTTTAGATGGGACACATGTAAAGTTTAATTAAAGTTTCACAGGGAAGAGTAAGAGAATCTCTTGAGGAGATGATCTAGCTATTGTAGATAATTTAGATTTCCGGTCCCAGGAGATTCTGGGATTTTTAACTGAAAGAGCCATTGGTCTTAGAGCCAAGTGGTGTTTCCAAGTGTCGACTGTACGCATAGCCTGTTTCTGCATCATCATAAACTCAAATATATGTAGCGTTATGAACTTTTCAGCCCCTTGACATATAGCTGAACTTCTAGAAACAAATAACAAATTATTTCCATGTTTCTTGGTTCAGATTCCCAAGACCAGCCAGTTCCCGAATCCAGATTAGATAAGGCCTGTGATTAGCTCTCCTTGACTAAAGAGAGGCTTCCCTGATTGTTTCTCACTGTGCACTTAGTAAATTCGCACCATGTACAGGGTGTAGGTGGGAAGGTGCCTTGGTGAATGGCTTCCAGAGGATGGGGCATCGGTGGGGTAGTTTTAGTAATCCTGCTATATGCCTCATGGAGATAAATTAAAGCAAAGAAATCTGATCTACAAATCTATTTTTTAAAAACTCATACATGTATACATGTATGTATGGGCTGGAGCGATAGCAAAGCGGGTAGGGCGTTCGCCTTACAAGCGGCCAACATGGCCGACCCGAGTTCGATTCCTCCGCCCCTCTCGGAGAGCCCGGCAAGCTACTGAGAGTATTCGATATGCCAGACACAGTAACAACAAAGTCTCCAATGGAGACGTTACTGGGCCCGCTCGAGCAAATCGACGATCAACGGGAGGGCCTTTACCTTTTACCTTTACATGTATACATGTACTAATCCTTGTCTTAGGAACTATAATGGTGAAAAAAATTAGACCAGGTCTCTCTCTGTTAGAGCTGAGTATTATGAATGTGTAGAAAATTGAACCAAGCCCTCTAAAAGAGAAGACCCATTGACTGATGAGAGAGAACAGAAATCTGACTAAACAGTAGGTTGGGAAAGGCTTTTTTTTTTTTTTTGAAAATGGCATAAGTTAAGACCATAAGGATGAGAGGGAATCAGGCCAGAGAGATAGTCTAGGCGTTCAGGTGCTAGTCTTGCATATGGCTGAGCTCAGGTTCAATCCCCAGAACTGCACAATCTCCCAGCATCACCAAGAGTGATCCCTGAGCACAGAGCCAGAACTAAGCCTGGAGCACCATTAGGCATGGTCACAAAATAAAGCAAAACAAAACAAAATTAAAACAGAAAAAGTAGGTAGGAATCAATTAGGTAAAGGAAAGGACATATTTCAGAATGAGGTAACAGTATATGGAATTCTCTGAAGTGGGAAGGAGTATGGATATTCAGGAAACTGGACAGAATTCAGTGTGGTGGTTGAAGCTCAGAGATTGGGTGGGAGAAAGGGATTTTGATCAGGAATGCAGGGTCTGATTATATATACGAACATATGAAACTCATGATAACTGAAATAAGTTAAAAAAAATTAAACTGGGTAGTCTCACTCACTGGTGATATAGGAAGAGACAAAGCAAGAGAACAGTGGAAAACCCTGAGACTCTACCAACAGACTTGAGAGGAATCAAGGGGACTTGAGAGTGAGCTGACCAGGTCTAATGGATAGTAGTAGAGGAATATTGGCACTTAGATAGTGGGTGTGGTGTGGAATACTGTATCCTAAAACATATAAATATTTATAGTCTTGTAAACCACTTACCTCAACAAAGAGAAATTTTGAAAGGGGAGAAAAAGGACGATAAACTGGCATGAGATTCACCAGAGTAGAATTTCCAGCAACCCCTGAGGGCATATTGGAAGCTGATCATGAGAATTTTATTGTGATTTCTGTTTGGCTGCATCTGTGTCTCTGCAGTCAGTACTTGCTCATGGTGTTAGGGATGAACCAGGCTTTCCATGGTTAGGGTCTGCAAGATGTATGGATGACAGAGGGCCAGGGTGTGTAACAGAATTTGCCATTCTTTAAAATAATAACATAAGGGAACTTAAAAAATCGAAAGCCTATAAGAAACACATTTATACATAAACATTTGTTTATATTTAAATATATAGTTTGGATAAATTCCTGTAAGAGAATTATTCAGAGAATAAGGAAGGACCAGAGAGAAAGTATAAAAGGTCAAGTGCTTGCCTTATAAATGGCTGACTCGGGTTCGATTCCTGGTACACCATGTGGTGCCCTGAGCCTGCCAGGAGTGGTCTCTGGGCACAGAGCCAGGGGTGCCTCTGAGCATAGCCAGGCGTGGCCCAAGAACAAAAAAAATGAAATAAAACAAAGACCACTTTTAGGATTCTAAATGGCATTGTTAATATTTTTTTCCCTGCACAGATAGCTTTAATCTTGCTTGAAGTGGTACAGTGGACATTCTGATTTTGATAAGCTAAAATAATATAGTGCTCTGCACAACTCCCTGTTATTTATTACTACTCTTTTAGCTGCTGTGTGATGTGAATAATTTTCTTTGGTGAGATACATGACTCAATCTCATGAGCAGGTCTTCTTTTTGTTAAATATATATGAAAACTTACCTAGTTGAGAAATCCCTGATGAGCAATGCTTCTTCCTCTCCACCTGCTAATCATCTCTGGTATTCTATTCTGAATCTTAAAGTGGTGAACAAATCAGAGACCAAGGTGGTCCAATAAAAGGGAAGTGCAAATATCTAAAATGGTTAACTCTTGGAAAGGGTGTCTTAGGTATGATGCAGAGTGGAAAACGTGGGGAAAGTAGAACATGAGCTCTAAGAGACAGGATGGGGTGCAAATCAGGACAGAATCCCATAAACCAGTCTGAGGACTTGGTATTTGATTTTGAGTGACATGAAATCACTGGATAGTTTTGAGCTAGGGAGCGATGAGATTTCACTTGGGGTGTAAGGATGTCACACTTATTGGGAGTCTGCCCCGGGGAGAGTGGATAGAAACCCTTCAGCTTCTGGTTCTCAGCTAATTCAAGAACAGGCAGATAAGAGGTCAAGAAGGGTAAGGAATAAGGACTGTGAGGAGACACAGAGAGGTCTTCACAGATCTGGTGTTCTTTCTGTGGTGATATTTCAATGGAGTATCTTTATGAGTATCTTGATATCTTGATATCTTATTATCTTAGTTTTTCCTTTGGAGAACCTGGCAGGCTACCAAAAGTATTCTGCCCGCACGGCAGAGTCTGGCAAACTTCCCGTGTCGTACTCAATATGCCAAATACCAGTAACGATGATGGGTCTCATTCTCCTAATCCTGAAAGAGCATTGAAATGGCTCTTTTAAAATCTCAGGATTAGGAAGAAGGAGACGTTACTGGTGCCTGCTCGAGGAAATCAACGAACAACAGGATGATCGTGATTGTGATCTTTATGAGGAAGCGAACCATGATTTATGATCCCAGATACTGAAGACTACTAGGAGTTTGGCTTGGCGGCCTTTACCTGGCTCTCTTAGGTACAATCGGCAAGATTTTTTGAATCTGTTTATCTAAACATGTTTGGAGCCTAGAAACTCAGTCATTTTCTGTCTATGCACAGTTCTTTACTCTTTAATTCCCGGTTACTAAAGGATTCTAACCCATGCTCATTTTCTGCCTATTCCCCGCCCCGGCCCCCCAGACCTCCGTTAATACAGGGTATATGAGATGGGTTCCCAGAAAGTTTCAGTCTCTTTTTTATATTCAACAATTCCAATTAGATATGAAGTTTATTATATATTTTCTGGAATTTCCCATTGGTCACAAATATTATGTTCCTAAGAATTGTGAATCAAATGTGGGTTTTTTTGTTTGTTTTTGTTTTTGTTTTTTTGCTTTTTGGGTCCACCTGGTGATTCACAGGGGTTACTCCTGGCTCTGCACTCAGGAATTACCCCTGGTGGTGCTCAGGGGACCATTTGGGATGCTGGGAATCGAACCCGGGTCAGCCGCATACAAGGCAAACGCCCTACCTGCTGTGCTATTGCTCCAGCCCTGAATCAAACGTATTTTTAATGAAGTATTTTCTACTTAAAATTCTTGATTAACATTTTCATAAGTTGTCCTTTGCCTTATTTAGAAATGCCAGTTCCTATTAAAGGTACCCTTTGAGCTTTGAGAAGGTTTGAAGAGTAAGAGGTGATTTGCAATAGTCAATTTATCTGGTTTTGAACTACGTGAAATATTCACCTTACTTCTACCAATTTGTCTTGGTTATATAGTAGGGGCTGATCTCAGTGATTGTGGTGCACTGGGGTCACCCTAGTGCTTTTGAAATATGTCACATTTGTCAAAGAAGGCCAATACTGGAAATTGAACTCAGAGTCTCAACTATGCAGAGCAAGTGCCTTACTACTAAGTCACACTCAGGAACCCCAAGTCTAGGTAATTTAAAAAAAAATCTTATTTGAACCTTCATTTTGCTCCAGCTACTAATTCCCTCTTTACGTAATGTGAATGTCTATGATCTTATACTTCTCAATGTTTTTTTTTCATTTTTCTTAAAAAAAAGACTTGGAATTTGGAGCCTGAAAATTCTTTGTTAATGGGAACTGTTCTGTGCTTTGTAGGTTATTCATCAGCGTTATTAGTCATTGTTAATTTATTTTTAGAGTGGGGAGTGTGTTTGGGGTCAAAGTTGGTGATACTCAGGTTGGCTGCATGCAAGGCAAGTGCCTTACCTGCCGTACGATCCCTCCAGACCCTTAGCATACACATTTTAGCCCTGACTTTGGGCTATCACTGGATTCAGTGCTCTATCTGCCGCATGTACGTGGGTAACATAGGAAGCTGAATTAAGAATGTCAGAATGACTGCAGTGAAAGTATATGGCAATTTTCTTTAAGACCCAGAGCTCTGTATTTTATTTTAAAATCTTGTCTATGTTGTAGAAATTTCCTGTGTCCTATGAGACATAATGACATTATGCTCTGGAAAGATGTTTTAAATGAATTACTTTTTTAAAAAAATGAATTACTTTTTAATTTGTTGAATGTTTGTGTGCTTCAAACCCCAGGCTAAACTCAGAGAAAGAGATCTAATTGTCTCATTAATGTGGGATGTAGTGATGTAATAGTGTCAGCTTGCCCCAGCTCACAAGACCCAGTCTTCCCAAATCTCCTGCAACTCTTTGTTCAGTGACTGGAAATAACCATGGTAGGAGTATTTACATAATGGATTAGGAACACACTGCAAATCAGGGCTTTTCTTCCTTACCAAGAATTATTTTTAGGCACATCACTGAGGGTAGGTCTTATTTTCTCCATTTTGCAGCTTAAACTGAAGCTGAGAGAATTGCCGACCTCTATGAGTTTAACTTTGAAAGCCACATGAGTTCTTAGGTGGCAAGGGTACAATTAACATAAGAACATTCCTTACTGTTTTGCTCAAATTGTAGACACCTGTTGAACTTTTGTTTTCTATGTAGAAGTCACAATGTCCTCAGGAACTATGTTTTTCTTTTCACTGTGTACAATTGATTATAATGAGTATATTTTGATGTTCTTATTTCTCTTTCCTTCCTCAATGACCATAGATTATAAGATAGCTTTGAGACCTTAAACCTGTTGCATATTTGATACTAGCATGCACCCGTGCTTGCGCATGCGTGCGCGCACACACACACACACACACACACACACACACACACACACACACAGCCTTACTCCTGGATCTGCACTCAGGTATCACTCCCAGTGGGGCTAGGGGCACTGTATGTGGTGTGGAGATCAAACCCGGGCCGGCTGCATGTAGACAAGTACTCTGTCCACTCAATGATCACTCCAGCACTTGACTGATACTTTTTCACCATACTTAATTTTCTAACAAATACATTATTTTCAGAATGTTCTAAGCATTTGATCACTCTCTGTTCTGTTACTAACCAGCTACGTGTGATACTGAACAAGTTTACTCAATTGTCTATTATGGGGGATATCAGTGGCCTCTAAACTCATTGCCTGCATAAAAATTTGTATGCTTGCTACAACTAGCATATCTCCTGCTGTAGAAATATGGACATGAACTATGTGTCTTAGATCAAATAATTTTAGTTGAATTATTGAAAATATAGCTTCAGGAGTGAGGGTGGTTATTTTTCTGTGTAATAAAGTTTTTGTTTCATTTTGAAAGTTTCAGAAAATGAAGTTGAAAGAATTCTACTGTGAGGGGAACCCATTGTTCCTGCGGCAACCACATAAGGCTCTACAAGAGAATTATGTTTTTACTTTACAGGTAAAGACTTTTTATCATTTCCAGGTCTTCAAACTAAAGCATGATTTAGATTTTTAAAAAATTCCCTTTAAATTTCTTATCAAGCTAGCAAAATGATTAATGAATTTCTTGTTCTACTGGAAAAATAGATTATGAACATACTATCTTTGCCTTACTTATAGATTTAAATGTAATCATATTTGATTTGCTGTGTGAAATTAGTCTCTGCCTAACTTCAGAGACATAAAAAGTTTTGTTGGATTAAAAAAGATGAGTTTGTTTCCACTTTTGCATTTTGCATATTTTGCATTTTGCATATTTACTATGCAAGGATGGATTTGATATGCTTAATAAAATTAGTAAGGAAGTAAAAGACTATTACTGGGTGATTTCACTCAGGTGCTTAACATAAATAATTGAAGCAAATAAAAAAGTGACAACATTAAAAACAATAAAATTAATTGATTTTAATTGTTTTAATTTAAAGTGTTTTAATTGCTCTATGAAAACAATGTAGAATGGTGAGATCCTGGTAGTGAATCCGCAATACAGCTCACGGAGGATCTTGATGTATTGGGCTTGAATGCCCTGATTGGCTAGGGCTTCAATGACCGCTTCCGTCTCAACAGAATCAAAGGCCTTCTTTAAATCAATGAACGTTAAACAGAGCGGCATCTTGAACTCCCGAGAAACCTCAATGAGCTTGGTTATCGTGTGGATATGGTCGATGGTGCTGAATCCTTTGCGGAACCCGGCTTGCTCGCGTGGTTGTCCTTTATCTAGTGTTCTGCCAATCCTATTTAGGATGACTCGAGTGAAGAACTTGTAGATGACAGACAATAGGCAGATCGGGCGATAGTTGCCAATGTCGTGGATGTCTCCCTTCTTGAACAGTAGTACGATCCTGCTGGTTTTCCAGTGGGATGGAACCTTGCATTCAGACAGGTAGCATGTGAAGAGCCAAGCCAGTGTATTGATGAGTACTGATGGCAGGTTCTTCAGGTGTTCAGGTCTGACCTTGTCTGGGCCGGGTGCTGTTTGTTTCTTTACTGACGAAATGGCGTGTCGGATTTCGGAAGGGAGAACGTTGGGAACAACATATCCATCCTGTGGAATTTGGTATGTCGGCAAGTGGACATGGCTATCGAAGAGATTTGAGTAGAAGTCATGGATAATCTTCTCCATTGCCGTTCTGGAGGATGTGATAGATCCATTAGGATGTCAGAGGGCTGTCATCTTGGTCTTGTAGTTGGCGAAGGACAGGCAGGCGTTATGAATACTTTTCCTGGCTTCTGCTGTATCTCCCAGCACTTCTGCTCTTCTGTCTTTGAGGTCTTCCTTGATCGCATCTCTGCACTGCTTTGCAAGCTCGGATGTTAGCTTGCAATTGCCTGAGGCATGCACCAAACTACGTTGGCGAATAAGCTCAAGAGTTTTCTAAGACAGGCGTTTTTTGGTGGCTATCTCTCTCTTGGCATTTCTCACACAATCATGGAGGTGCTGAACCAGTCGATCGAATTCCTTGTCAATGTTGTCAACAATGGCATCTTCCCATGTTGCCGCAGTAGTGCCAAAGAGCTCCCAGTTGGTGGTCGTTCTAGGAGTTCTCTTTTTAAACTTTGCAGCCCTTTCTCTCTGCTCTGTGAAGTAGAATTTTGCACGAAGGAGACGGTGGTCCGATCCCGTTTGGAATTTTGGGACAACAGCGACATCGGTAATGGGAAAACATGGGAGTGAAGATAGATGGTCGGCAACTACACCACCTCCGCTTTGCTGATGACATCGTTCTAATAACACCAAACATCAGCCAAGCGGCACAAATGCTGGCCGACTTTGACCGTGAGTGTGGAAAGGTAGGACTACAGCTGAATCTTACGAAGACAATGTTTATGAGAAACAGCCTTGTTCCTGACGCTCCATTCGCTCTCAACGGAACCACCATCTCTGAATGCAACAGTTATATATACCTAGGTCGAGAAATCAACATGATGAATGACCTGGCACCTGAGTTGCGCAGGAGGAAGAGAGCGGCTTGGAATGCCTTCAAGAGCATTGAAGAAATAACTAAAAGGACAAAGAACCTCCAGCTACGAGCACATCTCTTTGATTCCACTATTCTTCCTGCATTAACATATGCCTCAGAGACCTGGACCCTACGAAAACAGGATGAGAACGCTATTCGGGTCTCTCAAAGAGGAATCGAAAGAACTATGCTTGGAATATCACGATTCACTCAAATGAGAGATAGAATCCGGAGTTCTGATCTTCGTCAACGCTCAAGAATCAGGGATGCTGTCTCATTTGCCAAGACATCAAAAATCAGATGGGCTGGACACGTAATGAGGTTTACAGACAACCACTGGACTAGAGCCATTACTGATTGGATTCCACGGGACATCAAGAGATCACGTGGACGCCCACCTATAAGATGGTCAGACTTCTTCGTCAAGACCCTAAATGATTGGTTTGAGGCTTTGCATGTTCCTAGAACAAACAGATACCATTGGGCTATGCTAGCACGCAACCGGGATGAATGGAGATGTTACTGGCACCCGCTCGAATAAATCGATGAATAACGGGGATTAAGTGATTAAGTGATTAAGCGACATTGGTCAGGCAAAACCGTCGATTGAATATGATGTGGTCTATTTCGTTGTGGAATCGTACACCAGGAGACTCCCATGTCCAACGTTTAGATTCTGCCTTCTGGAACTGTGAGTTACCATGAGTGGTCTTGGTCGACATGATGAACTCAGACAGTCTCTCACCCTGTTCATTCCATTCTAGGCCATGTGTCCTGATGTGAAGTTCTTCAGTTGATCTTCTCGGTCCTATCTTGGCATTAAAATCACCCACAATGATCTTGTAGAAGGTGTGGTCTTCTTTATAGAACTTCTCCAGCTCCATGTAGAACTTCTCGATTTCTCTTTCATAATGAGATGTTGGTGCGTAGACAACGAAGATAGAAACTGTCCGCAGTGAGCCACATCTATTCAAATGTAAACATCCGATTCGGGTTGTTAGGCATTCGAATGAATCAATGCTCTTGGCCAAGTTTGTGTTGACAAGGACACCGATGCCTCCAACACCTCTTTTATCGCATGTTCCGAGGAACAATTCTTCTCCAGTGTCAAAAACGGTATGGTGAGATTCATGCCTTCTTGTCTCGGTCAGACCAATGATGTTGTATTTGATCATTCGCGCTTGTACCATCAGGTCCTCGATGGATGCATCTGATGTTAGCGTACGTGCATTGCGGATTCACTACCAGGATCTCACCATTCTACAAAGAAGTAATCATTGATGTCAAAAGAGGGGTTCATCAGGGTGATACCATCTCACCGAAACTCTTCAGTGCCACCCTCGAGAACATCATGCGACGACTGGAATGGGAAGGAATGGGAGTGAAGATAGATGTTCAGCAACTACACCACCTCCGATTTGCTGATGACATTGTTTTAATCACACCAAACATCAGCCAAGCAGCACAAATGCTGGCCGACTTCGACCGTGAGTGTGGAAAGGTAGGACTACAACTGAATCTTACGAAGACAGTGTTTATGAGAAACAGCCTCGTTCCTGATGCCCCATTCGCTCTCAACGGAACAACCATCTTCGAATGCAACAGCTATGTGTACCTAGGTCGAGAAGTCAACATGACAAATGACCTGGCACCCGAGCTGTGCAGGAGGAAGAGAGCAGCTTGGAACGCCTTCAAGAACGTCGAAGAAATAGCTAAGAGGACGAAGAACCTCCGGCTCCAGGCACATCTCTTTGATTCCACTGTTCTTCCTGCATTAACATATGCCTCAGAGACCTGGGCCCTACGTAAACAGGATGAGAATGCTATTCGGGTCTCCCAAAGAGGAATTGAAAGAGCTATGCTTGGAATATCACGTTTCACTCAAATGAGAGAAAGAATCCAGAGTTCTGACATCTGTCGAAGATCAAGAATCAGGGACGCTGTCTCGTTTGCCAAGGTGTCAAAAATCAGATGGGCTGGTCACGTAATGAGATTTAAAGATGACCACTGGACTAAAGCTGTTACCGACTGGATCCCACGGGATGTCAAAAGACCGTGTGGCCGCCCACCTACCAGATGGTCAGACTTCTTCATCAAGATCATGAACGATCGGTTTGAGGCTCTTCATGTTCCCAGAGCGAACAGATGCCATTGGGCTACACTGGCACGCGACAGGGACGAATGGAGACGTGACTGGTGCCCGCTCGAGCAAATCCACGACTAACAGGAAGTTAAATGATTAAGTGATTAAGTGATGAAAACCATGTTGGTTACTAGAGAGAAGGGAATATGAAGAAGAATCATGGCAGAGAAGTCTTTTCGTTAGAGTTTAAAAGCATCTTTTATTAAACAAAATTTCTGGTTGCATGAAAAGTTCTGGAATTTTCAATAGAGGGCACAGGAGTTATTTGTGGGAATTTAAAAATATTATTTTCTATGTTTTTCCCCTTACTTTCTCTAAATTAACTTATTTTTGTAATAAAATTAACCACTATGGTTATGACTATTTTTGTTTCATTCTTGCTCATTTTCATTTTCTAGAATTAAATATGTATTACTTATATGATAGTAAAAAGTTATTTGAAATTAAACCAGATCATTGAACAAGTATTATTGCTTCCTATGCTGGTAAATTTAAATTATTATAACGTCTGAAAATGTTACGATAAGCCTTCATGTTCAGGTTTTTATCTAAAAAGATCTGAAAAGTACATATTTCCAACGGGACTCAGAATAATCTGTGATAGGATCTTCAAACTTTAAGTGATCTAACATTAAGGAAAACATAAGAATCTTCTAATTTTCTTCCTCATTTTTTCTGATAATGCCATCAACTTCTCTGACCAAAGTAAACATATTTTCTGGTCATAGTCATTCAGCTGCTAGGAATTAGAACAGAGAGAAGGGCAAAGATCACAGTAATAACAAAACATACCAAGGGATCTCTCTCATATGTGGGATATAAGGATGTTTCCTAGGGGAATATCAAATGTCCAAAGGCAATAGAAATGAGGATCAGGAGAACTGATCTTCAGCAAGAAGCTTGACACTGGGGCATGTGTGGGTGGTGGGGAGGGGGATAAGTTGGAAATGGGACACTAGGACAATGGCAGAGGGGAAATGTGCCTGCCACAGTAGCAGCGGGAGGGAAGCTGGAGACATTGATGGAGGGTGTTGGACCCTGGTGAAGGGATTGATGTTGGAACACGTAATGTAAGTGCTCTGCCAGTGAGCAATGTCTCTGTCAAAGATTTTCTTAATTTCCATCTCCACTAATTCATTATTTGTGCGTAGAGATATAACAGATTTATGCATATTGAGTTGTATTCTGCTCTATTTTTTAAAATTTTTTATTAGTGAAACACCATGAGGTACAGTTGTAGACTTACAATTTTTTGTGCTTGGCTTTCAGTTATACAATGATCAAGTACCTATCCCTCCATCAGTGCCCATTTTCCACCACCACGGGTCCCAGTATCCCTCCCACCCCCGATCCCCCCATCCCACCTGCCTCTGTGGCAGGGCATTCCCTTTTCTCTCTCTCTCTCTCTCTCTCTCTCTCTCTCATTTTGGGTGTTGTGGTTTGCAAAGAGGCATTGAGTGGCAATCATGTTTGGTCTATAGTCTACTTTCAGCATGCTTCTCCCATCCTGGGAGGATCCTCCCAACACCCGTTACTTGGTGCTCCTTCCTCTATCTGAGCTGCCTTTTCCCCTAGCATGTGTGGTTGGCCTTCAAGCCATGGAGCAAAATTCCTGGTACTTATCTTGGCTATTCTTGGGTGTTAGTCTCCTATTTTGTTACTTTTTGATCGCCAGATGAATGCAGTCTTTCTATGTCTGTCCCTCTCTTTCTGACTCATTTCCCTTAGCATGATACTTTCCGTGTAGTACCACTTGTATGTAAATTTCATGACTTCATCTTTTCTAACAGCTACATAGTACTCCATTGTGTAGATGTACCAAAGTTTCTTTAACCAGTCATATGTTCTCAGGCACTCAGGTTTTTTCCAGATTCTGGCTATTGTAAAGAGTACTGCAATGAACAAACAAGTGCAGATGTCACTTTGACTATGCTTTTTTGCCTCTCTGGGATATATTGCCAGGAGTGGTACTCTTGGGTCAGCTGGGAGCTCAATTTCTAATTTTTGGAGAATCGTCCATACTGTTTTCCAAAAGGGCTGAACCAGTCGGCTTTCCCACCAGCAGTGAAGGAGGGTCCCTTTCTCGCCACATCTGCACCAGCACCGGTTGCTTTTGTTCTTTTGGATGTGGGCCAGTCTCTGTAGTGTGAGATGATATTGTTGTTTTGATCTGCACCTCCCTGATGATTAATGATGTCATCTGCTCTACTTTTTAATCTCATTAATTACTTCTACTCATTTTTTTCTTGGTTTGAGTCTTGCATTTTCTATATGATCATCTCATCTGCTAATATCATTAGTTATATGTTTTTCTATCTTAATTCCTCTTCTTTGCCTAATTAATCTAGTTGGTGCAGCCAAAACTATGTTGAAAAGTAGTGGTAAGCACGAATATTCTTGTTTTAGTCCAGATCTTAAGGAAAAACTCAGTTTTCCACCGTTCTGTAGGATGAAATCAAATGGTTTATCAACTGTGGTCTTTATATATATGCTAAGGTATATGCTTTCTATTACAAATTTATGGAGTATCTTTCAGTCAAATAGATGTTGGATTTTGTCAGATGCCTTTAAAGCATCAGTTAATATCATTACTTGATTTTTATCTTTCTTTTTGTTGACGGTGGTGAATTGCATTAACTATTTGGGTATGTTGAACCATCCTTGCATACCTGAATAAATCCCATTTGCTCATGATGGTTTATTCATTTGCTGATACCCTATTTGATTTTCCAATATTTTATTGAAATTCTTTTGTATGCATATTCATCAGATATATCACCATACACTTTTCTCTTTATATTTTCTTTTTTTTGGCTTATAGTTAAATTGTTACTGTCTTGTAAAATGTGGTTATGAGTTTTTCCGACTATGATGGACATTTTATTTATTTAAATTTTAAAAAATTGAATTACCAGGGATTATAGAGTTACAAAGTTACTCATGATTGAGTTTCAGGCATTCAGTATTCCAATACCAGTCCCTTCACCAGCATCTGCTTCCTCCACCGATAGATGCAGTTTCCCTCCGACCTACAATCTGCCTCTATTGGCTGGCACAATATATTTTTTCTCCCACTCTCCCCAACTTTTAGACACTGTGTTTGCAATACTGTTACCAATAGGGTATCATGCATGTAACTTTACCTCCTTTCAGCATCCAATCCTGGTCCAGAGTGGTTACTATCCTCTATCATTGTTTAAGTGGTCCCTTTCCTGACCTATTCTCCTCCCAAGCCCCGGTGACAAGTTCCTACTAAGGACCAGTTCTCCGGATCTTCGCTTCCATTGCGTTCAGAGGCAAAGGAGTACATTTCAAAGAAAAGTTTGAGCAGAATGGTTGTAAGAACTTGCATCATATGATGTGAATAGCTTTTTGAATTTCTGTAGCACTGTAGCACTGTCCTCCCCTTGTTCATGGATTTGCTCTAGAGGGCACCAGTAACGTCTCCATTGTGAGACTTGTTGTTACTGTTTTTGGCATATCGAATTCGCAATGGGTAGCTTGCCAGGCTCTGCCATGTGGGCGGGATACTCTCGGTAGCTTGCCAGGCTCTCTGAGAGGGATGGAGGAATCGAACTCGGGTTGGCCGCATGCAAAGCAAATGCCCTACCCGCTGAGCTATTGCTCCAGCCCGAAAGTAGTGAGTGGTCGCAAGGTCAACCTAAAGTCAACCTGCAGCAAACTTTCAATTTCTATTTCAGAAAATAAGTGTATATTTTCATAAGAATTATTTCCTAATGTTGTATTGGGAAAAGTCTGTATTTGATGTGTAATTGTAAAAAAAAATACTGATATTTTAACCTTTTAACACATGAAATATATTTGTTTTGCCTGGAACTGGCATTTAACCATCATACCATTATTGTAACAATTACAGCAACATTAATAATAACTGCAACACAGCAATCATAATAAGACTATAATAGTACAAAGAGATGCTACGCTTTTTAAATATTCTAGGGTCATACCTGACAGTGCTTGGGGGCTGATCCTAATGTGGTGCTCTGTAATTGCTTTCTGTTCTTTTGGGCGATCGTTAAAATGCTAGATATTGGGGTGGACTCTCACATGCTGAGCTTACACTCAGCCCTTTGCGCCATCTCCTTGGCTCACAAATTCTACTTGGACACTACTTGGACAGCATTTTTTCAGGATGTAACCCCCCAAGAGTAAGAGTTTAAAGGAGAGGGGGCTATACTGTTAAAGGATCAGATATTTTGGAACCCAGGCTCAGGGCTGTTTCCTGTAAAATGACTGCTTCCCCACATGCGTGCCAAATAGGAGGATGAAGTAATAAGGAGCAGAAGGGATTTTGTTGATATTTATGTTTTATGGGTGTATGCATATACAAATGTGTACGTATTGCCAAAGACTGATCAGAGATTGATGTTGACCATTTTGACACTATTAAGAAAGTTTGTCCTTTGGCCAGAAAAAAAATTCCTGCACGAGACAATCTTGTGCACTATTAAAATTAAATGGCATTTTTATAACATTTATGCAGGACATTTTTCAGTAGTGTGAACAATAGATAGTTAGTGACATAAATGAGAACTATTTTGTTTGCCTACTCATCAAGACTTAATTTTATGCATTTTATATCTCTTGTTTATAACTTTAAGATGACAATTATGACGAAAGCCTACATTTGTCTCCAACCTCTTTTATTATTATTAGGGTATTAGTTGCACAAAATGATATTTCTTTTTCTCTTTTTGCCATACCAGTAGTGCTCAGGATGTCCTCCTAGCTCTGCCTCAGGGATCCCTTCTGGCAGACTGGGGGACCAACTGGGGTGTCAGGGATAGAATCCAGGTTGTGCAAGACAGATGTCCTACCCTCTGTACTATTGCTCTAGCCCCACAAACTCATATTTCTGATATCTATATGGGTATGTTTAATACTGATTAAACTGATATTTGATTCAAAGAAATCACTACTTTTTCCTGGTTGGGTTTATCCATTACTCAGTGCAGTGGATAATACACTTTAATACTTCTCAAACTCTGTGTACTTTAATACTTTTCAATGCTTTCAGAATTCATGAGGAATCTTGTTGCTTTTCAGTTTGTTATTGTATCTACTCTATGTTACGTACAATATTCTGAATTTCTGATAAACTGCTATTTGATACAAATTCTAGTGAGTCCTGAATCATGGTTCGAGTATTAAGGATTTATATACTAGTAAATATGACAGACTAAATCTTCAGGTTACAGTTAGACTCTATAACCCTTACTTATTATAGTGAAGTATAAAAATTGAACCTAATTATACTTAAATTGTTAACTTTAATTTTTAACTTTTTTGTATGTTTTTGAGGCCTCACCAGGGCTTCTTTCTGGTTCTGTGCTCAGGGATCACTCATGGTGGTCTTTGGGGACCATAAATGGTGCTGGGGATTAAAATTGGGTTAGCCACATGCAAGACAAAGGCCCAACTCACTGTACTATCACTGCGACCTAATTGTACTTAATTTTATAAAATATAGAATCATTCAATATAAGTCTATAGCAAATTTTGGTGTATAAAGGTCATAAAGCTACTACAGTGAAAGTAACTTGCTTTTGTTATATTCCTTAAAATTAAACTTAAAATGAAATTTAATTATAAGATGATTCATTATATTTAATATGGAATTTTAATAGAAACGGCAATAAATGAATTAGCGAAGTAGCAACTAAATGTAATGTAAAAGCTACCTTGAAAATAATACAGAGAAACCATATTCTTTTTTAATCTAGGAAATAACAGCAAGATTTATAATGAATAAACTAGTAGCAAAGAATCCTTTCCTAATGAAAGCTATAGAGTGGTACCCACTGGTCAAGGACAAGATTGCTCAGGCAAGAAAATGTGCTGTTTGTGGAAAGTCATTTTTAACCATATGGTTGGAATGTGTTGAATTTGTTCCTCCAGATAAGGTAAATGGCTCTTTTGTGTGAATATAAGCATAAGATCATCTCTTCCCTTATCTAAGACAATCATTAAGAACTAGATATGTAGCACTGACTTCTGGGGTCATATAATTTCTTTCCCAAATAATACAAATATAAATATTGATGTATAAAGTGGTTTAAATTTAAGGTGAACACTATGATGAAGTGATGTATGTATAAATTACAAAATGATTTTCACGATAGCCCTAGCACCATATCCATTCTGTTGCAAAATTAGCATTGTCTTTGGTCAATATTCACATCCATTAGCATATTAAGAGCACACATTAGCATTTCAAACACTAGTTCTAGAAGCAAGTTAACCTTTAACTGGAATTTTGTACTTTTTGACCAATGACCTCAACCTCTTCTTTATCAGCACTCTACTAATAAGGTCTGTCTTCTTTAGATTTCACATGTAAATGCAAAATAACAAATCTCTTTTTCTTCTGTTTTGTTTCACTTAGCATAAAGCCCTCATAGCCCATTTAAATTATTACAAACAGCAGAATTTCCTTCTTTCCTCAGGACTGAGTAATATTCTATTGTATTCAGTGATTGTATTCATTTAGGCATGGAGAGATTGTTTCCATAACTTGGCTTTTGTGAATAATGTTGTGATGAACATGAGTGTAAATATATTTAGAAACTTCAGTTTATCTGCTTACCCACTTAGAAGCAGGATTTCTTTTTTATTAAAAAATTTTATAATAGTGAGACATCATGAGGTACAGTTGCAGACTTACACATTTTGTGCTTGGGTTTCAATTATACAATGATCAAATACCCATCTCTCCTCCAGTGCCCATTTCCCACCACCACAGATCCCAGTATCCCTCCCACCCCCCATCCCCCCATCCCACCCTGCCTCTGTGGCAGGGCATTCCCCTCTGTTCTTTCTCTCCTTTTGAAAGATGTGGTTTTATTTTATTTTTTTAAAGAAATTCCTTATGGTTTCAATTGAGGCTGTGCTAATTTGCATTTCTAACAAGGGTGTTATAAGATATCTGTTCTCTCCCCATACTTGCAAACGCTAATCACATGTATTTTTGATGATTGCTGTTTTGTCAGCAGTTTTAAATCTTTGTTCACATGCAAACTGGCACTAGTTTGTGGACCAGCACTTGAAACTAATACTTTTTATATTTGGGTGTTAACGATTTACCAGTTATGATTTGCAATTACTTTCTTTGCCATTCAGTTCTTGGCTTTTTAAGTTTTAATTGTTTCTCTACTGTGCAGGACTTTTTTTGGGGGGGTCACACCTGACAATGAATAGGGGTTACTCCTGGCTCTGCACTCAGGAGTTGCTCCTGGCGATGCTCAGGGAACCATATGGGATGCTGGGAATCGAACCCGGATCAGCCATGTGCAAGGCAAATGCCCTACCCGTTGTGCTATCTCTCCAGCCCCTGTGCAAGACTTTTTAAAGGTTGCTATAATCCCATTGTTTTGACTTTTTATCTTTGTGCTCCATTTTGGGGTGAGGGGTTTCAGTACTGTCTCTCCAGCCCCTTCTCTGTGTCCTTGCTAACACATCTAGGAAATCATTTAGGCCAATGCTAAGGAGTTTCAATTCCCTCCCCCTAGATTTTCTTTTTAGAAGTTTTGCATTTTCCATAAAGTCTGATCCATTTTGAGTAAATTTTTTAATATAGTGTAAAATAGGGATCTAATATTGTTCAGTTGCTTATGATAATCCAGTTTGCTTAGCAACTATTTACGGAGTATTCTTTGTGCACTTCTCATGTGTTGTTGTCCATATTAAAAGTGGCAAAAGCTATTTCAGTGACATCTTAATATCATGGCGTTCCTAATGCAATGCCCCACCACCACCACCCACATACACACTCAAGACGTCTGTAGGCATCAACATCTTGATTTTTAAAAACATATTGAACCCAGGCTAGCCACAAGCAAGGCAAGTGTCCTATCCATTGTACTCTCTCTCCTACATAGCAAAATCAGCATTTGACATTAGGCTATTTGTCTTTAAAGCCTTTAATTTTTAATCATTGTATCTCACTTCGAGCAAAAGAAATAAGTAAGCCCTAAGGCCTGATTATATTGGTGGTATAATCCTGCCTTTCAGGTAAAGCTCGGGCTACATTCTCTGTGGTACTGTTCCACATGGGCTGGAGCGATAGCACATCAGGTAGGTCGTTTGCTTGCTCGCTGCCGACCCGGGTTTGATTCCTCTGTCCCTCTAGGAGAGCCCGGCAAGCTACTGAGAGTATCCCTCCTGCATGGCAAAGCCTGGATTACTACCCGTGATATATTCGATATGCCAGAAACAGTGACAACAAGTCTCACAACAAAGACGTTACTGGTGCCCGCCCAAGCAAATTCATGAACAATGGGAGGACAGTGCTACAGTGCTATATTATAAAACTATAACAATCAAAACGGTATAATACTGTCCTAAAACTGTAGCACTGTTGTCCCGTTGTTCATTGATTTGCTCGAGCAGGCACCAGTAACGTCTCCATTGTGAGACTTCTTGTTACTGTTTTTGTCATATCGAATATGCCACGGGGAGCTTGCCAGGCTCTGTCCTAAATAGATATACAAATCAATGGTGCAGAATCAAGAACGCACATAAAAACTTTTAGTATGGAGTGTTATAACCATCATGATGAGGTATTAGATAACCATGCTAGGAAGTAACATACAAAACTATCAATGACCTAGGCTGTTTCTTGGCCTTTCTAGGCTGATATAATAAAATAATACAGAATAGATGACTTATAAAAAACAGAAGTGTACTTCTAACAGTTCTGGTAGCTGGATTCTGAGCAAAGTGCCTGATGGTTAGGGAAAGGACATCTGTAGAGTAGCAGATGGGGCCAGACATTAATTCAAATCAAATGTTATCACCTCCCCCAGGACCCATAAAGCTTTCAACATACAAATTTGTTTGGGTTCTTAGAGCTAGCTCAGGGACTGGAGTAGGTGCCTGACACGAGCTAGGCCTTGATTCCTAGTATCTCATGCTCTTTTCAGTATCTCTGTCTCTGCCTGTGACCTAGAGGCTCCCACTGGGTGTGGCTGTAGCAGGCAGTACTCCATCACCTGTGCCTGGGCTGCAGGCCCTCAATCTCTAAGCAGAAAGATTAGAGTATCTTTTGCAAGAAAATTACTAGACGGTTTGGTGGTTAAGACTGGAAAGGAGCAGTGGCAGCAAGCTGGTGATAGGATCATATGCCAGTATTGTTCGAAGGGGTTTTATATACGGAACAGATTAAAGACAAAATAAACACCTGGTGATGCCCCACATCTGTACTCAACCATCGGGCCTGGAAAAGGGATTGAGTATCATGCAGAGTGACCCCCTGAGCACTTCTTGGGAGCCCCTTAACCACCAAAATAATTTTTCTGGACATAACAATGGCTAAAATGAAACTTTTCTTTTTTTAAAAAAATATATATTTTTTTATTTTTTGCTTTTTGGGTCACACCCAGCAATCTCAGGGGTTATTTCTAGTTCTGTGCTCAGGAATTACTCCTGGCAGTTCTTGGGGGGACCATATGGGATGCCGGGTATGGAACTGGGGTCAGCTGTGTGCAAAGCAAACACCCTACTGCTGTACTACCACTCCAGCCCTGAAACTCTTCTAAAAAGTCAATATTTGTATAAAAAGAGTTTCTGATTTCTGAATCTTCTGCTAATTTTGTGATTTGGATTTTAGTATCTCCAAGTATTTTAGGTGGTGCAACTCGCTTGTTCTGATGCTTTAAGTTTACAAAATAATGGAAAATCATGACTTGATATTTTGCCTCCTGTTCTCACATTTAGGTCTCTTTTTTTGCCATACTATAAAAAGAATATTTGAGTTTTAAACCACATTAGAGACGGCAGATACGTTTAATGGTTGATGGTGCCATGATTATTCATAAAAGGCTGGGTTTATGTATAAGGACAGGCTGTGATGAAGAAGGGAGGTGATTTCTTCGTTGACTTGTTGAGTAGAACACTCAACACTGTTGTTCAGGTCAGGTGGATGGAAATATGCACAAGTGTGTGTGTATGTGTGTGTGGGGGTGTGTGTGTGCACTCACACAGAATAATATTAGTCATCATTGAATAAGTATGGAAGAAAGGGCAGGAGACTTGGTTTCTATATACTTTATTTTTAGAGATGAACAGGCAGCAAGAATGCTTTTTATTTTTCAAATATTCCTGAGGATATTATAGAAAGTGCTAAAGAGTAGAGAACAATCTAACACAGGTAATAGCATAATGGTTAGAAAAAAACAAACCAGGCGTGGGTGTGAATCCTTGCTAATGGCAGAACATGTTCAGATATTAAAGCACAGCAAAATCTCATATATTGAAAAAGAACATTGAGTGTCAAGGCGACTGAATAACAAATCTATATCTAGACACACTTTGGTAAGACCTCTTACTAACCAAAGAAATGATTAAAAGCTAAGGATAAGCTTCCAAGAAAATAATTATCTTACAAATAAATAAGAAATCTGAAAGCAAATTCCAGAAAAAGGTATATCATTCTCAGAGCACTTAAGTTAAAATAATTTAATGTCTAGATAAATTGATAATCAAAAGACATGGGAGTGTTATAGAATTGTGAAAAGAAATTGTGAAAAGAAAAGCTGTTTTTGTTAGAAATAAAGTCATTTATTCTAATCCTATGGTAGTTCACTGTCACTGTCCTCCCGTTGTTCATCGATTTGCTCAAGCGGGCCCAGTAATGTCTCCATTGGAGATTTTGTTGTTACTGTATTAAGAAAGCTAATTCAGAAAGTTAATATTAGTAAGTATATGAATACTGAAGTATTTCAATGACGTTGTAAGTGGATAGTCTGAATTTATAAATTATGTTAAGCAAGTTTAAGAATTATATAAACATGTCTAAAATTCACAAAGAGAAAACATGTATTTCCAAGCTTCAGCAATTGAGATGTTAATGGGTCGTTCAGTTCTTTGATTCTGCAACAAAAACCACACAAAATACATGAGGGTGATACTTAAACTAATAATATTGGTAAACAGTTGCTTGGTCTTCAGGGTTTTTCCATTTATGTTTCCATTTCAGTAGAAAGAGGTTATATTAAAACTGGGTTGCCTATACATCTTACTTTCTATGAAAAAATTTAAATTGTCTTTTTAGGGACTAAACTTAGAAAATGCTGACATTTAGAGTCAATAGTTATCAGGAAGAAAGAACCCATCTGATAATGCCAACGTCTGCTTACCCTGTTGTACTTTGCATTAAAATGTTCTGTCTCCAGTGAGGTTTGCCATCTGAATGCATGGTTGAGGGAGAGAACGAACACTTGATGACAAATGGGTCTTTATTCATGACATAAAACAACTAGAATCAGCCAAATTTTAAATCATAATTGCTTCTCTTCAGATGAATGCAAAATTATGTCATGCTAATCAGATGAAATAGTGAAAACTGATTGGAAAATAGTCTATAAAAAATGTACTCAGCCTTGAAAATTAACCTTTATTATAATTCACCAGATGCCTTTTTCCCTTCTCTATATGTTATACCGCTTGCCATATGAGTTCAGTTACTCATAAGCAAATACAGAATGATCAATTTCACTATAATTGGTATTTAAGTATTAATTGATAATGAGATAGATATTTGAAATAGCAATAAAAATCATTCCTTTTCAGTTACTACCAACTTGGGCCATATTTGAACTAGTGACTTATAGGTAACCTAAGTAGTCTCATAAAATCCTTTCCAAACATTGGAGTGTTCCTGTACCCCAGACATGCATTGGACTGTTTTCATTTTGTATAGTTACGTTAGCTGAACTTAACATGTCCCCAGATTCCTTTAAAGTTGAAGAGTTTAGGGAGGGAACAATTTGGAACATGAACTCTCAACTCAGTAATGCATGATGTAATGTAATTAAACCTACCCTCACAAGAGATTAGATTGAGTAGGTTTTACTATAAATGAGTGAAAATGCTGATCCACTTTATGAAAATAAATGAAAATTTGCAACCTTAATTCCTTTTTTATGACAAGCTGCCAGTAATGAAACATAATATAAGATTACATTTAATAATTTTACTCATTTTTTAATAGGGCAAACTTGTACTTTGCAGTAAAAAGTTATTACTGTTTAGATATCGCTGACATTAATTTATGAAACTGATCATTTCAGTCAGTCAACTGTGGAAATGAATGTAGGTTTTAAAACATTTATGCAGTGGTTAGTCAATTTAATGTACATTAGGCACTCAGAGGATCAGAAGGCGTCACATTTCTAATTCTAAACAGTCATGAGAGTAATGTGTATTTATTGTTCAAAAATTGACATGGTATGTTCTTTATTATTTAATTCAGAGAATAGCAAAAGCAATTATAGCATATAAATTAACACACACATTGTGTCTTTATTAGTTCTACTCCTTTGGGAACTCACTGAGTTTTCTTTCTTTTTAAAGAAATCTCCCTTTTGTTCTTTTGCTGTTGGATAGAGTCCCAGTTATAGTCAATATCTATGACTCCTTTCTTCTAACACATCTTAAATTGTGTTCCACTGAATTCCGTTGAATTCTTTATCTGCAGTTGCTCGGCATCAAAATATTCTCACTCTCCATGAGAAATGCAAAGGATACTGACAATGAAGGGTGATGCTACTGAATGGGATTGCTCTGTAGAGCAAAGGGTGCCACTATGGATGGGAGGTTGGAACATAAGCAGTTATCTTTCTGGTTTCTGTTTTTACCACAGTCCCCAAGACCCTAAGAATAAAGTGACCTAAGCCAAGATGTTTTTGAGAGTGAAAACCTGGACTGTCCCAGGTAACCTAAATGGATCTTTTTCAACAGTTGACTTTAGAGAAGTTCTCTTTGCTACATTTAGCACCACTGGCCTTGAGGAAAAAGTCATCTGAATAGTCATCTTGGGCTTTCAGATTATTTCCAGAAATACATATTTTCCATATGTATTTGAGAGCTTGCTTCAAGCAGGAAACACTGAATACTGAGGGCAATGTACACAAGCAAGGATCCTAGTTTCTTCCAGTGGTTAATATCCAAGTATTTACGCATCTAAAGATGTATAAAATATACTATCGGTAGAAGTTAAATGTTAAATTAATCATAGAGAAATGAGAGGGTACTGTAGATTCTTTAACCTGGGAAGTACCAAGAAAGATGCTAATAGTTTTACAGGGCATTGAAGTAGGCTAAATTCAGGTATCTGGGAAAAAATGCAGAGGACATTTTAGGAGAAGAGAATGCTGTGGAAAGAAAATCTTCACAGGGTACTGATTCTACTAAATAGGCTTGTGGATGGGAATGAAGGAGATGTTTTAAACAGAACGAGGGTCAAACTTTATGAAACCACCCAAGGATAGAACAAGATTACACTTGACCCTGACTACAGATGGAATTTATCTGAACACAGAGGGGCAAGTTAATGGTACAAAGAAAGATGGACTTTGGAAAGTCATTTGGAAATACTGTATTGAATGAACTGAAGGTTGATGAAAAGAGAAACTGAAGAAAGGAGACCAATCAAATTAGTTGCGTAGCATAATTCAAGGTGTAAGATATGGCCACAGAAAAGATACAAGGAAGAGAAAACATCATATGGAAAGAAAGGGAACAGAATTTGGTGGTTGATTGAATATGGAAAACCTGAGGTGGGGGGGGGGCTGGAGCAATAGTACTGTGGGTAGGGTGTTTGCCTTGCACGCAGCCAACCTGGGTTCGATTCCCAGCATCCCATATGGTCCCCCAAGCACAGTCAGGAGTAATTCCTGAGTGCAGAGCCAGGAGTAACTACTCAGCATCGTCGGGTATGACCCCAAAAGCAAAAAAAATAAAAATAAAAAAAAAAGAAAACCTGAGAGGGGCGTGAATGTACAAAAACAAACAAACAAAAAACCCTCTCAAACGAGCAGAAATGTCCAAAGGGAGCTATGACTGAGAGGCATGACCCTCAAATTTCATTTTAAATGTGCTGAGCTTCAAGTAATGCATGGATAATTTAATTGAGCATGTTTAATCATCGGAGGAGGCAAAGTCCTGTTCTTATATGCTTTCTTTCTTTAAAATGTGCATGCTCCAACCATTGTTTACTTTTCCAAACACTTCTGCAAAGTATTCTTTAACTGTAATAAAAACACTGCTTTGGAAAAGCCACCTGCACTCCTATGTTCATCGCAGCACTGTTGACAACAGGCAGAATCTGGAAACAACCTGAGTACCCCAGGACAGATAAAGAAACTATGGTACATCAATGGAACACCATATGGCTGTGAGGAAACATGAAGTCATGTAATTTGCTTATACAAGGGTGGACATGGAGAGTACCATGCTGAGTGAAATCAGTCAGAGGGAGAGGGACAAACATAGAATGACTGCACTCATTGCGGGATGTTAACAAAAACAAAAACAAAAACAACCCACCGTAGTATGTGAATAATACTCAAAGACAGTAGAATCAAGGGCCAGGAGGACTGGTCCATGGTAGGAAATCATCCAGGGTGGAGGCAGGAGTGCAGTTAGGACACATGCCAATGTCAATGATAGTTGGGAATGATCACTGGACAAACAACGGAGTGCTGAAATGAGGTAAAGTCATGCATGATGCCCTTTTAGCAATAGTATTGCAAACCATGGTATCCAAATGGAAAATAAAGCGGGGGGGGGGGAGGGTGAGAGAGATAGAGAAAGAGGAGGAGGAGGAGGAGGAGGAGGAGGAGAAAAAGTGTCTGCTATATGTAGGATAACATTGTCTTGTCCTTCCTGCATGGCCTCAGGTAGCTTAGGTTTATTGGTTTTATAGGTTTACTGCTCCCATCACAGTGCTCCCATTCCTCTGTGTTTATTTGTAAACTTTGTGTTCTGTTGACTTGTAAATACTGTTTTTCTCGTCTCCCTAAGTCCTTTGCATAGTTTATTCAGAGCAATGTCCTTTTTGTATGGACACAAGAAGATAGTATATACTATGCTTTTGTAATGTGACTCTCAGTGTTATTTTCCTCCTAGGCATCTGTTCTCTCGACCTAAGCTTCAGCTGCCCCTACTTTCTAGCACCCCCCAAAGCAGGGTCCCGACGAGGGTCTGGATGGATGGAACCAGGGCAAGTGGTAAGCTATGTGCTACCCTGGCATTGAGATGGGCCTGGCCAAAGTGCCTAAAGCTTAACTATAAGTTCAGAGCTTGGTCATGGGCAAATGCTGTCATGATCCAAAGAGTAATAACTAGATTTGTACCCTGCTAGGGTTAGGAATGATTAATCTGGCCTGAGTGCTGTAGTCTGAGTCTGTGGCAAGAAGTTCCCAGGAGAACTGCCCTAAAAGCCTCAATGTCATCTCTTATTGTGTCCATACAAAAATAACTAGTATTAAGATGTTGATAGAGTTATTGGACTGAGGAAAAAACCCCAAGAGGTATTTTGTCCTTGGGCAGTCAGGAAGGGCTTTGGAATACCCCTAGGTGATGTTTCTGCCCTTGAGCCGGGCAGTCAGGAAGGGCTTCCTTATATTGATTTGGCTACCAGACTGGGTGCAGTATCTGCCCAGAGTGCTGGGGACTTGGAGTGAGAGCTGGAGAGAAGAGAGAGAGCAGGGCAGCAAGATGGAGTGTGGAGAGACTAGCAAGGGGGACAGAGGGAGAAGAATGTAGAAGAATACAGGAGCAGGCGCGTGAAGAGAGAGAGCCCAAGCTGTGAGATGGAGCTCAGAGCTAAGTGGGAGAGACAGGAGGAGCCGGGAATGAGGAGCAGGGTGAGACTAGAATGGGAGGCCCAGAGAGACTGGGGCAGGCGTGTGGGGAGAATGGAATAAACGGCATCTGATCAACCAACCGGCTGGCCCTCGTTTCCTCCACTGTCTTCCCCATGGCCTGGGCTGCCCCGGCTGCGGGAGCTGCGTGAAACCCCCAGAACCTGGGCAGCGAAGGAGAGAGCCTTCGGGGCCTCCTCTGGCCGCCCTTGGAGATGATTTAGCTATAGAGGCAGAATGTGAGGGTAGGGAAAGGAGAGATGTGTAGAAGGGAAACTGGGGACATTGATGGTAGGAAATGTGCACTGGTGAAGGGATGGGTGTTAGAACATGGCATGACTGACACTCTATCATGAACACCTTTGTAACTATCTTATGGGGATTCAATTAAAAATGTTTTAATAAAACCCTTTACACTGGTGGCTTGTGTTCAAATCTGTGTTCTTCCTTGAACAATCACAAACCATCACAACCATCCTGTTATTCATTGATTGCCTTGAGCAGGCCCCAGTAACGTCTCCTTCATCCTAGCCCTGAGATTTTTTTTTAAAAAGTGCCATCTTCAAGGTTCTTTCAGAGTTAGGAGAATGAGACCCTTCATTGTTACTGGTATTTGGCATATTGGGTACGCGACGGGGAGTTTGCCAGTCTCTGCTGTGTGGGCAGGTTACATTCAGTAGCCTGCCAGTTTGTTCAAAGTAGGAAGGAGATAATAAGATGTCGCTTCTGGGAGCTGGATTTTATAGTCTCTGAGTCTTGGCCGTTGATGGGATTATACAGTGCCAGGGGGCCAGTTCGTGGGTGTGACCCCCTCCCCCACCCGCCTACTGGAATTTGGAGGATCTGGGTAGATCCTCCAAATTCCAGACCCAGATCCTTCCTTGAACATGTATCCCAATTGCTATTCTCTATGTTCCCCTCCTCCCTCCCACCCCCCCCCTCCCCGCGCTTACTTTATTTACACTCCAAAGAGGCCTGTCTTCTTTTGAACACATTTTCCATTTTTCTCTCCTCTTACATCTTTCCAAGAAGTTTTATTTTGTTTAAAATAAAAACTATCGTTACACCTACACACACACACACACACACACACACACACACACACACACACACACCAGAAAACCCTACATTCGTGAAAGAACCTGGGAGTCTTACTATAATGAACAATGTAAAATTTGCTTAGGTTCTATACTATTTCTCTTAAACTGTCCTAGGACTGTCTCCGTCTAAAACCTAACACAAGTATCCTCTTTGCTCTCTGTATCTGTGCTGCTTTTCTCATTTGTATCGTGGAAGGATTAGGCCAACATCTAGTTTCAAAATGCCTTGATTTGTCTGTAAGGTGAGTGGAATTTGTCATGGTTTCATGGTGTTCATGAACCTGCTGATTTGGTCCATGACCAGTATTTGTTTTCTGTTGCTGTTCTAGAAAATTGTTATAAACACAATATCTTCACAACACTGCCGGGCTGCTGGAGCGATAGCACAGCGGTAGGGCATTTGCCTTGCACGCAGCCAACATGGCCGACCCAAGTTCGATTCCTCTGCCCCTCTTGGAGAGCCCGACAAGCTACCGAGAGTATCTTGCCCGCACGACAGAGCCTGGCAAGCTCCCCGTGACGTATTCGATATGCCAGACACAGTAACAACAAAGTCTCCAATGGAGACATTACTGGGTCCGCTCGAGCAACTCGATGAACAACGGGAGGACAGTGACAGTGATCTTCACAACAAAAATGTAATATCTTAGAGTTCAGTATGTCAGAAGTCTTACATGGGTCACATTAATCTAAAAAAAAAAATCAAGCTCTGGGAGAGGATAGATAGAGTATGGTGGGTAAGGCACTACTGTGTGCATAACACACAGCAGACTCCAGTTCCATTCCCAGAATTGCAAATGTTTCCCAAACACAGCCAGGAATGAGCCCTGAGCATAGAGCCAGGAGTAAACTCTGAGCACCACCAGGTCGGGGCTCCTCCCCACGAAATCAAGGTCTTGCATTGCTTTCTGGAAATTGGGGGTGATTCTGCTTTCTTTCCTTTTCCCAGATTTTAGGGATTTCTGCCCACATTCTTTGGTGCCTTTCAGCTCACTGCAAGCATGACAGATGAAGTCCCGTTCACGGCACATACCTTCTGCCTCCCTCCTTAACTTTTAATGATCCCTTGTGAATGAATTGGATTTACGTGGATAGTCCAAGCTAAATGTCCTTAACTTCATCCTAACTGCAGTGTTCCTTTTGCTATGTAAGGTAGTGTATATACATAGATTCCAGAGATCAGGACACTAACCTTTGTGAGGAAGGGCAGCGGAGAGGGCGTTATGCCCACATGATATCTAAAACCCACCATATAGTTTGTCTGCCCCATTACTTGTATTGCATATTATGTTGAAATGGTGTTCAGAGATTGAACTGGAGCAATATTACAATAGAGCGGGCACTGGTCTTGCACACTGATGATCCAGGTTCACTCCCTGGCATCATGTATGGCCCACCAAGACCACCAGGAATGATCCCAGAACACAAAGCCAGGAATAGGCTTTGTGTACCACTGGGTGAGTCCCTCCCACCCCCGAAACCCACAAAAAACAGATTCTTTTGTACTGTTTGACATAACTATATACATATACAATACCTTTATATCTGAAAGTTTTAAGTATGTCCAAAGATTGTCGCTTTTGTTGGATAGTTAAAAGAAAAAAAAATGAACTCAATTCAACATTCAACATTCAACCATTCAACAGATTTAAAGGTTATATTTTAGGTATGTTTAAATAGGGTGTATTTAACCTTAAGTGGAAAACTACATTTTCCCCAAATAAGAAATAATTATATGTTTGTTTTATTTAGAAAATAATGTATTTCACTGTAAAATAGTAAGGAGAGAAAATTAGACTGCAGTATAGCATTTCATTATTTAAGGTATTTTGTCCAAAAGATATACTTTTAAAATAAAAGCGTGCAGTCATAAATCAATGCCTCTCTTCTTCTCTGACTTTGGTTTGACAAAAAGAATCCTTCTTCTACTGTTTCAATTTATATCTGTAAACAACGACCAAAGCAGTGATTATTTTTGACAGACTCCTGAGGTTTCGTTAATTGAAGTCTGTGAAAGAGATGTCCTTTATAAGCTGGTATGTCATTATCCTCTTGTAACATGCCTATTTCGAATGGACGCATATCATACCGGTAAAGCTGTTGTGATGTTTCCACAAATGGAAATAAAAATTTATATGGACATTAAGAAATAAGATATTGAAGATTTTTTTCATGCAAACATTACTGAAGACACTGACCCTAGATGAGAAAATAAGTATCACCAAAAAATTACGTTAACTCTATTTTTGACAGTATACTTTCCAGGAAACAAGTCAAACAAATGAGAAATACACAAGAAAAATTAACCATTAAGATATAGACTATAATAATCAGCAGCATTTCATGCTCCATACAAAACAGATAATGACCTTTGTTAAGTTTCCTAAAAAGTTAAGTGAGACATTTTATTCTAATTAACTGAACAATAATATCCACAAGAAGGGGGAAGAACATGGACATTCTGCATTCCAGCTAGAAGCAGGAGCCAACCCAAACTCTTCCCGTGCAGTTTCCTAAGGACACAAGGGAAATGGCTAAAACCACAGTGAAAATAGAAAATGCCTCTAACTGTGTCTGGTACAAACTTTTCACCTCCTGAAGAAACTGGACAAGCCAAATAGGATGATTGTATGCTCCACTTGTTTCCTGATGTTTAGCTTTCTGTAATCTCCCTCTTCTGGTTCATGGCTTTGCTCTTTGTCCGAGTTTCTTAATCAGGAGCTGAGTGAAGTGTGTGCATCATGGTTTATTTTTGATTGACCTCCAGTTCAAGAAGAGCTCTTTTGCAGAACAAGGAAAAACTGAATCGAGAGGATTGCTTATGATGTTAAAAAGGCAAAGGCCACATGTAGCTTTTGACTTTTGTCATGAGTTCTCTTTGTACAGTTACTACACATCATTATTAAAATCTAATTAGTCAACATGATCTCATATAGAGTAGATTTAAAATATTGTACATAATGTGTTTCTATTAGTGGGCTGTTTATGCCTTCTTTTTACCTCTGGGATAATGGAGTAATTGTTAGTATTTCATCATTCAACATTTGACAGTGTGTTTATTGTTTATATCTGATTTGTTTCCTCAACCCAGTGTGCGCACTCCACTGTTTGCTCTCTTCATTCACCCTCAACGTCCTCTCCTGTCCTTTTGAGGCACTCATAATCCAGTTACCCCTCCCACTTTCTCATATCATGAAATCTTGCCTAATGTGGCAGCCTTTGGTGGTGTCATCTTCCTCTGCACTTCTCCAGAGCCTATGATGAAGCTGAGTTTTGTGTTTCTAGGTACTTTTTGTTTATATCTTGTCTTTCCAATTACATGCTAAAAGGATTATTATTATTAGGGATCGTTTCCTTAGTATCCTTGGCACTTTACCTCGTGACAGCTTGCAATGTTTTCAGGATTCTTTATTGCAAGTTAAAGAAACGCATTTCATGCACTAACTCAAATAATGAAGACTCAGGTGTGGAATTTGGCTGAATTAATCCTGGTTGAATCGGATACCCAAATTTATCTAAAAAAAAATTGACCTTCTATATTGACATTCTATAATGTTTCTGGTTGTGTATGTGTGTGTGTGTGTGTGTGTGTGTGTGTTGAATTTGTTCTCAGGCAGAAGAGTCCTAAATGTGTCTTTTGAAACTTAGAAAAACTTTCTAGCTCGATGGATCTAAGGCAAGTCGTGGGGTAATTCATGTTAATTTTATTAAATGATCTTGGTTTATCTACTGTACCTGATTTACATGGTTATGTCTTTTTTTTTTTACTTTTTTTGCTTTTTGGGTCACACCTGGTGATGCACAGGGGCCACTCCTGGCTCTGTACTCAGGAACTACTCCTGACTACTCCTGGCAGTGCTTGGGGGACCACATGGGATGCTGGGAATTGAACCTGGGTCGGCCTTGTGCAAGGCAAATGCCCCACCTGGTGTACTATCATGACAGCCCCACATGGTTATGTCTTGAGCCAGGATTTGGCACCAATTTCTGTCTTTCTCTTGTAATGAAAGGATAGACGTGGGAGAAGGAAAAAGAAAAGGTAGGGTCAGAGAAATACAGTGGGTAAGACACTTTGCCTTGTATGCACCAACATAGATTCAATCCCCACCAACTCTAAGTACCAGCAGTGATGCCTGAGAACCCAACCAGGAGTCAAGTCCTGGGCACTTAAAATAATACCAAAATAAAAATAGAAGTAACAGAATGGGTGCATTTTTCTGCAAGTAGATTGGAAAATGGACACCGGACAGGTACAACCAAACTGCCCATTGGGGATGTATAAAATATTTCATCAGTGATCACCTAGATTACTCTTAGGAAAGAAGTCAGGTTGTAGAGATTTTTAACTATTTTCAGGTTCATCCAAACTATTTTGTTAGACTAGTTCCATTATTTCCTGAACACTTCTAATCACTGTAGAAGGTATATGTGGAGGAAACATAAAGTACATCTTTGGGTATCTATGGATTATAAACAGTGCTAAAAACCTGTTACTCTTTCAAAGACAGGCTGTGCTTTTGTGCTTGAAACTTCAATGGATACTCAATGTTCTTCTGTCAAAAAGTGAACAGAAAAGTAATCTAACCTCTCGCTGGGAGTTGTAATGGTGATAGTGAACTAGGATTATGACACTAAGTAGGATTATCAGGCAGTGAAACTACTGGCCATGTCCTTGGTTTTGAACTAGCTCACCAAGAACAATATTGACTTCAAAAGTTGTTTATTTTTTAAAAAATTTTTATTAGTGAAACACCATGTGGTACAGTTGTAGACTTACAAATTTTTGTGCTTGGGTTTCAGTTATACAATGATCGAGTACCCATCCCTCCACTAGTGCTCATTCTCCACCACCACTAATCCCAGTATCCCTCCCACCTCCCATCCCCCCATCCCACCCTGCCTCTGTGGCTGGGCATTCCCTTTTGTTCTCTCTCTCCTTTTGGGTGCTGTGGTGTGCAAAAGAGGCATTGAGTGGCAATCATGTTTGGTCTATAGTCTACTTTCCTCATGCATCTCCCATCCTGGGTGATCTTCCCAATACCCTTTATTTGGTGCTCCCTTCTCTATCTGAGCTGCCTTTACCCCTAGAGTGTGCGGCTGACCTCCAAGCCATGGAGTAAACCTCCTGGTATTTATCTCGGCTATTCTTAGGTATTAGTCTCCTGTTTTGTTACTTTATGTTTCCCAGATGGATTTCAATCTTCCTATGTCTGTCCCTCTCTTTCTGACTCATTTTGCTTAGCATGATACTTTCCATGTAGTACCACTTGTATGTAAATTTCATGACTTCATCCTTTCTAACAGCTACATTGTACTCCATTGTGTAGATGTACCAAAGTTTCTTTAACCAGTCATCTGTTCTCGGGCACTCAGGTTTTTTTCAGATTCTAGCTATTGTAAACAGTGCTGCAATGAACAAACAAATGCAGATGTCACTTCGACTATACTTTTTTGCCTTTCTGGGGTAGCAACCCGATGGTAAAATTTGGGCGTTTCCATAATTTTAAATATTGGTTTGTGAGAACAAGAACACTAAAGTTGACCAACAAAATTTTTATAATTTAGGTACTGAGAAGTAAAATGAAAGCTACTTGGAGTATAAAACGTCATATAAAGTTGTGCATTAAGAGTATAAAAACTTCATGTAAAATTATTTTAGGCAATTAGTGATTATTTTAATGAATACTGTAGATATTTGACAAATTTGGGGTAGATTTTCTTGGGAAATGGATGCTGAAAGGGCAAAACTCAAGTGTCCAGTGGGGATCTGAATAGTGTGTATTGACCAATTTAATATTTTGTAGGTCAGAATAAGTTTTGTGTGGATTTTATAACATTTTCACCTTTTCCCCCTGCATCATGCTTAGACAGTATAAAATATTTTTTGAGTAAATATTGTTGTTTCGTTTGTTTTTGTTTCGTGTTAAGTGTGCCCTTATCAGCTCTTAATTTGTATATTTGTGTGTATGAAAAGTGGTGATCAAACCTCGGAAAATAGTGAACTTTCAAAATTAAAATTCTGAAATCTGAGAAAATGAGTGATTATTTTATTCAAACTAACACCTAAGAATGGCCGAGATTAGTACCAGGAATTTTGCTCCATGACTTGGAGGCCAGCCACACATACTGGGGGGAAAAGAGCTCAGATAAAGAGGGGAACACCAAATAAAGGTGTTGGGAGGATCCTCCCAGAATGGGAGAAGCATGCTGAAAGTGGACTATAGACCAAACATGATTGCCACTCAATGTTTCTTTTGCAAACCACAACACCCAAAAGGAGAGAGAGAGAACAGAGAGGAATGCCCTGCCACAGAGGCAGGGTGGGACGGGGGGATGGGGGATGGGAAGGATACTTGGATCCGTGGTGGTGGGAAGTGGGCACTGGTGGAGGGATGGTGTTTGATCATTGTATAATTGAAACCCAAGCACAAAAATGTGTAAGTCTGCAACAGTACCTCATGATGTCTCACTATTAAAAATTGTTTTTAATAAAAAAAATTTGTTGAGCACTATGTTAATCTTGTTTTTTAATCTTTACCTTTTAGAACTGGAAGATAAGTGGAAATCTTAAGCTGGTACCTATTCGAGTATTGATTTGTTCTTACATGTGCTTTAGTCTGCGTAACCCTGACATCTTTGGGATTGCTCAAGTGTAGTGCAGATAGACGGCTGTTACTGGCTCCCTGACTCATCCCGTCAGCTGCACAGAGAGTGATTCTACTCAGGCTAGCATGTTGGACCTCTTCTTTATCAATACGTTAACCAAGAAAGAAAACTAATTGAAGTATAAAGATAATTAAAACACAACAATCTAACATCAGATTACTTAGACTCTAGGTGTGTTTCTTTTCTTTTGACTTAAAATTTAAAAAACAAAACAAAACAGGAAAAGTAAAGATCAGCACAGCAAGTGAGTGTCATTTTCAGGGCATTTTATGACCAGTACCTTCACTGTAAGCATTAAAATCAGCATTAAAATTCTTGGAAGGGAATATTTATCTTATGGATGTTCTTCAATTGAAAGAGAATCACTTTTCAGTGTTAGACAATTGATGTACATTTGTATGGTTTCAGTGAGCTCTTATTTTATTTTATTTTTTGGTGTTTTTTTTTTCGGTCACACCCTCCATTGCCTGGGGTTTATGCCTGGTTCTGCACTCAGGAATCACTTCTGGGAGGCTCAGGGGACTGTGCGGGGTTTTGGGGCTTGAACCTAGGTCATCTCTGTTGGTAAATGCCCAACACAACACTATTACTCTGGCCAGAGCTCTTAATTTTTAAGAGATACAATCATGCATTGAGTAGGATTTTACTTCGATTTCACTTGAAAAGGAGTAGAATGTGAAAACACCCAGCCTGGTTCCTCCTTAGATTATTTTTCCTGCGTTTACAATTTGGCAGAATCTCCTGCTCCGGTGCCAGGCTGTCTTCAACAGGGCCCCTTGGAGGGGGGCAGCTTGAGTCTCCCTCCCTGCCCCAAGCAGAGCCCTGGCAGCTGAAGACCTCCAGAACCCAGCCACAGCCATGCTCAAGGCCACTCTCCACATGTTTGGATGACCCTCATGCATGAAGGAACCGGCAGAGGAACTCAGGTGTGCAGGACCTGGGGCTGAGATCTCCAAGCCTGCTCATGTCAGGACTGGGCTTTGTCCACTCCGATCCCCTGTTTTCCAGTAGCTTGACAGTCATATCCACAAACTTTCCCCGATGCCATGTAATCTCATCAACAGTCAAGATCCAAAGACTATAAAATAAAGCTCCTGGAAGAGATCAATACCGTATTTACCAAAAGCCTCCGCCTCTCTCAGAAAGCCCTGTCTCTCCTCTCACATGACTTCAGGTGATTGCAGTGTCTTGGAAACTGACAGTTTGCTAAACCCCACTAGTAATATGTTTCATTTACTTTTTTTTATGTTGAACTTGTTTTTATTTTATTTTATTTTATTGCTTTTTAAAAAAGTTTTTATTAGTGAAAAACAATGAGATACAGTTGTAGAGTTACAAATTTTTGTGCTTGGGTTTCAATTATACAATGATCAAGTACCCATCCCTCCACCAGTGCCCATTCTCCACCTCCAATGCTCCCAGTATCCCTCCCAACCCCCATCCCCCCAATCTCACCCCACCCTCTGGTAGATCCTCCCAGGATGGGAGAAGCATGCTGAAAGTAGACTATAGACCAAACATGATTGCCACCCATTGCCTCTTTTGCAAACCACAACACCCAAAAGGAGAGAGAGAACAAAAGGGAATGCCCTGCCACAGAGGCAGAGTGGGAGAGGGGTAGATGGGGGGTGGGAGGGATACTGGGATCCGTGGTGGTGGGAAATGGGCACTGGTGGAGAGATGGGTATTTGATCATTGTATAACTGAAACCCAAGCACAAAAATGTGTAAGTCTACAACTGCACCTCATGGTGTCTCACTAATACAAATTAAAAAAAAAAGTTGTTTCATTTTTTCCTAAGAAATATGTTTCTTCATGTAACTGTTTGATGGTTTGATGGTTCTTTTGGTGAACAGATTTGCAGATTCCATTTATTTTGTGGTCTGGCGACCCGGCTGCCTTCCTAACTAGGCCTTTTATCAGTTCACCTTAGGACGTGCTCCTTGATGCATTCGAGACTCCTCAGGCATACCTGAGAAAATCAATTAAGCACAGCTGAGAGGCTCTCGGTTCCACTGACTCCAAAGAGGGAGACTCCACGGAGCAGAAATGGGACCTCAAGGTAACTTTCTGAAGGCTCCATTAACCAGGAATGCATTTCAAATCAAAACAAAAATCCAAGTACAAAAAGTCAAGGCTCTTTAAAAAGCAGTACTCAAAGAGCTCACCTAGATATATTGAGCACAAACCATTCAGCAAATTAATTTTTATTAAGGAAATTTTTTTATATAACCTATTCTTTTAAAAAGAGGTTTATTTATTTTAATTTTTTACTACTCCAATTCTATGAACTCAGTCACAATTTATGAAACATTTGATTCTGGGGAAAATTATATTCATTAACCTATATATGGACTGGAGCGATAGCACAGCAGGTGGGGTGTTTGCCTTGCATGCAGCAGACCCGGGTTCAATTCCTCCACTCTTCTCGAAGAGCCCAGCAAGCTACTGAGAGTATCTCGCCCGCATGGCAGAGCCTGTCAAGCTCCCTGTGGCGTATTCAATATGCCAAAAACAGTAACAACAAGTCTAACAATGGAGATGTTACTGATGCCCACCAGACAAATCGATGAACAATGGGAGGACAGTGCTACAGTGCTAACCTACATACACTTGTTTATCTAAGAAATAGTTAATTTTTTTATACTTTTTGAAACCCAGATGACACAAAAAAAAGAGTCTTATTTTTTTCTTTTTTTTTTTGTGGCATGCAGCAGTTGATCAAACTGACAGGGTGATGCCATGTTCTTAGAATAGAAAGTGATGGGAGAGATCAACAATTAATAGACAAATAATAGGGTTTTTCATTTGAAAAAAGTAAAATACAATTTAGAAGGGAGAATGAGTGGAATATATATATATATATCATATATAAAATAAAGCAGAATTCAGAAGAAGAGAATGAGTGGAATATAAATAAAATATATATATGGTGTTTTGTTTAACTGAGTAAGTTAATATTGAATAAAGGGTCTGAAGCAGGTGGAGAATGTGCTCTATGATGCAATGAGACGGAGCCAGCTGAGTATTTTCAAAACACGAAAGTTCAGGATGATGCCAGAAAATCACAAATAAAACAGAATGTGTGTACTTTTGGAGTCAGAAAAATCTAGTATCATTGTGTTCAGTTTCACCTTGGGAACCAGAGTGAAGAAGCGCCTTCCTTTCCCTTTTCCTTTGGGACCACATTATATTTTAAAGCACTCATAATTAAACAGAAAGCTATTCTATCTTACTCCACTGATGCACATGTGTGTTAAGGCACGTGACCATTTAGTAATCTATGGGAAACATCATTATAAGAATCTGAAGCACTAAATTTTTTTTAAGTTTTCCTTTACCATTACAATGATTTATTCAGGTAAAGTTTAAGCACCGGAGCATTTACTTACTTGATTGACCTAGTTTGATTTTTTTCGCTCATTTTTAAAATCTCTTCTGCGGGTGTTTTCTACAATCATTGTTCTTCAGCCACATCGACCTTGGATGGTAATAGAAAAACAATAAAAGGAAAGCTGAGTATCTTTCATTATTAGCTATAAGATCTTAGCCGTCTGTGTTATGGGAAAGAAATATCAAAAATAATACACTATTTTATGATTATTAAAGAGTTCCATTTGCCCCACCAACTAATTTATTCTCTGACCTTAAATTTATCACTGAATGGATTATTAGTTGAATGCAGTGGTAAAGAATCAGTGGATTTAGAGGCCAGAGAGATAGTTTTTCATTTCATTTCATCATTCTGTTAATCGTCGATTGCCTCGAGCAGGCCCCAGTAACGTCTCTTTCATCCTAGCCCTGACATTATATTCACGGCTCTTTAGGAGAATGAGACCCATCATTGTTATTGGTATTTGGCATATTTGGTACGCCACGGGGAGTTTGCCAGACTCTGCCCTGTGGGCAGGCTACATTCGATAGCCTGCAAGTTTGTCCAAAATAGGAATGAGAAAATAGAGAGATAGTATAAGGATTAAAGTACTTGACTTGCACGTACCTGACCCCAACTGGGTGGCTGGCATCAACCAGGTCCTGTGAGTCCCTCCAGGAGTGATGGATGAGCACAGAGCCAGGAGTAAACCCTGAGAGCCACCAAATGTGGTCCAAAAAAGAAAGAAACAAACAATAGATTTAGCTAAGTTTTTTTCTAAAAGCCACAAACCATTATGAATCCAAGGGGTTTTCTTCATATTTAAGGAACCCTTTCTCTTTTTAATATTAAATTAAACATTTTTATTGTAGTTGAAGTAACATGATTGCAAGAGCATTGATACTTTTGCTTCTCACATCCCTGTACTTTTTGGTTTCTGCCTTTTACTCCTCCCAGAATATCCGCTCCATTATCCTAGCATCACTGCAGGCCGCCTCATATCCCCTTAAATACTGTTTTCTTTACACTAATGTTTATTAGTGGCGATTATTGAGTGCTTTTTATGAAGGTAAATAAAATTCAATCTGTTCCCCCCCCACCACCACCACCCAGTAAAGCTTCTAAAACTTCCAAAATAAAACTTGGAACCCTCCTTGGCATTTCTTAATAAAATATTTCTTTGCACGTTCCTTGTTTTCCAGGTTATTTTCTGGACTGCAGCTGTGAGAAAAAGCTGAAAGTCACCGCACTTGCTAAACAACTTTCTTGCTTTTTGGCACAAAGAAAATTCCTGAGCAGCTTAACCTGCAGAACACTGCCGGAACTTTCTGCCGGCCACAGTGCTCCAGATCCTCTGATGGCGCTTTGATCTGCTGTTCAGAAGGGACCTTGAGATTCCTGGGCCCGGATCAATGAGGGTGACTTGGAAATACCCTCACTCTGTTACAGTCAAGGGCCCTGCAGGTCCAGCATACCGGACAAGCAAGTACAGAAACTCCAGTCAGTGGCGGTGAGTGAGCTGCAAAGCTTAATAATGTAAGGGTGTTTAAAAGACGCAGCATGGGAAAACAAAGGCCTATAACTTTTCCTGGTCAGGCTATGCAGCGGCAACTGAGTGATCTGAATCATTCAAGGCCAAGTGTTTGGGTCTCTACAGGAGATGGGGCGATCAGCTTCCTGGCAGACTTGACATCAGGGAGATGGCTACTATTAGTTAGCCACTTCTTGAGTGGCTTCCCCTCCTGCCATTCCCATTTTCCATACATTCTCAAGTTGTTTTAGTGCCTACTGTTCCAGCAAGAATATTGCTAACTCGGATTTAATACTTATTTCAGAGGTAAGATTTCCCTGTACATGTTTATATATGCACAAATTGACATGACCAGAATATGCATTCACGAATTCTAGTTAAGGTATGGAGTACGGCCACCATATCAAAAAAATCCATGTCTCTTCTGTATGGGATTGTCAGATTTCACAAATTAAAATGCAGGTATCCTAGTTAAATTTGATTTTGTAGAACAATAAAAAGGATTTTTAGTATAATAATAAATCAAGTATGATATAAGGCATACTGTACAAAATTAATCATTTGAATTTTTAAATTCAAATATAATTGGGAATATTGTGATTTAGCTGGAAACTCTACAGTAAATACCTTCATCATCTTCTAGAGGAAACCAATCACTGTTTTGATGATTTTCTCTTTTTAGGTGGGCAGAGGGCAAGTCTGGCAGTGCTCAGAGATTGCTCCTTGCTCTATGCTCAGGGATAATTACTCATGTGGTGGGGGTGGGGAGACCCAGTGGGATGCCAGGGATTGAACCTGGGTCAGATATGTGCAAGGCAAATGCCCTACCAGCTATATTATCACTCTGACTCTGATTTGGGTTATTTTCCATTAGGTTTCTACCTGTTTTAGAACTTCATGTAGAAGGAATTGTATATTATGTACTGCTTTCTTTAAAGCTTTTCTTCACTCAGGGCATAGATTTGAGATTCATCCATATTGTATATATCTATAGCTATACATAAAACAAAACAACCTTTATATTGTTAAACAGGTTTTCATAACATAACTATCATAGAGTTTACTTATCCACTTTCTATCTGGACTATTCCTGGATTTTTTCTGTAACGAGCTAGCTGATATGAACCAAATGACAATTAGAAACCCTGAAGGGTTCACACTTAAGGGCATGTTCTTAACGTGTGTCATAGGCAGAGGTAACTTCAATTTTCTTTTTCTTAAGCTCTCTTCTTTGCAGCTATCTTTCTTTCAGTATTTGGAAGCTTCCGTTTGACTCTACCTTGTTTCTTTTTGGGTGGAGGGGTGGGTTGGGGGCCACACCTGGAGATACTCAGGGATTGCTCCTGGCTCTGCACTCAGGAATCACTCCTGAGGTGCTTGGGGGACCCTATGGGCTGCTGGGGACTGAACTCTGGCAGGCCACATGCAAGGCAAGAGTCCTACCACTGTATATTGCTCTGGTCCAACCTTGTTTCTTTCAGGTAAGTCATTTCCTGCAGCTAGACACTATTTTTTCTGCAGATAAGCTGGCACGTTTTGCCCATGCTCCTTTCCGTAATGCAAGATGACTGTGGACAAGTTTATCAACCTCTCTGAACTTCTGCCGTAACCTTTCTTTCCATCTGTAGCTCAGAATAGTCTCCTTCTCAGAGGATTGTGTGCTTTCCATGTACAGACTCATAAAGAACAGGGGATGACTAATGGTGATAGCAGCAGGATGGAAGATGAGTCCATGGAAACAAGCAACCAGTAGAAAATAGCAAATTACATTCTAGAGCATCATCTACCCACTCACTCTGGGAGTTGAGATGATAATGGCTTTAGAAAGTGAAAATGGCCAATGGAGTTTAGATCTTCATTGAAAGAAACAGCTTTCTCACTGTTAAGGACCGAAGGAGCAAGTGATGACATAGATAGATAGATAGATAGATAGATAGATAGATAGATAGATAGAAAACTGTTGGTGGAAAACAGGCAAAGCAGTAGTATGGCATTGGCCTTCTATGTGGCTGACCCAGGTTCAGTTCCCCAAGCACTGTTAGGAGTAATTCCTTAGTGCAGAGCCAGAAGCAATCCTTGAGCATTGCCAGGTGTGATCCCAAAGCAAATCAAGCCAGCAAATGAAAAAATAATAAACTCTTTGGGCATTTGTAATAAAATTAGTGCCAAAGAGTGAGATAGGAATTCAAAATGAGGGAAAAAATTTATTGAAAACAAAGCTTGCTTTTAGATATGGTAAATTAAAGACACAACTGAACATTGGTGAAAATGTCTAGTAGGCTGTAGGCAGAGAAAATAAAATCAGAGACTTGGGATTCTTCTTTTTCTCCTTAAAAGACACAGATTCTTATCAGGATGAATTCTATCTTTGTAGCACCTGTTGATCATGTATATTTTCAAGGAAATAAAAAGGTGACATTTTAAACTCTGTCCTGAAAAATCTAAGTCCTATTTTAGACAAGCTTTCTTTGGATTTGAGTAAGCGATGCTTTGTATACGTTGCAATTTTGGATAACAAAGATACAGAGATGTGTGGAGAAGGCCATGAGAGCGAGGGAGGGCCCCAAACACAGAAGGATTTATGTTTCAAAGACAGAAGCGCTGTTCAGATGAGAAAGGAAGGTAGTGGAAGAACACAGAGGTCAAGGGCCTCTGTGTACCAGTGATATGGGAGAGTGACTCAGCAAGATAACCAAAGGACAGACTCAACAGCACTGAAAACACGAGATTTAGTCACAGAACTTGGAAATGTGCCTGTCACAGGAGGCCGGCAGGGATTGGGGGCGGGAGGTGGGAGTGCTGAGGTCAGGAGTGAGGGGTGGAGGGAGGAACAGGGACCCTGTCGAGGGAAGTTGACACCGGTGGTGGGAATGGTGTGGAGATATTGTATGTCTGAGACTCATCTATCAAGAACTTTGCAAATCAATAAATCAATAACTTTGTAAATAAAAGCCAATGATTAAAACTGGTTTTAATACGGTCTGACTATGGTTGTAATGAAATGCCTTTTCTTTTCTTTTGTTTACTTTTCTGAAGGATTAAGTCTCAGGCACTTTGAATTACTGTGTTCCAATTTGCAGCTTAGGATAGATTATTTTAAATCTTAAAACTGTGAGGAAAAGTAGGAGCCAGTATGTAAGTCCTAGGTTCCTGATTTCAACCAAGAGGTATATACTGTATACTGCAGGAAAGTAAGAGAGAGAGAGAGAGAGAGAGAGAGAGAGAGAGAGAGAGAGAGAGAGAGAGAGAGAGAGAGAGAGAGAGTGTGTGTGTGTGTGTTAACTTTCTATCTTGTTTTGATTCTTTCACAACACTAAGCAGGAAAAGGGTCAGGAAAACACTTTGCTTTGTGACCCTAGCCTTCCTTTGATCTAATAAAAACTTCCTTGTTGGAATGGTGGGGATTTGCATCACTTTTTAGAAAAATAAGTGCTGTGTGATCTTTATAATGATGTATGATCTTATTAGAGTCTACTGTAATAAAATTCACTCAAGAATTCCAAGGGGGGGAAATATGTTTAGGGCAGAACTACTGGTTAAGAAGAAACTTTATTGAGGTTAGATTTTGTTTCCAAACATGTTTTATAAATAATAGACAATACATATAGTCAGCTTTCTAATAAAATGCCCATGAAATTAAATTCTCTCAATTAGTGTATTTTACAGGTAATTTGTTCCTAACCAAATGAATCTATTCACATATATATCAGAATGCTAACACACTGCTTTAGGCAATATTTAGAGAAAATGAGAGTCTCTTTCATGTAACAGATACCAAGTAACTTACTGTGAATTCCAAACTTTGCTTTCATGAAAGAGATTATTTGTTATTAAGCAAATATTTCCCAATACTGTGTTTCTTATAGTGTTATGTGGATTCCCATTTGCCTGGTTCTGAGAGGTTTTTCAGGGTCCATTTCCTATAATCTGTTTTGTCTTGTCTAACCGATCTTGTTGAATGTCAGAAGCATGAAAAGCATCACAGTGGCTTGATACAGGGAAATGAGAGTTCCTGAGAGCTAGAAAGGAGGAAATAGTGAAGATGTTGCCAGGGATGGAAATTGACCGATTTGGTGATGTAGTGTCTGTTGACAGAATTGACAGAACATTGACCATAATCTAAATATCATATGAAAGAATCATAGTGAGGTGTTGATTATTGTAGAATAGAAACATTAGAATACAGATTGTGAAAAAGGTAGTCCTTGGAGTTTCCTTGGAATTTTATGATTCCAGGAAAGGCTGCACATTTCTGAAGCTGGTGATGACTGACAAATTACAGTTTGCCGATTTTAGCCAAGAATGCTGCTGAATGTTATTGGATACCTGGAGTGTATTAGGAATATTTCCAAGTGAGTGAAGAAAGCCGAAGTCTTCAAAATGCTTCCATGATCTTGCCTGATTGTATGTAAATTGGATATTCTTTTGAGACACTTTTGATGAATATAAACAACCCCCAAGGAGAGAATAATTTTTTTCCAGCCAAGTTCAGACACATCAGATTGATTCTTGCAAGAAAGTAAAGCAAGGTAACCCCAAAACGATAGAAGAGAAATCTGAGGAGGTAAAGGAGAGAAGAAGTTGATTAATGAAGGGAAAGTGTGGAAAGAGAGTGGCAACTTTCTCAACCAAATACAGGGCAAAGGAACTTTTAGTCTAACGCCTCATTTTTCGGATAGATATGTTCCTGAAATCCTGTTGAAAGTAACTTAATGAAAAGTAGCTTGTTGAAAATTGCTTGGTCTGTCAGTAGAAAAACCAAAAGGTGCAACCTCTACTTGTTTCAATGTGTTTTATTTCAACTACGTTGATGGCTTGCCAATAGGGTCTTCCAAAATTCCCAAAATCCAAAATTCCTGTATCTGTTTTAACTTCCTAATTTCTATGCAAATTTTATTCTTCGTTGCTTTTCATCCCTACCACTCCCCACTCTGTCCTTTATCTTTTCTCTTTCCGATACCCTTAAGGATGATATCCTACATTCAAGTTTTCAGAAACAGATGGAAGATGTAGAAGACTGGGACAATACAAAAATATTCATTTAATGCTTGTTTTCTGTGAATCTGGAGTTCATTTTCCTATTTAACTTAATTTAATTTCTTTGCAACATGTATAATTCTCAGTTTTCTGAAAGTTTTGGTATCTGCTTTTTTCTTCCTTTTCAAAGTGTGACCAACTCTGGATACAAAAGTTGGTCAGAGACATATTTTGGAATTGCGAGATTTAATAAGTCATTTGGTTTTAATAATCTTTGTCGATCCTATCAGTAACTTTAAAATAATTTTGTTCCATGTTGATAACTTTACAAAATTTAAATCTCTTTATTTTCAGAGCAGCCCCTCAAAATCCCCCTTAGGTGGTTAATTTATTAGGAAACACTTCTTGGTTTCCTAAAAAGTTTTGGAAACTTGATTTCCAATTACAAGACTATTTATGAAGTAGAATAGTTGCTTGTCATTGAGTGATTAATAAAGAATATAATATATCTGTACATATAGTCACATATATATATATTTACTTTTATAGCACTGTTTTTGCAGGGAGTAGAACTTTATAGGACCTTTTAGATTTTGTGTAAATGCTTCAGGAAGATGTGGTAGTGAAGGGAATGTATCTTTGCTTCCTTCTCACCGCTTGACACACTGGTCCTGTTCTCAATCAACTGAGAAAACTAGAAACTAAACCTTTTAATGTTAGTGCTATCAGCTAAGACAATAAAAACCTGACTGAGAACCCTATATTTTTGGAAACAATCTTTCCATTTAACAATAGACATGCTATAGCCCAACAGTCATACTACTACTTGACTGTCTAAGGCACACCCATATGGTTACTTCAAGAAAACTCCTATCACTCTCTCTACCCAAGTAATTGAATTCAAGGGGACTATGATCACCTCTGTTCCTTAAAATTTAGCTTTCCTCCTGCTAGTCATCATCAATTCCTGCATAAAGAAATGACATGAGTTAGTGAGCTGGTTTCTCTGGTAGGTGAGAGTTAGAGGTCCTCTGAGTAGACACTGGTTCCATTCTCATTCCCATGATCTAGGCAGGTGAGCACTGTAGCTAAGATATCCCTACCTGGTCATCATTGAGTTCCTTCATCTTAAAAATTAGCATCAAGAGGAGAAAGAATTAGAAAATATATGGAAATAAAAGTTATGTGAGATACCTTTTCTCTTGTTTAGGACTGACTTTAAAGATGTCGGCATTCACTTTCTAATGGATTATCCATATGATGATTCTCAGTGGAATAAAAAGAGAAAAACCAGAATTCCCAACATTCACAAGGAACTTGTGAAACAATGACAGTCATGTAGTATTTTTGAAAGATTTTTTTGAGGGCGAGTGAGAAGAAAGAACTGTGAGACTTCTGGGAGTCATAGAAATAGTCCGATAATTGAGAATTGTCTGGAGGTTTAAAAAATAAATCTAAAAAGAAACTTCATTCTTAAGTTGAGCTGATTACTCACTGACATTTGAAATGTATATATTCATCATAAACTCATGAATTATTTATAATAGTTATTGATTAATAACTTGAGTCATAGCTATGTTGATATAAGATTTAATGCCATGTTTATTTAATTTAGCCTTCTGTTGATCACTTGGGCATGTGATATGGTGTGTTATATGTCTGTAACAGTCTGACTTAAGAAATAGATTTAAGACTAATATCTAAAGATAGTAGAAACAAGGGCCAAGAGGACTGGCCCAAAGCTGGAAGCTTGCTACAGCTGGTGGGCGGGGAGGGCAGTTAGGACAGAGAAGTCCACTATGACAGGTGATAACTGGAACTGGTCACTCTGGACGAGGACTGAATGCTGAAAGTAGGTAAAGGGAAAAACATGATAACCTTTCAGTGCCTATATTGTGAACCATAATGCCCAAGGTGGGGGGAAGGGAGAAGAGAGAAGGAGAGAGAGAGAGAGAGAGAGAGAGAGAGAGAGAGAGAGAGAGAGCACTGCCATAGAGGCAAGGTGGGGTGGCAGGGGAGTGCTTGGCATGAGAGAAACTGAGGACTCTGGTAGTGAAAAGTGTACGCTGATGAAGGGATGGGTGTTGGAGCAGTCTAAGACTGAAACCCAATCATGAAAATCTTCATAACTCTATTTCCTGGTGATGCAATTAAAAAGAAAGAAAAAGAAATAGAGTCAGGAAAATCTTACCCATCAAATATCTCGAATGAGGTTTAAATCTATTATTACTTTATGAGGCCCTCAGGAAAGATGCTACAGAACATATTTGGAATAGAAAGGGCCCCTAGTAATACAGAAAAATTTATAATTAAACATTTATATCTCAATTGGGTTTGGGGGGAAATAAGCCTTTTTGTTCCTGAAGAAAAGCAGAGATCCTCTTGACTACATAGGAAAGAAAGTAGAGCCCTCTAACCTAAATAGCAAGACAGTTGGAGAATGCAGTGGGTACGGCACTTACTTTGCATGTGGCTGACCCCTGGTTTTATTCTTGGTACTTCATAGTGTCTTCAGAGCACTACCAGGGGTGATTTCCTGAACAAAAAGCCAGGAGTAAGACCTGAGCATCAACGATTGAGGACCGCCCCACTACCCAAACGGCTGTCCACCCCAATTAATTAGCAGGACAGGATTTTTGATTTGGTGGCCACACCTAGAAGTGTTCAGGGTCTAGTCCTGGTTCTTCGCTCAAGGGTTACTCCTGGTGGTGCTTGGGGACCATATGGGATGCTGGGGATCGAACCAAATACAAGGCAAATGCTTTACCTGCTGTTCTACTGCTTGGGTCCTAATCGGGCACAATTTAAAGCTGGTAACTGAATAAGTCTCAAAGTTTGTATTTCTAGCCCTCCCCACCTCCACCTGTCCTACAGTCAAGGTTTTTAGGAAATCATAGAGTCAGGAGATACTATGAGAAGTCCCTCCCTCCCTCCCTCTCTCCTTTCTTCCCTCTCCTCTCCTCCCTCCCTCCCTTCGTCCCTCCCTTCCTTCCTTCCTTCCTTCCTTCCTTCCTTCCTTCCTTCCTTCCTTCCTTCCTCCCTCCCTCCCCCCATTCCTTCCTTCCTTCCTTATTTCTTTTTTATTTAATATTTATAAACATGAAGAAAGTCAAATTTTAAAATTTATTTTTTTTACAGTTTATGAAACATGATTTCAATAGGGTTCATGTATCTGGTATTGATGTACACAGCTACTGCACTGTCACCAGCACTGGAGTGTCCAAGTCCCTCCAACACTGTCCCTATGTCATTTCTAGTCCACCTTTTATGTATTTATTTTTTTAATAAAATATATTAGACCATCGAGTGAGAGTAGATAAAAACAACAGATAACTTATATCCTCATGTGGGCAGAGTATATATTATTTTAACTAGACAGTTGATGTAACATATAAAGAATATTAAAGAACACCAATGGTCATCAATAATGGAAATTAGATAAATTCTGTACAGATAAAAGCCCTGGCAACTTTTTTGTTCATCTTCTTAATTGTTCATTATTGACTCCAGAACCACTAGGTGACACTGTTGCTTCACAGAATTTGTGTGGAAAGTTTTATTAGCTACGGAAAAGTTCATAGGAAGTACTATTGTTGATGTTGATCATAAATGTATTGTTTATAGCTTAAATAGGAACATCTGTTTACCAGTTTGAAATCAAACTAATACTGATTATGAATATTATTACAGTAGTTCTGACAATAGAAGTGAAATAAACTTCTAAGACTTCTTCCCCACCTGCCACCATCCCTGTCTCTTATTTATTGATCGCTTATTCTGTTTCAGTCTTAGTGTTCTTACACTCTACACAAATAACCCCTGTTAATTCTTCCGCCCATCAAATTTTATAAGACTGCAGTACTAAGAAGTGACAAAATTGTACTTCAAATCCCTCCGAAAGCATTTACTCTAGTCCCTTTCTTGTAGATGCAGTGATCATACAACATACTAGTTGTGGGACATATTTACAAACCACTTGTCAACATCAAGTAAGAGGGTCTAGAAAAAGTAATGGGATGGGTGGAGCATAGACCAAACTTAGTTTTCCTTGCAACACTTTTCGAAGTTCCTGGGAGGGGCCGCAGGAATAGTGCAGGGCTCCATCCAAGCATCTGACTCAGTCTCCATTGAGCATTTCCAGGTACAGCCCTTGAAGGCTCCTGAAAGGCTCTCGGGAAGCCTAGAGAATCCCCAGCACATTCCAGAATCTGAAAACAGCACGTCGTCGGGCCATTGCTGTGAATGATTGGCCTAGTTAGCCAAGAATATCCAGAGGGTCCCCTTGCCCCCTTGAGCACACTGGGAGCAACCCTCCCCAGCCCCCACCAGTTATTAGGAATCCATTTGTGAGAAACCCATCTCTATGGCACATATGCTAATTTTTTTCTACTAGTTTTGAGATTGCTTGCTGCAGTGTAGCTTTCTTGTTTGTGTTTGGTCTTAGGTAAGAAACTCTTTAGCCTTACTATGGTCTTATGTAAAAATCTGATTTCCTTTTCTTGCTTGTTTTGGGGCCATAACAGGCATTGTTCAGGGCTTACTCCTGACTCTGCACTCAGGAATCACTACTGGCGAGCTCTAGGGACCCCGTGACTTGCCACGTACAAGCCGCTGTCCTACTCTCTGTGCCGCTGCTCCGACCTCCAAAATCTGACGTTCTTGTGGGACAAGGAATTTGGCTTAAAAGTGCTGGTGTGTAAACTTTGCACGTGGGATCCCTGGGTTCTAACCCTAAAATTATCTGAAAAATAATTTACAACAAACAAATGACTTTTGGGGGGGATAAATGTATTCTAAATTTTGTATGACTTGTTATATTTCATGTTAGTTTGAAATCCAAATTTATCAAGATGTTCTATGTTTTAATTTGCTATTTCGGAAAACATTATTACTCCAGTTAATTTGGGGCTAAAATCCAAAATCCCCCCTCTAATTTGAATTTTCCTCCTTCTATGTTTTACTTTCCTTATCTGTGTATAGAATACAGGTAAATATGAATATATGTAATATAAGGACTATATATACTGCATCCATGAGTGTATACTTTGCTTTTCTTTTGACGTCACACCCAGCTGTGCTCAGGGCTTACTCTTGGTTCTGTGCTTAGGACCACTTTTGGCAGTACTTTGGATTCCAGGGATTGAATTTGTGTTTGCTGCATTCAAGGTAAGTGCCCTACACATGTACTATCGTTTTGTATGTATTTTAAAAAGGTTTGTCCTGTGACCTGTGACCTTCATGATTTTACCTCCTTCCATCTTCTAGATTTGCTCCATCTGGTAATAGCATATATGTCTCATTTTCACTCTGTTTCTATCATATCTCTTTCCCATTTATAACATTGATGAGAGATTTCTACTACAAAAGTAGGTAAAGTCTTTCTTTTGCATCCTATATCCTACCTGGTTAAACTTCTTGGAACAGAAGTTCCCACACTCCACACCCCCTTTTTGGCTTTTGAGACGCACCAGAGGATGTTCAAGAACTTACTCCTGGCAGTGTAACGTAGGGATCGCTCTCCTAGCAAAGTTTGGGGAACCATACCTAGTGCTTGGAATTGAACCTGGGCCAGCTGCATCTAAGGCAAGCACCCTGCCTACTGTTCTACCTTGCTCCCTCCACTTTAATTTGTATTACACATTTACTCTTCAAACAATCGAAGTCTGGTTTCTACACCCATTATTGTAATACAACTTTTCTTCCAAAACTCATTGAACAACTTTCGAATTGCTAAATTCCATTCTTTTCTAAGCTTTCATCTTTCTTTTTGCCCTCTGCCTTTGATGGTGTTCTATCTCTAATCCCTGATCTCAAATTCTGAAATTCGCATTCTCTGTCTCCTTTGTAATAATGGCATCACCACAAACATAAAAACATTCTCTTTGAAATTATCTAAATTCCAATGTTTTGCAGCCTGAACTGGTTTTGACTTCCTCTACATTCCTGCATCTTTCCATTTCATTTGGTTTTCAAGGTGAGGATATTAACCACAAAAGGAAGCAGATTGTTCAAAAGAATTTAAGATTAATAAAACAGGAATAATATTGCATTTCCCCCTCTTTAGTGTCTTTTACTGATCATTATTTTGAGTCTGAGAGAAATAAATTTATATTCTTCTGATGAAATTTCTTATTTTTGGATATTGATAACCTCTCTTCTAGACTAGTTGCTATTTTACTGTTGTTTGGTTTATGTGAGACAAGAGTTGAGATATGAAAATGCCTTTTTTAATTCTATACCTGAGATGGGTTATCAAGGTCAAAAATTGCCTTATTGAAGAAAATAACATGGGCATTTTCATTACATTTTCACCATTTTTAAACATTCTCTGCTTAAGATGTTGATCAGTGTGTGGAAAATATAATATATACAATATTTATTTCCTAATTTCAGGAATAAATTCCATAAAAGCAATTTAAACCTCCGACTATTAAATGTCCTATTGATGGTTATCCTGATTATGTTAAATCTCCTAAAGTATAATGCTTTTTTGTTCTTAGACCTTCCTTAGAGTTGGGTAACCCAGCGTGATAAAGCAGATGTTTTCTGTACATCCTCCATACTTTTAAAACCCCCCTGTTAAACTAGTTTCCTATTACTTTCAAATAGTGAGAATATTCATAAGATTTTGAGACTTTGGGACTATATATTTAATTTGGTAGAGGCTTTTGCTTTGGGTTGGTAGATTGTTCAAAAGTAATTACTTCTCCACAGATAACTAAAATAATCCATAAGCATAATGCTATGTTAATAAGCATATTTATCATATCTTTGCACTAGTTTTGTTTCTTAGTATTCTAAAACCTTGTCTTTATACTTGAGTTTTCAATTTATAGTGGTTCATAGATGGCAAACAAGAAAAAGCCATCAAAGTTAGAAAGTTCTGCTAGCTACCATAAAAAAAAGTGCCTTAGATTAAAAATAACCAAACCTCCTAGAGCAGTAATGGTAAGGTTATACTGTGTGGCTTCTCACTTCTCATCAATGCCTTGGTGGGTATCATTAATACATTGCTGAGCATTTGGCAGAGATTTTATTATTTTTATTTGTATTTTTTTAATTTATTGAATCACTGTGAGATAGTTACAAGCTTTCATGTTTGGGTTACAATCAGACAATGACCAAACACCCATCCCTCCACCAGTGCACATTCCCCACCACCAATATCCCTGGTATAACCCCCCTTTCCCACCCTCCCCCTTCCTCCATGGCAGACATGATTCCCCATAATCTCTCTCTACTTTTGGGCATTATGGTTTGCAATACAGACCCTGAGAGGTTACCATGTTTGGTCCTTTATCTACTTTCTGTACATATCTCCCATCCTGATTGATTCCTCCAGCTATCTTTTCTCAGTGACCCCTTCTCTATTCCAGCTGCCTTCTCCCCATTGCTCATGAGGCAGGCTTCCAGTTATGGGGCAATCTATCTGTCTCTTGTATCTACTGTCCTTAGGTGTCAGCCTCATGTTATATTGTTTTATACTCCACAAATGAGTTGGCAGAAATTTTAGATTCAGTTTTTTTCTTTAGAGATTTATTTTCAAAATTTTAGAGATTTTTACTCCAAAATTGTTCCCAATTCTTCCTTTTAGTAATTCAACAGAAAAAGTACATTAAAAAATATTGTTTAGGTTTTTGGGCGATACCTGGCTGTGCTCAGTAGCTTACTTGTGGGTCTTTGCAAGGATTGGGGAACCAGGTGAGGTACCAAGGTTGGTTACAAGGAAGTCAAGTACCTTACCTGCTGTATTCACCCTTCAGCTCTACTGTCACTGTCACTGTCGTCCCATTGTTCATCGATTTGCTTGAGTGGGCCCAGTAACATTGTGACACTTGTTACTGTGTTTGACATATTGAATACGTCACAGGGAGCTTGCCAGGCTTTGCCGTGCTGGCGAGATACTCTCGGTAGCTTGCCAGGCTCTCTAAGAGGGATGGAGGAATCGAACTCAGGTTGGCCATGTGGGCGGCGTCGGCGGCGTGCAAGGCAAATACCCTACCCACTGTGCTATCGCTCCAGCCCTACTAACAAATACGAATTTTCACGGCATAAAGATGACAATTTTTGTTCATCGAATTTGAGTATTGCCAATCAATACTAGAAGTCAAGATTTCAGAAATTTCAGGATCACTTTGAGACCATCACAAAGGTCTTGACCTGGGAGAATGGGATTAGTATGCAGATTTTCACGGGAGATATATGTACGTGAGCATGCTTTGAGGTTAAAGAGTGCTGTGATCCAGATCAGAAGTTTGGATTCAAGTAAGGCAGATGGAAATACATTTGATTTGTTATTTAATTTGAAGGTTAACTAGAGTAGTTTGCGAAAGACTATAAATTGGGGAAGATTGTTCATCCCAGAAAAGGAAGGAAACATTTCATTCTCATTGAATTTTGGAGGGATGTGTGAGACATGATGGTCTTTCTTCCTTGTTTATTGCTCTTAATGCACTGGGCATATTAAAAGATTTAACTCAGAACTGTTGAAACACTCATACATTATACAAGTAATCTTGGTGACTAGGGCAAGACATTTATAGGAGCTAACAGCAGTTATCAGTGTCTTTCCCATATGCCAGGCATTGTTCTTGGTACACTCTTATCTAATCCTCCCCTCAAAGTCCTTGAAAGTTGGCTTGAGATTTTGGCTTTGCTTGCCATTATGCTGCTTGGCTGTCTGGCTTCCCAAGGAAAATTCTTCAAATGTATTTTTGTTGTTCTGCAAAGAACAAAAATAAAAGTCATGTCCCTTGAGTCCTAATTTATTTTCTCTAGTTAATTTATTATTTTACTGCTGATAAATCAGTAAATATGGAGCAAATTATTACTGAAATCTATATGCATTGTAAGTCTTGCAACTTCAGGTATAAATTTCTCTTATGCCTCTGAAATGGAGAATGAAAACACTGGTTCCGTTCTTTCCTTTTGATTTTTGGCCCACATACCACAGAGTTCAAAGGTGTCCATAACGCCGATTCCCTGATTCTCTGCTTCAGAGTCATTCCTAAATGTGTAGTTAGGGGAACATATGCAATCCTAGGAAGAACTCAGGACTCTAGTGCACAAAACATGCTGGGGGTCAAGGAAAATGTAGGTAGTACTGGGGTTAAGGCACTTGCCTTACAGTAGGCTGAGCTGGGTTTAAATTCATTCCTGGAACCACCAGGAATGATCCCTGAACACAGAACCAGGCAAGCCTAGAGCACTGGCCAGGTATGACCCCCAAACTAAAACCTCAACCCTAAAAAATTAACCAAAAACGCCTACCCAACTCGTTGAGCTCTTACTGGACTTAAAATGTGACTTTTTCAATAAACTAAAATGGTTTATTTTCCAATGGTGATATATTTGAAATTTTTTGCTTTATTTTTTCTATTCTACTTCATTACATTATTTATTTGGCTCTACTTAGAAAACACTATTTGATAGCCTATGGAGGAATACATTTAAGCACTTATTGTCTGAGTATTATTATGTACTTTTTGATAATGAGACCTTGGTGGCAACCAATATTTGAATTATGCTATCAAATATGGAATGTAGACCAGCAAGTAAAAGAAAAATATGTTCCATGCTTCAAGGTTCCTGGAAATGATAAAAATGAATGGTCTGCATTTTTATTGGAAAGTCAATTGATCCAGAAAACTAGATACCATTAACTGTTGTGGGAGTCAATATATGACAGGTTGAAAAATGTTCCAGAGAGATTGCTGAAAAGAAGAATATATTATAGGTATGAGCTAGTATAAGATATTAATCCCCCATGATAGGAACAGCATCATAAGCAACAAGTCTTTTCTAGGTATACCTTAATAATTCTACTTCTAAGGAAATCATCTGTCTTAAAATTTATACCCAAAGATGCATCACAGTGCTGTCTGTAATAATTAAATAAAAAAACCTCACACTGGGGTGGGAGCAATAATACAGTTGGTAGAGCATTTGCCTTGCACATAGTCGACCTGATTTTCTTCCCCAGCATCGTATATGGTCCCCAGAGCTCTGCCAGGAGTGATCCCTGAGCACAGAGCTAGGAGTAAGCCCTGAGCACTTCCAGGTGTGCCCCCAAATAAATAAATAAATTTTAAAAATTTAAAAAAATCAGAAATCCCTAAACTGGAATTGGGCAAAAATATCTTCTGGGCCAAAGTATCTTCTTCCAGGGATGAGTGAATAAACAACAGCTTCTTAAGAAAGAATAATGTATAGTCTTCAGAAATTGCTGTTGTCTAAGAATTTTTCTTATTATAGTGAAAGCATATGCATAATGCTCAGTGAAATAAAAAATTATGTGTGCATCATTATCTGAACCATGTGAAATGTTTTTCAGTATTAAAAATTTTTTTCTCTTGTAATAGTGACTTTATTATATACTATAAAAATGAAGAAAAATATTAGGAAAAGTAAATGTTTTCTGGATAGTCTTCTGAGGAGTGCCTCCCTACCCTCCCCCCACCCCTCCGAGCGTTTGGGGATCATTTCTAAGAATTTTCAATCAGGCCTATGATTCAGTGCTTGTGAATACTGAGCAGGGGACCTCTAGGACCACTCATCAGAGCTTGGGAACCCCCAGGTTGGCATCCGGAAATGCTGGTGACAGGGCTGTGCGAGGGTGCTTGAGATCAAAGTGGGAGATATTGTTTCCCTGGGCCCTGAAGTTTTTATTTTTATATTCATTATTTATTTATTTATTTTGCTTTTTGGGTCACACCCAGTGATGTTCTGGGATTACTCCTGGCTCTGCACTCGGGAATTACTCCTGGCAGTGTTTGGGGGAGAATATGGGGTGCTGGAGATTGAACGTGGGTTGGCCACGTGCAAGCTGAACACCCAACCTGCTGGACTATCACTCCGGCCCCTCCTGAATTTTTTAAAAGTTTAATTTTTACCAAATTGTAGTTGTTTTGCAATTTCCTCTATTGATCCTAGACTCTTAAATATTCTAGACACAAATGCATGAAGTTTGACCATGGCAAGCAGGGGATTGAGTTGGAATTTGGGATTTTCATTTTTGACATTTTAATATATGAGATACATCTGACTATTTCAATTTTGGGGACAGTTACATATATTTCACATGTATGTATGTAATCTGAAACATGTATGTAATCTGAAAAAGAAGTGCTCCGAGGCCATGCTTGGTGCAGCTTGGAGGACCAGGGGTGCTGGGACTTGAGCCTGGGAGGCCAACACAGGCAGGACAAGGGCCCTGTCACTTGGATTCTGCCCCCAGCCTCACACAAGAATTAACTTTTGACTGACAGCACTTTTTGCTAGTGAGAATTTGAAAAGTAATTACCAATTCAGTGTCTTAGAGAAATCTACCATTTCATACATTTTTAAAAAGCAGTGTGTATCTCAGAAATCCTATAAATCTGATTTTGCACTGTTGGAATCCTCTTCCTTGGGGACCACCTTACTTACTATTTTGACTAGAAGACAAGATTTAATAAGATAACTCTATCAGGGTCGCTCTAGTATTAAATCACCACTAAAATTAATTTTATAAGTAAAGCAATGCTTGCAATATTGTTAAGAATTTTTGCTTTTTTTGAACCCAATCTTATGCAGCACTATGCATGTCGGTTAAGGCCATTTTTCTTGTGAGTAACAGTTTTAAGTAATCTATTTTCCCTCTACTGTTATAATCCACTCTAGATGAGGACTCTGTACCCAGAGGGAGAATCTAATGAGGTTATTAGACAAACTCCATTATCTCTTTTAATAGAAGCACTAGATTGAAAAGTTACATGACCACTGAAGACACAGTGTATTGATTTCACTAAAACATTTGCTATGAACTCTTTAGAAAACTTTTAAAACAAAATGAAGAATACTTTACTTAGCAAACTCTTCTCAGATAAATCCTACTAATGAACAAATTTCAATCTGTAGACTAGAGTTCAGTCGATTAAAAGAAATCATTTGGAAAAGGATTTACATAGCCATTTCATCTATGTTGGGATGATGCGATGGTTAAATCACTGACCTCTAATGTGATGGCACTTGGAGGTGCCAAAATAATTATCTTTCAATCAGGTGATGTGGATTAAGCCCCTTATGATCAGATAAAAGTTAGTAGTAGAATCAAAGGTGAACTTTTCTTTTCTCACCCTGCAATGGAGAACACGGAGAGGTTTTACCTTTTGCAAGTCTAGAAGAACACTCTCACAAGGAACCAAATTATCCGACACTTGATTTTAGATGTTTCAGCCTCCAGAACAGTGGGTTAAGTCAATGTTTCTCAACTGGGAGCCTGGCGGTAATTGTGCATGCCCAGGAGAAAGTCTCAGGTGAGAATCACATTAATGGGAGGGGCCAGAGCAATAGGACAGTGAGTTGGGCATTTGCCTTGCACTTGGCTGACCTAGATTTGATCCCAGCTCCCCGTATAGTTCCCCAAGCCTGCCAGGAGTGATCCCTGAGCACTGAGCCAGGAATAAACCCTGAGCACTGTCGGGTGTGGCCCACCAAAACAAACAGAAAAGAATCACATTATTGGGAGACAAAGCATGAACCTAGATATCCAACAGGTAGGACAGAGGCCCTCAAGAAAGAAACTCAGAAAAATAGAAAAGATTGAGAAATTCTGGTTTCTGCTTCCTGCCTGTGGTGTTTTACTATGGCAGCCTGACATGCCTAATACAGAGAGCATTATGTTTGAAAAAATAGCTAATACGCTGAAGCTAAGTATGTAATTTTTAACATTAGTAGTGGATAGATCATACCTGAAAAGATTTTGACCTAATGGAACTCCAGATTCAATGTATCAGATAAAATTTGGTGCTTAGAATTTTGTTAAAAGCTACTACAAAGTCCAGGGTAGGGTCTGTGTCACTCAACAAAATGAGTTTGGAAAAAGTTAGAATTTAATTGCAGCATGATGGTATTGTTTACACTTATCAAGTAAGAATGCTGAGAAGTGCTGCTGAATTTTGGAATCACCTTCTGGAGGAAAAGCTGGCAAGTCATGAGTAAGGCTATCGTAAGGTTTGAAAACCACGCATAGGAATAACTTTCAATTCCAGTCAGAATGCAGGAGCCGGACCTCTATTGACCGTTGAAACAGATAAGAGCCTGGCAAAAGAGATAAGACCCAGAGAGATAGAACAGAAGGTTCCGTGCTTGCCTTGCGCATACGAAGTGCGCATTGGAGCACTGCTGAGCGGGCAGAGCCTGGAGTAAGCCCTGAGCAATGCCAGGGGTGGCCCACAAAACAATAAAATGAAATGAAAGACTTTTTGAAAAGGATTTTACAAAATATATGCAACTTGTGCTAATGTTTTCAATGCACGGATAATTCTATCGTCTAATGATATGGTTTTTTTTTTTTCCTTCTGGTAGATGGTCAGTGTCTGCTTTTGTTGAGCAAGCACTTTATTATTTTTAAATCTAATCTAATATAGTGCCTGTCCTATATGATTCACTCATGATCCAGACTCCCTTGTCTACCATGGTACTCACGCCACCACTCTGTCTGTTACACGAGGTTCATAATGAACAATTTGCTTATTAAGACATCTCACCCATCTTGGGGGTGCTCAACAAATTGTTTCTTATTCATTAAAAAACAACAAAATATATGCAACAATATGGTCGAGATTTGGGGCAGCAGGCAACAAAGAATATTAATCTCGGAGAGAATGTGACAAATAAGCTAAACAGAATGAATGATTCGCCTGGATGAGGCTTTTCAGGCTGCAGCGCAGGGTGCTGGAACAGAAGCCAAGTGGAACTGTTCTGTTGAAGGAATTAGTAGTCCGTAAAACAAAACACAGATAACTTCAGGTCATAGAGTACCAGAGAACAGAGCCACATGGCAAGAGAGTTTGGGAAATTTCCACATTCAGAGTCCACACGCAGCTAAAGAAGAAGTCTGCCTGTGAAATCTATAGGTATTAGGGGGGTTTCCTGAAGGAGCAGTCCTAGGGGTTCACACATGGATTAGTTTAGGTTTCACCTCCAGACGGGATGAACATCCTGATACTGACACAGTATCAGGACTCAGCTTTGGGTTTTCCTTAAATAATGGGAATAAAAATAATTTTTATTTCACTTATAAACATGATATGACTTTCAGGTCTTCCTTTAGTCTCTGAGCAAAATACACTGATTGAAATGAACAGTGGATCGATACCTCAAATAAAAGATTAGTGAACTTGAAGACATTGTGACAATTCAAACTCCACAAAAAGATAAAGCTCGGAAAAAATATTTTTTTATAGGTTGTTTATAGGTTGTGGGAGGTTAATAGCCTAATATTCATTTTGAGTTTTATTTGGATTTGTTCGGATTTTCAAAAAGCGATAAGAAAGAAAAAAATACCTGAGCTTCTAAACATTTTACAAATATAATTAAAAAAATTAAAGTCACAGATCTAAGAAACAGCATGTGGTTATACACATGCAAATACAGACACACACACACACACACACACACACTTTATGTTGGAGGGAAGAAATACCAGAGTACATCATAAAACTGCTTAAGACTAAGTATGATATGTATATCATCATATATATACATAAATATGAAATATATATATATCACGATCACGATCATCCTGTTGTTTGTCGATTGCCTCGAGCAGGCACCAGTAATGTCTCCTTTGTCCTAACCCCGAGACTCTAAAAAAAGCCACATTCAAGGCTCTTTCATGGTTAGGAGAATGAGACCCATCATTGTTACTGGTATTTGACATATTGGGTACACCACGGGGAGTTTGCCACACTCTGCCGTGTGGGCAGGTTACATTCGGTGGTCTGCCAGGTTGTCCAAAGCAAGAATGAGATAATAAGGCATTCATGGACGCGCGCTTTTGGGAGCTGGGATTTATAGTCTCTGGTTCTTGGCTATTGATGGGATTACACGGCGCCAGGGGGTCAGTTGGTGTGTGTGACCCCTGCCTACTGGAAGATGGAGGGTCTGGGTGGAGGATGCTCAGCCCTGATCTGAGCAGGCTTGGAGATCTCAGCCCCGGGACCTGCGTGCCTTTGTTCCTCTGCCGGTACCTTCATGCATGTGGAGAGAGGTCTCAACATGGTTGTGGCTGGTTCTGGAGGTCTTCGACTGCCGGGCCCTGGTGAGGACAGTCAGGCACGGGGTAGGAGACTCTGCTTTGTTCTCTTCCGGGAGCTTGGTGTGATGATCTGTGATATATATATATATATATATATATATTAATAAATATATATATTTGTTTTTTGTGTCACACCCAGCAATGCTCAGGGGTTTCTGCTGGCTCAGCATTCAGGAATCACTCCTGGTGGTACTTGTGGGGACCATATGGGATGCTGGGAATTGAACCTAGGCCGACAGTGACAGCATGCAAGGAAAATGCCCTACCCATTGTACTGTTGTTCCTGCCCCAAAACTAAGGATGATATTGGCTGGAGTGATAATTATAGCTGCTAGCATACTTGCTTTGCACGTGGCTAACCTGAGTTCAATCCCTGGCATCCCATTTGATCCTCTGTGCATGCCAGGACTAATTCCTGAGCACAGAGTCAGGAACAACCTCTGAGTGTTGCCATCTGTGACCCAATTCCATCTCACCCCCCAGCCCACCCCCAAGGAAAAAACTAAGGAGGAGAAACAGAAAGTCTTAAAAGTTTCTAAGAAGATACATTCTAAGAATGATAATGCGTCTCTGTTTTGAAAACATTCTAAGGCCAGATAACAGTGGAACAATATCTTTGTTAAACAAAATATTTTATTTAGCATACGGGTGGTGGACCCCCTCCTAAGGCAATGAAAAGTTTAATAAAATTTTAGGCAAGGACTTACCAACCTTACCAATCAGAAGACTTACCAATCAGAAATAACTATTTACATAAATGTATTTTCTAGATCTATTGATATTAATTCTAGGTCTATTGATATTAATTTTGCAACTTTGTTATCTAATCAATCTTAATCCTAGAATTGTATCAACGGTTTCCACTCTTTTCTATACTAAATAAAATATATAGACAAAAAATAAAAGAGAGCCAGAAAAGAGACACTCTGGTAAAATATAAAATAATGCTCTCCAAATCAGGATTTGGCGGTAACTCCAAAACAAAATGCTGGAATCATATAAAGTATTAAAGTAAAAAGAAAAAAACAAAGACAGAATACAGCAAAAAAAACCCTTTCAATCTAGAATTCTATATCCAAGGGAAATAGCTTTCAAATACAGAAACAAAAGCACTGTAGCACTGTCCTCCCGTTGTTCATCGATTTGCTCGAGTGGGCTCAGTAACATCTCCATTGTAAGACTTGCTGTTCCTGTGTTTGGCATATTGAATACATCATGGATAGCTTGTCAGGCTTTGCCATGCAGGCGAGATACTCTCAGTAGCTTGCCTGGCTCTCCAAGAGGGACGGAGGAATCGAATCCGGCTCAGCCAGGCCGGCTGTACGCAAGACAAACACCCTACTGCTTTGCAAAAGAACACTTTAAAAATACTTAGATCCTGGTCAAAGAGAGTTCAATTGACTTAATCTTTGCATGCAGAAGGCTCAGGTATGATCACTGTACAGCCTGTTTCCCGAGCACTTCTAAGAGCAATACTTAAGCAATGAGCTGGGAGTAGTTCATGAACACTGATAAGTGTTATCCCAAACTTTGCACTGTCACACTGTCCTCCCATTGTTCATCGATTTGCTTGTAATGGGCTCAGTAACGTCTCCATTTTGAGACTTGTTTTTACTGTGTATAGTATATTGAATACATCACGGGTAGCTTGCCAGGCTTTGCTGTGTGAGTGAGATACTCTCGGTAGGTTGCTGGGCTCTCCAAGAGGGGCGGAGGAATCGAACCTGGCTTGGCCGGGCTGCCTGCGTGCAAGGCATACACCCTACCACTGTGCTATTGCTCCAGCCCATCCCTAACTTTAATAAAATAAAATTAAATCCTGAAATAATTCACCTAGGAAACTTGTCCTTGAAATAATGTTTTTCAAAAAAAACAATAATATCATGAAAGTCTGAAACTATCCAAGGACAAATTAGAGCCAATGGAATGGTGATTCTGGATAAACAAACAAAAAAAAGATTTTAAAAATTGGGTGAATTATAACTGATGGGTAAGGGGCTCCTCCTGGCTCTGCACTCAAGAACCTCTTCTGGCAGTATTTGGCAACCATATATGCTACCAGATTGAATCTAGATGTTGGCTGCATTCAAGGTAAGCATCTAATTCCTGTAAAAAATGATATTTACAACTATTTGGGGGTCTAAAAAAGATGTTATTTTAAATCTATAGTAGTAGTGAATTTTGGTTTTACAACACACATAGACATGAATGTCTGGTAATGATTGCATAAATGAAGCTACATATGTACAATTATAATGGTCTTATACTAAAGGCGAATTACTGTGTGATCACCTGAAAATAGATGCTAGTAACTTAAAGAAGCTAGAAACAGAAGCCCCCGATAAGAATTATAGTTAAGGGGCGGAAGATAGTACAGTAGGTAAGGTGCTTGTCTTACACACAGCTGACCTGGGTTTAATCCCTGGCATCCCTCATGATCCCCTGGGCACCACCAGGAGTGATTACTGAGTATAAAGCTCGGAGCAATCCCTGAGCATCACTAGGTGTGGCACCAAAACAAAACAAAAGAACAATAATTAATAAAACAAAGGAAACAAAATAGCATTACAAACATCCAAAGTTGCAAATAAAAAGGTGAAAACAAAAAATCTGATGATATAATCATGACATAAATAGCAAAATGGTAGTTTTAAATTCTATACAAACATCAAAATAATCACTTAAGTGCAAAGGTTCTAAATATTAAGAATAGGCTAGCGGTTGTTACATTGGATTAAGAGATGAGGCCCAGCAGTTACTTGGGATTGTTCCCTCTGGACAAGAACTGAGTGGAGCGAGAGAAAGAAAGAGAGAGGAGAGAGAGAAAAGAGAGAGAGAGGGAGAGAGAGGAGAGAAGAGAGAGGAAAAAGGAGAGAGAGAAGAGAGAAGAGAGAGGAGAGATGAGAGAGGTTAGAGGCGAGAAATGAGAGAGAAGAAAAAGAGAAGAGAGAGGGAAGAGAGGAGAGGGAGAGGGGAGATGGGAGAGAGGGGAGAGAGAGAGGAGAGAGCAGAGAGGAGAGAGAGAGAAGAGAGAGAGGAGAGAGAGACAGAGAGAGAGAGAGAGAGAGAGAGAGGAGATACATCAGGGCCTAACTCTGTGCTTCCTACAACGTTCATTTTAACTATAAAGATAAAAATGTAGGGGCTGGAGTGATAGCACAGTGGGTAGGGTGTTTGCCTTGCACGCAACCGACCCGGGTTCGATTCCCAGCATCCCATATGGTCCCCTGAACACCGCCAGGAGTGATTCCTGAGTGCATGAGCCAGGAATAACTCCTGTGCATCACCGGGTGTGACCCAAAAAGCAAAAAAAAAAAAGATAATAATATGTACAAAATAAATATAAAAATTAAAAAAAAATATATATATATAAAGATAAAAATAGATACAAAAAGGTAAACAACATAAAAGCACATTGAATAAATGAAGTTAGTTAGGACAGTAGCTGGAAAATGAGAAGACTTAAGGAAAGCACAACAGTTGTCTTAAGATTTATACAGATTCCATTTGGCATGGGTTCGATCACGATCACGACCATCCTGTTATTTGTCGATTGCCTCGAGCAGGCCCCAGTAACGTCTCCTTCGTCCTAGCCCTGAGATTTGTAAAAAGTGCCATATTCAAGGCTCTTTCAGTGTTAGGAGAATGAGACCCATCATTGTTACTGGTATATGGCATATTGGGTATGCCACAGGGAGTTTGCCAGACTCTGCTGCTTGGACAGGTTACATTCGGTAGCCTGCCAGATTGTCCAAAGTAAGAATGAGAAAATAAGATGTCGCGCGGCTGCGAATGTGGCCGCACGCTTCCAGGAGCTGGGTTTTATTGTCTCTGGGTCTTGGCCGTTGATGGGATTGCACGGCACCAGGGGGCCAGTTGGTGGGTGTCACCCCCACCTACTGGAATTTGGAGGATCTGGGTGGAAGATGCTCAGCCCCGATCCGAGTAGGCTTGGAGATCTCAGTCCCGGGACCCTCATGCCTTTGTTCCTCTGACGGTACCTTCATGTGTGCGGAGACTGGTCTCAGCATGGTGGTGGCTGGTTCTGGAGGTCTTCAGCAGCCGGAGCCCTGGTCGGGGCGGGAAGGAAAACTCAACCCGCTCCCCTCCAAGGGGCCCAGGCTAGGACAGCCAGGCGCGGGGGCAGGAGACTCTTAAGATTTACACAGATTTCATTTGGCATGGGTTAGTGTTTTTAAAAACAGGATGGCTGAAGCAGCGGGGACAAATCCACAATCAAGCAATTTCTAGAAGGTAAATTTTGAGTACTATTCTAGAGGATTCCTTTTATTATTTACACATCCTTGTTGCACACTGTCTATGGCCATGGTTAAGTGTGTATCACTTGTATAAGAATCATAAAGGGCATTTATTAATCTTCGATGACCTTTTGTTTTCATTATTCTTTCCACCCTCTCTTGCCCGTTTTTTTTTCTCTTTCTTTCATGTCTTTGAAAATTTCTTGAATTATTGTAAAATATGCGTTTGAGTTTACACAAGTGATTCTTTTCCTTAGGCATTTTTTTGACTTCATTAGAGTGGTCTCCTTTGATTCCTATTATAGGTCAAAAGAAATCCAGAATTTATAGTAATGACAGAAAGAAAAATAGTGAAGAAATAGGCTGCAAAGTACTATTTAATTCAAAGAGAGCAAAGCAAGTCACATTAACAATCAGGATTGAAAGCAGAGGATTTGCTTCTTTTTTCACAATACTGGTTGATCTGCCTTGAGTGAAAGATTAATTCCACTCTTCAGGACTATAATTGACTTATGATATACCCACATTTAAATGCACCAGCATTTCTCAAATGAACCACTCTGTAAAAAATAAGAAACTTTTTTGGCATCCAGCTAAATGAATTAGTGCCTGAAGCTGAAACAGAAGGGTTGTTATGTATTGGAGGGATTAGGAAACAGACTCAAGTGTGGGCAGGGCATGGCTCAATATATGGGGAGAAATATTCTAACAACTAACATACCTGATCATTGAACTGGCCTATTTTCCTAAGCTTGTTAATTTTAGCAGTTGGGGGGGGTTGAAACAGAGGTCAGAGTCAGGACTTTGCCCATGGATATGGAATTCTAAGTAAACTCAAGAAAGTTGGGGTAAGACTTAATGAAACCTGGGGCTAGAGCAATAGCACAGAGAGTAGGGAGTTTGCCTTGCACGCGGCCGACCCGGGTTCAATTCTCTGCATCCCACATGGTCCCCTGAGCACCGCCAGGGGTAATTCCTGAGCGCAGAGCCAGGAGTAACCCCTGTGCATTGCTGGGTGTGACTCAAAAAGCAAAAGAAAAAACAAAGACTTAATGAAAGCTGGTCCTACTTTTGTGGATATATTCATCCTTGTGAGGATGAATCCCCGTGCAGGGTTGAGCCCCATTTTCCCCTGCAGTTGGGACCTTTTTGCAGCATCCTTTTATTAGGAATGTTCTTCTGTATACATTGGAAGCAGATAAGAGTTTGGAGTTGATGGTCTGTTTTTCCAAGTGTAACCTGGGTGTACACCCTCGTTTCCTCAGAGAGCGCGTTCAAAGGAAGCACAGCCTCACAATCAAGGGTAATGTCAGAGGAATAGAATTGCAATCTCGCTAGTCCCTCTGTAAAACGGCTCGATGCGATCTAATTGATATTTCTTAAAAACACTTTCCTCATTCACGCTTGGCTCAGTGCCCTCATTTGTCACAGTTGTTCCAGAGGTGCTCATGTCAATCCTCAAGTTCTCTGAAACCTCAGCCAAGAGACCGTTTATTGCTGTTTTTCCTCCTCCTCTGCTTCTTCAGCCATTATCACAGTTTCCCTCTCCCCATTCTCCCGATCCTATGGTAAATAAAAAGATATGTGTTTTTAATTTGATTTAATGTTTTTATTTTGTGCCACACCTGGTGATACATAGAATTTACTCATGGTGGTGCTCAGAAAACATATATGGAATGCAGGGGACTGAACCTGGGTTGGCGTGTGCAAGGCAAGAGCCCTACCTGCTAAACTATCTCTCCACCCTGTACTGTGTTTTTAAAAGTTAGAATTTTCCTTCGTTATGAGAATGGGAAGAAGTTGAACAAGTAAAGATAAAAATCTCTGTTTTCCCCCTTTATCTCTAACTCTTTTTCTAGGTCTCTTTTCTTGTTTCTTTAAACAGGACTGAGGCAGGCAAAATGATTATTGGATAATTTCAGCAGTTGGGATATTCATATGTTAATATTTACTGAGTAGATCCTGTGTCTGCGAACCTTCTAGTAGATGCCACTGAGAGAGATAAAAGGAAGTTATATAAATAATCCCTGTTCACAATAACCTCATGTATATGTCTGACTGTATATATATATATATATATATATACATATATATATATATATAACAGCATTTGAAAAAGGTCTCCCAGAAGACAATCAATAGAGAGTGAGGATGAATATGGGTGTAATCCCAAGGATGACCAGATGCTGGGTGTTAAGAAGACAAAACTGTGAGGAAGCTAGGGAAAACTAACTAAGAGTAAGTATTGAGTAGATTTTAAATTAGGAAAAAGATCATGGAACTAAGAGAATTTATTTAGATGTATACTGGAAGTGAAAGACTGTGGTAGTAGCAAGTGTACTGAATCTGCTGGAGCAGAGGGTGTAGACAGTGTGAGACCTGCTTGTTTGTTTTCGTCTCAGTGAAAAAGCAACCATCTTTCCTTTCACCTCTATATACTTCATTGTCTGTTTAGCCCGTTTCCCCCTGAGTTACTTAGACATTTTTCTACACTTACAATATCTTTCAGTAAAGGGTAAATCCTTGAATATAGAAGCTATTATTGATTATCCCTCTTGCCTCCTCCAACACACACACACACACACACACACACACACACACACACACACATACTTCTACAGCACTTCACACTGAGTCTAGAAGATTGTGGTTGTTCGATACTTGCTGAATTAAATAGTGGTGTGTGTGTGTGTGTGTGTGTGTGCGTGCGCGTGTGAACACTATAGGCTCACGCCCAGCAGAGCTAGCTTTGTGCTCAGAGATCACTCCTGACTGGGTTCAGTGTGTGAAGAATTAAACCTGGATCAGCTGGGTAAAAGCCAAGCTTCCTACCCACTGACTCTTGCTCTGGTGCCCGAGTTTAGTAGTGTTAATGGGAGAAAGTCCGTGGAGGTAGGGGACTAGGGAAAGGTTCATGCTTGTGCTAACGAATTAAGTTTCAAATTGTAGATGGATGGAAAAATCAGTGTCAGTGATGTCAATGATTTGATTAAAATATTGACAAAGAACTTTTTTTTTCTGTTTCAGGACAGAAAAGATTACTTCATTTTTAAATTTATTTTTCCCTTTTTATTTAATCACCCTGAGATACTGTTACAAAGCTTTCATGATTGGGTTTCAGTCATATGATGATCAAACATCCATCCCTCCACCAGTGCACATTCTCCACCATGAATCTCCCAGTTTCCCGCCTCGATGGCAGGCACTTTCCTTGAAAAGATAATTTTAATACAATTTGTCTGCCTTGTAATTTGTAAGTATGTTGATGGGATATTTAGGCAGAGATGTCCTGTAAATACCAAAATGTACACCTTAAGCTAACTTCAGTTAATACTTGGATATGTTTCAAAGTACTCTGAAAATCTATCTCACGTGTGTGAATAAATTTCTTCAATAAAGAACAATGTAGGGCTCTGCTGATCATAAGTAGGAGTAAGACTGAGCACTGGAGTAAGTGTTTTACTTTCTGGGGGGAGTGGAGTGGGGTTGGGGTCACACTGGGTGTGCTCAGGGCTTACTCTTGGCTCTGCGACTCGGGGATCACTTCTGGTGGAACTTGGAGGACCATATGGGGTGCAGGGAATAGAATCTGGGTTGGCTGTGTAGAGGGCAGGTGCACTGCCTGCTGAATTATCTCTCCAGTTGCGTTTGAGCAGTCACAGAACTTGTAGTTAAATTAATTCATCAAACTAATCGGTCTTTCTTCCTGATCTAGTATTATAAGACATTTGTTGTCACTAACAGATTTATATAGTTCCATAAGGATTCATCTTTAATAAAACCAAATTCACATGCATTCTTAATTCTCGTGTTTTTTAAGAGGACAGAGAGATAATATGTAGGGAGAGTGTTTGCCTTGTACACACACACAACCTCTGCTAGGTACTAAAACCTATACTATTGAATATTCTCGATTTCAGTAACATAAATAATTGTAATAATGCAGAACAAATTCTATTCTGTGCATATGAATAAAGTGTGCATTTATCACTAGGTACTTAGGATTCATTGAATTTTTCAAAAGGCACTTTTGAGTAGATGGTAAGCAGATGATGTCATCTTGGACAGCTGACAGAGTAGCTCATCACCTTAACTTTAAAACAATGGAAACTGCAGGGGACCTTGGAAGTAGCTAAGGGATCCAAGTACTTTGTTATTCTAAAGGCGTCCAGAAATCAGATTTCTACTCTGGACAGAAAGGCATTTAAAGGCTGAGTGAACTATATACATGGTATTCTTTTTCTTGGCTTCACAGTTTTGTTAATATATTTGACTTTTTGGTTTAATTCCAATGGCACAGCTCATAAATGTGGCTTTTTCTTTCTTTTTTTTTTTTAGGGGCTGGGAGAAACAATCATAAAATAAAAAAAACCTCTGACAGCCTGTCCTATCTGTTTTACTATAAACTGTAACATCCTTTTTGAAAATGAGAAACACTGCTTCCCTCCCCCAGGAAAGTCTTCTTCTTCTTTTTTTTTTTTTTTAAAAAAAGAGCCTAGCTCAAATGTGGGGGTGATTTTCAACAATAGTATGAAATGTGCACATTATCCTTCAAGAAATTGCAGTTACAGTAGCATTCATGTGTGAATTATACGACTTGGAGAAATCGAGAAAACTGAATGAACAATCGCAGAGACGGGCAAGCACTGAAGCCACAAGTATTTTTTTTTTTTTCTCGGTCCATGAGATGAAATTTCAGTTTGTTTATGAGAACTGACTTTCCTGTTCCCAGTGGCTGCCTGAGTGTTTCTGTATGAATGAAAATCCCATCGATCAGGGGATGAAAAAGATAAGGACGCGTAGTGATCTTCTCTGTAGGGGTCTTGGACTGGCAGTTGACTGGCACGTGGGCAAAAACCCAACCAACCCACCAAGCTTCTCAGAAAGGGAGGCCAGATTCTCTGCCTGGATTTTGCAAAGCAGACCCTGGTGGCAGTTTCTGCTTTTGCAGGGCAGGGACCGGGAGAGACTGGACTTGCCGAGCGCTTCCCGGTTCATTAGCATAACCCATCCCACTCCCAACACACGCTCAGCACTACCTCATTAGCCATTGGGACTGGAGCCAAAAACGTAAGACTACAGTGAATATAAGGGGAATTACTGGCGAGAGAGCTCTAGACAACTTAACACTGAACCCATTACTTTTCCAAGATCAGAAAACCAGTCCATTAAGGGAGCCTTTTCTCCATCTCACTCAGATAAGACGTCAAGGTTTTAATTTATATCTTTCAACTAGAATAATTAGCTGCATCCTAATAAGACATAAAGCTGGGCTGTGTGTATTGAAATGCTTCTGTTAATATTTCTCTCTCTCTCTTTTTTTTCTCTCTCTCTCTCTCTCTTTGATTTATTTTCTGGATGACTTTGACATTGTAAACCACAGACAAATTGGAGCTTGGCGCTCAAAGGAGGTGTTCTGCTGCAACTTTTTTTTTTTTTTATCCTTGTCTAAAGAAGTTTACTTCTGCAAGAGGGAATCTGAAAAATGACAGGGGCAAAAAGGAAAAAGAAAAGCGTGTTCTGGAGCAAGATCCATACCCCACACTGTGAAGACATTAAGCAGTGGTGTAGAAGGCGGCTACCTATTTTGGAATGGGCACCACACTACAATCTGAAAGAAAACTTGCTTCCAGATACCGTGTCTGGGATAATGCTGGCAGTTCAACAGGTAACACAAGGTAATGTACTGCATTTGATTTTCCGGTTTTATGAGGAGTAGACGTCTTCTTTTCTTGGAAGAATAGTGTGACCTAGGATTGACTATCTGGTTCATGAAATACATATTTTATTAGTTTTGGAGAAAAAAATAGCACACTGTTTATCTATAGAGAAAAGTTTTCCTAAGCTTTCTTTTCTTTTTTTTTTTTGCTAGCTCTTATGGCTTGAACTAATTTTTGAATGCCGTTACATATTGTTGAAATGTATGCTACATGAGAGTAAAAGACCAGTCATTTGTGGGAGTTTTAATAGCTTGACCTTGCTGAGATAGTTTCCTACTTTTGCTGAATGGAGCTATAAAATACCTCCTGGGTTGAGCACATTGTTTGTAACTCTAATTAGCAGCTCACAATTACCTGCTGTAGCCTTGAGAATGGCTGGAAGCAAGGAAAAGAGCTTTCTAAACATAAAGGAGGCTCTTTGCCAAGATCATTATTTGCAAAGAGAATCCTGTGTGTCCTTAGAGGTTATGTATTACTGTGCATGCTGATTTAATTCTATCTCACATAACATACTGTATTTATTTAAGAAAGAAATATAAGAAAAAATTGTGTAAGAAGTCTGATTTTAGCTTTATGGAGCAGATTCTAAACAAAATTCATGGTGAAAAAAATCTTCTAGTTTACTTGGGTGCAGACATATGTGAGTATGTGTATGTGTATTGATGCTGTCATTAAGGGTATTTTTATTGCTTTTTTTTTCTAATTTTGATAATGTATTTTCTATCTGGAGCAAGGGAAGGAACTGGTTTCTCAGTCTTGAGAATTTGGAACTCTTTCTTTGGCAAAGATTCTGTAGGCTTATATTTCCTTGCAGTTTCCCTACCTCCCTGGCTTGAACTATTATTTGTACTGTTAAATTATAAGTACTTTTTTTTAATTGAATTATTCTGTAGCTGGAACAAACTGGCTTGTGTATTTGTGTTTTCAGTCTGATTAGGAACATCTGCACTAGCGACTTTAAGATACATTATACTATTTTATATTTTGGGATCTTATTTCTTTGTTTTACATTTCTAATGACAGTCTTGCCAATAGCAAAGTATAGTCATCTTTTGTAAAAATGCAAAGTAAATAACAGGTGAGGGCATTTTCTGCTTCTTTTTTTAAATGTAATTTTCAGATTCAAATAAAACACCCCTATGGAATTTGAAAGGTAGGTGATACACTTACAAGAGATTCTTTTGGTTGAATGGTTTCAACATATTTTTTGAGTTTATGTTGCTTTATGACATTTTTTTTAAATCGTGGAGTGCTGTGGCAGTATTGTGGAAGTGAGTTGGCGTTCAGTTCTAGGGATTAAACCCAGGGCCTCCTACATCAAGGCATGTGCTCTGCCACTTGGCCACATTCCAGACTCTACCTAGCTTTAATTGAAGCTAAAAAAAAAAAAAGAAAAAGATAGCATTTAAAATAATTTGATCTTTCGAAGGTATCAGGCGAATAAGAAATTTTGGGACTACCATGAAGATAATCAGGGATACACCACTGATGAGATCATTTTTTTGTGCATTTTACAGTTAATTGTGTAGCTATTATTCTAGTATAGGTATTGAAGCACTTTCTTTCAGTCTTTCAATGTATATTCAAGGATTAGGAGTCATGAACATCACTGGTTATAAACAAAATGCCAGCACCCCACCCCCGCTGATGAGAGATACAGCACCTCTCAGCCTGGTGTCTTGAAGGGTCTGGGTGGGTTGGCTCATTCTCTTGGAAGGTCACCAGATTGATTGGAAAAGCTATGTGCTAGAGAGAAGTTAAAGTCTTTTTTATTGGTCCTTGAAAAGACTAATCCTAAAAGTGCCTATTCTTTTCAAACAGTTCACTCACATATTAACATACTGACTCATGGTATAGAGGTGAAAAGAAAAATGTTATAGATTGTAAAGGTCACCATGTTAAACCATTCTGTACATTATCTTACCCTCTCTAACAAATCCCAAGAGATATTAGTCTCTTCTCCATATCTCTTACGAGAAAATGGAGACAGCAAAAGAATTTGTCCTGGGCCTTATGAGGTAATTTTATCTGATAAATTATAGAGTCAATGATTGGATTCCAAAACCAATATTTTTAACCTTTACATCTATACTCTACACTGTGAAACTAATTAAGCTTTTTAATAAAGCCCATACTAGTAATAGAGGGCATTTATTTGGAAAGATATGGTTATGTTCCTCTGCATTTAGGTTTATCCCTGCAGGTTTTAAGCCCAAAGACAGAGGGACAAGGAAAATAACTGTAGTAGCATGCAGATTAGGGAAGGCAGTGGATGACTTCTATTTGCATGAATGGAATATTGTTATCATGATCAGCTCAATTGCTTTAGAAAAATTTAGAAGAACAAAGGGGAAATTTTGTTCTTTGACTACTTACTGCACAGACAAGAGAAACAAATAGCTGTTTTCCCTCTAGGAATCTTCAAAGTTGTTCCATTTCTCAAATATTTAAATTGCATTGACTTGTTGGAATCAATATTTTTGATCTCCACACATGGAAAAATTAATAGCATTTAAAATCTAAGAGTTGATTTTATCTTCCCTTTCTTGAAATGCATTTAAAATTGAGAAAGAATGAAAACTGACATTTGAATATTTTATGTATATTCAATATTAAGAAACTATTTTCAATGGTTTCATTAAAGATTTCCTAATCGTTCAATATTGGGCTTGTTATTTAATACCATACTTGATTCACCTCAAGCATTTTCTTTCAATTTTTGGACCTTGATTATTTGGTTTCCTTCTGCTATTTCTCTGGCTTTCTTATGCATCTTTGCTGTTTTTGCTTCTACTTTATTCTCTGAAGAACAGTGTCCTAAGGACTCAAACACTGACTGGCCTTTCCTCCCAAACAGTCTCAGGCAGCCTTTTCTGTGTAAGAGGTCCTTTCATTTTTGTTTGTTTGGGGGCCTCCGGTGGTGGTTCTCAGGGCTTACCCTGATTCTGCACTCAGAGATCTCTCCAAGAGGTGTTGGGGAACCATATGGAATCCAGGGATCCAACCCAGGTCAGCTGCTTTCCAGGCAAACTCTTTACCCATTGTACTCTCTCTCCGACCCAAATGTAAGAGACTCACCACCATTACTGTGCTTTTCAACCTTCCTTCTAAACCCATCCTCTAAATATTCAACTATGCAAAAGATTTTCCCAAGGGATGTCACATTCAGATTCCTCTTTGAAAGTAGGGATTTTTCTAACAGCATGTCAAAAGCAAGATATTCTTCTAAAATCAAAAATTAATCCTATGACCTGCGTGGCACCACCATCCTCACCAGAATCATAATAATAACGACGATGAACTATACTTTCTACAAACATCAGTACCGTTGTGAGAACACTTGACATTAAACTGAGTTCCAAAGAGAATGCATCACACATTGCTTACATCACACAGCAAATGAGTGGAAGAGTAAGGACTTGAACTTTGGCAGTATTGGTCAGGAGATGACTCACCATTGCCCCTAACAGAGAATCCCCAGAGATACTCAGTCCTGCCCACTGCCTGACAGCACCAGGTTCTGTTGTTTCTACACTCCCAAAACCATCACCATCAAGCCTTCTGGTTTCATGTGCCCTCTGCTGCCTTCATCTCTGGTCTGCATTGCTGAAATAATCAGTGTGCGTCTTCATTCCTCACTCTGTCTCCTCCTGTTGGCGGGATTGCATACTGCAGTGAGAATGACATTCCCATTTTCCCTATTGAAAAACTTATAAGAGTTTTTTTCCCTGGAGGATAAACATTTGGTGTCACATAATTACTTATAGCACCGCGGGTAGGGCGTTTGTCTTGCACGCGGCCGATGCAGCCAACCCGGGCAACCCAGGTTCGATTCCTCCATCCCTCTCGGAGAGCCCAGCAAGCTACCGAGAGTATCTTGCCCGCCCGGCAAAGCCTGGCAAGCTCCCCGTGACGTATTCGCTATGCCAAACACAGTAACAACAAGTCTCCAAGTCTCACACTGGAGATGTTACTGATGCCCGCTCGGGCAAATCGATGAACAACGGGAGGACAGTGCTACAGTGCTACTTATTTGAGCGTTTAACTATCTGGGATTCTTGAAACAAAGGTTCACTCAAACGAGGACTGCCTCCCAATTTCCTGGTTTGCTTTCTTCTCTCCCACTTCTTTTGTACTTTTTCCATTTCTCCACGATAGGCCCTAAAAAATTTTGCTGTAACAGTTTTGTACAAATCTTTCTGCACTGGTCTAGTATGTTCCGAAGATAAATACAAGTTAATCTTACTGATTTGTATATTGTGTGGTTCAAAGAAGTTGCTTTTTATTCTCTTTTGTTTCTTATGCCATACCCCATGGTGCACAGGGCTACTCCCGGCTCTGTGTTCTGGGGTCACTCCTGACAGTGCTCGCATGACCGTATGGTGCTGGGAATTTAAACTTGGGCTCCTGCTTGCAAAATGTGTGCATTATTGCATGTTAGCACCTTAGAAGGAAAGCAATTTTTAATAATCTTTCAAAATAATATTGAAAATACAAAAAATGCATACTTGAGATTTTTCTAATGTTTTTTACTCTTCTGACTATGCAACACTTGAGACAAATAAGGTAGAAGATGTGTTTCCTAGGTCCCAGTATTAATTTTTATCTAGATAGTTAATACAATAGGGCACTTGCCTTGCATGTGGTGGATCCGGGTTCGAACTCTGGTACCATCCATGGTCTACTGAATGCAGAGTTAGGAATTAGCCCTGAACATCACTGTGTGTTGCACCCCTCCCCCCAAAACAAAGAACAAGAACAAGAACAGTAACAATAAACAACAACAAAAATCCATGTGCTTAGTTTCTCATGAAAAAGTTTTTTGGAAAACAAAACAATAATCCAATACATGATCATAAAGGGTTCCATGTTGCCATGTGGCAAAATCTACTGGACCTTCAGCCATGCCCCTTTAGATATGCCATGCAATTTGCAGTTTGCCATAATAATCACTCACAGATGTCCAACTGTACTTTATGCTGATATTCGTACAAGTTCTATGAGTGTCTGGATTTGTTTCCTTTGCTAGATAGTTTCTAACATAGTTTGATGAAATGCCTTGAATTAATTCACCTTTGAATGTAATTATTATAGAAAGATTTAAAAAATAAGGTTCTTTTGTTTTGTTTTGTTTTGTTTTGGGGCCACACCTGGTGGTGCTCAGGGCTCAGTGCTGACTGTGTTCAAGCATCATGGCTGGTGGGACTCAGGGGACCAAGAGAAGGAGTGATGGGGATTAACTCAGGTTTGGAGTGTGCAAGGCAGGCACCTTCCAGCTCCTGAAATTAGGCTCTTAATTTAGATCCAAGTGTCACTTCTATTCTAAATATCTAAAATATTGGGGAGTCCTCATTAGTAACAGAAGATAAGGGCCTCTATGATTCTTTTTTATTTTTAATTTTTATTTTAAGTTTTTTGGGTTTTTTTTTTTTGGTCACACCCAGTGATGCACAGGAGTTATTCTGCACTCAAACATTACTCCTGGCGGTGCTCGGGGGACCAAATGGGATGCTGGAAATCAAACCTAGGTTGCGTGCAAGGCAGATGCCCTCCCTACCCACCGTGCTATTGCTTCAGCCCCAACCTCTAGCATTGTTTATCTGACGTTTTGTAGGGACCCACTCCAAAATGCATTTTGCAGATGAACTATAGTGAGGATATTGTTGAGTTAACACAAGGCCCCAAGAAGTTGGCAAGCAACCCAGGATAAGACTCCACCTCCGTTTAGTTCACTTTCCCACCTGGGTGACAACTGGAGGAAAATAAATTCTTCTTTTTTTTTCCAACTTGCAAACTCAATAATTGAGAGAGGGTAGAGATCTACAAGGCTTGACTTGCCATGTAAGAAGTTAATCCACTGGGGAGGAGGGAATGAGAATGTTTTGCCTTGCATTCCAAGGGATCACCTAGAATTTTTGGTTCCAAACCATGAAGATTTTCTGCTGCCATAGGGTTGCCTCTGGGGCCGCAGACAAAAGATGGATGTTCTTTATAATTATGCAGAATGTGTGGCATTACTGGTACCAAAACAGATGTGTGGAAGCTGAGCTCCATTGCACTCCTGAGGGCAGCTTAGTTGCATGTGGAACAATAAGTGGAAATTCCTGAAGCATACTGCATTGCAAAGATTAAAGGCTTGTCTGGGAATTTTTCCCCGCCTGGTCTCAGCATTTTTTGGGGGGACAGAATCGTAGCATTAGTTATATGTCTCTCAACCAGTGTATCTTTCCACTAATACTGTTTCTCTTCTCCAGAAAAAAATGGCAGCCAAACATTGTGAAATAAATCTAAGCTTAAGTATACTTGCCCAGAGGAGCATAAGCCTATATCCAGGATTTAGTAACACTGTCTTCCTTTCTCCTCCAAATCCTATCCATGACCGGATTCTGACTAGAGATCCAGGCTTCATTCAGCAACACTGATTTCCTATTTTTCCCTCTTGAGTGTAAAGTCCTGGTAATCTGTATATTAATGGGATGTTTGTACTTTTCTGTCCTCGGGATAACATTCTCTAGAACCTGTTAAGTGGAAGCGCCATGACCTTCGTTTTCAGACTCAGAGCCTTAGAAAGGGACCTATAACAAGTAGACAGCAAGGAGTGGAAAGATAAAAGGTATGCCCGGAATAGAAGGAGCGATTATGCCAGCTAGCATCCATTACTGCTTCTTTCAGTGACTATACATTGAATTTATTTTGGGAAACAACTCCTCTTGCATTTTAAGTATACTGACTGTACGTGCAGCTCTTGTGGTCGCTGTGATTCCTATAAAACGCTCTGTACAAAATCCAACAGCAGACAGATTTGGTTTGTGTGCTACAGTTTGTTGAATGATAGTTCCTTTAATGTTAGAATATACAGTTTCTTTGCTTTTGGTCTTTTGATCATCATAACCTTGGATTGGCCGTTTTCTCTATCTTTGATTCATTTGTGAAACTGCCTCATCTCAGGTAAAAACCTTCATTTAAAGCATTTAAAAAAATACTAGCAGCACCTGTCATATTTTAATAGTGATCTTTCATTGAATAGTTCCACCTGGATTCTATATAATTTCCGGAGATTCTATAATGACATGTAATATTTCAAATGTATGTAAGTAATTAGACACAAAATATTTTAGTTCAGCTTGTAAAGCACAGTGCTTTTAATGAAAAAGCATGGCAGTGTGCTAGACATTAACTATATAGTATCAGTAAGCAACTCAGAATCTTGAATAAGCATAAAGGTAAGACTTAATTTTAATTTTTGTGATAGAAACCAGGCTAACCAGAGAAAAGAGTCCCCCTCAAACAAATTCTTAACCATGGGGGTCCCTTGCAATTATCTGGGGGCTTAAAAGAAAACTGAAACATAGGTCTCATTTTTAGATTAAATCAAATAATTTCTCTGAGTAGTTACTGGATGGAAGCATTGTATTTCTTCTGTTTTTAATTGTCCCAGATTTTAATGTGAAGCAATGATGACAGCTGTATTCAAGCAGTTAATAGTCTGGGTAAGAGCGTGTGACCTGTTTTCAATTCTATATACCTGGAAAGTATTAGATCTAGGGGTGGCCCTGTGTATGTCTTCCTTGGTGAAGTGTCTACTTTTTTCCTGATGAGGATATTTGTTTTTTGTTGCTGTTGTAGAATTTTGTGAGCTCTTGATATATTTTGAATATTAAACTTTTATCAGATGTATGGTGAAACAATACTGGAGCGATAGCACAGCGGGTAGGGCGTCTGCCTTGCACTCAGCCAACATGGCCGACCCGAGTTCGACTCCTCCGCCCCTCTCGGAGAGCCCGGCAAGCTACCGAGAGTATTGATATGCCAGACACAGTAACAACAAAGTCTCCAATGGAGACGTTACTGGGCCCACTTGAGCAAATCGATGATCAACGGGAGGGCCTTTACCTTTACCTTACCTTATGGTGAAACAAAAGGGAAAATTGCATTTTTGTTTTCATGATAGCTTCTTTTTTTTAATGTGTAGAAGTCTTATAGCTTGATGCAATTCCACTTGTTTGGTTTTTGCTTTTGTTATCGAAGTCAAATCCTGGAAGATCAGATTTGAGGTTTAGAGATAAGAGGGTGGAAGAAGGAAGTCAAAAGGTAGAAACTTCTGGGTCTAGAACAATAGTACAGCCAGCAGGTAGGGTGCTTGCCTTGCATGTGGCTGACCCAAGTTTGATCCCTGGTATACCTTATGATCTCCTAAACACTGCCAGGAGAAACCCATGAACATCTCTGGGTGTGGTCCCAAAATAAAAAAAATTAAAATGTTGGAAATGTTCAGTTCTAAGATAAATAATTACTAGGTATGTTAGGAGTAACCAGATATTATAGTAAAAAGTACTCTGTGATATTAGGCAATTGGTTAAAAAGAGAAGATCCTGGGTTATCACACATAGAAAAAGCCTAATTTTCTTTCTTTTTTTTTGTATATATGAAATGATGGCTATTAACAAAACTTATGTGTCAAACATTTCATACTGTATCTAAGTCAAAATATTTTTCAGACCATATCAAATATATACAGTGCTATCCATCAGTTATGCATCATTAAAACTCAAACAAAAATATATATAAAAAGCAAATTTTATTCAGAAACCAATTCTGGCTATCAATAGCCAACCCTTCTTTCGGTACTCAACATTAGACTTCAAAAATTTGTTTAATACCAGCGTAACTTTCCACCTTCATCTCTTTTTTGAACTTACCCTTAACATCTAATGTTCTGATTACTGAACTGTTCTTTGTGTTCGAAATTAGCATATCTCAACTGGAGTGTGTGTGTGTTTGTGTGTGTGTGTGTGTGTGTGTGTGGTGGTGGGGGGGGAGTTATGGCTTCTGGGGCCTCCCAGGATATTCCAAGGGACCAAGTTAAATAATCACATAAATGAGGGTGGGCAGCACAGCACAAACTAGGGGCCAGCGGGTAGGGCAAGGTGGTCACAGGAAGAAGAGACCAGATGATGCCAAGGTCCCAAGAAAGTTGAGAATCATTGTTTTTTTTGTTTGTTTGTTTGTTTTGTTTTGTTTTTGGGTCACACCCGGCGATGCACAGGGGCTACTCCTGGCTCATGCACTCAGGGATTACTCCTGTTGGTGCTCAGGGAACCACATGGGATTCTGGGAATTGAACCTGGGTCAGCCGCATGCAAAGCAAATGCCCTACCCACTGTGCTATTGCTCCAGTCCTGAGAATCGCTGCTTTTAAGGCTGAGTCTTGCTTTGCTTCAGGACGCTGGCATACACTGTTTTCTCTAATGGCTAATCCTCCCTCTGCCTCCTTCATCTAATATACGTTAACATCATTTTGCCCTGGGTATAGCTCAATAGGTAGCTCTCATCCTTGGCTCTTTATTAAAATCCTTCTTTGACACTTAAAAGATATCCAGGGCCCAAACAGAATCTGATCCGAACAGAATCTCTAGAAAATTTAGGACAACTTCTGGTGCGTTCTAGACCACTGATTCATCAATAAGGACCAATGGAAGGCACCACAGGCTCTCTGAGAACTGCAGGACTTTGAATGGCAGACTTCCAGAAGATTCTTAATGCCTCTGTTCACTTCCCCCCATAGGACCCTGATTTACCGTGGTGTAATTAGATCCCATCTATGCTGCTTTTGGGGGTGGGGTGACGGGCAACTTCCTAACTGGAGCTCAGGGGGCCCTGGGACCATTTCCTGTGACATTTGACAAACCAAGCAGAACAACTCAGTCTGCGCACCCTCTGGTGCTAGGGACCAAGAAGGATACCCCCTGAGTCATGGGGGCCAGTCTTGTACCCTCAGTGATACTTGGGGTTCCGTGTGTGCTGGTGACCCAGTTGGAGCTAGGCTCATGCCAGGCATGTGTCCTAACCCCTGGACGGTCTCCTGGCCCTCACATTGAAAAAAATGTGTTTTTCCTCTAAGCTGTCTGTTGCTCTGAGCAGGGTCTATTTAGAGTCTGGCATAGGCCATCCAAGTTTCAGCAGAGGCTAAAAGAACTCTGAATCTTAGGAGTGCCTTTAACCCTGCTAGTGTTTCATGGAGGGACTTGCTCCTTCTAGAAGTCTCTGTTTGCTTCTTCCTCTGTCATGGATCTCTCTCTGTCTCTTCTCGCTGGCTTGCTTCAGGCCCGTGTCTCTCCTTGAGCATACATTGCTTGTCTCTGTCTCTTTGCTTGCTTTTTTCCAATTTGGAGAAATCCATGTTCTCTATCTTTTCTTTTTTTTATGATGTGTTTATACCCAGTAGTGCTCAGGACCTACTCCTGGCTCCATGCTCTGGCGGGGTTCCTGGAAACGTGTGAAATGTGGAGGATTGAACCCCTCTTAGCCACATGCCATGATCTACCTGCTATACTATGCCTCTGCCCCGTATACTTAAATCTTTGATGACAGTGAAATACAACACTTAGGACAGAGAGAAAGAGATTTTCTTGTGCACCCCCTTCCTTTTGGTCACTGCTGCCCCCATGGGAAGTTTTAATATTTTACGGTTTCTGACATTTAGGCCTGCAGGTTTATTGATCATGCAGTTTTTGAATTTTTGTATTTATTTTCAGTTTTGTGAGAGTATGCCTTAAAAAGCCAACTATGGGGCTGATGCTTGATGTATTTGATTAAAACCCCTGAAAGATTAGAACCACTGACCTTTGATTAGCAATCCTGTCTGTGAACCCAGGGAATGTGGATTTCAGATAATTGTGGTTCTTATGTCTATGTAAATGAACCCAGGGACACTTGCTCGTAAATAGTGTTTAACCCTGAGCCAGTTGGTATTGTGAACCAGACAGCTGATTATCTTGTGGTTTGCTAAGAATAATGCTCAGACCACGACAAACCAGTTACCAAGAGGAAATGACTTTCATCAGTACCCACACAGTTTGAGTTTCATTTCTTATGTGTAATTCTTGGAAGTGCCTACTGCCACCTAATTATTTTGTTTTCAAGAACATTCATCTGTCTTCCTAGGGTTCTTTATTTATTCTGTTTAAAATACTTAAAAGAATACACAGCCTTTCGCTATGTTCTTGGAAAGAGACAAAGAAGCATAAGACAGCAATCTAGCCTCCACAAGCTTATTATTTTTTCCTTCCTCAGAAATTTGTACCGGAGTATCTGAGAATATGATCTTGTTATTTCAATCTCGAAGATATCATTCCGGTGTAGGCATTTAAGGGTGGGAACATTTTCATAATGAAAGTTTTCAGAGTATTGGTTTCAACCATGTTCTGCCCAGAGTCGGTTGTATAACATTGGGGCTGCCAAGGAATTCTGTGTTCTTATTTAGGAACATGAAAAATACTATTGCCCTACCTGTGATACAACATGAAGTCAATATTTGGGGTGAAAATTGGATCAATAGAGAAAACAAGGTGATTGCTCACGAGATTGGAGGCGTGTTACTACGGGAAATGGCATTTTCAGAAAATAAAGTCCTCCTAATCACTCTTTCCCCAGAAAAAGTTCGAGGGCTGGGCTAACACACAGGCGAGACTGAGGGAATGGTGACCAGTATCGTGCTTAACTACTTGAGTCAGTCTGCAGAGTGTAGCTCTGGCAAAACTAAAGTGGATTAAAACTGCTTGAACCCGAAACCTGCTTCCTTCTTTCTTGTAAAGCTAAGGTTGTCATGTGCTTGGAGAACAAAATAAAGAAGAATCAGAGCTTACTTGAGGGATGCCTTAGTCCTTGTATCCTGCCAGTGGTATGGGTAAAGAATTAATGAGAGAAACACATAACACTATGTATCTCGGTCTCACTCATCCAAAAATGAGCCCTCTTTAGACTGGGCTGGAGTGATAGCACAGGGCTGGTGCCATAGCACAGCAGTAGGGCGTTTGCCTTGTGCACAGCCAGCCCGGCTGAGCTGGGTTCGATTCCTCCGCTCCTCTTGGAGAGCCCGGCAAGCTACCGAGAGTATCTCGCCCACACGGCAAAGCCTGGCAAGCTCCCAGTGATGTATTGGATATGCCAAACACAGTAACAAAACAAGTCTCAAAAAAAAAATGGAGACTTTACTGGGCCCGCTCGAGCAAACTGATGAACAACGGGAGGACAATGACAGTGTTTGTTTAGACTGTTAACTTAGACCCCTTCCTTGATTAATCTTCTTTAGGAATAGAGGATGTGAAAGATGGTGGAGAAAGAGGTCGAGCGAATCCATGAACAATGGGAGGACAGTGCAGTGCAGTGCAGTGCAGTGCAGTGCAGAGATGTAGGTTAATTCTATGCCCACTTTTCGCCAATGACTATTGGCCTCAAGGGAGGCGACTCTAGTTTAAATCCCAAGTCAGGGACCAGAACGGTAGTACAGCAGGTAGGGTGCTTGCCTTGCACACAGTAGATATGGGCTTGATCCTTGGCAACCCTTGGTTCCCTGAGCCCTACCTCGAATGATCCCTGAGCACAGAGCTAGCAGGAAGCCTAAGCACATCCAGGTAAAGATAAAACAGAAAGAAACTAATAAATCCCAGGTCAGTGGCATATTAGCTTTTGATACTAGCAAGTTAACTGATTTCTCTCAGCTTCCTTATGTGGATAATACAAATAAGGTAGCACTGTAGCATTGTCCTCCCATTGTTCATCGATTTGCTCCAGCGGCCCCAGTAACGTCTCCATTGTGAGACTTGTTGTTACCGTGTTTGGCATATCGAATACATCACGGGGAGCTTGCCAGGCTTTGCTGTGCAGGCGAGATACTCTCGGTAGCCTGCCAGGCTCTCCAAGAGGGGCGGAGGTATCAAACCTGGCTCAGTTGGGCAGGCCACTTGCAAGGCAAACACCCTACCACTGTGCTATGTGTATCCCTAATAAACTGCTTATCAAGCTCAGCTCTTGACCTTGGCGGGGGGATCATACCCGGTGATGCTCAGGGGTTACTCCTGGCTGTGCACTCAGAAATTACTCCTGGCAGTGCTCAGGGGACCATATCGGATGTTGGGACTCGAACCCAGATCGGCCATGTGCAAGGCAAAAGCCCTACCCGCTGTGCTATTGCTCTAGCCCCCTTAGTCTTCTTTTGGGGTGGGGTTTGGAATTTTTTTCCCTTTTGAATTTTCAGTACCATCCTGTTAACAGTCCTGCATGATACACCCCAGCGCCATGTCCCCCATCAAACGGTCCAGTGCCCCCTGCTCCCCTCTCTTACGCCCCATGTCCCTCCATTCCTCCTGCAGTGGCATGTTTCCATCTGACAACCAATTCTCAGTGGCTGCTGCCTGGGAGCACTGTTTTATTATTATTATTTTTATCTCCTTGCTATTTATTTCTTTATATCTCAGATAGGAAGAAGATTGTTCTGTGCCTGTCCCTCTCCTTTCAGTTGACTCTACTCAGCATGACACTCCAGATCTACTCACATAGCAGAAAATTCCATGGTTCCATTTTTTTCTTATAGCTAAGTTGTCGTGTTCCATTGTATATACAGACCTTAGTTTCTTTATCCAGTCATCTGGTCTTGGACACTTGGGTTGTTGACAGATTTTGGCTATTGTGAATAGTATGCTGCAATGAACACTGGACTGTATATAATCTTGAAACCTAACTTGCCTGTGCCATCAACTACCTGATAATCATGACCTCTTTACATGGCCTTTGACCTTTTGTTTTCCTCATCATACTCCTGGCTTCTGGGTAAATGTGGTATTCTATTCCTTGTTGCCTTGCTTTGTTTATCTAAGTCCTATGAAAAAGAGACCCCATTGCTTGACACACAGTAATTTACTTTTAATTGGAGGTAAATCCTATTATCTTCATTATATCTCATGATGTAATTAGAGACCTAGACACAAAGCAGGTAATTATAATAATTTTGATACGAAATACAAATGAAGGCTGAGAATGTACCTCAGTGGTAAGCATATACTTCACATATATGAGGTTCTAGAACCACACACAGACACATACACAACCTGTGTGCACTTAGAAAGGAAGAATATACAAGGTGCACTGATACCATTAATAATACAGTTTGCTCTTTGGAGTGGGGATGAGGTTAATATTTATGGAAGATTTTAAAAGTTTCACAGTTATACAGTTGAAAATCCCAACAGTTATATGTTAATTAGATTTTTGGTTGTTGGTTGGTTTGGGATCACATCCAAGTAGTACTCAGATGCCCCTTCTCTCTCGATAAACCATGTGGCATGTGGGTTAGAACCTGGGTCTCCTGCATTCAATATAAATACACCCCAGACCTTAGACTTATCTCCTCCAAGATAAGATCTAAGGGATATCTTAGTGGAGATAGATAGATGGGGTTTCTTTAGCATCTTCGCAATGTGCAGAGTAAAGAAAAGAATATTTTAGATAACATTTAGCCTTCTGAATCAGGTGACTGGAAGTAGTTGATTCTGTTTTCTGAAGCAGGGCTTAAGCACCCACAATAACAACAACAACAAACAAGGAGCATCAATGTCAATGTGTGATGTGTGTTTCTGTTCTGGCTTGGATGCAGGTCATTTTATTATTATGGGCGGGTTGGCGGGAGGGACCAAAATTGCTTTCATTTGGGATTTGTAATGTGAATGCCTCTCGCTGATATCTATATGGGTCTGAAGTTTAGAAGACACAATCTATACATTAATGCCAGCACACACACACACACACACACACACACACACACACACACACACACAGTTAACATAAGCATGCAATCAGATAGGATAATTCATGGTTAATTTATAGAAAAATGAGGAGAATGAGAATGGAAGGAAACCCCCAAAACACAAAAATTCATTAAATAAGGAACTAGCAAAGGGAAAGGAAGGTGCTGTGGGAACACCATGGTGTTCTGGGAGAGAGTGGAAGCAAGTTTTAAGAAAGGTTTGGTGGCCAGGTAAAATTTAGGAATGGAGGCCGAGGAGAGGGCAGTGCATACAATGCTTGCCTTATGTGCTCCCGAGCACTGTTCAGGTACCAGCATTGTATATGCTCACTGGATCCCTGAGCACAGAGCCAGGAATAAGCCCCGAACAGCGCCAGATGTAGCCCCCAAACAAAACAATTAGCTACAAAAAATAGAATTCCTGGGACAAAAAAAATAATGTAAAGGTGTAAAATTATTTTTGTCTTTGAGGTACTCAGGGACTAAGGCTGGTTTGGGTATAGGCTCACTCCTGTGGTGTTCAGGAGTGAGCCTGTGAGGTGTCAGGGTCGAACTTGGGCTTCCCAAAAGCAAAATTCATGCACCCACCCTTTGAGCAATCTCTCTGGCCACTAGGAAATACTCTAAATTGGAAAAGCAGTTGAACCACAACAAAATACTTCAAGACTCTTTAGGAGTATTGGAAACATCTAGAAAAAAAATCTATAAAAATTTGTTCATCCTTCAGCTCCCACTTCAGTTCTTTTCTTCCTATAAAACTGTCAATATGTTTCTCCTACGTTATTTCCCTTCTCTGAACTTTGTACTGTCATGCTATAAACTGTTTATATGGTTATTTGACAGTAATTGTATTTTATTTTAATTAAATATTAAAAATTCTTATTCCTTTATGTCTCTGATGAAGTTAAATATAGTTTTGGGTTCATAGAGGTTTTAGTTTTGATTTTGGGGCCACAGTCCTCAGTTTCCAGGGCTTACTGCCAGCTCTGCACTCAGGGGTCACTCCCACAGGGCTTTGGGACGAGATGGAAGGCTGGGGATTGAACCTGGGTTGACTGCATGCAACACAAGTGCTTTGCCTGCTGTTCTCAGCCCCAAATACAGGATTTGGGTTTTTGGGCCACACCTCGCAGTCTCTGGGACCATATGGGTGTTGTGGATCAAATCCAGGTCAGAGTTCAAGGCGAGTGCCTGACTCGGTGTACTATTTCACCAATCCCCATAGTAAAAAAAATTTGTGAGTTTCTTTGGAGACTAAGAAATGCTCATGGTTCTTAGGCTGGAATCAAATGTGAAATAAGTGGTCCACAGATGTGATTGCTTTGATATTCTTGTTATCATCATCCCATAAAAACATGAGCTCCACAAAAGTGAAGATCACTTGATCACTTGACATCCCATTACTCATTGATTTGCTTGAGTGGGCACCAGTAACATCTCCATTCGTCTCTGTCACATGCTATTATAGCCCAGTCTCTGTCGCATGCTATTATAGCCCATCTGCTCACTCCAGGAACACAAAGAGGCTCAAACCGTTCGTTCAGGGTCTTGACGAAGAAGTCTGACCATCTCATAGGTGGGCGGCCATGCTGTCTTTTGACGTCCCGTGGAATCCAGTCGGTAACGGCTCTAGTCCAGCGGTCGTCTCCAAATCTCATTACGTGTCCAGCCCATTTGATTTTTGACTCCTTGACAAATGAGACAGCATCCCTGATTCTTGATCATAGATGGAAGTCGGAACTCCGGATTCTTTCTCTCATTTGAGTGGAGCGTGATACTCCAAGCATAGCTCTTTCGATTCCTCTTTGGGAGACAAAGTTGAAGAATTTCACATTTTTATTGGATGTATCTTAAGTGCCTGCCACACAGGAAGTATTTACACTCAGACAGATATTTTCTACCTCTAACAATCTCTGCAACTTGATGGAAGAAGATGGTTCAACAAAATACCCACTCTGCAAGAAAGAAAATTTCCAGACTATTCAGTCATAGAAATTCTATTTCTTTTACGCAATGGTGAGAACACCTACTAATTTGGCAAGGACTGGTGCTGTGAATTATACTTCTCACTCTTACTCATACCAGTTGCTAAAAGACATCACAGGTCCTCTCAGCATCAATGTGAAGGTATTTTGTCTCACCCTCACTTTCCTTCCTCTTTATTAAGCTCAAATGGAAACAGAAATGAGAATGAATAAATTCAGAAGCGAGTGGGAAGATTGGGGCTTATCATTTCTTTATTTGGGTGTCAGCATTTGTGTGAAGATTGAAGAAAATGGCATTTTGTTGGACTTATTTATTGAAGATTGATGAAAATGGCATTTTGTTGGACTTAATTATTTAGTTCGGGGGCAACACCCGTTGTTCTCAGGGGCTGTTATCTGTTCAGAGCTTGCGTGTCACTCATGGTGGTGCATAAGTTGGGGGATGAGGGGAGTGAGCCACCTGCGTCTGAGGCATACACTCCAGCCCATAACTGGACTGCTTCCTCATGACCTGCAGAATAACGTTTTTCTTTCAGGGTACCACATGTGGTAGTGCGCAGGGCTCTGCACTCAGGGGTCACTCCTGGTGGGGCTCACGGGACCTAATGCGGTACTGGGGAACCCAGGTCAGCTGTGTGCAAGGCAGACAGACCCCCTCCCCGCTGTACTGTCACTCCAGGCCTTCAAATGACATTTTAATGGCATTGTACATTGCGGGTTTGATCATCCCCATTCGTCTATCGTGTGTAAACTATTTGGGGGTATTGCTGGAGAAAGACTCAAGGCACAGGGCAAGTCTGTCTCCTTCATACAGGCTGGGCAGACCATGCCTGGTCTTCTCCTGGGCTCCATCTTGTTGGAGGCAGCACCAAACTCCAGCAACATCCACGCTGGGCTGCCGGATACGTGCTCCTCAGGTTTGGGTCAGAGCGTGGGCCTGTCCTCGGCTGCTAGTACCTAATGTCCTTGTGGGTTTGTGGCAAATGACTGAATCTTCTCTGGAAGAAGCTAGCTTACCTTAACATAAGAAGTTAGCCCTTTCAGAGCCTGAGGACTGTGCGCCCCCCCCCCCCTGTTTTGGAAAGGATTGAATGCCGTGATGCTGTGCTATAGTGTGTGCTAATTAAATCAAATTCAGTTATGAGCCACTTGTGGTACACACTGGAGTCATTGTGTTAAACCGTCACCAGCTGGAAAATTTCTTTTGGCATTTTGGGCTACACAGGGCTTTCTCCAGGCTTTGTGCTCAAGAATCACTTCTGGCAGCTTTTGGGATACCAAACATGGTGCCAGGACTAGAAGCTGGGATGCCATGTGCGGGGCTGGTGCCCTACCATCCATACTATCTTTCTGTTCCGTGAAAAGTACTATCAGCTCACATGATTACGATCTGATGCTCATTTTGTGATTCAGCCACAGAGACCAAGGCATGTTTTACCTGCCACTCCCACCCCCACTTCTGCCCCGAAGTTTGAAATATTACACTTAAGAATCCTTCCTTCCTTCCTTCCTTCCTTCCTTCCTTCCTTCCTTCCTTCCTTCCTTCCTTCCTTCCCTCCCTCCCTCCCTCCCTCCTTCTTTCCTCCTTCCTTCCCTCCCTCCCTCCCTCCCTCCCTCCCTCCTTCCTTCCTTCCTTCCTTCCTTCCTTCCTTCCTTCCTTCCTTCCTTCCTTCCTTCCTTCCTTCCTTCCTCCCGCCCTTCCTTCCTTCCCTCCCTCCCTCCCTCCCTCCCTTCTTCTTTCCTCCTTCCTTCCCTACCTCCCTCTCTCCTTCTTTCCTCTTTCCTTCCCTTCCTCCCTCCCTCCCTCTCTCCCTCCCTCCCTCCCTCCTTCCTTCTTTCCTCCCTCCCTCCCTCCCTCCCTCCCTCCCTCCCTCCCTCCCTCCCTTCCTTCCTTCTTTCCTCCCTCCCTCCCTCCCTCCCTCCCTCCCTTCCTTCATTCCCTCCCTCCCTCTTCCTCCCTCCCTCCCTCCCTCCCTCCCTCCCTCCCTCCCTCCCTCCCTCCTTCCCTCCCTCTTCCTCCCTCCCTCCCTCCCTCCCTCCCTCCCTCCTTCCTTCCTTCCTTCCTTCCTTCCTTCCTTCCTTCCTCCCTCCCTCCCTCCCTTCTTTGTTCCTTCCCTTTTCTCCTTTTTTTTCTTTCTCTTCTCTCTCTCTCTCCCTCCCTCCCTTCCTTCCCCCTTTCTTTCTCCCCTTTCTTTCCTCCCTTCTCCCTTTCATTTTTACCTTTTAAAATACAAAGGCCTGAACTAGAAAGATAAAAAATGTCTTTTCTAATTTCTTCTAAGCATTATTATTTGATTATCCTCCTTGGTTTTGGGATATTGAAGGGACTGAAGCATCTTGGCGGACTGCAAGAGGATATTGCTGCAAAAGACTGATACTAATAGAGGCCAGATAGGACTCACGGTGTGGTGTCATACGAAGGACATTTCCAAGAAACTGTTACTCTCCTTCATTTTTAAATATTAAAGTTTTACACAAGTAAACTTAAAATGCCCCCAAATTATTTAAAATCTTAAATAGAGGCTTTCTTCTATTTGATAGTTTCAATTTCACATGGTATTATTAACTCGCTGTTTTGTAAGGTAAAATAAAAACTGTCAATCTCTCAATATTTAAAAAGAAAACCAGGGTCATATGGATTGCTGAAGGGCCAAGCACACGCTTTGCTTGCAGAGAGGCAGAGTTTGATCCTTAGCACTCGGTGCTCTGGTCTGTGGAATATAGAACTGAGAGTAGCCCCTGAGCACTGCTGGGTATAATGAAAAGAGAGAAAAAAGAACAGAAAAACGTAAAAAAGAAACAGAAAGAAAAGAAAAAGATAGTCAGCTTAAATAGTGTGATTAGTCTGAGTCTACAGAAATTAGACACTGAGTCTTATATTCTACTGCGCCCTTAACGAAGATCTAAGGTCAGGATTGAGTGACCTGGAAGCGGAAGTGAGAAGATGCCTGTTGTGGAGCTCCTACCCCCTAACTGTTGCTGATGGCACTATTGTTGTGACTGAGCCCCCCACCAAGGAATCAGCTAGCTCAGCCTCCTGACCTCAGAGAAGGAAAGCCTTAAGCTTTTCACTAACTCACATGCCCATTGGTCTATGGCTCATCCCTGGGGTGTCCCTCTGGGCAGTAGCAGAATCTCTGGACTAGGGTCAGCAGGGAAATTCTAGGCCGTGAGAAACCAGAGCTGTTGGAGGACCCTGCCTGAGGTCAGACAGCCCCCGCAGGGCTGCAGGAGACAGGCGAGGCCAACAACACCTGAGATGAGGCATTAGGGATGTCTCGTATGCAAGAGAGTAGCCAAAGTTATCTTCCTATTCTGTCTACGGAAAACATGTCAGGAATCCTTGTCATAGGGAGAAGTGTTCAAAGAATAACAATCTAAACTTTAGAGGGGAAAATATTAGGAGGATTATGTTGGACAGCGAATTAATGTAAATATTACTTTTTTCCTGGATATTTGATCTTGGAGTTGGTCAACATTTAAAAATTGAAAATTTGGTATGATTTTTTATTCTAAATAAATATTTTCACATATGAGTACTCTCAGGTAATTTTATCTTTTTTTTTTTGTAATAAAACCATGCAAAATGTCTGAGATTTAGGAGTCAGAAAAATCAGAATTTGTTTATGTGCTCATTTAACTTTTCTTAAAGCCAATAATAATATAAAACGCTCAACTTTTCATGATCTCTTGTTTAAATTTTGACAACAAAACTTTAACCCTGTGTACGACAACCCAAAATACATAATTGAAAAATGTCAAAGACTAGAACCAGAGAGCAAGCACAGCATGCAGGCATTGGCCTTGTATGCTGCTGACCTGGTTTTATCCCCAGCACACAATGTTGTCCCTGGATCCCCATTGGGAATGTTTCCTGAGCACAGAGCCAAAAGGAAGCCCTGAGCACTTCTGGGTGTGTCCTCAGACCCCCAAAAACAAAAAATGAAAAAAGTAGTAATAAAAATGTTTAAGTATGTGAAAGTCCCAGAAATCAAGTTGAATTTTTTCTTTGGTATCATTCAAAAGATAGGTCTGTAGCTTTTTTGTTGTGTCTAGTACCGTGTCTCCAGATGAATGGATCTGGTTCTAATTCTGTCTGTTGTATTTATTTATGTTTTTGGAAGTAAAAGCAGGTTTTATTTGCAAGTTTTGAGTAAGAGGGGGAGGAAAGAGAGAGAGAAAAAGAGAGAGAGAGATGTTAGTTTCTCCAGAGAGAGACGGAGGGAGAAAAAGAGAGACAGAGACAGAGACAGAAAAAGAGAGATGTCAGCTTCTCCAGAGAGAAAGAGGGATATATATATATATATATATATATATATATATATATATATATATATATCCCTCTTTCGAATATATATATATATACCCATATATATATATTCCTCTTTTGAATACAAATCTCTAATTGAACAGGTGAGCCTGAATTTAGGTCCATACTTACCGATTGTTCAGGGTGTTGCTCATCTGCCTTATTCTCAGCCCACTTCAGGAGGAAGGAGTGACTTCCTGAAGGAAATTAGAGTATCACTACCAGAAGAAGGAACAATAGAGTTGACTGGCTAAAATAAGGTTTTTTTGCAATGTTTTATTGCAGTGCTAATAATCTATTGAATGAGGCTAGGTATGTGGCCAAAATTCCCTGTGGTAGAGAAGAAAGTTCAGGAGCAAAGAAGAAACAGATATGCTGAGGTCTTAAAGTTTTATCGTTGTTATCTTCTAATCAGTGAAATTTAATTAGAAATTAGGAAAAATTTAGTTAGTCTGCAGTTTTGATCAAACTGCAACACTTGCTCACTGTTTGATCTCTGGAAGTGATACACTTTTTTAGAATGGAGAGCGAATGTTTATGGCGGTACTCAGAATTCTGCAGTAACTAGTATGGAGTTTTCAAGGCCTTGAAGTTACTCCCAAGAGGAAGCCTGTGTGAGTGAATGTATGTCTCAGCTTTGTTTTTCTTGAGGAACTATAGATAAGAGCTCTTTGTGACTCAGTACCTGTTGATGAGCTGGTGAGCCTGAATTTCCTCTGCTGAAGAGCCCTGACTTTGTGTGTATATGCCTTACTTATTTAGGCTACTTCTCATTGGTTATATCATAGGTGTACTGATTTAGCCTTTATTCCTGAGACAAATGTTTTGGAAGAGAAAATGAAATGTGCAAGTGATAGATGATTTGAAGTGACTCAAATGTTTTAATTTTTCCAGTCTCTCAACTTGTAGCTGAGGAAATATCTGTTATCTCTTACAGAGATTTCTACCAGCTCTTTTGAAACAGATAATATGAGATCAGTTTAAAAATAGAGAAAATGGATCCAGAGTGATAGTCCAGCAGGTTGGGCGTTTGCCTTGCATGCGGCTGACCTGGGTTCAATCCCCAGCACCCCATATGGTTTCTCAAGCACTGCCAGGAGTAATTCCTGAGTACAGAGCCAAGAGTCACCACTGAGTGGAGCTGGTGTGAACCAAACAAAAACAAAAACAAAAACAACAAAAAAAACCGGGAAGAAATAGAGAAAGTGGTCTGGAGTGCAGTGCTTGTCTTGCATGGAATTGACTTGACTTTGATCCCCTGTACCACATAGGGTTCCCTGAGAAACAGCAAGTGTGATCCTTGAGCACAGAGCCAGGAGTAAGCTCTGAGCACTGCTGGGCCCTCAAGCCAACAAAGAAAAAAGATGAAAAAAGAGAGATTGTCAGAAGGGCAACAGAAGGGATATGGAGGGAAAAAAAATAGAGAGGGAAAAGGAAGGAATTATTGTTTAGTACTTTTCTGTTTCATTAGGTAGCTAACCCAGCTTTTCAACTGTTAACCTAGAAGTGTCTCAAGTTCACCTTGCTTCCCATTTTCTTTGTTCACACAAGCTGCCCTTTCATTTTCATTCAAAAAGCTACTCATAAGAGATTAGAATCGGTGATTAGACTAGCAAAGGATTGAATATTTCATTTCCTTTCTTTGGGTATTACTGTTAGTATTTTCTCCAAATTCCAAGCTCCTTTTTTTTTCATGGAATAATTAGTACTTCGTTCCTTGAAGTTCTTATGTCCTTAGTATTTCTTTGCCCAGAAAAAATTCTGCAGTACGTACAGAAATAGCTCTGGTGCAAGAAAGACATCACTTAGCTACCTCAATTTATGACTTCCAGACATTTGTAAAAAATAATTCAGCTTTTATACTAAGGGGTTCTTATTTGTATAATGCTCTGTCAAATGGTATAACTTCTTTGAATCAAATGTCTTAGAACAAGTATCTTTCAAATACGAAAGTTTCTCTATAACAATTTTCAAATGCAGCGATTTTTCTGTTACCCCAACACTTAGATTGGAGGAGCCTTGTTTGTTTTTTTGTTTGGCAACTTGGAACAGATTGAGTTTAGTACTTAAACATGATTTTGAAAACTATTTTGAAAATTAACCAAACTAAATGTCTTTTAGGTTTTCAAAAATTAGCAAAAATAATATCAATGATTTTCTAAGTGGCAGTACCCAGTTCTTAGTCGCATAAAAATGGATTAGCTTATAAGCAGCATGTACCTTTTTCTAATTTGCAAAGAATCAAGAATAATCTAGCACCATTTTAGTGGTATCATAAAGGCTGGATGACTGGGGAAACTATAATTTATGGAACGCGATGGTTTCAAAGACTGACTCCAGTGAGAAAAGTAATTGATTTACCTTTCCTCACATTGCTTAGTATTCAATAGGACCCATTTTCTTAGTTTCAGACACTGAATACATTAGAATAATGTGCCTTGAGACTCTAGCAAACACAATTTCTAGTGGTGGTACCACATGTTACAGAGATTGATTGGTCCTTTTAACTTTTTGCATGAATTTCGATTAAGCAGTTTTCAAAGTACCATCTTTTACATTCAGTAACTTATCTGTAGACACTTATTATTTAGGAACTAAATTGCTTAGATGCTATTTTTGATGACTCAGGATACAATATTCTAGTTATACAAATTTAGAGTATGAGCTATGTTACAAGATTATAATGTATTTACTATTTATAAAGGGTACGTGTTTTGATTCTGTTTAGAATGTGCAGTATAACTGTTCCCTGATTTCTGTCTCTCCAAAACCTGTCTTCTGCATTCTAGCTCAGGTTGCCATTATGAGAAACTACAAACTGGGAGAATTAAATAGTAGAAATGCTCTTTCCATAAATGTTAGAAGACTAAAATCAATATATCTGCAGACTTGCTGCTTCTTTGGGTTGTGAGGGAGAATCTGCCATGTTCGTCCCCTGACTTCTGGGACTCTGTTGGGAATCTTTGGTGTTCCTTAGCATGTCGAAGTGTTACCCTTGATCTTCTTCATCTTCACATGGTGTTTTTCTTGTATGTTTGTCTATCTCTTCACATGGCATTGGTTTATAAGGATATCAGTTATAATGGACTAGGAGTCCACTCCATTCACCTGTTCACTAATTGTGTCTGCAATGTTTCTTTTCCCAAATAAGATCATGTTTTGAAGCATTAAACGTCAAGAACTTTTGAATGTTTGAGCGACATAGTTCAACTCATGATAAAACACAAATGCTTTGTGAAAAGGATTATCCTCCTGAGGGAAGTGAAATTATTCCATTGAGTTGTGGTATCTGTAGTTTTCTGGGTAGTATTTGAAGCTCACATCCAAAGGACCAATCTATAAAATATTGCTGTTCTCATATTTCCCCCGATGCAAATAAAAACAGTGTTTTTGACTCTTTTTCTGTGGCAAGCGACCCATGACGTATTCTATATGCCAAACACAGCAACAACAAGTCTCACAATGGAGACGTTACTGGGCCCGCTCGAACAAATCAATGAACAACAGAAAGACAGTGCTACAGTGCTACATAAAAAAATTAATTCAGCAAACAGGAAAATTTGAAAGCATCAGAATGATATATGTGCAATTTTAACATTAATTCTCAGTATCAACGATATTATTTAATTTCTAGATGCTATTTTTTATAGTTATATTTAAAGTTCTGAATAATTTGCTATACTATAAACCCAGATGAAAATGTTCTGATAGAAGTCTAAATCTTAAAATACAAAACATTGCATTTCGGTGATAAAGTAGTTCTCTCTCAGGAGCAGTGTTTGAGTCACTTTCTAGTGATGGCAGTAAAGCAATCATAGGAGATGATACAGACAGAAGCCCACCTGCCCATTGTGATGGTACTGCCTGGCCAGTGGTCTGGCCTGCGTCAGATAATACAGTGTCACTGAAGCCTGGAAATGATGCCAGGGGCAGATTTTCTACACTATACTCGTGGTCTCTAAAAGTTTGATTGTTATTCACAAGCCCTAAAATTACTGATTGTATTAATGTGGGATTATATTTCCTGCTTTTTTTGTTGCAATATATTTTACCACAGACTGGATAAAGACAGAGGAGACAAATGTATGGTGAGAGATAGAGTTGGACTTGCGGTGGTGATTTTAATGTGGTACATATGTGTTCATTTTCAGTGATGTACATAGGAAACATACAATAAAATCGTATTGTATTTAAAAAAAAGAGTGAAAATACAAATATTTCAAAGTTTGAGTTTTTCCCATGCATCCCTCTCCTACATTTCTCTGTCTTTCTCTTTCTCCTCTCACTATTCTCTCTCCCCTCTCTTCTCTCTCTTTCTCCTCTCTCCTTTATCTCCTCTCTTTTTGTTTATAGGGGAGGGGTTGCAACTGGCAGTGCTCAGGGCTTTCTACTGATGGGACCATATGGAGTGCTGGGGCTTGAACTTGGGTTGGTCCCATGCAAGGCAGGCACCCTACCCCCTGGATTATCCCCACAGCCCCCTACCTCCTTCTTTCCTTCATTCCTTCATCCTTTCACTCTTTTTCTCTCATTCATTCCCAGTGCCCCTGAGCAACATTTGACTAATGACTCATTTTATATTTATTCCTTGATGCTTTAGTATGTTGTGTTGTCTTTGCTCTTTTCTAAGTTGACTAAACATTATAAATGGCTGTTTTTGCAGTAGTATTTCCTCTAAAGTAGTAGAATTCTTGCAGACTAGCATTGAACTCGCAGGTGACACAGCCTGGTGAAATATCACAGAGGTGGTTCCCCAGTCTCTGGTCATTACTTTGGAGTCTCTTGAACTGACCATGGAGATGACTCATAGATAAGAGACACTTATCTCTTATTAGATATACCCATTCTCATCAGTTCAATCGGCTTTTCACTTGTAAAAGACTCTGAGTTTGATTCTCGTCACTCCCTCAGCATCTCTAGGCCCCGAACCACTGAACACCAGAAGCACTGTGTGGGCCCACATCAAGCAGGCTGACCCAGAGGGTTGGTAATAGCTGCGAGTCAGCCCTACCCTGAGCACTGCTTGGGAGATCCCATTCTAGGTAAAATAAAACAGTATAGCAGTAACTATGAACTTGTTACTGGAGCGATAGCACAGAGTGAACTTGTTACTGGAGCGATAGCACAGCGGTAGGGCGTTCGCCTTACAAGCGGCCAACATGGCCGACCCCAGTTCGATTCCTCCGCCCCTCTCGGAGAGCCCGGCAAGCTACCGAGAGTATTCGATATGCCAGACACAGTAACAACAAAGTCTCCAATGGAGACGTTACTGGGCCCGCTCGAGCAAATCGACGATCAACGGGAGGGCCTTTACCTTTTTTTTTACCTTTATGAACTTGTTGATTGAGTATTCTTTTCATTCAATGAGGAGGAGCGTTTAGATATTTTGACAAATTGTTAGTGACTGTAGTCAACATTTTTACCATTTTTGGGAGAGGATTTAATATATTTTGATCTGATGAGAATGGGTATAACTGAGAATACACATGTGACTTATATTATGATCCAGAGTAAAAAATCTTAAAAAGAAAACTTTATCTAGGTAGGTCCCTCTCTTGTTTGGAGATACATGGTGAGAGACATGAGTCCTTTAGTTCTTATCTGTGGAGTTTTACAACTCCATAAATAAGAGCACTTGAAGCACTTGAAGTTTTAAAACACATTCGAGTGAGTCAGTTGTTCCTTTATTTCAACTGTTGTTCATTGCAGCATCAACAGAGACTTCGATTCTCCCTGACACTATTGCTTGGCATGAAAGATCAGTCTCAGTGTAACGCGAGGTAAAGGAAGTATTTACAAGGTGTCTTGCCTTTGAACTGGTTCTTGTAGAATTCACTGAATTATAATTTTGCATTTGTAGGCATAAAGATCGTTGAAATATTTGGAATATTTGTTATGTGATTATTCTCATTTTCAATCTCATAGACATGAGGTCCAAAGAATTTAGTTTTTGACCGATTTTTGTACTTTTTATTTATAATTTAGGGAATGGAGGAGTATTGTAAAAAATACAAACATACAAATATCTCACAATATCTCTGACTGCCTCTAACTTTGTGTTTAGTAACCGAATTACTCTACCTCTGAAGAACTCTGTCCTGTTTTTCTTCCTGTTGTCACATTTATCAGAATTTTGTATTCATGTGGTTTTGTAAAGTATGTTGCACGATCTTCATCATCCTTTCAATATGATTTAGCAGGTCTGAGATCTATAACGTGGGTCTTTTTTTCCTTCAATTTTTGGTATCTAGTATCTAGATTAGACCTGGTTGTGCTCAGGTCTTACTACTGACTCTGGGCTCAGGGATCACTTCTGGTGGGTTCAGGGGACAATACGGGGCCCTCTTGGTCCCAGGGATAAATCAAGGATGTGCTGTGTGCAGATAAACACCTTCCTGCTGTACAGTATTTCCACCTCTCATTTTTATCGGTAAGTCATCCTGAAAATGAAAGCGATAAGCATCTTTCTTGCTTTCCCTATGGCCGATGTAGTGCACACACTTTTTGCCAAGTCGCTTATACTGTCAATTCCAAAAGGTGCTACCCTCCTTTTAAGAACTGTCCCTTACAGCACCATGTCCAGCCACTAAATTGCTGCCTCTCACTTTGTATGCCTTGTGTGGAATTTGGCAGCAGCCTCTGTCCTTACCCCTTCTGTAATCACTTGATGTCACCAGTTGTGCAGCACAGGTTTTAAAAGTAAAGATGGGACTGACCACTGGTGGAACTGTAATTTGTTTTTATCATTATTTGGTTTTGGAGCCATACCAACAGTGCTCAGGGCTTACTTCAGCCTATGTGCCAAGGACCGCACTCCTGGCTCTACTCTGGGGACCAAAGTATGCTGCTGAGAACCTAACTTGGCCATCACATGCCAAGCGTGCTCATTACTCACTGTACAATCTCTCTAACCCTAGACCTGTCATTATTTTTACTTTTAGCAAATATGTCTTGTATGCCTTGAAAAAATCTTATATATAACTTGAGTTTATCTCAAAATAAACTTAATTTTAAAATAGTGAAATTTAATCAATAAAGCATTGATATTAAAACTAGATTCCTAGGCTTTATAGTCTGAGCAAAAATTGCTTCCTGGTCAGCTAATTTAGATTGTCTTGTCACCACCTACTTCAAATTTCTTTGTATCTGTACCATTACAGTCTGCAGTGAGCAATATCTTGTCAAATGGTCCTTATTTCTCGGTTTTTTTCACAGGATTGTCCTTCGCTATTCTCTCGGCTGTGCACCCGGTGTTTGGTTTATATGGTTCTCTGTTCCCGGCTATCATTTATTCCATATTTGGAATGGGGCGGCATGTCGCTACAGGTAAGAGTTTCTGTGTTTGTGTTTCCCATGTTACTAATGAGAGGGACCCAGAAGTTATCATGGAAAACTGATTACATTTCCAAAGCATGTCTTATTTCGCTACTGAAAACAGCCTCAAATTATGCCATGCCGTTTGACTGCTGTCTTTTTTTTGTTTTATTTATTTATTTATTTATTTATTTTTCCTTTTCTTGTTCTTTGTTTATTTTTTTTAAAATTTTTATTAGTGAAACACCATGAGGTACAGTTGTAGACTTACAAATTTTTGTGTTTGTGTTTCAGTTATACAATGATCGTGTACCCATCCCTCCACCAGTGCTCATCCTCCACCACCATGGGTCCCAGCATCCCTCCCCTCCCCCCCATCCCCCCATCCCACCCTGCCTCTGTGGCAGGGCATTCCCTTTTGTTCTCTCTCTCCTTTTGGGTCCTGTGGTTTGCAAAAGAGGCAATAAGTGACAATCATGTTTGGTCCATAGTCTACTTTCAGCATGTTTCTCCCATCCTGGGAGGATCCTCCCAACACCTTTATTTGGCGCTCCCTTCTCTATCTGAGCTGCCTTTTTCCTTTGACTGCTGTCTTTTTCATACTTAATATGTACATGATTTGATTGCTGCATTATTACATAATCAAAAAAATACTGCTCATGATTCTTTACACTTTTAAATTAGAAAAGGATCAGAAAAATAACTCATGTTCAGACTCACTGTAATGAAATTAGACAAAGTAAACATACTGTGGGAAAATACAACTTAATCAAATATTAAAACATATTTTCTAGTCTTTGACATTTGAATTACATTTGTTTTTAGGTTTATTCCCAGTTAGACTCACTAATGACTTTTAATTAGTTTATCTCTGACCTTATTGCTTAGCTCTGTATTAAAGTAAAATGTTAAATGTCGCAAACAATCTGATAATAGAACAAGCTGGTTAAAAACCTGACTTTTGGTGGCAGATACATAGTAGCACATGTCTAACTTGTTCCTTTTCTCTGTGATCTTGGGGAAAGTTTGAAAACCTAGTTACTACATTTATGAAAGGAAGATACAAAATAAAAACTTTATATGGTTGTAATATAGATGAGATAATTGATAACAGTGTTTAATTTGATATTTGCTTATAAGACTGAAAAGTAGCTATTATTACAAAATGATATTTTAAGCTGAAGTATTAATATAATATTAATGCTATAATAAATATTAAGATAATAACAAGATGTTTAACATATTAGCAATAAAAGTACCTTTGACAGGAAATATTTGTTTTGTGCAAGATACTAATTAAGTGAAGTAATGCCATTTGATGTCTTTCTTCAGTCACCAGTGGTGTCATTGATTGTGTTAGTATCACATTTCTAAGGTAACAAATGGTCATTTTTATTAAAGCAAAAACCTTCATTATCCTTATGGCATTGGAGGTCACAAGGTTGAATTGAATCTTACTGGGTTGAAACGAAGGTCAGTAGGACTGTATGTCTTTCTGCAAGCTCTAGAAGACAATTTTTTTTTGTTTGGGGGCCACACCTAGCGATGCTCAGGGATTATGCCTGTTTCAGTACTCAGAGCACCGTATAGAGTGTCAGTGATCGAACCTGGGTTGGCTGGGTGCAAGGTACCTTAGTTGCTATACTATCACTCCAGTCCCCCCTAAAGCACAATCTTATCTCTGATATTTCCATTTCCTATATATTTCTAATTCCCATTTTTTTGCCACCATCTTCCATATTTATTAACTTTTATTGGAGGTAGTACTGGCTGACACCATCTTATGTGTTTCAGGAGTACTTTTTCACACCCCTTGAACACTGAGCTGTCATATTGAATCAATCTCCAAGTGCCAGCATCTCTCCACTGCTGTTTGCTGTCTCATCACCACCATATGTGATCCCTATACCCTCCCCCCCTGACAGTCCAAATTCAAGGATTTGCTTGGGATTGTTTTTGTCTGTGCTCTTGCTCTCTTTCTTTCCACCCCCTCCTTTTTATTAAAAATCGAATCACTGTGAGATAGAGAATTACAAAGCCATTTATGATTGGGTTTCAGTCAAACAATGTCTCAACACCCATCCCTCCACCGATGTAATTTTCTAGCCAAACATCCCCAGTTTCTTTCCTCCTCCAATATCCCCTCACCCCAGCCTGTCTCTGCGGGGGGCCCCCAAAACCACTCTCCGGCCTGCAGAGGTGGCCCTAGGATCCGTAGGTGCAGGGAAGGACCGACCGAATGAACACAAGACACAAGAGACAGGATGCAGTTCAGAAACAGAGAGAAAAAGGGACAGACTTTATTGGGGGCAATCAGGGTATATATCCATTAGTGAGGCAGCTACACTAAAGGTCGTGCCCATATATGGTTAGGAAGGTTTGTTTTCACCTATCATGCATTACAAGGTTTATGTGTATCTGGTACCAGACACGAGGTGATTACACAAAGGGCCATGTCCATATGATTTACAAAATTTATATGCATCACATACCAGACCCGAGATAGTTACTTCTTGTTATTACTGACAGCCATGACAGATGTTCTCTCAGGATAACCATACATCAAGATAACCATACACTGGCTTTGCCTGTTGCAGGTCACGTAGGTCAAGACGACCATACATAGCACAGGCTGTGCCTGCCGCGGGGTCATAGGTCAAGATGACCATACCTAGCACAGGCACTTAGGCCTTGGTCAGATAAAGGGCCAGCTTCCCACATGTCTCTATGGCAGTCCTCTCTCTCTCATATTTGAACATTTTGGTTTATAATACAAATACTGAAAGGTCATCATATATATCACTTTACCTACTTTTAACGCTCAGTTCTTGTCCAAAATGACCATTTTCAACTATTGTTGTCATATTGGACTTTCCTCTATGCTAACTACCCTCTGCCCCTCCGCCCCCACACGTGGTAATTTTCCACCAATGACCCATCTTCCTGGCCCCTGTTTTCCCTGGCCTTGGATATTAGTCTTTTACTATTTGAATTTTATATCCCACAAATGAGTGCAGTCTCTATATCTGTTCCTCCTCTTCTGACTCACTTCACTCAGCATGATAATCTCCATGTCTATCCATTTATAGGCAAATTTCATTACTTTATTTTTCCTGACAACTCTGTAATATTCCAGTGTGTAGATGTACCATCATTTCTTTACCCAATTATCTGTTCTCAAACAACCATATTGTTTTCCAAAAGGACTGCCAGTCGGCATTCCCATATATATCATGGGAATGCCTTCTTCCTCTTTATTATTAAAATATTGATCTTGCTTTTATAAAGAAAAAAAAAACCATTTTATCTGGGATTTTGCCTGAAAGCAATACTTTTTTTTTTTAAATTTTTTTATTAGTGAAAAACCATGAGATACAGTTATAGGCTTACAAATTTTGTGCTTGGGTTTCAGTTATACAATGATCAAGTGCCCATCCCTCCACCAGTGCCCGTCATCCATCCCCATGGGTCCCAGCATCCCCCCCCTCATCTCCCCCCCCCCCCCCCGTCCCATCCTGCCTCTGTGGCAGGGTATTCCCCCTTGTTCTCTCTCTCTTCTTTTGGGTACTGTGTTTTGCAAGAGAGGCTTTGAGTGGCAATCATGTTTGGTCTATCGACTACTTTTAGCATGTGAAAGCAATACTTTTTATTTTTGCTTTTTTTGGGGGGGAGGGGTTACTCCTGTTTCTGTGCTCAGGAATTACTCCTGGCAGTGATTGGGGGACCATATGGGATGTTGTGGGTTGGTTGCGTGCAAAGCAAATGCCCTACCCACTGTACTATTGCTCTGGTTCCTGAAAGCAATACTTAATGCTAAAAAAGATACATTTTAAGGTAGCATTAAAAGTAAACAACTGGATTGCATTTCAAGCCTTGTTTTCTTTCTTTCTTTCTTTCTTTCTTTCTTTCTTTCTTTCTTTCTTTCTTTCTTTCTTTCTCTTTCCTCCTTCCTTCATTTCTCTTACTTTTCTTTATTTCTCTTAATTTCTTTTCTCTATATTTTTTCTTTCTCTCTTTCTCTCCTTCCTTCCTTCCTTCCTTCCTTCCTTCCTTCCTTCCTTCCTTCCTTCCTTTCTTCCCTCCCTCCTTCCCTCCCTCCCTCCCTCCCTCCTTCCTTCCTTCCTTCTTTCCCTCCTTCCTTCTCTTTGTTTTGTTTTGTGTTGTGTGGGCCCCACCCAGCAGTCCTCAGGGCTTACTCCTGGCTGTGTACTTGGGAATTATTTCTAGCCTTGCTTTGGGGACCAAAAGTGGTGCCAGGGATTGAACCCAGGTCAGTGGCTTGCAAAGCAAGTGCTCTACCACTATCTCTCCAGCCCCAGGCCCATGTTCTTTCTCCCTCAAATACATATTTTGCCTGTCTCTATGTATATTTGCTTTTCCCCCACTATGTAGTTCTCTTGGTCTGTACCTGCTCTCTTACTTTCCCCTTGCATGTAAGTTTCATTCAACAAATATGATCTTGCTTAACTAAAACAAACAAACAAACAAACAAAAACCCTGTCAACAATGTGAGATTTTATTTTTAACTAAACTACAGAGGTATTTTTTAAAAGGAAAATTTCACTGATGGCTTCTTTTGAAAGAAGAGAAGTGCAAAAAGCATGTTTTGAAACCAAAAGGGAAAGGATAAGAAACCAGTGGATTGAAGGAGTTGTTGATGGCAGCTCACCCGCAAACGTGCGGGTCAGTCTCTACATTGGAGGGCAGGGCGAGCAAGAGTCCATTCATCAGTTCATAGGACACTTCAGCAAAGCTGCACAGGGCACTTCTTTTTAGAAGACAACAAAATAAGCAAAGAGTATTTTTTTTTAAACTGAATGTCTACAGTGTGGTAGAATTTATAATAGCTGTTTAAGTATACACAACTCATTTCATATCAACCTCCGGGTTATAACTAGATACCTTATTTGTAACCTCCCCGTAGAGTATTCGAGATGTCAAACACAGTAACAACAAGTCTCACAATGGAGATGTTACTGCGCCCACTCGAGCAAATCGATGACAACGGGAGGACAGTGCGAGCGTGCTACCTTATTTGTATTATCCAAATAAGGAAGCTGAGAGAAATCAGTTAACTTGCTAGTATCAAAAGCTAATATGCCACTGACCTGGGATTTATTAGTTTCTTTCTGTTTTATCTTTACCTGGATGTGCTTAGGCTTCCTGCTAGCTCTGTGCTCAGGGATCATTCGAGGTAGGGCTCAGGGAACCAAGGGTTGCCAAGGATCAAGCCCATATCTACTATGTACAAGGCAAGCACCCTACCTGCTGTACTACCGTTCTGGTCCCTGACCTGGGATTTAAACTGGAGTCACCTCCCTCGAGGCCAATAGTCATTAATGACGAGGTGCAGTCACATACTCAACTGTTGTGCCACTGGGCGAGTTTAGTGATATTGAAGGGTCCCTCTAACCGGTATCCTTCAATACCCACTCAAGTGTTGGATGATATTGATTTCTCCTTACTCCTCTTGCGGGGAGCTTAGGTTTATTGAGCTACTTCTATCACAGTGCTCCAGAGGCACTCACCAGGCACTCCCAGTCCTCTGTGTTTATCTTTAACCTCTCCTTTGTTCCCGGGAAGAGCCACTCTTTAAGCTTCATATGTCTCATATTGTGTTCATATGAAATGACTAGAAATATCATTCAGAAATATATTTAATATGATTGTTTATTTTTTAAAAATTTTTATTAGTGAAACACCATGAGGTACAGTTGGAGACTTACAAATGTTTGCGCTTGGGTTTCAGTTATACAATGATTGAGTACCCATCCCTCCACCACCACTAATCCCAGTATCCCTCCCACCCCCCATCCCCCCATCCCACCATATTTAAATAATATGATTGTTTAAATGGATTACTAGCTAAGGAGAGGAGAAAGCAATACACCCTTAGAAGGAATCCCACGCTTGAGTGGATCTCCTAGTAATCTATAGTGTTGAACACCCAGATGAGATCTTGTCCCTGAGTTAATCTCCTAGAACTTCCACTGAAGAAGGGGCTTTGCCTCTATTTATTGTTATGATAATGTTCAACTACACCTATGTGTACCCTCACCCTTTCCTTTATGGTTTCTATATAACTAATGCTTTGAGACTTGAATAAACGGTCACTGATTGCCAACCAGCCTGAAGGCAATTCCTTCATTTGTCAGTCTTGCTTGTCAGGGGGAATGGTTCTTGGCCACCAACTGCACCCATGCTTGAACTCACCCAGGATAAAAAGACAGTGAGGGAAAAGAGTAGACAAGGAGTATGGAGGGAACACACAATATGCCTTCTCCATCTTACAGGCCTGTGTAACACAGGTAGACTGTTGTCCACAATGGCCTTATGTGGGAACTCGTGGCCCCATGTCCTTGATTCCATTGGACTGCCTCAGGAACAGCAACGCTTCATTCTTGCTGGAAGGATGAACTCCCCTATCCAGATAGGCCTAGTGCTGTGTCCACATCCATTCTAACAAGGCCTTCTCCTGAAGATGCTCTGAATCCCATCCTTGGTCTTTATCCTGCTGCATGCTTATTTTTTTTTTTAATTTTTTCCCTTTATTTTATTTTTTTTTTTACAGTTGTAGATTTACAATTTTTTGTGCTTGGGTTTCGATTATACAATGAACAGATACCCATCCCTCCACCAGTGCCCATTTTCCACCACCATGGATAATATCCCTCCCACCCCCATCCCCCCATCCCCCCTGTCTCTGTGGCAGGGCAATCCCCTGTGTTCTCTCTCTCGTTTTGGGTGTTGTGGTCTGCAAAAGAGGCATTGAGTGGCAAACATGTTCAGTCCATAGTCTACTTTCGACATGCATCTCCCCTCCTGGGAGGATCCTCCAAACATCCTTTATTTGGTGCTCCCTTCTCTATCTGAACTGCCCTTTCCTCTAGGATACCCGGCTGGCCTCTAAGTTATGGAGTAATCCTCCTGGTGCTGATCTCAGCTATTCTTGGGTATTAATCTCATACTTTGTTACTTTATATCCCCCAGATGAATGCAATCTTTCTATGTCTATCCCTCTCTTTCTGACTCATTTCGCTTAGCATGATACTTTCCATATTGTACCACTTGTATGTAAATTTCATGACTTCATCTTTTCTAACAGCTACATAGTACTCCATTGTGTAGATGTACCAAAGTTTCTTTAACCAGTCATCTGTTCTTGGGCATTCAGGTTTCTTCCAGTTTCTGGCTATTGTAAAGAGCGCTGCAATGAACAAACAAGTGCAGATGTCACTTCGACTGTACATTTTTGCCTCTCTGGGATATATTCCCAGGAGTGGTATTGCTGGGTCAAATGGGAGCTCAATTTCTAATTTTTTGAGAATCGTCCATACTGTTTTCCAGAAGGGCTGAACCAGTGGACATTCCCACCAACAGTGAAGGAGTGTCCCTTTCTCGCCACATCCACGCCAGCATCGGTTGCTTTTGTTCTTTTGAATGTGGGCCAGTCTCTGAGGTGTGAGATGGTGTCTCATTGTGGTTTTGATCTGCATCTCCTTGATGATTAATGATGTAGAGCATTTTCTCATGTGCTTTTTTGCCATTCGGATTTCTTCTTTGAGAAAGTTTCTGTTCATTTCATTGCCCCATTTTTGGATGGGGTTGGATGTTTTCTTCTTGTGGAGTTTAACCAGTATTTTGTATATCCTGGATATCAACCCCTTGTCAGATGTGTATTCGGTGAATATCCTTTCCCATTCTGTAGACTGTCTTTGTATTTTGGTCACTGTTTCTTTGGAGGTGCAGAAGCTTCTTAGTTTAAGATAGTCCCATTTATCTATCTCTGTTTTCACTTGCTCGGCCAGTGGCATGGCATCTTTGAAGATACCATTAGCTTCAATGTCATGGAGGGTTTTGCCAACTTTATCTTCAATGTACCTTATGGTTTCTGGTCTGATGTTGAGGTCTTTAATCCATTTTGATCTTACTTTTGTACATGGTGTTAGGCAGAGTTCTGAGCCTATTTTTTTGCATGTAGCCGTCCAGTGATGCCAACACAATTTATTAAAGAGGCTTTCCTTACTCCACTTCACATTACTTGCACCTTTATCAAAGATTAGATGATCATATGATTGAGGGGAGATGTCAGTGTATTCAACCCTGTTCCATTGGTCTGCAGTTCTGCCTTTGTTCCAGTACCATGCTGTTTTAATTATTACTGCTTTGTAGTACAGTTTGAAGTTAGGGAGGTTGATTCCTCTCATTTTCTTTTTCCCAAGAATTGCTTTAGCTATTCGTGGGGGCTTATTGTTCCATATAAATTTCAGGAGTATTTGCTCCATTTCTTTGAAGAATGTCATGGGTATCCTTATAGGGATTGCATTGAATTTATACAGTGCTTTCGGTAGTATTGCCATTTTGACAATGTTAAGTCTCACGACCCATGATGCATGCTTATTTTGGACAATCAACATCTTGCTGAAGGCTTTTTCACAGGGTCTCACTTAATTTTATCTATTTATTTATATTTGGGTTTTGGTCTACACACAACAGTTTGCTCAGAACTTACTCCCAGTGATGTGCTTAGGGATCTCTTCTGGAAAACTCTTGGATCATCTGGGACTTCAGGGATTGCATCTGACTGGCTGCATGTACCCTACCTTCTCTACAATGTCTCTCACCCCACGTCTCACTTATGATCTGGAGTAAAGAAAGGTCTTTAAATAATGAGTCAAGGAAAGTGTTGGTGTAATACGGCACTTGGTTTCTTTAACCCAAAGTTCCCGAGACTGTGGCAATGGTTTCCCTGTGCCCAAAGCCCATGTTCTTAGATGAACTTTGCCGAAACTAGAGGCCTTAGAACTCTTGGCTGCAAGAGGAAAACACTGAAAATAGTCCCACAGGACAATTTGTGGGAAACATATTGAACCTTACCTCATGATAGTAGGTAGAAATCGATTATTTCATGGGTACCGCATGTTGTTAAACTATCAGGAAGATCTTTTTTGCTATGAGACCATAGGGAGTAAAAAGATGTATCATGACCTGGAGGATCTGAGATGAAATCTGTGGGCCGGGGTGGGGGTGGGGGGCGGTGGGAGAAGATTTGAGCCAAAATATACATTTTTGTGTAGGAAAATCAAGGAGCGCAGCTTCTCATATTCAAGCACAGAGCTCTGCCTTAGCAATGAATCAGGCCAGTCTCTGATTTACTCAATTTGAGATATAGTGGGCTGGAGCGATAGCACAGTTGTAGGGTGTTTGCCTTGCGCACATCCAGTCTGGCTGAGCCGGGTTCGATTCCTCCACCCCTCTCGGAGAGTCCGGCAAGCTATCGAGAGTATCTCACCCACACTGCAAAGCCTGGCAAACTCGCCCATGATGTATTCGATATGCCAAACACAGTAACAACAAGTCTCAAAATGGAGACGTTACTGGGCCCACTCGAGCAAATTGATGAACAGTGAGAGGACAGTGCAGTGCAGTGCAGAGATGTAGATATTTGTATGCCCACTTACAGCGGGTAGGGCGTCTGCCTTGCACGCAGCCAACATGGCCGACCCGAGTTCGATTCCTCCGCCCCTCTCAGAGAGCCCAGCAAGCTACTGAGAGTATTCGATATGCCAGACACAGTAACAACTTATAAATCAATTCGAATTAATTTAATTCAACTATATATCAATTCAAATTAATTTATATTCAATTATATAAATTTCATCTATATATAACATCGCTCTAATTTATATTCAACATGTTCAATTTATATTCAAATCCAAGCCATGCCCTGTCCCCAGAGAAGTCTCCAGGTAGATCTTCAGGAAGGATAGACCGGACCGGGAGAGGCAGGCGGGTGGGTGTGGATATCCAGTGAAGGAATATGTTGGTATGTGGGTAGGTTTCTGCTTATTCCATGAACTGAGAGAATTATAGAGGAGTTTGGATATAAAAAAGAGTGTTTCTAGAAGATATGTTTTATTTAACAGGGGTGGGGTCAACTTTAGGTCGAGTTTAGCAACTTCTCTTGAGTCCATTCCTAACAGAAGATTCTCCATCTCTCTTTTTAGGTACTTTTGCCTTGACATCGCTCATCTCAGCCAATGCGGTGGAACGCCTTGTTCCCCTGAGCAGCAGGAACGCTACCACCCAGAGTAACACCAGTGTCTTAGGCTTGTCTGACTTTGAGATGCAAAGAATTGGGGTTGCTGCAGCTGTTTCCTTCTTGGGAGGTGTGATTCAGGTGAGTGACCCCGAGACTTGGGAGTGGATAAAGGAGAAGAGTGTCAAAGGAAAGCAGTGGTGCTTTGTCTGAGCGTCTCTAGATGGATAAGGGCAGTTGCATTTCATCTTCATGGAAATACAAATGACTTCATAATTATTTGATCACGGTTTAGAATGAACAAATCAGTGCAGAAGGGAAGCAACTTTTGAATTTTTAACAATGAGCATTCTGGAGCTGGAGTGATAGTACAGTGGGTGGGGCATTTGCCTTGTACACAGCTGACCCGGGTTCGATCCCCAGCATCCCATTTGGTTGACCCCGAACACCGCCAGGAGTGATCCCTGAGTGCAGAGCCAGGAGTAAGCTGTGATAATCACCAATTGTGGCCCCACAAGCAAACACACACAAAGAATGAATTTTCTAAGGACTATTTTAAATTAAACTTAAAATTTCTTATAAGGGATGGAGATACCAGTGCCCAGGTCATCATCACTGAGTGATGTGAAGGCGAAAGTCTCATTTGGGAGGGAGAGGGGACTACATTTCTAGGGTTGTTCCCTTCAATTTTAAGATTTTGCCATTTTGCCCATGTCACAAATGAAATTAAGTTTGTGCCAAAGATCTTTGGAAAAAGATCTGGGCCAGTCTTCCCCTCTTTTAGAAACTTTATTTTCTATCTTGATGAAAACTTTATTTTATAATTTAGTGCCATTTTCAGTTCAAAGATTTTATATAAATAGAAAGAAGGCATAAAATAGTTGAGAATTACCAAGAATTGTATGCTAAGGAAACAAGAAGTGACTTAGAGAGAAGGAGAACTTAAAGTTCTTAGAGTTATATTCCCTTTTTGCTATGTGAAATAAGACAGAAAGATGAAGAAAGTAAAATGAATAAAAGTTCAAGCCCTCACAATGTTTTAGTCAATCAAATTATGATCCTGTCAGATTTACTCTTAAGGCAGTCAGTATAGAAGGCCTGTAAATACTTCATGTAGCTGATGTCTGAACTTTTATGAACTATAAAACTTGATCATTTGATCACTTGACTTCCCATTAATCATTGATTTGCTCGAGTAGGTGCCAGGAACGTCTCTATTCGTCCTTGTCATGTGCTAGTGTAACGCAATGGCATCTGTTTATTCTCAAACCGATCGTTCAGGGTCTTGATGAAGAAGTCTGACCATCTCATAGGTGGGTGGCCACACGGTCTTTTGACGTCCCGTGCAATCCAATCGGTAACAGCTCTAGTCCAGCGGTCATCTCCAAATCTCATTACATGTCCAGCCCATCTCATTTTTGATGGCTTGGCAAACGAGACAGCGTCCCTGATTCTTGATCGTCGATGGAGGTTGAAGCTCCGGATTCTTTCTCTCATTTGAGTGAAATGTGAAACTCCAAGCATAGCTCTTTTGATTCCACTTTGGGAGACCCAAATAGTGTTCTAGTCCTGTTTTCATAGGGCTCAGGTCTCTGAGGCGTATGTTAATGCAGGAAGAAGAGTGGGATCGAAGAGATGTGCCCAGAGCCAGAGGTTCTTCGTCCTCTTAGCTATTTCTATAACGCTCTTGAAGGCATTCCAAGCTACTCTCTTCCTCTTGCGCAACTCAGGTGCCAGGTCATTCATCATGTTGACTTCTTGACCTACATACACGTAACTGTTGCATTTGGAGATGGTCATTCCATTGAGACAACTATAAAACAGTTGCCTGAAATCTTTGTTATATTTTAAAAATATGGATGATGTCTATGTATTCCGAAGTTTGCACCACCAGGCTTAGTGGTGTTTTTCTTCTCATTATCCCAAGTGTAGATCCTTAATAGCACTGTCCTCCCATTGTTCATTGATTTGCTCGAGCAGGCACCAGTAATGTCTCACAACAAATTTTGAGACTTGTTGTTACTGTTACATATTGGCATCAGATGCATCCATTGAGGACCTGATGATACAAGTGTGAAAGATCAAGTACGACATCATTGGTTTGACTGAGAGGAGAAGGCATCAATCACATCACGCCATTTTCTTTTTTTTTTTCTTTTTGGGTCACACCCAGCCGATGCTCAGGTGTTACTTCTGGCTCTGCAGTCAGGAATCACTCCTGGCGGTGCTTGGGGGACCATATGGGATGCTGGGAATTGAACCCAGGTCGGCCGTGTGGAAGGCAAACACCCTACACGCTGTGCTATTGCTCCAGCCCTTCATCACGCCATTTTCGACACTGGAGAAGAACTGTCCTCAAAACATGCACTAAAAGAGGTGTTGGTGGTGTCGCTATCCTTGTCAATATGAACTTAGCCATGAGCATTGATTCATTCGAATGCCTAACATCCTGAATCGGACGATTACATTTGAATAGATGTGTCTCACAGCAGTTTCTATCTTCGTTGTCTATGCACCAACATCCAATTATGATGTAGGAGAAAATGAGAAGTTCCACATGGAACTGGAGAAGTTGTATAAAGAAGACTACACCTTTGAAAATATCATTGTCAGTGATTTTAATGCTAAGATAGGACTGAGACAATCAACCGAAAAACTCCACATCAGGACCCATGGCCTAGAATGAAATGAACAGCGTGAGAGACTGACTGAGTTCATCATGTAGACTAAGACCACCCATGGTAACTCACAGTTCCAGAAGGCTGAATCTAAACGTTGGACATGGGAGTCTCCCGGTGGACAGTTCCACAATGAAATTGACCACATCATATTCAATTGACAGTTTTGCCTGATCGATGTCGCTGTTGTCCCAAAATTCCAAACGGGATCAGACCACTGTCTCCTTCATGCAAAATTCTACTTCACAGAGCAGGGAGAAAGGGCTGCAAAGTTTAAGAAGAGAATTCCCAGAACAACTACCAACTGGGAGTTCTTTGGCACTATTGCTGCAACATGGAAAGATTCCGTCGTTGACAATGACCACGATCATGATCACGACCATCCTATTATTCGATTGCCTTGAGCAGACCCCAATAACGTCTCCTTCATCCTAGCCCTGAGATTTTTAAGAAAGTGCCATATTCAAGGCTCTTTAGGAGAATGAAATCCATCATTATTACTGGTATTTGGCATATTGGGTACACCACGGGGAGTTTGCCAGACTCTGCCCTGTGGGCAGGTCACATTCGGTAGCCTGCCAGTTTGTCCAAAGTAAGAATGAAATAATAAGATGTAATTTCCGGGAGCTGGGTTTTATAGTCTCTGAGTCTTGGCCATTGATGGGATTACATGGTGCCTGGGGGCCAGTTGGTGGGTGTGACCCCCGCCTACTGGAATTTGGAGGATCTGGGTGGAGGATGCTCAGCCCCAATCCGAGTGGGCTGAGAGATCTCAGTCCCGGGACCCGCATACCTTTGTTCCTCTGCCGGTACCTTCATGTGTACGGAGAGTGGTCTCAGCATGGTGGTGGCTGGTTCTGGAGGTCTTTGGCTGCCGGAGCCCTGGTCGGGGCAGGGAGGAGAACTCAACCCGCTCCCCTCCAAGGGGTCCCGGCGAGGACAGCCAGGCACAGGGGCAAGAGACTCTGCTGTCATTGACAACATTGACGAGGAATACGATTGACTGGTTCAGCACCTTCATGATTGTGCAAGGAACACCAAGAGAGAGATAGCCACAAAAAAAAAAAAAACCTGTCTTTGAAAACTCTTGAGCTTATTCGCCAATGTGACTTGGCGCATGCTTCAGGCAACCACAAGCGAACATCCGAGCTCACAAAGCAGTGCAGAGAAGCAATCAAGGAAGATCTCACAGAGAGAAGAGCAGAAGTTCTGGTAGATGCAGCAGAAGCCGGGAAAAGCATTCGTAACACCCACCTGTCCTTCGCCAACTACAAGACCAAGATAACTGCCCTCCGATGTCCTAATGGATCTATCACATATTCCAGAAGGGCAATGGAGAAGATTATCCATGACTCTTACTCAGATCTCTTTGATAGTCACGTCTACCTGCCCACCTACCAAATTCCACAGGATGAATATGTCGTTCCCAATGTTCTCCCTTCCCAAATCTGACATGCCACTTCATTGGTAAAGAAATGAACAGCAGCTGGCCCAGACAAGATCAGACCTGAACACCTGAAGAACCTGCCGTCAGTACTCATCAATATGCTGGCTCGGCTCTTCACACGCTACCTGTCTGAACGCAAGTTTCCATCCCAATGGAAAACCAGCAGGACTGTACTACTGTACAAGATGGGAGACATCCACAACATTGGCAACTATCGCCTGATCTGCCTGTTGTCTGTCGTCTACAAGCTGTTCACTCGAGTCATCCTGAATAGGATTGGCAGAACACTAGATGAAGGACAACCCTGCGAGCAAGGCAGGTTCCACAACGGATTCAGCATGATCGACCATATCCACACAATAACCAAGCTCATTGAGGTTTCTTGGGAGTTCAAGATGCCACTTTGTCTAATGTTCATTGATTTAAAGAAGGCCTTTGGTTCTATTGAGTCAGAAGCGGTCATCAAAGCACTAGCCAATCAGGGCATTCAAACTCAATATATCAGGATCATCCGTGAGCTGTATTACAGATTCACTACCAGGATCTCACCATTCTACAAAGAAGTGATCATCAATGTCAAGAGAGGGGTTCGGCAGGGTGATACCATTTCACCAAAAATCTTCAGTGCCACTCTCGAGAACGTCATGCAAAAACTGGAATGGGAAAAAATGGGAGTGAAGATAGACAGTCAGCAACTACACCATCTCTGCTTTGCTGATGACATTGTTCTAATAACACCAAACCTTAGCCAAGTGGCACAAATGCTGGCCGACTTCGACTGTGAGTGTGGAAAGGTCAGACTACAGCTGAATCTCATGAAGACAATGTTTAAGAGAAACAGTCTCATTCCTGACATTCCCTTCTCTCTCAACGGAATGACCATCTTCGAATGCAACAGTTATGTGTACCTAGGTCAAGAAGTCAACATGATGAATGACCTGGCACCTGAGTTGCACAAGAGGAAGAGAGCGGCTTGGAATGCCTTCAAGAGCATCGGAGAAATAGCTAAGAGGATGAAGAACCTCTGGCTCTGGGCACATCTCTTCGATTCCACTTTCTTTCTGCATTAACATATGCCGCAGAGACTTGGGCCCTACCAAAACAGGATGAGAATGCTATTCGGGTCTCCCAGAGCGGAATCAAAAGAGCTATGCTTGGAGTATCACGTTTCACTCAAATGAGAGAAAGAATCCGGTGTTCCGACCTCCATTGATAATCAAGGATTAGGGATGCTGTCTCATTTGCCAAGGCATCAAAAATGTGATGGGCTGGCCACGTAATGAGATTTGGAGATGACCACTGGACTAGAGCTGTTACTGACTGAATTCCACGGGACACCAAAAGACTGTGTGGCCGCCCACCTACGAGATGGTCAGACTTCTTCGTCAAGACCCTGAAGCTCTTCTTGTTCCTAGAATGAGCAGATGCGGTAGGACTACACTAGCACCCAACAGGGACGAATGAAAATGTTCCTGTCGCCTGCTTGAGCTAATCGATGAGTAACAGGATGTCAAGTGATCAAGTGATCAAGTTGTTACTGTTTTGGGAATATCGAATATGTCATGGGTATTTTGCCAGGCTTTGCCATGCGGGCTAGATATCTCGGTAGCTTACTGGGCTCTCTGAGAGTGGTGGAGGAATCAAACTCGGATTGGCTGCGTGTAAGGCAAATGCCCTACCTGCTATGCTATCACTCCAGCCCTAATACGCCAACTTTATGTCCAATTCAGAAATAATAATCCATGGAAACTGCTAATTCAGGCATGGATATATTGTCACATATTTAAAGTATGCTTTCCTCATTCTTTTTCTCATTCAGTTGAAAGTTTTTGTGATAGTATTTCTTCTGTATGTCCCATTATGTTTCATCACTATTTCTCTTTTACTAGGCTTTTATTTTCTCTGGTTCGACTAAGCATGGAACATGCTTAAGTGTCTATCAGTATTTTTAAGAAACCTAAAATTTCTTAGCCATCAGAGCCATGAATCTTCTTACACTCTAATGAATTTTTCTTACCTTAAAATTATCATTGCATGATTTGCTATATCTAATATACTGGGGTTAAATATTTAAATGATAACAAAATAAAAAAGTAAAAGCTTTGACTACATATATATAACCATTTCATTTCCTGGAGTGAAACTTCTTAGACTCATAAATGTAAAGCAGGATATTATAAAAGATGATAAAAATAATTTGGTTTTCATGGCCTTTTATTGCATGTAAAGTTTGATCCAACGAGTTACATGTTTTGTCTTATAACTTCATTAAACATCTGCTTTCCTTTGTCTTTTGTTATGATCCTGATTACATTTTCGCCAATTTTTAAACAGATGGTTGGACTTTTTTTGACCTCCAAATTCATCTGTTCATTTTGGATCCAGACTTTTGGATCTTTTGGACATAATTCCTCAGAAGTTTTTCCTTTGCTTTAAGATTTTAAATCCATTGAATAGGAGGATAGTGCTCTGGTACCACATTCTTACAAATATAGAAGGAGTTTATTTGCCTTGCTCTATTTTGTTTATTTTCCTTTTATATTACTCATTTTCAATCAAATACCCCTCCCATGAAACACAGATGGTGGAATGTTTTAGGTTAGAACAAATGATATTGACGTTTAGTTACATTGGTTATATTAAAGTCAAATGATCTTGACTGATATATATATATCTCATAAATTGTTTATCAGTTGGAAATACTTTCAACTCTAAGTAACAATTTATTCAGAGGATTACACAATATAGCTAATGACTTGTGATATGTGCCGAGAAGAGAAATAGAATCTCAAAAGGTCTTTAGTTTCTGGAAACCCATTCAATTGATGAACTGATCAAAATTTTCACTGATTTGAAAATAACTCTGTGACTAAGTGGCTTCCATTTTTGTCTTCTAATAACTGTGTAAATAAATCTTTCCCCAAAACTGTAATCTTTATTTTTCCTTTCATAAATGTTTCTCCATTTCTTTACTTGATTTCGGTTCCTTTATATATTTTTATCTTTGGTTTATTTAATTATCATTAGTTATCTTATAACTAATATATTTATGCCCCTTTGTTTCCTACTTTGGATAACTAGTATAGTTTTCACAGAGTAAGAGATTTTTGTTTTGGGTTTGCTTGTTAGTTTTTGCCATATCCTTTAGTCATTTCTATTGTACATATGAATGAAGCCATCTAGTAATTTTCTTTTAGTTTCTTTCTTATTTTATGTAGTATAATTAATTAATTTAAGTTCCTTTTATTTTGGCCTCAAAGTCATGATTTCATCTATTTTAAAGGGTGAGTAGTATTCCATCGAGAACATATAAGCAATTTCTTTCTCAGTTCATCTGGATATTACTAAGAATTTCCCTCTAGGCCCTGCTTTTGTGTAACCACAGGGACTGACCATTCTCCTCTTAGTTTTTATGTTCTTCAGTTAATTATTTCTTATTTGACTTCTCTGAGTTATACAGAAATACGTCTCTAAATGTTTGCGAGGTTTTCCTCCATGTTTTCTCTTCATTGACTTTTAGTCTAATACGTATTCGATACGCCAAAAACAGTAACAACAATCTCACAATTTGTTGTGAGACGTTACTGGTGCCCACTCGAGCAAATCGATGAACAATGGGAGGACAGTGCTACAGTGCTACCTTCATTATTGAAAAAGTTTCTGAGGATGACTGATAGTTCAGTGGGTAAGGTGCTTGCCCTGCATGCTGCTGACCCGGATTCTATCTCCAGTACCCCACTTGGTCTCCAGCAGGAGTGATCCCTTAGCTCAGAGCCAGGAGTAAGTGCTGAGCACCACTGGGTGTGACCAAAATATAAAAAAAATTCAAAAAGAGGTGCTTGATATGATTTAAATCTTCAAATATTAATTAAGATTTCTTTGTATCCTAACATGATATTTCCTGGAGAATATATTAATATCCTTTGACATTTTTGTCCTTATCTATACAGTTCTTGACCTTGATTACTTTAGTTAATGGCATATTCTTGTTAATTTTTTTGTCTGAAAAATATGACTATTATTGTAAGTGGGATATAGAGATCCTCTCTTATTATTGTATTGCTGTTAATGCATCCCTTGCCGTGTGTTAATAATTGTTTCATATATTTGAGTGCCCATATGTTGGGTGTGTAAATGTTAACCTATTTACACACCCAACATGGTGTGTATTTACCTATATATAACATATACATATAATATACTTATATTATGGACTGGAGCGATAGCACAACAGATAGGGCATTTACCTTGCATGCACAGAGCTGGCCGACCCGAGTCCGATTCCTCCACCCCTCTTGGAGAGACTGGCAAGCTACCGACAGAGAGTATCTCACCCACATGGCAAAGCCTGGCAAGCTACCCATGACATATCGATATGCCAACCACAGTAACAGCAAGTCTCACAATGTTTCTGGGCCTGCTCGAGCAAATTGATGAACAATGGGAGGACAGTGCTACAGTGCTACTTATATATATTTTTTTTTTTTTGGCATTTTTTTTTTTCCCCTTTATTTTATTTTATTTTTTTTAAAGTTGTAGATTTACAATTTTTTGTGCTTTGGTTTCAATTATACAATGATCAGATACCCATCCCTCCACCAGTGCCCATTTTCCACCACCATGGATAATATCCCTCCCACCCCCATCCCCCCATCCCCCCGTCTCTGTGGCAGGGCAATCCCCTGTGTTCTCTCTCTCCTTTTGGGTGTTGTGGTCTGCAAAAGAGGCATTGAGTGGCAAACATGTTCAGTCCATAGTCTACTTTCGACATGCATCTCCCCTCCTGGGAGGATCCTCCAAACATCCTTTATTTGGTGCTCCCTTCTCTATCTGAATAGCCCTTTCCTCTAGGATACCCGGCTGGCCTCTAAGTTATGGAGTAATCCTCCTGGTGCTGATCTCAGCTATTCTTGGGTATTAATCTCATACTTTGTTACTTTATATCCCCCAGATGAATGCAATCTTTCTATGTCTATCCCTCTCTTTCTGACTCATTTCGCTTAGCATGATACTTTCCATATTGTACCACTTGTATGTAAATTTCATGACTTCATCTTTTCTAACAGCTACATAGTACTCCATTGTGTAGATGTACCAAAGTTTCTTTAACCAGTCATCTGTTCTTGGGCATTCAGGTTTCTTCCAGTTTCTGGCTATTGTAAAGAGGGCTGCAATGAACAAACAAGTGCAGATGTCACTTCGACTATATATTTTTGCCTCTCTGGGATATATTCCCAGGAGTGGTATTGCTGGGTCAAATGGGAGCTCAATTTCTAATTTTTTGAGAATCGTCCATACTGTTTTCCAGAAGGGCTGAACCAGTGGACATTCCCACCAACAGTGAAGGAGTGTCCCTTTCTCGCCACATCCACGCCAGCATCGGTTGCTTTTGTTCTTTTGGATGTGGGCCAGTCTCTGAGGTGTGAGATGGTATCTCATTGTGGTTTTGATCTGCATCTCCCTGATGATTAATGATGTAGAGCATTTTCTCATGTGCTTTTTTGCCATTCGGATTTCTTCTTTGAGAAAGTTTCTGTTCATTTCATTGCCCCATTTTTGGATGGGGTTGGATGTTTTCTTCTTGTGGAGTTTAACCAGTATTTTGTATATCCTGGATATCAACCCCTTGTCAGATGTGTATTCGGTGAATATCCTTTCCCATTCTGTAGACTGTCTTTGTATTTTGGTCACTGTTTCTTTGGAGGTGCAGAAGCTTCTTAGTTTAAGATAGTCCCATTTATCTATCTCTGTTTTCACTTGCTCGGCCAGTGGCGTGGCATCTTTGAAGATACCATTAGCTTCAATGTCATGGAGGGTTTTGCCAACTTTATCTTCAATGTACCTTATGGTTTCTGGTCTGATGTTGAGGTCTTTAATCCATTTTGATCTTACTTTTGTACATGGTGTTAGGCAGAGTTCTGAGCCTATTTTTTTGCATGTAGCCGTCCAGTGATGCCAACACAATTTATTAAAGAGGCTTTCCTTACTCCACTTCACATTACTTGCACCTTTATCAAAGATTAGATGAGCATATGATTGAGGAGAGATGTCAGTGTATTCAACCCTGTTCCATTGGTCTGCAGTTCTGCCTTTGTTCCAGTACCATGCTGTTTTAATTATTACTGCTTTGTAGTACAGTTTGAAGTTCGGGAGGTTGATTCCTCCCATTTTCTTTTTCCCAAGAATTGCTTTAGCTATTCGTGGGGGCTTATTGTTCCATATAAATTTCAAGAGTGTTTGCTGCATTTCTTTGAAGAATGTCATGGGTATCCTTATAGGGATTGCATTGAATTTATACAATGCTTTCGGTAGTATTGCCATTTTGACAATGTTAAGTCTCCCGACCCATGAGCAGGGGATATCTTTCCATTTCCTCATGTCCTCTTTTATTTCCTGAAGTAGCGTTTTGTAGTTTTCTTTGTACAGGTCCTTTACTTCCTTAGTTAAGCTGATTCCTAGGTACTTGATTTTCTGGGGCACAATTGTGAATGGGATTGTTTTTTTCATGTTGCTTTCTTCTCTCTCACTGTTTGCGTATAGGAAAGCCATGGACTTTTGGGTATTGATTTTATAACCTGCAACTTTACTATACGAGTCTATTGTTTCTAAGAGTTTTTTGGTGGAAGTTATTGGGTTCTCTAAGTAGAGTATCATATCATCTGCGAATAGTGAGAGCTTGATTTCTTCCTTTCCTACCCGAATGCCCTTAATATCTTTTTCCTGCCTAATCGCTATTGCAAGTACTTCCAGTACTATATTGAACAGCAGTGGAGAGAGTGGGCATCCCTGTCTCGTCCCTGATCTTAGAGGGAAGGCTCTCAGTTTTTCCCCATTGAGGATGATGCTTGCTGTAGGCTTGTGGTAGATGGCTTTAATTATGTTGAGGAAGGTCCCCTCTATACCCATTTTGGCTAGGGTTTTCATCATAAAGGGGTGCTGGATCTTATCAAATGCTTTCTCTGCATCTATTGATATGATCATATGCTTTTTATCTTTTCTTTTGTTGATATGGTGGATTATGTTGATTGATTTCCGAATGTTGAACCATCCTTGCATCCCTGGGATGAATCCTACTTGGTCATGGTGTATGATCTTTTTGATGAGTAGTTGGATTCTATTTGCTAGTAGTTTGTTGAGGATCTTTGCATCTGTGTTCATCAGGGATATCGGCCTGTAATTCTCTTTCTTTGTGGTATCTCTGTCTGCTTTTGGTATCAGTGTGATATTTGCTTCGTAGAAACTGTTTGGAAGTGTTTTTGATATTTCAATTTCGTGGAAAAGCTTAAAGAGTATTGGGAGTAAGTCCTCTTTAAAGATTTGGAAGAATTCACTAGTGAATCCATCCGGGCCAGGACTTTTGTGCTTGGGGAGACTTTTTATTACCATTTCAATTTCCTTGATGGTGATAGGTCTGTTCAGGTATTCCAGGTCTTCTTGGTTCAGCCTTGGGAGTCTGTAGGAGTCTAGGAATTTATCCATTTCCTCGAGGTTTTGATGTTCCGTGGCATAAAGCTTCTCAAAGTACTCCCTGAGGATCCTCTGAATTTCTGTGGTTTCTGTTGTAATGACCCCCTTTTCATTTCTGATTCGGTTTATTAGGGTTTTCTCTCTCCCTTTCTTTGTGAGTTTTGCTAGAGGCTTATCGATCTTGTTAATTTTCTCAAAGAACCAGCTCTTGGTTTCATTGATCTTTCGGATTGTTTTTTGGGTTTCCATCTCGTTAATCTCTGCTCTGAGTTTTATTATTTCCTTTCTCCTGTTCGGGTTGTGCTCCTTTTTTTGGTCCTTCTCCAAGCTCTTAAGCTGTGAGGTTAGGTTACTTATGTGTGCTCGCTCCTCCTTCCTGAGGAATGCTTGTAGAGCTATAAACTTTCCTCTTAACACAGCCTTTGCTGTGTCCCATAAGTTTTGGTAACTCGTGTTCTCATTTTCATTCGTTTCTAGGAATCTTTTGATTTCCTCTTTGATTTCCTGTCTAATCCACTCGTTGTTCAATAGTGCACTGTTTAATTTCCAGGTGTTTGATTTAGTTTTCTGTTTTTGTGTGTGATTTACTTCTAATTTCAGCGCATTATGGTCTGAGAAGATTGTTGATACAATCTCTACCTTCTTAATTTTATGGAGGCATGTTTTGTGGCTCAGCATGTGGTCTATCTTGGAGAATGTTCCATGTACGCTTGAGAAGAATGTGTATTCAGCTTTTTGTGGATGAAGTGTCCTGTATATATCTACTAAGTCCCTTTCTTCCATTGTTTCCCTCAAATGAAGTATGTCCTTGCTAAGCTTGAGTCTGGTTGATCTATCAAGAGGTGACAAAGCAGTGTTGAAGTCTCCCACTAGTATTGTGTTGCTATTGATGTCTTTTTCCAAATCTATGAGTAGTTGTTTTAAGTACTTTGCTGGTCTCTCATTAGGTGCATATACATTTATTATTGTAAGTTCTTCCTGTTGTACAGATCCTCTGATCAATAAGTAATGGCCTTCACTGTCTCTTATGACCTTCCTCACTCTGAAATCAATGTGGTCTGATATAAGGATGGCTACCCCAGCTTTTTTATGGGAGCTGTTTGCCTGTAGGATTGTTTTCCAGCCTTTGACTCTGAGTCTGTGTTTGCTTTGACTATTGAGATGCGTTTCTTGCAGGCAGCAGAATGTTGGGTTCAATTTTCTAATCCATCCTGCCACTCTATGTCTTTTAATTGGTGCGTTTAGCCCATTGACATTGAGAGAGATTATTGTTATGGGATTTTGTCCCATTGTTATGTTAAAATTGGGTGTATTTGAGGGGCCTTTCTTGCCTTAAAGTAGCCCATTTAGTTGTTCTTGTAACCATGGTTTTGAGTCTATGAAGTTCCTGAGCTGTTGTTTGTCTGTGAAACTGTGTGTTGTTCCTTCTATTATGAATGAGAGTCTTGCTGGGAAAAGTATTTTGGGGGAGGCATTTATTTCATTGAGTTTTTTTACTATGTCCCACCACTGTTTTCGGGCCATGAGGGTTTCATCAGAAAAATCAGCTGTGAATTTTAAGGATGCTCCTTTGTAAGAGATTTCTTTCTTCGATCTTGCTGCTTTCAGAATTTTGTCTCTGTCTAAGGTTTTGGTCATTTTGATCAGAATGTGTCTTGGGGTATTTTTATTTGGATTTCTTCTAGCTGGTACCCTTCGGGCCTCCTGAATGTGGTCACAAGTTTTCTTCAGCTCTGGAAATGTTGTAGCAATGATGTCTTTGACAGTTTCTTCTTCATCGAGGTTTTCTTCCTGTCCCTCTGGGACTCCAATAATTCTTATGTTACCCCTCTTGGCTTCATCACGATCTTCTCTTGCCATCTGTTCCCGAATTGTGAGTCTCTTTTCCATTTTCTGCTCTTTTCGGGAGAGTCTCTGAACTTCATCTTCGAGCTCACTGATTCTGTTCTCAGCCGCTGTTACTCTGCTGCTGAGGCCTTCCACTGAGCTTTTCAATTCGCCTACGAGATTTTTCAGGTCTGACATTTCTGATTGCATTTTCCTCATTTCTGCCTTTAGATCCTCTTGTCTTCTATTGGCATTGCTTTCCATTGTTTCTTTTAATTCCCTAAGCATCCTAAGTAGCTCCCTTCTGAATTCCTTGTCAGAGAGGTTGTCTAACACTACAGTACTGTTGGTGTCATCTGGGCTAGACTCTTCAATATGAATGTTTGGTGGGCTTTTGCGTTGCTTTACCATTGTGAGAGGTGTGGTTTAGTCCTTCACGTTCAGTGTTACTATTCTGCTTGATATGCAGTGTGAGTTAAAGATAGGCTTATGAGTTATTGGCAACTGTATTTCTAGTGGCTGAGCTAAAATAGAGAAGTTTCCATCTAAGAAGTTAGCTTATGGTTCCTATGGCATATGTAGTGGGAAAATATTTCGCGGCCGCGTTAGCGGCCGCGGCTCCGAAAAGAGTCCCTGGCACTGGGCGAGGAGTTGGGAATGTCTCCTGTTTGGAATTGGAGCCGTTCAGCTTTGTTGCCCAGAGCTGGGCCTCTGTGCCCGTCCCACGCGGCTCAGGGGTTGAAAACCGGCTGTCTCGGGGCTGTTTCTAGCTGCGCGTGCCCAGAGAGGAACCCATGCCCTTGGGGGCGGGCTGTACCTGTTGGAATTGGAGCCGTTCAGCTTTGTTGCCCAGAGATGGGCCTCTGTGCCCGTCCCACGCGGCTCAGGGGTTGAAAACCGGCTGTCTCGGGGCTGTTTCTAGCTGCGCGTGCCCAGAGAGGAACCCAGGCCCTTGGGGGCGGGCTGTACCTGTTGGAATTGGAGCCGTTCAGCTTTGTTGCCCAGAGCTGGGCCTCTGTGCCCGTCCCACGCGGCTCAGGGGTTGAAAACCGGCTGTCTCGGGGCTGTTTCTAGCTGCGCGTGCCCAGAGAGGAACCCATGCCCTTGGGGGCGGGCTGTACCTGTTGGAATTGGAGCCGTTCAGCTTTGTTGCCCAGAGCTGGGCCTCTGTGCCCGTCCCACGCGGCTCAGGGGTTGAAAACCGGCTGTCTCGGGGCTGTTTCTAGCTGCGCGTGCCCAGAGAGGAACCCATGCCCTTGGGGGCGGGCTGTACCTGTTGGAATTGGAGCCGTTCAGCTTTGTTGCCCAGAGCTGGGCCTCTGTGCCCGTCCCACGCGGCTCAGGGGTTGAAAACCGGCTGTCTCGGGGCTGTTTCTAGCTGCGCGTGCCCAGAGAGGAACCCATGCCCTTGGGGGCGGGCTGTACCTGTTGGAATTGGAGCCGTTCAGCTTTGTTGCCCAGAGCTGGGCCTCTGTGCCCGTCCCACGCGGCTCAGGGGTTGAAAACCGGCTGTCTCGGGGCTGTTTCTAGCTGCGCGTGCCCAGAGAGGAACCCAGGCCCTTGGGGGCGGGCTGTACCTGTTGGAATTGGAGCCGTTCAGCTTTGTTGCCCAGAGCTGGGCCTCTGTGCCCGTCCCACGCGGCTCAGGGGTTGAAAACCGGCTGTCTCGGGGCTGTTTCTAGCTGCGTGTGCCCAGAGAGGAACCCAGGCCCTTGGGGGCGGGCTGTACCTGTTGGAATTGGAGCCGTTCAGCTTTGTTGCCCAGAGCTGGGCCTCTGTGCCCGTCCCACGCGGATCAGGGGTTGAAAACCGGCTGTCTCGGGGCTGTTTCTAGCTGCGCGTGCCCAGAGAGGAACCCAGGCCCTTGGGGGCGGGCTGTACCTGTTGGAATTGGAGCCGTTCAGCTTTGTTGCCCAGAGCTGGGCCTCTGTGCCCGTCCCACGCGGCTCAGGGGTTGAAAACCGGCTGTCTCGGGGCTGTTTCTAGCTGCGCGTGCCCAGAGAGGAACCCAGGCCCTTGGGGGCGGGCTGTACCTGTTGGAATTGGAGCCGTTCAGCTTTGTTGCCCAGAGCTGGGCCTCTGTGCCCGTCCCACGCGGCTCAGGGGTTGAAAACCGGCTGTCTCGGGCAGTGCTACTTATATTATACATCAACTACCTTTTGGGGGTTGACAGTCTATTGAATCAGGTATGAGAGTATCAATTCCTGATCTTCTTTTTCATTATTGGATTGGAACACTCTTCCACAGACTTACTCTGAACATATCTTTATTGTTAAATTGAATGTGAAGTGCTTGTATGCATAGACTCATGGAAACTGATTTTGCATGCGTCCCTTGATTCTGTATCTTTAGATTGGTGAATTCAGACCATTCACATTAAGGTGAATGTTGATTTTTAGGGTCTTATTGCTATTCTATTTATTTATTTTTGTTTTGGGGCCACACCTGGTGATTTTCAAGGTTTACTCCTGGCTTTGCACTCAAGAATTCTTCCTGGCAGTGCTCAGTGGATCATATCAGATACTGGGGATTGAATCCAGGTCTGCCACATGCAGGGCAAGTCTCCTATCTTCTGTGCTCTCTCTCTCTCTCTCTCTCTCTCTCTCTCTCTCTCTCCATATGACACACCAGAAAAAAAAAGATATAATTGTAGAATAAGATAAATACATTTATATAGTCAATAACAAAATGTTGACACCATCATTAAAATAACTAGCTTAGATGTGGTAGATAAAATCCTCATGGCAACCTCAAAACAAAAATTCCGAGCAGCCAGGTCAGAGCAGTAGAAAAGAATAGCAGGAAAACTAACAATCCACATTCACCTTAATGTGAATGGTCAGAACTCACCAACCTAAAGATGCAGAGTCAAAGGATGCATGTGAAATCAGGAGCCATGCAGTCTATGCATACAAGCACTTCACATTAGATTTAACAATAAAGATATGTTCAGAGTGAGACTGTGGAAGAGTGTTCCAATCCGATAATGAAAAAGCATAACAGGAATTGATACTCTCATACCTGATCCAATAGACTTTCAGCCCCCCAAAAGGTAGTTGATGTATCACGATCATCCTGTTGTTTGTCGATTTTCTTGAGCAGGCACCAGTAACGTCTCCTTTTTCCTAGCCCTGAGATTTTAAAAGAGCCATTTCAATGCTCTTTCAGGATTAGGAGAATGAGACCCATCATTGTTACTGGTATTTGGCATATTAAGTACGAAACAGGAAGTTTGCCAGACTCTGCCGTGCGGGCAGGATACTTTTGGTAGCCTGCCAGGTTCTCCAAAGGAAAAATAAGATAATAAGATGTCGCACGGCTGCGAATGTGGCCGCACGCTTCCGGGAGCTGGTTTTTATAGTCTCTGCTTCTTGGCCGTTGATGGGACCAACCTGGTGCTGGTGGCAGCTGGTGGGCGTGATGCCTACCTACTGGAAGATGGCGGGGAGGGGGGGGGCGGGGGTCTGGGTGGAGAAGGCCCAGTCCCAATCCGAGTAGGCTTGGAGACCTCAGCCCCGGGACCTGCATGCCTGGGTTCCTCTGCCAGTTCTTTCATGCATGAGGCCCGTCCGGACGTGTGGAGAGTGGTCCCAGCATGGCTGTGGCTGGCTCCAGAGGTCCTCAGCTTCTCGGGGCGAGGGGGGGGGAGAGAAACTCAACCCTCCCCCCTTTAAGGGGCCCCAGTGAAGACAGCCAGGCGCGGGGGCAGGAGATGTATAATATATTATGTATATATCAACATTTTGTTAGTTGACTATATAAATGTATCGGTCTTATTCTACAATTATATCTTGTTTTTTTTCTTGTGTGTCATATTACTTTTATTTATTGTTTCTGAGACTATAACATTATTTATCACCTGGATTAAGGGATTTTGTTTTGTTAATTTGTTCTATTTAGTGGAGAAGAGCTTCTTGCTCTTCTGTTGCCTCATTAGTGTCATTTAATTTGTGATATGATAGTTTTTCGTCAGCAAGATTGAATCCACTTGCTGTGTTTTTCATGTAAGGTTTAATTTCATGCTCAGTGTCTCTACTTAACATTTTACAATTTAATTTCCTTGATGATGATCTCCGTGTTCTCGTATAGGTCTATTTTGACATTTGATTCCTCTGTGTTTCAAGATTCTCTAATTTTGTTACGTTTCATTATGATGATTCTCTCCTCGTTTTTGGTACCTCTTCAGTTTTAATGTTTGTGCTCTGGAGACTTACTGTTCTCTGAAAGATTGTCTTAGTTTCGCAGTGTTTGCCTTCTGAATATCTCAGTTTATACACGAGGTCTAGCTCTTGTTTTCCTGTATAAACGTTGGGTATAAATTTCCAACTGAATGGGAGAAGGAATGGGAAGAATGAATAGAGGGGGCTTTGGGGAAGTTGGTTGGCACTGGGACTTTGTTGCACTGGGTTTTGTACATTCATAGGGGTGTCCTAAAATTCCAATGACAAATCAATAAAAATTAAGAAAATATGCATATACAGAGGGGAAAAAAGGAATTATCCATTGGAATAACAGTTCCTTGGCATTCCCTTCAGATGGATTCACTTTTACAGTATTCTTTATTTTTTACAAAATAATTAGGTTTAGTGTCTTTGTTTCTAATATGGTCAAATTTGGCATCATTCTTAATATTCCTAGAATATTATTCCTTTTTGAATTTATTTGTATTTACTTCTTTAAGAAAAACTGTAATGATTTTAAAAGAATTTTTATTCTAATCATCATCTCCCTTGGCATTTTTCTTCTTATTCCTAAGCATTCAAGTCGGGGGGGGGGGGGGTGGTCACATCTAGCAGTGCTCAGGGGATAACGCTTATTCAGCATTCTGGGGATTCTCCCAAGCTGTGCTTGGGAAAATATACAAAGCATTACCCCATCTTCTCAGCTATTTCCCTTGTCCTCTCGTTTACGCATTTGTGGTCCACATTTTTATGTGTTTTGGGGTCGCACTGGCAGTGCTCGGTTCTACACTCAGCTCAGTCCTCAGAGGTCACTTCCAGTGATACCTGGGGATTGAACTTGGCCTCCTATGCAAGCATGCGTCCCAGCACATTGAGCTAGCTCTCTTTCCCTTGCTCCCCACGTATCCCCTACCTACTAGTTTGCTTATTTTGTTTATGCTTTAAAACAGAATTTTGAAAGTGTTTTTTTTCCTTGTACTACCTTATACTTTAATCTTTTTTGTATCTTTCCTTTTGTTAAAAATTTTATTCTTTCTGGGACTGGAACAATAGCACAGTGGATAGCACAGTGGATTTGCCTTGCATGTGGCCGACCTGGGTTCGATTCCCAGCATCCCATTATGGTCCCCTGAGCACTGCCAGGGGTAATCCTGTGCATCACCGGGTGTGACCCAAAAAGAAAAAAAATTATTTTTTCTCTAGTGTTTGAGCTAATAAGTTAATTACCACGAGGGGTCTCCCCTAGGGATCTGGAAGAGACCCCCGCAAAACTGTGGCGCAGGCTTAATGGTTTGGGCATTGGACCCAGACATCCAGTGCTGCTTGGACAGCTGCCATTGTAGCCCCGAAGTGCTCAGGAGTCACCAGAGCAATCCCAGCAGGCCTTTGGAGGAGTCGGGGGAGCTGGGGACTAAGTCTGGGACCCTGTACACCAAGACATGCTCTCTGATGCTGGAACTATCTCCTCAGCTCTGATCAATTTAACGTTTTAGTTTTTTTCTTTTTTTTTCTTTTTGCTTTTTTGGGTCTCACGCAGCTATGCTCAGGGGTCACTTCTGGCTCTGCACTCAGGAATTACTCCAGTGGTGCTTGGGGGACCATATGGGATGCTGGTAATTGAACCAGGTCGACTGCATGCAAGGAAAACGCCCTACCCACTGTGCTATTGCTCCAGCCCCACGTTTTAGTCTTTTGAGTGAAACATTTAGTGCCTCTAATACCATCCATTTCCTTAGGCTCATCACTTATAAAGTATCTGTCACATGTGGACCGGATCACAAAAAAGGGCTGGTTCTCCTGGAGTTGAGAAAATCTGCTATGATCAAAGTCAGTTACATGCACTTCCAGTGTGATTTGGTTGGAGAGATATCACAGCACAGCAATAGAAACATCCAATTAAACTCACAGTAACAGGATGAGGGCTAGTGACCCAGAAGACAAGGCTTGGGAGGCTGGCATGCAGGTGGGCATAGTTATCTGGCAAGTCTGTTCATGAGGAAAGCAACACCTCAACTGGTGGCATTTCCCAAGAAATAGACCTCAGGGACTTGGATGTGGCATCCGATAGATGCCTCAAATTGGCCCAAATCTTTTGAGCTAATGTGCATCTCCTGTTTCAGAGGCACGTTTCTAGAACCATCCCATCATCTTAGGTAGAAACTTTCGACAGAGTCAGGTTATTATATAGTCCTGCTTATTTATATTTATTTTTTCAGTCTGGAGTGATAGCACAGTGGTAGGGCATTTGCCTTGCGTGCAGCCAGCCTGGCCTAGCCAGTTTCAATTCCTCCGCCCCTCTTGGAGAGCCTGGCAAGCTACGAGAGTATTCAATATGCCAAACACAGTAACAAGAAGTCTCACAATGGAGACGTTACTGGGCCCGCTCGAGCAAATCGATGAACAACGGGAGGACAGTGTTTTTGTTTTTTTTCAGTCTGTAAACAAATATAAGTCATCTTTATCTCGGTGTAACCCACCTCTCAGAGGTATCAATCTATTGATACCTTAGTTTACCAGGATCGTTATAACAATACACATAGAAATATTTGATAGATTCTGATAGTATATTACTAGCAATTTTTTAAAGGAATTGTCTGCTTTTAACTTTATATAGAAAAAGTTTTATGTTTCTAAATGATGTTCCTTCCTGGTTTTTAATTTTATAACTACTATCTAGTATTGTAGACTTGTGGTTTGAGGGAGTTGTTTAAAATATTTCTGCATTGTAGATTGCTGATTTTTTTTTATAACTGAGGTATAATCACTTTTGGTGAACATTTTATAAACACTTGAAGAAAAAGATACAATCTTTCCATGCTTAGCTATATGTTCATTAATTACATTCTTGTCTTTAATATTCTTGTTCATATTTGGTCTACTTTATCTTTCTTTATCTTTCTTCGAAGGAGAATTGTCCATTTATTTCTGATGTTGGTTTATTCAGAATAAGATTTTGCAATAGTTTGGTTATTTTTTAAAGTAAGCTCTGTGTGTATCATAAACATAAACGCATTCAAATGTTTCATCTATGCAAAAAAATTATTCTTTTTTTCTTCTCCCTTACCATTTCTTTCATGTTGCTAGTATAGTAGGCTTATATAACCTTGCTAATGTAATAGATCTGCTTACTGTCCCTTTAAAACAAGCTTTGTTGAGATACAGTTGTCATATTTAAGCTGCATTTTTAGTGTTAGATTTGATAAAATTTATAAATGTGTATATAATCATGAAATCATCACCACAATCAAGATTGTGAAAATGCCTATCACTCCTCCCCAAATTTTTCTTGTCTATAGTCTCTTTCTCTCATTCCTTTAGGACTCACCCCTAACCCATGCTAGCATCAACTATTACTCACTTAGAGATTCATTTGAATTACTAGAATTTTGAAAAATAGATTCACTGTAATATTTTCTTTTTGTCTAGTTCTTTCCCTCTAATTTATTTTTTGTTGATTTTTCTGATTTTATTGCAATGTGATTGTAACTTAGATGAGTTATTGTGATTAGAGGTGATAAATTTCTGATTTTGACTGAAAAGAGTGATCTGGGAATATTTTTTTGTTTCTATTTTTACTTTCTATTTTTTTCTTTTCTTTTTCTCTCCTCTTTTTTTGGTTTTTAAAACCTCAGCTGGTGATGCTCACGGCTTATCTTGGTTTTGTGTTCAAGGGTCCCTCCTAGGTGACCTTTGCAGTGTCAGAGATCAAACTGGGGTCAGCCCTCATGCCAGGAAAGCAACTTAAACCTAGTACTACCTCTTTAGCCTTACCGTGTCTCTCTCTCTCCTTCCTTCCTTCCTTCCTTCCTTCCTTCCTTCCTTCCTTCCTTCCTTCTTTCTTTCTTTCTTTCTTTCTTTCTTTCTTTCTTTCTTTCTTTCTTTCTTTCTTTCTTTCTTTCTATCACCGTGAGCTACAGTTACATAGCTTTCATGTTTGAGTTTCAGTCATACAGTGATCGAATACCCATCCCTCCACCAGTGCACATTCTCTACCTCCAATGTCCCCAGTATCTAACCCTCCCATTCAAACCTTCCCCTGCCTCTATGGCAGGCAATCTCCCCCATACTCTCTCTCTACTTTAGGGCATTATGGTTTGCAATACATATACTGAGAGGCTGTCACGTTTTACCTATTTCCTGTGTTCACTATAAGTCTCATTCTGGAAGCCCTTTCTGATGTGACTGATACAATTTTGAGTTATTAGTGTTAATTTTTGAAAATAAAAAAGTAGAACTTTTCCTAGCGATAAATTTAGTAGCAACCAACTTAGGAATTACTTGTTCACTCAGCAATGAGGTGATAACTTCAACACAAGGTGAAACCATTTAAAATGACAGTATCAATAAGCATTTTTTTTTGGAGGGGCAACAGATACTCAGTAAAAATTGAGGTACTTTCAAAACCATTATTCTCATTCTCCTGTAGCTTCTATTATTCTTACAAGAGACACTTTTTCCATTTTTTTTTTTGTTTTATGAGAACCGAGTAGTGTTTAGGTTTGCCCTACCCATGTACCTCCAGAACTTTCCAAAATTTTACTTTCCTGAAGCAACCACTGATCAAGATTTTTGTGCTGGAGGATATGGGTGGAGACAAACCCTCTGTTTGACAGTTGCACAAGCCAGGGTTTTCAGAGGTGGGCATATTTAGGGACAGAACTTTGCACTATTAAACTGGAACAGACTGAAAATAGTCTTATGTCTTTGAGGATGAAAACTACGATCCACAAAAGTAAATAGAGCATTTTTATTTGATTTTGAACTCTTGATAATTTGAGCACTAAATGAGACAAACACTAATACAGAAAAGATTCAAGGTGTCTGTTCAGCTTACCCTGCTTATTGCTTCCAGACAAATCATGGATTTTTTATTCCTTCGTACTGGAGATGACCCTCTAAAATTGCTTTCAATGATGTTTCATTATTTTACAATCATTACAGCCAGGAAGTGGTTTCTATGTTTAATATAAATCTTTCCATCTGTGTTTGTACCTGAAGAAGCCAAGAAGTAATAAAACTAGAATTATGACATTATTTAAAATTATGAAATAAAATTTCCTCACTTTAAAAACAACAGTAATATTGATAATCTACCATATGCCAAGTTAAGTTCTCAGTATAATGCATCTATTCATCCATTCAAAACCCATCAACATTTTATGGAGTAATACTGTTTTTCCCCATTATATAGATGAGGATACATAGCAGCAAAGTGACCTATTTAGAATCTCATAATTAGGAACTGGCAGAGAAAAGCCAAAATCTCGGCTATAGTGTCTTACCTGCTGTGCTGCACAATTTTCTAAACCAGTGGTTTTCAACTGCTGGGCTACAGGTGCAGAAAGGTTACAATCCATGGCCCTAAGCTAATACCAAAAGAGCCAGCAAGGAAACACAATTCAGCAACTTCTAAGCCAAGGATCATGCTAGTTCTTTTTCACATTTTGCTTCCTTGGCAGTAACATCAGCCTGTCTGCTAGAGATGACCTGGGCTGACCACTGGCACGCCTGCCCTTTTCACAGGTCTTGCAGTGACCTTCAGCGGTCATTGAATAACTTTGAATAGATAAAAGAACGATCAAACATTAGTAGTACCACCATGCTAAAGAGCCAGAATTAATCTTTTCTGACAGACCCCACCAAAAAAATGTAGAGGATGTATTTAGTTCTATTTAAATTTAACATAGCTCTTTATGAAAAGAGAGTAAGAAAATGCATGATTAAATATTTAGATATTTTATCAGATTTCTCCAGCTCAAATGTAAGACCATGACATTTTTTACTTCTTCCCCCAATTTCCCCTCTCTTCAGGAAAGTAAGAAATTAATTATCCCCCAAAGTCTTTATTTTCCAATGTCTTTTAATAATATCCTGCTCTAGTCTGTTTATTTTATAACTTCGTGATTTTCTTCACTAGGAGCAGAAGAGAAGATAGAAAAGGGAAACTGTTGTCCATTCCTAGAAGTTCTGATTCTGTCTCTTGCCTTAAAACCTATTACATGTTTTCTAGAAAATTCCAAGAAGTAATGAGATTATGATATCTTAGTCAACCATGTAAATTTGAAGGACAATAGCTCTTAAACCCAATGACTTTGGATGTCTCCCACATTTAAAATAATGCTTGTGAAAACATCATCTAGGCATATGATCAGCATCCTTCAATGGATAATCCAACACTTGGCTCTTCTCTACTTTCCATTTCTGTTTGTATCTGGTTTAGTTTTTTTTTTAAGTTATATTAAGACACCATGATTTTTAAAGTTATTCATAGCTGAATTTTATACATATAATTTCCCAGCACCAGTTCCACCAGCAATGTCAAGTTCCCTCCACCAGTATCCCTAAATTCCTCCCACCCCACCCCTTCCCCCAACTACCTCCTTGACTGACACAGTTTTCAGTTGGGTTACTGTGGCTTGGATCTCCTGCTTTTGGCGTTGTGGACTCTGGTTTGGATCTAAGGCAATACCACACCTTTACACCACGATACACCCGAGGCCCTTGGACCCTGCCCTCCATTACTTCCTCTTCATTTCCCGATGCCCTCCTTGACTTCTTTTGTCTTTTCTCCCTTTCACACTGATACTAACCTTCAAATTGCCTTGTTCCACATTCTGTCATCTGGCTAACCCTACTGAAAAGCACAGCCTGGATTTTCCAGCCAGTAGGAACCATACTTTTTGGCAAAATTAGGTGTTTAATCAATGTATGGAAAAGTGATGTCTCTCCTGTAAATTTCCCCTTTCACTGCTTTTAAGGTACTCCATGCTCTGACATCAGAACATCTCGCTTTATTCTCTAACACTCCCTTTAGACTAATTATACCCCCTTTAAACAAGAAATGCTGTGCCTTCTGAACATACCCCAGTGCTTTCCTGCTTCATACTTGCACTTAAACCTTTTTACTAGAATACTTTCTAATAATTTCTTTCTCTTTTGGATTCCTAAGTCTAAAGGCGCCATTTAAATCCTGTCCAGCAGTATTACTTGTCCCCTTGAAATGTGGGGGTTGTTTTCTGGATCTCTTTTTTATTTGTGCACATACTTGTCTTGGTGCTGTTATTTATACAGAAGCAATGACTCTAATATCCAGCATTTTGAAGTGCCTCTTGTGGTATCATTTCTCCCTGTGCCCATTGCATAAAACTTCAGGGGTTTCTCATGGCTTGCACAAATGTCTAAGAGAAATGAACATTTATCTGCAGTCTATAAGAAGGTGAGGGAGATTTTTCTCTTCTTTGAATAAAATTTTTGTTTTAGAGCCTGGCAAGCTCCTGAGAGTATCTCACATGTTTGCAATAGTCCTTCCTATGCCTAATGGTTTGTATTACATGGCAACGAGGTACTAAAGGGCTTGTTGACTTTTCAGAATCAAGAATTCTATATGTGGGGCATATTCCCCATTCTGGAAAGGTTTTGTAAAAGCATGAAAATGGAATATCCACCATTTCTGACATCTGTGGAGAGGAAGGCATTTCAACATTTGAAATGGCTGAGCTCTTTTCATATCTATTTTTTCTGGATGTGGAATATTCTATATGGAATACTCAGGATGTGGGAAGGAGAGGAAAGCTGCCACTGGGCGATAGTGAAAACTGGAAGTGAGTAACTCTGGGTGAAGTGTTCATTTCTCAAGCATGGCCAATCATTATGCCCACTGAGTTGGTGTGAAAATTTAGGAAAAATAAAACAAACAAACGAGAGAGTAAAGTGGATAATCTGTATATGTCCTCTCCAGAGGATTTTGCTTCTCAAAATAATGAAAATAAGGGTTTCCAAGCACAAAAATTTGTAAGTCTACAACTGTACCTCATGATGTCTCACTAATAAAAATTAGAAAAAAAGAAAAGAAAGTAAGGGTTTTGATATGTAGATAAGAACTGCCCAACATTTTATGTCTGCATAGTAGTCCCTAAAGGCAAAAAAGTAAAAAATAAAAAAATGGTTTTACAATTTCAAAGATTTGAATTGTTTATCTTCTGAGTTTACTTGAGATAAAAATCTAACTCTTTAGTGTTCATCTTATCCTGAAAGTATACTAATTTTTCCCTCATGATCTGTATGAGCTAATGTGATAAGCTGGAAATAACTTGAATGTAGAAAGGTGTTTGGAGAAGCTCAGTTTAATGCCTTGTTTTGTGTTTTTCCTTAACTGTGTGTTGTGGGATGGAAATGAACAGAGAATGAACCAAGAATGCAAGGAAGACCAGTGTGCGTCGCTTGTACCTAAAACAGTGATTTTTTGGAAGGACATGTCTACTCTGATCCATTGACAGAGTTTCTGAAAGATGGTTGGAACAGAAACTGCTGCTTTGGCTTTCAACATCTATCAAAACATCGACTTATTTCTGCACTGGAAATCATTATTTTCTTGATTACACATTTAATAAAAAGCATTGCTAAGTTAGAACAAGTTAAATACTTTTTTTCTTCACTGAGAAACTACTTAAAATTTTCTCAGTTAAAAAAATGTAGAGTTGTTTCTTCATTTTTTAAATCCAAGGGCTGGTTTTCTATATTGGTTAAATATATCTGAGATCCAGGATATTCTTGGAATATTACAAATGTGGATCATTTGAAAGGTTTCTATACCATGTAATATATTATTTTACATTACCTAAATAGCAATCCACAGAAGGAAGATCTCACTTGTAACTTATATGATGAGGCTGAAAAATTTCAGTAGGCTGTTTACTGTCACGAAACTGGACTGGAGTGAAGCAGTAATAGAACTTAAGTTTTCAGTTATGAGTTCAGGAAACTCTTCTCTTATACAATTTCAGAGAATTATTGCTTTTGGCTGAGGTGCATTGTGATATTATGGAAATGACATACTTTGCAATTTTCTGGTGGTTCAGATAGCACTTTATGCTCATTTAAATTTTCATCACTGTGACCTCTTAATAGGTGATGTCCTGTTATTCTTCCCTCTGATTATTAAAGTAATTAAACTTATTTTCCAGCAAAGCTTGAAGACCTGCCCTAAATATAATTAGTGGATTGAGAGGATGTATAAGAATGGCCCACTTTGTGTCTTTTTTCCAGTACCGACTCTCATGAATGTAATTTAATGTTGTATTCAAAAGTGTAAATTTTGCTGATAAAATTTACATAGTTGTGTGTGAAGACTAAGCCACTTTTTAAGAATTATCTTTGTTGGTTATGAATAACATATGCTGTCGCGTGGCTGCAGTAGGGCCATGTGATTTTAAAATTACTGTTGCCCTTTTAGCAGATCTGAGTGTTGGGGTAAAAATCTCAAATAATAATGGTGGGTCTAGTGTCAAAATATTGAATGTGATCAAAGTAGAGAGAGAGTAATGTGGAAATCATCTGTCCCACAGGTAGGGGGAGGGTGTGGAATGGGGGTATACTGGGGTTTTTGGTGGTGGCGAATGGGCACTGGTGAAGGTACGTTTGTTTCATTGTATGACCGAGACTTAGACTTGAAAGCTTTGTAACTGCTCTTATGGTGATTCAATAAATAAAATCATAAAAAATGAAAAAAAAATTATCTTTGTCATATGACCACTCATAATTGTACTGCTTACAGAACAAGAGTTGATTCTTCCTGATATCCTTAGCCCAGCAGAGCTCAATACATAGTTTCTACTTAAAGCTGATAATTTTGTCTGGCTATGAAATGACTTTCAATGGAGCATGATGTTCTGATGAAGAGATGTTTAAAGAAAGTGGCTGATTTTACTCATTCCTGGGTATATTGAGATATAGCCTTTCAATCATCTCTTTGTCTTTTCCCTCCCCTTATAAACATAACCTCTTCAGGTATTTTTATATAGACCCCTCCCACCTTTTTTGCTGTTGTTGTTAGGTTGGGGGGCAACACCCACAGTACTCAGGGCTTACTCCTGGCTCTGCAATTAGGGATGACTCTTGGTTCACTCCTAGCTCTACAATTAGGGATGACCCTTGGTGGGTTTCCAGGGGCCTATATGAGAATCTGGGGGTACAGCTCGTGTTGGCCACTTGCAAGGCAGACCCCTAACCTCCTGTACTCTCTCGCCTGCCCCAGACTACCCTTTAATTTATATATTTAAGTTTTTGAGTGAAGTATATATTTAAGTTTTTGAGTGAAGTTCTGTGATTTAAAATACTGTTAATGATGGTTTGTCATGGACAGAATTCCACACTATACACCCCTTAGAGCTGGTAGACAAAGTATTCAGGCAAAAAAACATTAGTTTCATTGTCACAGAACCTCAGAGAAATGAAAAAGAAATTGCTTTCCCCTCCACTCAGTGCTTTTGAGGAATAAGCAAAAAATCATGCACTTTAGATGAAAAATACAGATATTATCATATAATTGTAATATTTTTCCACATAAGCTCTTATTTAGTTGAGCGTATTTCCATTTACTATAACATATATGATCAGAATGAGGAAAAGGAATGTAAATACTTAGAAAAAACCTCTAGCATTAGTTAAAGCACTGTTTTTGGAGGGAGGTTGAGTTGAGCCTTACCCAGCAGTGCTTAAAGGTTATTCCTGGCTCTGCACTGAAGAATTAGTTCTGGCAATACAGACACATGGCATGCCTGGGATTCAACCCAGGTCCACCATAAGCAAGGCAAATGTCTTACCCAGTGTTCTTTCACTCCAGCCCAAAGGCTCCCCTTTTTAAAAATATATATAAAATATTTTGTAAAGTCTTGGAACCTAACAATATTCTTTATTTAAAATTTTATTTCCCTGTCACGCTGTCCTCTCATTTTTCATTGATTTGCTGAGCGGGCCCAGTAACGTCTCCATTGTGAGACTTCTTGTTACTGTGTTTGGCATATTGAATACCCTCAGTAGCTTTCCAGGCTCTCTAGGAGGGGTGGAGGAATCAAACCCAGTTTGACTGGGCTGGCTGTGTGCAAGGCAAATGCCCTACTGCTGTGCTATCACTCCAGCCCATATAATTATAATTTTTTTAATAAATCAAAAAAATCTATCTATTTATTTATTGAATAGCCATTAGCTGTATTTGTAAAGCCTTTATGTTTGAGTTTCAGTCATACAGTGATTGCACACCCATCCTTCCACCAGTGCATATTTTCCACCCCGACTGTCCCTGGTATCCCTTCCAACACCCACACCGTATCCCACCCCCTGTTTCTCTAGCAGGCACCTTCTTTCTTATGCTCTCTCTACTGTGGGCATTATTTTTCACAATACAGGTAGTGAGAGGCCATCATGTCTGGTCCTTTATCTACTTTCAGCACACATCTCCCATCCTAGCAATCCTTCCAATCATCATTGACTTAGTGATCCCTTCTCTATCCCAGCGGCCTTCTGCCCCAGCACCTAACAGTATTCTTAAGAAAATTCAAGCTATTGGATATAAAAACACATTTTGGGAAGTTTTTATGGTTATAGAATGAAAATGAGCCAGATATGAATCTCGAGATATGGACAAATCCTATCTTCTTCTTCCTCCTAGGTGGCCATGTTTGTGCTTCAGCTGGGCCGAGCCACGTTCCTGGTCACAGAGCCTGTGATCAGCGCAATGACAACTGGAGCTGCCACCCACGTTGTGACTTCACAAGTCAAGTATCTCTTGGGAATCAAGATGCCGTATATATCTGGACCCCTTGGATTCTTTTATGTGAGTTTTCCATATGTCTTTGCTCATGCATTCTGGGTGTGTATGTGTTTCACAAAGCAGAATTTGCAATTGCAGTGCAGATATTTTTCTATATTAAAGCATCTTGGGCTTACATGAAAATTGGAGGATATTTAAGTTGTGATCCAGGGTATGAAAATAGATTAATGAGTAGTACCTATGAGTCTTGGAAGAGGTTATTTATAATAAACAATTGAATATGATAGGATTTGAGGAGATGAGTAAGAAAAAAAAATTGTGTATGTGTGCACCAGATGTCACCGCTTCTAATGGAAGCCATCTACTGGAATTGTGGCTGAACTACACAACATGACTACATTCTTTCAGTACTGTCAAGTTTATTTTGGCTAATGTTATAGATCTATTCAGAATTGGTAGCTGGACCTCCAAGAGTTGACAATAGTTATTAAAAGCCATGTGAACCCCAGGGAGATGCAGCTGGACCTGTGGCCAGTTGTGTCATATTGTCTTAATAATCGTGCATTGTTTTTGGTCTTGGTTGAAGGAACAATTATATCTATGCTTTGTAAGTCAAATGCTATTTCAACTTCATCAAGAAGTTAATGAATCTAAGGACAAATAAACTTCTTTTTAACTAATTTTGTGTTCTATGGGAGAAACATGTATTTTTCTTCTGTTCTTTGAGGTGCTTACTAAGGTTTCACATTAAGAGATAAACAAATGAAAAATGAATTTATGCACATGTATATATCTCATGTAGACCTGAGAGATACTCAAGAATGCATTACTGAAAAAAAATGGCTTAGAACTTGGGTTGAAATACCATCTCCAATGAAAACAAAGAAAGAAAGCTGGGGAGAAAGTTATGGGAGTAACTTCCCAACACTGCCAGGTGTGGCCTGAGAGACTCAAGTAACAACTTGTGTGGTCCAGGTTTCTCGGACACAGTATGTCCAAGAAGTGTCATATCTTATTGTCTTGCACTAAACTGAGCAGAGCATCCCTGGTGGGATTTCTGGACCTCCCTAGTTCTTCTTAGGAATATCCTACCACTCTCCCCTCAAATCATTACGAAAGTACCCAGGAGGAAGGTTTGTAACACAGATTTAAGTTGGCAATTTCATTGTGAGTCTCTTGTAATTTACTTATACTTTTCTTTCCTGTACTGTTAGGAAGAGATTCTTAAAATGAATATATTCTCCATGAATGCAAATTATTTTATGAAAGGACAATTTAAGACACCATTTTCTGAACCACGTCTTACTCAAAGTCATAAACTGAAAATAATTTTCAATAATCTCAAAATAAGTTGAAACCAACTCTACGGGGGCATGGAGATAATACAGCCTTTGAGACATGTGGCTCATTTTCTAGTACTGCATGATTCCTCAAACGTTTCCAGGTGCAGCTCTGGAGACTTCCCAACACGGCCAGGTGTGGCCTGAGAGACCCAAGTAACAACCTGTGTGGTCCAGGTTTCTCCGACACAGCAGTGTCCAAGAAGTGCCATATCCTCTTGTCTTGCAATAAACTGGGCAGAGCATCACTGGTGAGATTTCTGGACCTCCCTAGTTCTTCTTAGGAATATTCTACCACTCTTCCCCCAAATCATTAACCCGAGAAGCATATTTGGGGGTGGCCTTTTCTAACTCCTACTAAGGTACATTTATTTATTTATTTATTTATTTATTTGCTTTTTGATCACACCCAGCAAAGCTCAGGGGTTACTGTTGGGTCTGTGCTCAGGAATTACTCCTATCAGTGCTCGGGGGACCATATGGGATGCCAGGGATTGAACCCGGGTCGACCACATGCAAGGCAAACATCCTACCCACAGTATTATCACTCAGGCCCACTAATGTACATTTAACATTGTGCTATGTACTAAATACATTCATACTTTACAATGAGAGGATTCTCATCCCGATTTTCTGGCTCTTAGTAAAGAAATAAGTAGACAGGAGCTCAATATATGTGGTTTCATTGAGTTTTTTTTTAATCTAATTTCTGTTATTGAAATGTTTTGTGGTGTTCCAAATGCTACCCAGTTCTGTAAATATTTACCCTTCTTCTCTGTCATTTGCATCATTGATGATTTCACTAGGATAAAATACTAACAATGGACATACTGGATCCAAAGTGTGGGTATGCTATTTGGGAGCAAATTTTACTTTGAAAACTTATATCAGTTACCATTTTACCATAAGTATCTCATAAGTATCAGTTCTTATTATGTCCTTAAAAATCTACCATCTTGATATATGAAAAATAATATTATCTCTTTGTATAGATGTGTGCTTGATTAGATGGTAGTTACTGAAGAGAGGAATTGATAACAGGCAGCTAGACTCTGTCCCTGAAGTTTTGTCATTTTGATAATATCTTGCTGAACGATTCATTTATTATAAGAAAGCTTCAATCTAAAATAAGAGCGCTGGAAGTTGGCCTGGAAGCAACTTCAGTCCAAGTTTCAGATCAAACAAAGTAGCTGTAAGCTGTCAGGTGACCAGCCAAGTTAAGACTTTTGGTGATACCAGGTCTACATAACAGAACTAAATTCATGCTAGAGAATGCCTCATTCCCCGAGTGGGAGTGACATAACCACACGTGGTAAGGAAAGACAGTTTGTGCAAATTACAAGTTGGCAGTTCAGTCTTATTCAAAGAAATAACCATTTCTTCTTGTGTGAAAAGAAGCAGGTAAACCTGATTGAATGACCTTGGTCTTTCAGCCTGTTTCTCCTATGGCAGTGTACACTGCATGCTACATTGAGGGTTGAGTCTGTGATGTATCTTTAGAGTTTGTTTCCTTGGAAGGTCAATTTTGAGCTGCCTGAACTGTCTTGGAAGTCAGACATTGCGACTTTCCAGGGCGGGGGGGAGGGGGGGATATTTTGTGAGTCCTCACACCCACACCGAAAGGGAATCTCATTTAGGCATTTCTTTTGCTAGGGTTGATTTTCGAAAAGCAGACTGAGTTGGTGATAGCGCCTCTGCTTTTTTTTTTTTTGCCCCAGTTGTCAAAGAACAGGTTCATTTTTTTTTTATCATTTTTTTTATTAGTGAAACACCATGAAGTACACTTATAGACTTATAAATTTTTGTGCTTGGGTTTCAGTTATACAATGATCAAGTACCCATCCCTCCACCAGTGCCCATCCTCCCCCACCACGGGTCCTAGCATCCCTCCCCCCCCATCCCCCCCCCCCCCCCCCCCCCCCGTCCCACCCTGCCGCTGTGGCAGGGCATTCCTCCCTGTTCTCTCTCTCTTCTTTTGGGTACTGTGTTTTGCCAGAGAGGCATTGAGTGGCAGTCATGTTTGGTCTATAGACCACTTTTAGCATGTCTCTCCCACCCTGGGAGGGTCTTCACAACACCCTTTATTTGGTGCTCTCTTCTCTATCTGAGCTTCCTTCTCACCTAGCACGTGTGAGCGCCTCTGCTTTGTGTTGATAAAAACCTAAGAAAAGCTGCTTTTGCTTTTCAATGTCACAGTCCTGTTCTCTTCTATAGTTAGGTCAGAGGAAGCTTTGGTTCTTTGCTAACATTTTAAAGTGAATAATATTGCAGTGGCGATGATGAAAATTGTGGGGATCCAAGCATTGTATAAGAAATAAAACTGTGGGGTGTTGGAAAGATAGCAGAAGGACTAAGGTACAGTCTGAGGATATGACTGCTAAGACCAATGTGGAATCCTGGGCTCCAAAACGGTACCTGCTATGTTGTACTGTTTCTTGGCCTGACTATATGCTTTCAGAAAGCTGCTTGTGCAAATGAGAGATAAAGAATGTCACTGGTCTACCTTATAAAATTAATCAATGTGTACAATAGTTGATACTTTTACATAATAGGCCAGTTACCACTCCTAACACAGAGTCATTTAAAATTCCTTTTTTTTTCCTTTTTAAAAATAAGGGTTGGCCGGGGCTGGAGCTGTAGCATAGTGGGTAGGGTGTTTGCCTTGCACGCTGCTGACCTGGGTTTGATCCCCAGCATCCTATATGGTCCCAGAGCAAGACAAGGGTCAGTACTATCTGGACCTGCTGTAATATCTTTCTCGCCCCATATGGCTATTTTTTAAAAAATTTTTATTAGTGAGACATCCTGAGGTACAGTTGCAGACTTACAAATTTTTGTGCTTGGGTTTCAATTATACAATGATCAAATACCCACCCCTCCACCAGTGCCCATTTCCCACCACCACGGATCCCAGTATCCCTTCCACCCTCCATTCCCCCACCCACCCTGCCTCTGTGGCAGGGCATTCCCTTTTGTTCTCTCTCTCTTGTTGGGTGTTGTGGTTTGCAAAAGAGGCAATGGGTGACAATCATGTTTGATCTATAGTCTACTTTCAGCATGCTTCTCCCATCCTGGGAGGATCCTTCCAATATCTTCATTTGGTGTTCCCTTCTCTATCTGAGCTCCCTTTTCCTCTAGCATGTGTGGTTGGCCTCCGAGCCATGGAGTAAAATTCCTGGTACTAATCTCGGCCATTGTTGGGTGTTAGTCTCCTATTTTGTTACTCTATGTTCTCCAGATGAATGCAGTCTTTCTATGTCTATCCCTTTCTTTCTGAGTCATTTCGCTTAACATGATACTTTCCATGTAGTACCACTTGTATGTAAATTTCATGGCTTTTCTAACAGCTACATAGTACTCCATTGTGTAACTATACCAAGGCATATTGCTATTTTTAAAAGTACTATTTAAGTAATGTAACTCTTTAATTTTTTCTATGCATATTTGAAATAAGATAAAGCTGGGCAATAAAAAAGCCATATCCCTCTTGCTAAATTATAAAGATAACTAAGATTTATAAATTTATAACTAAGATTCATAAACTCTTTTGAAATCAAATATATCTGCAATTAATAAAAGTTGGTCATTTGAATTGAATCAATATTAGTGGTTTTTTTTCATGGTTATGGGAGCCTAATTTTATCTTATTTTATTTTTTTATGTTTTTTTTTAAATTTTTTGAAATGGAGCCCATGAGGTGCAGTTACAGACTTACAAACTTTCAATATTAGTGTTTTTATCCATGTTAAACCTCAAAGCAGCTATAAACCTATATCATTGTCATCCCATTGTTCATCGATTTCCTCAAGCAGGCACCAGGAATGTCTCCATTCGACCTAGCCCTGAGATTTTAGCAAGTGCCACATTAGAGGCTCCTTCAGGGTCAGGGGAATGAGACCCATCATTGTTATTGGGTTTTGGCATATCGAATATGCCACGAGGAGCTTGCCAGACTCTGCCGTATGGGTAGAATACACTCAGTAGCTTGTCAGATTCTCCAAGAGTGAAAACTAGACATTAAGAGGTCCTGCGGCCACCAGTGTGGCCGCGCACTTCCAGGAACTGGGTTTTATAGTTCCTGGGTCTTGGCCGTTGATGGGATAACATGGTGCTGGGGGCAGTTGGTGGTTGTAACACCTACTACACTGGAAGATGGGACATCTGGGTGGAGGAGGCCCAGTCCTTATCCGAGCAGGCTTGGAGACCTCAGCCTGGGGTCCCACATACCTGGGTTCCTCTGCTGGTTCCTTCACGTGTGAGGCTTGTCCGAGCATGTAGAGAGTGGTCTTAAGCATGGCTGTAGCTGGGTTTCAGAAGTCTTCAGCTGCTGGGGCTCTGCTCAGGGAGGGGAGTGAAACTCAACCCCCTCCCCTCCAAGGGGCCCTAGTGGGGACAGCCAGGTGCGGGGGCAGGAGACTCAATAGCTATAAACCTATTTACTATAAAATATAAATAGTACAACAGTGCATGTTTAAATAACTAGAACTAATATTATAAACATCTCTTAAGACTGTGTTTCAAGGGTTAATTCATTTGTTCCTGTCACTTTTCTCCTGGTTTTTGGATTGTGCTCAGGCTTACTCCTGGCTCTGCACTCAGGGATCATTCCTGGCAGATTCTGAGGGACCGTGTGTGGAATGGGGGATAGAACCCAGGTCGGCCACATGCAAGGCTAGTGGCTGTACTATTTCTCCAGTCCTGTTCCTGTCATTTTTGAATGTTCAACTACTTGCTGGTAGAGTGCATGCTTCTCACATATGAGGTAGTGTTCCATTCCTTGCACTTCTCCCCTCAAATATGTCTGAGAGTTCACACCCCCGATAAGAGGGAAAAGTATAGTCTTCCTAGAATTAAAATCAATTTAATTGGGAAATGATGACATATTTCTAATTAGAAAGGATATTTTCCCTAAAGGCATAATAAAAATTGCAAAAATTCCTAGTTCGTATTAGCACATGTGGACTTCTTTGAGATGGCGTCAGTGTCTCAGCCTTTAGCAGCCGATGATGAATTTGGCAAAGCTAACTTCACTGGCCTGACATTATGTGAGTCCTGTTATAAATAATTATGTACAGTTTTGTACAGTAAGTCCAAGAGCACCAGGCAAGTTTGGCAATATTTTCAACTACCCTTCTTGGACTCTTTATTTCCTCCTTAAAACTGGGAGAATTTCATAAGTGGAAAGCAGTTTATTTTTCCACCTTTATCCCTAAAACACTAGCAAAGTACTTTTGTAGCTTGTTCACTGCTGGAGTCTGAAAATCAGGAACCGGGGATTTTCATGAAATGGGATAGAAACATTAGAAGAAAATGAGAGCCAAGGAAACGTTGTCTTTTATAGAGAATGAGATCACAATTAAATATGTACAAATGAGGTTTATATGTGGGGAGCAAATCTACTTTGAAGACATAAGCCCATTGGGATTTTTGAATTAAGAACATGCTTTGGTGGTTTATGAAAGCCCACATTCTCTTCACAGTTATTGTGACATTTCTATTGTGAATTGCAGTCGGTTCCATATACACTGAAAAATGGACAGAATAAACCGAAAAGGAGAGAACAGGACTATTCTTCTGCAGCTTGATTCAATCAGTGATGCAGGGGAGAGAAAATGTGGCATGCTTAATTTGGACATGGAACAATTATATGGGAATTTATAACAAAGATTACTTTAAAACTCTCCAACTGAGGGCCAATATTTTTGTAATTCAACCATCTTATACTACGATTTCTCCATCCCCCACAGTACGGTGAAAAAAAATGCGTCACCGCAAAATCCAGAGCTCAAGTAATTCAAATTAAACTCAGTTTCTAAACAAGGGATGGCTGGGTGCCACCGCTGGCCTTGGCATGATGGGTTGTAGATTTGTCCAACTGAGTTCCATGTCGCATGTTGTCTCAAGCCATTAACAATACCATACTTCCTCTAGAACACATTTTGGTTGGAGATTTAATTTATCCCAAGAAGCAGTAATGATTGGATTTATTCCTAATGTGAGAAGCAGTTATTTATCAGCAATTTCATATGAATGATTTTGAGAAAGAGAAAGTGCCGTCTTTTTCCTTTTTTCCCCCTTTTTGCGGGACTCTGTTTGAACTCATGAATATTGTACAGCTCAGGCTGGGCTTTCATTTTAATACTACTATGGTTTTTCTATTTGTGTGTGCTGTTTCTCAAAGTAGAGGGATTTGGGGAGTTTGGTCTTTAATATTATCTATCCTAAAATGCTTAATGATATAATGGTACGTAAGCAAAGTTTATAGGAGATATCAAATTCTTAAGATGAGAGAGATCTTGTACCAACACCAATTTTGGAAGGATCAAAGATAGTTATGGGGTCTCTTTGAAGGAAACTAGATATTCTTAGAAGTGAAATTTAAATATAAATTGAAAGCACACTGGGGCAGAATGAGGACATAACTGGTCAGTGTGACTCATGTTTCAAGGCTTTAACTATGTGAAAGCTGCCTTCAAGAGAAATTTCAGGAGCAGTAAAAGACCTCAGAGAGTTGGATCAAATGGGAGGCTTCAACTCCCAAATACTAAGCTATGTAATCCCAGGTGAATTTAAAATCTACAGGTCAATGAGAAAATATTAGCATACTTTCTTGATTAAAGAAAAACTACAATAGATTTACTCAACAAATAATTATTGATCACTTCGTAGGCTTTAAAAAATAATAGGAAATAGCATCCTCGCTCTCATAGAACTTTATTATTGAGATATTGAGAATTATGAAATAGGAAATAAGGAAATAAATAAATTGGTAGATGTGATTATCCCAGATGGTGTTAGTGAAGGAAGGAGACCAGGTAGTACAATGGAAGGTGGATATTGTGATAGCATAGGGTGAATATAGTTGAGACCCATCTTCTTTTGAGAACTTAGATGAACCATTGTGTATGAGATATCGATCTGGAATGGGATCAGCAACTATTTCTGCTTTTCTAGATGGTGACGAGGTTTCAAGTTTTTCCTGTTCTTTCAATTCTAATGTACTTTTCTTCTCCCATCTGCTTATTGAGGGTACACAAAAAGGAATTAGTGTGAATGTGCTATAATTGTGTGAGAAAAAGCTATGGTCACTATGCATGGATTTTAATTTATTAATTTATTTTAATTTTATTTTAATTTATTAATTTAATTTATTAATTTATTGCAGTATCAGAATTCATTTATATTTAGTTTCACTGGGTTTTTCTGCTAATTTTTTTAAAATAAAATTCTTAATTTAAATTTTTACTTAAAAAATTTATTTGAAACATGGCAATTTTACAAAACCATTTGTGATAGGATTGCATGCATACTGTGTTCAGCAATACACCTTTGTTGTTTTAGGACCCACCCATTCAGCCCCTACACCCACTCTTGGCGAGTTTGTAGGATCTTCTCAGGTTTTGTTGCTTTTGGCCATTTGTTATTTTCTTATGATGTTTTTTATATCTCACGTATGTGAGATTATTCTTTATGTGTCCCTCTCCTTCTGACTGATTTCACTCAGCATGATACCCTTTAGTTCCATCCACTTAGCAGCAAATTGCATGATTTCATCTTTTCTTATAGCCAAGTGGTATTTCATTGTGTTTATATTACAACAGTTTCTTTATCTGATCGTCTGTTCTCGGACACTCAGATTGTTTCCAGATTTTGGCTCTTGTGAATAGTTACAGGGATTTTCGAATGAAGTTGGAAGATTTCATTGCTTCCCTGGACTGACATAATTCTGCTACTTACAGTCAAGGGTAAAGGTCAGAGGTGAGAGGAATTTGTCTTAAAAGCAACTAGTTGCTATTGATTTCATGGCTAGGCGCCAAATCAAATACTTCAAAGGGAGAGCATCGCTACTGCACAACCCAAGAGTAAAAAGGAACGCCATGTCATTAAGAAATTAACTTGCTGTGTTTAATGAGAACAGTGAGTGAAGCGTTAGTGACGTGATTAGTGTATTGATGCTAGGTCAGTTGAGGGAACCCAGACCAATGAGCTAACTTGCCTTCTGCCTGATGCCCCGGCGTAATCACTCTTTGGTTCTATCTCTGTAGAACTAGTACAGTAAGCGAGTTGATCTCTTTCTGCTTTAATTAATTTTTACAATGGAGGTCACAGTGATTCTCTGAGTGTGAATGTTTGTATTTGAAGAATACAATGTTATCCTACGGTAGCCATTGCCAAAGTGTCACCATGCCACTGTCCCTTCCCATGGACTGTAGATCCTTCCTGATCCTCCCTGCCATCCCCTTCATGGGGTTGGTAACTTCAGTTCTGTGATCAACGTCTAAGGAGTTGTTTTCATTAGACATTATCTATTATTTTGTATTTTATAAAGTAAATAAGTAAGTAAGTAAAGGCCCTCCCGTTGATCATTGATTTGCTCGAGCGGGCCCAGTAACGTCTCCATTGGAAACTTTGTTGTTACTGTGTTTGGCATATCAAATACGTCACGGGGAGCTTGCCAGGCTCTGCCGTGCGGGCGAGATACTCTCGGTAGCTTGCCGGGCTCTCTGAGAGGGGCGGAGGAATCGAACTCGGGTCGGCCATATTCACATTTAATTTTATTTTGCATTTTAAATGTTAGCTCTTCTATAGATGGCATAAGAGTGAAGTCTTATCTCTCTCTGAAGTAGTTACTCAACATGGTGACCTCCGGGTCTGTCCATATTGTAGGCAAAGGCAAGATTTCATGGTTTCCTACAGCTAAGGTACATGCATATCTAAGCCCACTTGTACACTCTAAGGGCTTCCTGTCTCTGAGGAGCATCTTCTAGACTCGACCATGCCAAGCACTGTAGGTGAAATCCTTAACACAACAGGATGGGTTTCCTCTGTCAGCTCCCTGTGGATTCTAGGCGGGATCTTCTTGCTGCCTTTTCATGCAGTGGTCTCTCTGTTTGAGTGACATCTTCAGTGTCTTCATGCTTACCTGAATCTCTCTCTATTTCTCTCTCTCTCTTTTTATTTATTTATTGAATCACAGTGAGAACAGTCACAAAGACTTTCAGTTCAAGTCTCGGTCGGTCATACAATGATCAAACACCCGTCCCTTCGCCAGTGCACATTTTCCACCACCAAGAACTCCGGTATATGCCCCCTCCAACCAACCCCCCCCCCCCCCGCCTGTGTGGCAGATTTCCACTTTACACACACACACTCTCTCTCTCTCCTTTGATTACATTCAATATTACAACAAAAGACCCAACATTATTATTTGGAATTTTCCCCAACATTCAATCCTGCCAAAAAGATATCATTAGATAATTTGTTTTCTATTGCTGATTATGAAGAGCATATGATGTTGTGTGTCTACAATAGTGGCCACACGAATTTGGATTTCTAATATTTTAGTAATAAACCTAGACGGATTACTGCCAGAAGTCCCTGGGTTCCGAGATTGGTTTGTGTACCTCTGGGATCAGGGTCGTTCAGAAGCCGGAGGAGGCATTTGAGGGTGGAAATCCGGAGCATTGTCGTGGCGGGGAGCAAAGCCGATTCCACCCCCCATCCCACGAGGCCCCACATGCCTCGTAAATGCAGTCTCATACCTGGCTGTTCATTAGACTCTAAAAGATATAGGCCACCGTGCCGCCGCAAGGGGGGACAGGCGGAGGGACAGACACTTTTTCCCCTCCCAGGGTAGCATAGCACCATAGTTAAATGCACAGTCCAGATGCATTTCGGTTGGGCATTATATTTTGCTCAGATTTCCCCACCACCATTCAACCCTGTTTTTCAGGGACAAACACTAGAACATTTACTTTCCACTGATCACTTTGCATATCAGGAAATGTCATGTGGCCGCATAAGCGTAAGCGGCCGTGTGGTTCGGAAAATAGTCCTGGTGCCTGCATACCAGAGCCATGCTTGTAGAAGCTCATGGTCACTGGGATTCCATTGGGAGAAGGCAGGAAGACAGCATCTACCCCATCTGGAATCTCCCGGTGATATTGGCTCAGTACGGGGCCCAGAGAATTCTTTGAGAGTTGTGGAGCCCACCAGCTGGTTTTCTTCGCTGCTTTGTGCTTTAAGATGGTGCTGGGGGTGGGTTGTGAGCATGATTTCCAGAATCAGAGGTTGCCTGGGAACCGGGGTGGTCCCCACATGGTTCAGACAATAGTCCTGGTGCCCACGTACCAGAGCCATGCTTGTAGAAGTGCATGGTCACCGGGATTCCATCAGGAGAAGGTGGGGAGACAGCATCTACCCCATATAGGACCTCCTGGTGATATTGGCTCAGTACGGGCCCGGAGAATTCTCCGGGAGTTGTGGAGTCCACCAGTTGGTTTTCTTTGCTGCAGTGTGCTGTAAGATGGCGCTGGGGGCAGGGTGGGTCTTTCTCTTTTTTAAATGGTTTTTGGGCCGTCCCTCGCAGTGCTCAGCGCTTACTTCTGGCTACACTCAGGACTGATTCCTGCTGGGCTGGGGATTGAACTGGGGTCGTCTACTTGCAAAGCAAATTTCCTACCCTCTTTCCTATCACTCTGCTCCGAGTGAATCTCTCCTTTGTATAAGAACAATGGTCGGATCTTACAGAGCCTCTTCTAGGGACTTCGTTTTAATACAATTGCTTCATTAGGGTTCTGTCCCCAAATATAGTCACATTATAAGATATGGAAGATTCAGGCAGGCTTCAGCATATGATTAGGTGAGCACGAAGTATACAGTGCCCTCTCTGATTCGTCTCTGAGTGAGAGGTATTTGACTTGGTCACTATATTGGTATCATGTTCTGTAACAGATTAACACAGACCTGTTAATTCTGGTTAAGGAACACAGAAATTTATTCTCACACTTTGGGAGGTGAGGAGTTTAATATCAATGTGTTAGTGGGGACAGCCTACTCTGAGGATGGAAGGAGAATTTCTTCCTTGCCTATTTTAGGTTCTGGTAACTTCCAACCTTCCCTGGCTGAGAACTATGTTTTCCTAAACTCAGTCCTTGTCTCTTGTCTCCACGCAGCCTCTTCTCTGTGTTGTGTTGCTCTTGTCTCTCTTATAGGAGCATCACTGAAATACTTGTCTGTTCACAGATTATGTGAAACATGTCTCTGACCCAAATTGGAATACACAATAACAAGCATGTATGAATGTTATTTCTTTTTTTGGAGACAGCCTTGGTTTTGTGGTTGTTGACTAACTCAAGTTACCTGTTGCAGATTAGGACTTAGGGATTACACATTAGCACTTTACTATCCTCGATGTAGAAGTGAGCTTGCATTTATCAAAGGTCATTTATCATACTACTGCTCTTGTTTCTCTAGAGAAACACAAATTTTATGATAGATTCTTCATTTGGAGAAAGCACAGGGAATGGTGAATAATAATATTCAAGAGTTCACATTCTCTATGGATGGAAAAGCATGTTAAAGTATTTGATGTGATTTTTTTTAGATAGTTAAAAAAATCTTGGCATCACCACTTCTGAAGAATCATGACTTAAAGTTGTACACTTAAATATTAGCACTGTCCTCCTGTTGTTCATTGATTTGCTCGAGCGGGCACCAGTAATGTCTCTATTGTGAGGCATATCGAATACACTGTTTCTGTTTTTGGCATATCAAATACACCATGGGGAGCTTGCCAGGTTCTGCTGTGCAGGTGGGATACTCTCGGTAGCTTTCCGGGTTCTCCAAGAGGGAAGGAGGAATCAAACCTGGGTCAGCCGCATGCAAGGCAAATGCCCTACCTGCTGTGCTACCGCTCCGGTTCCTTAAATGATCCGAGTCACGGCACACTTAAATATTAGAATTATTATTTTTATCATGACGATTTCATCATAGTAAAATCCCAAAGCTACAAAAATGCTGGTGATAAAGGGAGATTTATTGAATTAAAAGATTTCTAGATATTCAAGGATTGAGCAGAAAATCTACTCGATAACACTTGTTAATATATATAAACATTTACAATCATTTTCTTGCTTTGTAAATTTAACTGTGGACACAATTTAAACTTTTCTCTCTTTTTTTTTTTCTTTTTGGGTCACACCTGGCAATGCACTGGAGTTATTCCTGCCTCTGCACTCAGGAATTACTCCTGGCGGTACTTGGGGGACCATATGGGATGCTGGGAATTGAACCCGGGTTAGCTGCGTGCAAGACAAACGCCCTACCCACTGTGCTATCTCTTTAGCCCCCTAGACTTTTCTTAAATGTAGGTATTTCTCTTTTGGACCTTGCCAGAATTCCAATAATATTTGTTGAATGAAAAAAATATTCAAAGTGTGTGATCTATTTCTCTTTTTATTTTAAATAAAACTTAAATTTTGTCATTTTGCCCCATTATTATAAAGTAATTTTATAATATAAATGATTAAAATAAGGCTGTTTATTATATAAAAATTACTTAAAATGTATTGCAATAGTAATATTAAGTTTTAGCCAAATCTCTTGCACATAATAAAGTCTCAGTGGATATGTTGAATAAATGAATAAACAACACATCTGAGTCTTAATGTATCCATATTTTTGATATGTTAAATCATTAGGTATTAAAGCTCCAATGTATATTGGTATTTTAAAATGAACTAACCAAACATTGCTAGTGAGTGAAAAAAGTCCAAGTCTGTCTTTTCCATTCTGCTTACTTAGGTTAATACCTACTTCTCTTTTTGGATTTATTTGTTTTATTTAGATGGAGAACTCTCCCAGGGAGTTTTGAGGGGACTCTAGGCCACTTGAAATAATACTTCACTAAATGGAATGAAGTTTAATACTCAGGCCCAAAAATTCAGAGCTGCTCAGGTCCTATACAGTCGAGGACCGCCAGGGCTATCCTTGGTGGTGTCTAGGATTCCCCATGGTACAACTGAAGTGTTTGCAGGGCCATGAGGTGTCCCAGATTAACTGAGTCCTGGACCCCTAATTTTTTATACCGTATCCATGTTATTGTAGTACTTATTGTTCACCAGACACTATTCTAGGATTAGGAATTCAACGGCCTAAAAAATGGGCAAAGAATTGTATAAATTCTCCAAGGGGTGGCCAGGGGGAGGCCTCGATGGCTCTTCCTCTCATCACCTGCCTTTGGGTGGGCCTGGGCTGCTCCCCCAGCCAGGACAGCCAGGGCCATGGGACAGATGGTGGAGAAAACGAGGGCCAATCTGGTTGGTTGATCAGATGCCGTTTATTCCATTCTCCCCATGCATCTGCCCCAGTCTCTCTGAGGCCCCCATTCTAGTCTCACACTTCCCTCATTCCCGTTTCCTCCTGTCTCTCCCGCTTATCTCTCCACGCTCCATCTTGTAGCCTGGGCTCTCTCTCTCTCTCCATGAACCTGCTCCTGTATTCTTCTACATTCTTCTCTCTCTGTCTCCCTTGCTAGTCTCATGGTCTATCTTGCCGCCCCGCTCTGTCTCCTCTCTCCAGCTCTCTCTAGCTCTCATTCAAAATCCCCAGCACTTTGGGCTGATACTGCACCCTGTCTGGTAGCCAAATCAACATAAGAAAACCCTTCCTAACTGCAAGGCTCAAAAGCTGAAACATCATCTAGGGGTAGTCCAAACCCCTTCCTGACTGCCCAGGGGCAAAATGCCTTTTCAGAGGTTTTTCTCCTTTCCTCAGTCCAACATCTTAATACTAGTTATTTTTGTATGGATACAGTAAGAATATTGAGGCTTGTAGGGCAGCTCTCCTGGGAACATCTTGCCACAGACTCAGACTACAATGTTCAGGTCAGATAAATCATTCCTAACCCTAGCAGGGTCCAAATCTAATTATTACTTCTTAGATCATGGCAGCATTTGTCCATGATGAAGTTCTTAACTTATAGTTAAGCATTACGGCGCTTTGGCCAGGCCCATCTCGATGCCAGGTAGCACGTAGTTTACCACTTGTCCTGGTTCCATCCAATCCCTTGTCAGGACCCTGCTTTGGGGGGGGTACTAAGAAGTAAAGACAGCTGAGGCTGTTAATATATATAAACATTTACAATCATTTTGTAAATGATTGTAAATGAGAGAACAGATGCCCAGGAGGAAAATATCATTGAGAGTCCTGTTACAAAAGCATAGCATATACTGTCTTCTAGTGTGCATACAAAAAGGATATTGCTCTGAATAAACTATGCAAAGGTCTCAGGGAGAAGAGAAAAACAATATTTACAAGTCAACAGAGCACAAAGAAAGAAGTTACAAATAATCACAGAGGAATGGGGGTACTGGGATGGGAGCAATCCAATAAACCTAAACTACCTGAGGCTATGCAGGAAGGACAAAACAGTGTAATCCTACAAAGAATAACCAAATCAATGAGAACACTTATTATTATAATAAATGGTATGTATGTAAATGTCTATTAACTGCTTCACAAAGGTCTCTTCCTGAAAAAAAAAATAAAACCACATATACATAGTGTGCATGCCATTTTCTTCCTTAAAATCTTCCAAACTTTGTGTTTCACACATACTAACATTTTTAGTTTTTAGTAAGCCATAATTAATGCTCCATTTTGTCCGCAGTTGATTTTAGAAAACCTGTGGAGCCACAAGCAGAAAGAAATAAAGAAAAATGAAAAATAATTATTTAATTCTATGAATAATAATTAACAATGGATTAAAGACTTGGACATAAAACCTGGAGTCATAAAACACACAGCAGAAAGTGCGGATGACAGACTCTTGGTTACTAACTGCCGAGTTGTCTTTAGGGACTTAACTCCAGTGACAACGGAAACAAAGCAAAATTAAATAACGGCATGACATTGTATTAAAAAGCTTTTTAGACAGCAAATGAAAGCAGAACAGGACAAGACAAAATGAAAAGAAACTTAGTGACTAGGAGAAAATACTTGAACAGCACCCATCAAACAAGAAGTGAATACCAAATATGTAAAAAACGCAGACGACGCTGTAGAGATCGAGAACTAGCCTGCGGAAAGATGTTCAACATTGCTAATCTTCAGGAAATTCAAATGAAAACAGCATTTGTAGATGTGACCTCACATCTGTGATCTGTGAGAATGATCGGTATTTAAAAGAAATCACTTATGTTGGTGCAGAGAGAAGGGAAATCTCAGGGTTAGAGTAATTGTATAGTGGAGAGGGCACTTGCTTTGAATGTCGCCAACCCAGATTCAATCTCTGGCATCACCTCTGGTCCTGGGAGGATGGATCTACCTGGAAGTATCTCTAAGTGTAGGGCCAGGAGTAAGCTTCGAGTCCTGCCAGTGTTCCCCCCCCACACACACACACTCTATTCCTCCCCCAAAAAAAGAGGGAAAAGGAGTTCTTTTAAACTCTTGATGTGAATGTAAATTGGTGCCTCCCCCTCCACTGCAAAAAGTGGCATGGAAATTCCTTTAAAAGATAAAAGTGGGCCAATAAATACCTCTATTGTGTATGGTCCAAAAATGATATAAAACTACTAATTCAAAAATATTCTCTTGTGTTCATGGCAAAGTTATTCACAATTATCAAGACATGAACACAATAAATACCTATCCATGGAGAAGGGACTAAAAAAATTGTATGTATCATTAATGGAGGCTGTTTAGCCATGAAAAAGGATGAAATCTTGTCTTTGAAGCAACAGCATAAATGGAACAGGAGGCATTAGGATGAGCCTAGAAAGTCAGAGAGTGAAAGATAATCACAAGATAGTTTATCTAATTCAATAAATATATAAAACAAACAAACAAGCTATTAAATAGAACAAAAATAAGAAACTGTTACAAAGTATGTGATGTATGGAGGGGAGAAAAGATGGGAGTGTACAAGAGTGGCCGAGATTAGTACCAGGAGTTTTTGCTCCATGGCTTGGAGGCCAGCCACACATTCTAGGGGAAAAGGGAGCTCAGATAGAGAAGGGAGCACCAAATAAAGGGTGTTGGGAGGATCCTCCCAGGATGGGAGAAGCATGCTGAAAGCAGACTATAGACCAAACATGATTGCCACTCAATGACTCTTTTGCAAACCACAGGACCCAAAAGGAGAGAGAGAACAAAAGGGAATACCCTGCCATAGAGGCAGGGTGGGATGGGGGTATGGGGGGTGGGTGGGATACTGGGACCCGTGGTGGTGGAAAATGAGCACTGGTGGAAGGATGGGTATTTGATCATTGTATAATTGAAACCCAAGCACAAAACTTTGTAAATCTACAACTGTACCTCATGGTGTTTCACTAACAACAATTTAAAAAAAAAGAAAAAGAATAGATAGGAGTGTAAATCTATATGGGTCAGGAAATAGAACCTTGGTGGTGGGAACATGGAGTTTCTGTACATATGCAGGTATGGAGTTGTAGTCTCAAACCTTTATAGCATTGCTAACCAGTGTTAAATCAGTGACATCTTAATCTTTTAAAATGGCGAATTTAAAGGACTATTATTATAGTCTCAAAATGAACTGAGTCATTTGTTAAACAGATTGGTCAGTTTCGATGATACAGCTTATTGAATTATCCTGAAAGATATAAATCATCCTTGCTGCTCTGTGGTCTGCTAAGTGAATGGTCATCCTTGGTAAGAATTTTTATTCCTTGAGGCGTATCATGAAACAGCATACTTAGATGATTGGACTTTACTTGAAATGCAAAACTTCCTGTGTGCTTTGCATGCCGAGGCTGATGTAAAATGAGCATATGTAAGCCTGTGTGTGTTTGTGTCCCCATCACTCTGCCGCCATCTATCCCCATATGTTACCCATCCCCTATGAGCCTGCTTTAACTGTGACTTCTCTGCGCGGGTCCACATGGCAGCCACTAGAATGAGTGCTCACCAGCCAATATTTTTACTGTGCTCTTCAGGCTGGTTGTAATGAATCTCTGTCCATCCCTTTTTCTTCTGGGGCGTCTTGTAGATGAGACAAGCTTTGCTCTACAAGCTTCTAAAACCCCAAGGGTTTTTCTCATTCCTTTCATTCTGGGGTGGTCATTTTTATTACTATAAACACATGTTTTTGAAATGCATATTATGACAAATTTGGTATGGCTTGGGGTTTTTTTTTTGTGTAATTCCTTATACAGGCACTTTTATAGCATGACTTTAATGTCATGAATAAAACAAAAGGAATAACTTTTGAATGTTTGTTTTTCTTTTTTCTAACAAGTCAACGTAATAGTATTCTTGATTTTCATCTTTGGTTCATGGTAAACTACCAGAGAGATAAGCATTTGGAAAAAATTCCTGGAACTCTCTAACCCTTTTCTGTATATATTCACTCAATAGGATTTTGGACTTTGATCCTGAACTTGAGCAAAAAGAGTAGTAGAAAAATGTTTGTGTTACATCATAGTCAGGAAAATTACCACTTGAATTTTAGCTGTGATGCTGTTCTGTCTGATTTTCTTTCCAAGTAGTATGTTATGAAATAAAATTTTTTGAATGAGATGACAAGTGAAACACTTAACTCCTAATTTATTCCTTGACGTATTGATTTTACAATTGGTCAATTTTTTTATTTTTGTTTTTATTTTAACTGTGTTGTCAAAGAGAATTTGGATTAACTGTAATGCCTCATCCCTTTCAGCCATTGAAGTTCAATTTTATTTTATCTGATTTAATTTATTTATTTTGGACTTGAACTTGCTGGCAGTACTCAAGAGCTACTCCCGATCAGTGATCAGAATGTTCTCCCCATGGGACCATATGATTGAACACAGGACCTCTCACATTCAAATCATGTTCTTAGCCCTTTGAACTATCTCCTCGGCTCAAAGCTCCATTTTAAATGAATTCATATTCTATTTTTGAAGGTATCATAATATTAATGATAATTTCAATCTATAGAATCCAGTTCTGATAGCCCCAGGCTTAAGTTATCATCCTGATCTCTGGGCCAAATAGGTTGAGTATTTAGATTAAAAAACTACTGAGTAGAACATTAGGAAATTATCTACATTAGGACTTCTTAAACTTTTTCAACTCATGACCCCATTTTCACCTACGAATTCTCACAGGACTGTGGGTATATAGATATCCAAAATAGTTCTGCAAATTAATCAGTTACTCTATGTAAAATTATCTCTGCCTTTAGTAATGTGGTCCCAACTGTGTGGCAACCCACGGTTTTAATTTTTTTTATGTTTTTTGGTTTCACCTGGCCATGCTCAAGGGTTATTCTTGGCGGTGCTCAGGGGATCATAAGGGATGCACAGAATCGAACCCAGGTCAGCCGTATGCAAGGCAAACACTCTTTCTGCTAGACTGTCTCATGAGCTCCATCAAACCACAGTTTTAAAAGCTTGAGTTTATCCAGGTTTTTTTAGATTCATTGTCTGGATCATATTTGGGTTCTCAACTTTTGCTCCTGATCAAATTATATTTGAAATATTCAATGAAAAGTGCAAAGAATACTAACAGTTTAGATTACTGTAGGAACAGTTTTATGTGTTAAAATGAAACTACTTTATATGATCTAAACCGAATTTAAAAAATATGCTCTAGCCATAAATTAAGTTTTCTTTTTTGAGGGGGAGGGTCTATAACGTACTTATGGGGCCTGGAGGTTTCTCCTAATGATATTCTACCAATGGAACCAGCAACTCAGTGCTAGGGGCTGAGAATGCAGCCCTTGGGGGTCTCCTGGTTTGTTTGCAGTGGAATTGGGAAGATCACGTGGTACCAGGAATCTTACCTGGGTTGCTATCCCCTGAACCATGTTCTGGCATTAGAAGTGTGGTTATAAAGATTAGATTCAGCAATTCTGATGTCAGAAGGCCTCAGAGAGAGGCACTTAAGGCCCACTTAAAACCTTGACATTTATACAAATGATTCATTTTCGTAAGAGAGACTATGGAAGGTTCAGACTAAGTTCAGACATCTTACACAAGGTGATTAACATTCCAGAGCTGATCACTTAAGTATAAAATTCTCTTCCATCAAACCATATTTGCGGGCCAGAGAGATAACAGGAAGGAGTTGACTTAATATCCTGCTTATTTCAGGTCTCAAATTTGATTCCTAGTGCCTGGGTGCTGCGTTTTGTCAAGTAGCCCTGGTGGCCCCATGTACCACTGGCCAGAGAATTATCATAACGCTGAGCTGGGGAGCTCTGAGAGTTTGCTGACTTGTTTAGTTTTATTTGGGGGGCCACACCCTTCAATGCTCAACTGCTTTCTTGCAAAGTCAGATTTTCCCAAGTTACCAAGATTGAGTATATCACACCTATGTATTATATAGTCTCCTAATATTTATTTATTTATTTATTTATTTATTTATTGCCACACCTGACAGTGCTCAGGGCTCAGTCCTGGCTCTGTGCTCAGGGTTCACTCCTGAACCCTGATGGTCAGGGGACCATCTGGGGTGCCAGGAATTGACACCACGGTGTCCACATGCAAGACATATGCCCTACCCACTGTCTTAGCCCTCTGACCCCAAAATCTTCTAAGTTTAAGGAAAAATTGATGTAGGAATAATTCCATAGACTTGCTTACCATTAAAAGTATTATTTTTCAGGAAGGTGTATATCCTTTCATCATATTTATAGTCTAGGTCTTTAAAGTGTGATATGGAGCAGAATATTTTCCCCAGGACTTCTCTATCATTTCCCTATCATTTCATTTCCCCCACAATCTCTAAGATGGATAATTACAATTTATCTTATGTGGGGATAGCACTCCCCGACACCAATACCTCTAAGACACATGAACTGTAGGTACTCCTACATCCTGCAAATTCATTGCTTCTATTAGAAATTCCTATGCCTGACCATAAATTCCAGGAATATCGAGTTTTAGCTAACTTGCTCATCACTGTAGACCCAAAACTAAGTCAAATGTTCGGTTTATAAACTAGGTGTATAAACTATGTGGTCATACAAACACACACACACACACACACACACATACAATTCTGAATGGATGAGAACACTAACGTTTTACAGGATGCCAAATACTTGATAGCAGTTAAACACTTAATTCTTAATTCCTTTTGTGTGGACCTTGTACATGTGTGTTTGATTCTGGGGTTTAAAGGTTCATTGTTAGTACCCTTAAAGTTCTCTTAATGACTAATCTGCATGAAACTAGCAATTTTTTAAATTATCTTTACCAATTTCCTTTGGGAAGAAGCTGGGAGAGTCGCTCACTCTAATAGTGCCCTCAAGTCAAAATGACAAAACTCCTGATTTTGATGAAAGAATCAGAAGAAGAGTAATTGTATGGATATTAATGAATTATTACACTTTCCCTAATATCAATGTTTACCTTCTGTATTCTTTCATGCTCCAGCATTCCCTCCCTCACCGCTTAAGGAAGATGTGCAAACATCACTCAATTCATTTGGGGCCAGATATTAAAACTGGAGTGTTATAGGTAACCCTGTATTTTGTTTATTTCTTTGCCATCATCACAGATTTATGCATATGTCTTTGAAAACATCAAGTCTGTTCGTCTGGAAGCGTTACTCCTATCCTCGCTAAGCATCGTGGTGCTTGTTCTGGTTAAAGAACTGAATGAACAGTTTAAAAGAAAAATTAAAGTTGTTCTTCCCATCGATTTGGTTTTGGTAAGTAGGAAATCAACATTTAGCGTGATGCCCTACAATATTTGCCAGTTACTGGGATAACCTGCAGAGGCTTGCTAAATTGTGTACAGTAACACACAGCAACTCCTGTCTCTCATTAAAGTCGAGCTAATTTGCGTGGCTATACATTAATGTAAGAACAGGAAACATTTTGAGTCAATAATTTCAAAAAAGGAGACACACACGTTTTCAATTTACACAGCATTTCTCATATGCTTGCAATTCTTTTTTACATAAATAAGAGAGGATATAGCCTCAGATTTTAAATAAGGAGACAGTTCTCATGGTGAGACTCAAAAAAGTCTCTGCCTAATTCCCCTAAAAGTCATAAAAGTCATACCATATCCTACTGATGGGGCATCTGTACAATAGGCAGAGGGATATTATCAATTGCAAAATGCTCACTTATAATCGGTAGGCTTACTGACACCTTTGTCAATGTCTTCATTTTGTTCTATTGAAAAGACTCTGATGCATTTCATTGGCCGTGACTGGTTTCTTTAATTATTTTTTGTATAGAACGTAGTAGTGTATTAACTTTGCTACTAGATCATATCCATTAAAATGTGCTTTGAAAATCTCAAAGCCTGCAAGAACTCTAATGGAAACCAAACAAACTATTACATTGATAATGAAATGTTCACACAACCCCAGTACTCTTCATTAATTGCCTCTAGTTGTTTTTAACGGTTTTTGGATTGTACATGTTTATGACTAATGGTATGTACATAATTACACCTGTTAAAATATTACTTCACCCTATTGAACTTGGGTTACGTTTACGTAACATTCACACACTGGAAATTGAGGAGTCTGACTCATCACTCTATAACTAAGATGAATGACTTCTCTTGTGTGATTTGTGTGCTTGATAATTTGTGAGCTTTTCAACATGTATGTTGTGTATTTAAAATAAATCATAGTGTATCTGAGTAGAGCATACTGTCCTTATTAGTAGCTTCAGAACCATGAAGCATATGATTTTATTCCAAAGTCTTATAGATATTAAGACATGCTTATTATGTTTTGGTAAGTTTTATTACATGCTTCACAAAAGCAAAAACTAAAAATAACCTTAGGGAAGGCCTCAGAACTCATAATGAAGTATTTGCTTATTCCTTGCAAAAAAGAGTAAACATGATCCTAATAGTTAAACAAAAGGTAATCTTTATGCAATGCTGCCCTATAATACTTGCAAAACACCAAAGCAAAGGTACTCATGTCCCAACCTTAAAAGTTATAGAGCAAAAGTTAAATAGTGTAGATATGTTTGCTACTTTGACAAAGGCTCTTTAATGCTACCCTGAAGCCAGATTTGAGTAGGAAAATCTCTTCCTTCCTTTGATCGCTGCCAAAAAGTGGCTGCATGGGTAGGATGAACTCCTTGGCCTACCCTCTTCCCATTTTTCCTCTAGCTACTATATAAAGGGGTCTCAGAGGTATGTGAATACTTGCATCAGTGTCCAAGTTCTAGCCACACCTACTTCTTCCACTGCTCTACTTATCGCTCAGCCTTTTCCTGGGTTCCCAGAGACCAGGGCTTGGGAAAATTTACTGGACAATGGCAAGGGCTAACTTGGGCAGAAACTGACATGTTCCAGAGTATTCAGATTGTGACCTCCAGGAAAAGGAATCTAGGTGTGAGGTGGGTACATCTCCTGCCCTCTCTCTAGTCTTCTGGAGAGGACCCCATTTGAAAGAGGATTAGATTAGAGCCTTAAAAAAATCGGATTAGTACCAGGAATTTTGCTCCATGACTTGAAGGCCAGCCACACGTTCTAGGTGAGAAGGAAGCTCAGATAGAGAAGAAAGCACCAAATAAAGGGTGTTGTGAAGACCCTCCCAGGGTGGGAGAGTCATGCTAAAAGTAGTCTATAGACCAAACATGATTGCCACTCAATGCCTCTCTGGCAAAACACAGTACCCAAAAGAAGAGAGAGAGAACAAGGGGGAATGCCCTGCCACAGCGGCAGGGTGGGACGGGGGGGGGGGGGGAGGGATGGGGGGTGGGAGGGTTGCTAGGACCCGTGGCGGGGGAGGATGGGCACTGGTGGAGGGATGGGTACTTGATCATTGTATAACTGAAACCCAAGCACAAAAATTTAGAAGTCTATAAGTGTACTTCATGGTGTTTCACTAATAAAAAAAATGATAAAAAAAAATCGGGGCTGTCTGGGGAAACATCTGTCTCGCCTGAGTCTTAGGGTATTGTTGTTCTCACTCTCAAATATAACACTTGAAATATTATGGAACAGGGACCAATGACTCATTTGATGAAGAGGCTTGACCATGTTAAAGACAGAGTAAGGAAGTAAGATATTGTCTAAAAGACTAGCTCAGCTGCTGGGATTTCTGATTTTTTAGATTGGCTACATGTATAAAAATGCATACATTCCATTTTCAATAAGAATCTAGTTTATGACCATGGGAGATTTCATTGGCAGCTATTTCCTGATATAATATAAATATTTCATGTATATTATTACCAGCTAATAATATACATACCTTAGAAATTAGCAACATGTAAGAACTTCTGATTGAATTTTAATAGTCTGAGTCTTTTACTACTGCTATCTTATTTGAAAATACTATAATATCATGATAAATTTGAACAGTATATCCCATAATTGCTGTTTTCTTTTCCTTTTCTTATAATACTGGTGGTACTCTGACACTGTACTTGGTTTGGTGCTTGAAGGTCACTCCTGGGAGATGCATTTTCAGGAGAAAATGCAGACTGGCGACCGAGCTGGGGTTACTATACACAAATTATGTGCTCCAGTCCTTTGAGCTATCTTCCTAATGTCAGCTTTTTCTTTCTAGAAAATATTTAATGCTAGTAAAAGAGATAGTAAGGGAGTAAATTGCTTGCTCCTAATGTAGCCAACATGGGCTCAATCCCAAGCATCCCATATGGTCTCCTGAGCATGACCTGAGTACAGTCAGAAGTAATCCCTGAGCTTAGCCAGTTGTGACTCAAAAAGCAAAACAATAGTCAATATAAAATATATAAATATATATGTACATCTATTATCTATATTTCATTTTGGGACCACCCTGGTGGAAGTCAAGGATAATTCTTGGCTCTGCAATCAGGGCACACTGCTATCAGGACCAGGTGGGGTGCTGGGGATCAAACCTGGATCAGTTGTGTACAAGGAAGGCAAGCACTGTCCCCATTGTATCATCTCTCCATCCTTCAAGTCCAGTATATAACTGGAAGCCTCTATTTTGATAATAATAAAATCTCAACATTAAGAGTATTCAAGGAGGAAAATAATCTTCCATTACTATGATAGGAATATTGATACAATATCAGCAGTTCTTAACAGGTTGCTATCATGGAGAGAAAACATGCCATCATACAGCATTCTTGGATAACAAGAATAATAAAAGATGCATATCAAAGTTGGATTGTGTTGTTTGATCAAATACACATACAAACTGATGTAACATATATGCTATGTTCTGTTTCCTTTCAAAATGAGACAAAGTTGGGTTGATACAAATGAGGAATATAGAAAACCATACTTTTGGGATTATATTTAAATTTGATGACTATGACTTAAGTGCACTCAAACTTCAGGGATTTTTTTATTTAAAAAATATTGTTGAAAAATATTCTTTAAAAATATCTGTACAAATTGAAACGACATCTGCACTTCTATGTTTATTGCTGTACTGTTCACAATAGCCAAAATCTGGAAAAAACCTGAGTGCCGGAGAACAGATGACTGATTAAAGAAACTTTGGTACATCTACATAATGGAATACTATGTAGCTGTTAGAAAAGATGAAGTCATGAAATTTACATACAAGTGGTACTACATGTAAAGTATCATGCTAAGTGAAATGAGTCAGAAAGAGAGGGACAGACATAGAAAGATTGCATTCATTTGGGGAACATAAAGTAACAAAATAGGATACACCCAATAGCCGAGATAAGTACCAGGAAGTTCACTCCATGGCTTGGGGGCGGAAAAGGGAGCTCAGATAGAGAAGGGAGCACCAAATAAAGGGTGTTGGGAGGCTCCTCCCAGGATGGGAGATGCATGCTGAAAGTAGACTATAGACCAAACATGATTGCCACTCAATGCCTCTTTTGCAAACCACAACACCCAAAAGGAGGTAAGGTAAGGTAAAGGCCCTCCCGTTGATCGTCGATTTGCTCGAGCGGGCCCAGTAACATCTCCATTGGAGATTTTGTTGTTACTGTGTCTGGCATATCAAATACTCTCGGTAGCTTGCCGGGCTCTCCGAGAGGGGCGGAGGAATCGAACTCGGGTCGGCCATGTTGGCCACTTGTAAGGCGAACGCCCTACCGCTGTGCTATCGCTCCAACCCAAAAGGAGAGAGAGAACAAAAGGGAATGCCCTGCCACAGAGGTGGGGTGGGATACGGGTGCATGGGGGGTGGGTGGGAGGGATACTGGGATCATTGGTGGTGGAAAATGGGCACTGGTGGAGGGATGGATACTCGATCATTGTATAACTGAAACCCAAGCATGAAAATTTGTAAGTTTACAACTGTACCTCATGGTGTCTCACTAATAAAAATTTTTAAAAAACTGTACAATTAAAATTGTATATAATTAAGTTTATTAAAATTATTTCTCTTGAAAATCATGGTACACATGGGTAATGTTTACTCTTAAAATAGTCTTAAGGCATTTGAGAAACTAATAATAATTTTTTGTTGTTGTTGTTGTCATTGTTCAAATGGGACCAGATTATTGCCGCATCAATTGCCTGTTATTGCACCAATATGGAAGACACATATGGCTTAGAAGTTCTTGGTCATATTCCCAAAGGGTAAAGTAATCTCTTTTGTTTCTGTTATTCGTTTGCTTTAAATGGAGGAAAGAAGTGAGAATAGGTATGCATGGATTTTATTTCTCTCTCTTTTCACCCCCCCTCTCTCTGTCTTCTCTCTCTCTCATCTGTTTTGGGGTCCATATTCTAGGATAGCTTAGTTTTATTAATTTACCAGTAGAATTTTCATGTAACCAAATTCTTAATGTTGACCTGGTTGAACTTTCATATAACAGATTTTTTTTGACCCTATAATGATGTAGATCAATTTATCTAATAGGTAAACTTTATGAACAGGTTAAAAAAAGAAACCTCTTACTTTCTCTATAATTCTCATTTATTTTAAGTGACATTTCCAGGTCCATCCTAATAGTTTCAAAGGGAACAACAATAAATAATTAAATAATCAAATAAACTAACCTGGGGCTGAACTTGCAATCCAATTCCACAATTCTCTCTGTGATCCCAGATACATTATTTAACCTTTCTTAAAGTGGTTTCCCTTTCCCTCTGTACATAGAGTGGATCTGATTTAAGGAATAAATGAAAAAAAAAAATGGTATGAAAGGGTTAACTTTTCTACTTACATGCTAAATGTTAAATCAATATGTTTTGTTTTCTTTGTATCCACATTTTCCCCCTCAGAATACATGATGCATAAGTATGTGTACTTTGAAAGGATCAAGTTAAAAACATAATTCAACTATGAAATCAATAGACAATGTAAGGATTAGCTTAAAATTTGTGACTCACAGTAAACTGATGTTTGCATATAACATTGTAGTACTTAAAACAGGAAATACAATCTCTAATACCAGATAAATAAAACAAATACTTTAAAAGGTTCAAATGAAAGAAGGCTCCAGATTTGCTTTTGTTCTGGGACAAGAAATGTTGTTTTGAGTCAGACTTTCTGCAGCGTAAGCTGAATTCCCTGGGCATAAATGACAGACACATCATGCTGTCTCTGTGATAATCCTTGTGATTCTACTTTTCTGCTACATAATATTGAAAGCAAAGGGCTTCAAAGGGCAATATTGATCTTTTTTTATGAGTATTTCACTTATTCTATGAAAACTTCAGTCATGACCACGATTGAGTTCAATGCAAGTTGTTATAGAAATTACATGAAGGTTGATTTCAAGATATTCTCTCTCTCCACAGAATCCCTCCGCCTAGAGCCCCTCCTATGAACGTTCTCTCTGCAGTCCTCACGGAAGCCTTTGGCGTGGCACTTGTAGGCTACGTGGCCTCTTTGGCTCTCGCTCAAGGATCCGCCAAAAAGTTCAAATATTCAGTTGATGACAACCAGGTAAAGTACACCGAAGCTTCCTTCCACAGTATCATTGTACTGCATATTCCAAGATCCAGAAAATATTAAATTTATGGAAAATACAATGTTCCTAAGTATATAGCAGGAATGGGTAGAAGAAAAATATGAAATATTTCTTCTTCCTTTTTTTAAAAACTTGAATCATTTTGAGATACATAGTCAAAAAGTTGTTCATGGGTTTCAGTCATACAATGTCCCAATTGTTTCTTCACCAGTGCACATTTCCCGCCATAAATATCTCCAGTTTCCCTCCTGACAAGTCCACCTTCGACCCCCTTCAGCCTGCCTCTATGGCAGACACTTCTCTCTCTTTCTCTCTCTCTCCCTCCCTCCCTCCCTCCCTCTCACTCTTTCTCTCTCCCTCTCATTCTCTCACTTTCTCTTTCCTTTGGGCATTATCTTTGCAATACAGGTACTGAAAGGTTATCATGTATATCCCTTACCTACTCTCATCACTGAGTTCTTATTCAGAGTGATCATTTCCAACTACCATTGTCACAGTGGTCCCTTCTCTGCCCTACCTGCCCTAAATATTTCTGTGTCACTCATAGAATACTGAAAACCTGGCCTTCCTGGATTGCTTATTCTCTGTATACTTATGCACATAATAAGCGTTAAAACTATAACACTTAGGGGAAAATAGCGCAAGGAATCTGATGTTTTGTGATTTGTTTGTAGGAGAGAATCCAAGTATGTTTATCGTACCAAGTATGATATATTTTAACTTTTTAAAATTGTGGATTTCAATGTACAAAAGAGTACTACTCTTCTTGGAGACAATACAGCGAACTAATGGAAGAATCTATACTTAGCATGATGGCAAATGAAGATTTTACCAATCATGTTTCTGAATCTGTTTCTGTCAACCTTGTGTGGCCCTGTTTGCTGGCGGATTGGCACAGTCACAGCTACACAGGGCACACAGATGCTCTGAGGATCTGTACCTCACTTTGAGGCTCTATGAGTGTTGTTTTCCTGGGACCCAGATTTCTCAATTGATTTAGTCATGTAACCAATGTATATTGAATCTTACTTTGTCGCAGACTGCTGGTCTAGGTCCCAGCGATACTATGATATGACTGTCTTTAATCAGGACCTCTCATTCACTTCTCTCTTCTCAGATGAAAAACCTCTCAAGATTTGTTAAGTCCTCCTTCCCCTTGACCATTGCTTTTTCTCATGATTTTGCATCCCCTTTAAAAACTCTGAGCTATTCAACCAACCTTGCCTTTGCTTGAAACCTCACGCTATGCCTGAGAACCTGGTCCCCTAGATATTTACATGCCTACTTTATCAAATATTCCCTTTTCAAGAAAGCCTTCCTTAAGTGAAGGCCTAAAGTCCAGATTTTTCTATGACTGCTTGTCCTTTCGTTTCCATATTGCATTGCCTATTGTCAGCATTTTCTCACTATACCTTCAGTTCTCTGTGGTTAGAGATGTTTGTCTTCGTTGTTTATAGGTAGTAGCAGAAGCAGGAAAACTTGATGAGGCTTTGGCAATAAATAATCCAGGTGACATTTGATGATTTGCCCCATGATAGCACAACGAAAGAGTGAGAAATGCTCAGTTTGGATAATATATAGATGTCATCTGGGAGGAGGAAAGCAGTTAATAGGAGCTGTTGACCCCAGTAATTAGAATTTAAGATGGGTTAGAAATTAAGAGAGCAGGCAAGAGACTGGGGCTGGTACGTGCAACCGTTCTGTTAAGTCTGGAATCCATAAATCCTCTCAATAGGAATTCAGGCTACCTTTATGAGCCTGAAATTCACAAGAATGATCCCGGCTAGAGATTATAATTTGGGGCTTGTCCATATGGAGTTGGGTAGCTACAATGTTTACAGAGAAGAAAAGTAGTCCAATATTTACTATTGGTTAGAAATTTGGTTTGATAAGGAACTCCAAAGGAATTGAAGATGTGTCCGGAGAGATAAGAGAGGAAACAGGGTGAGCATAACAGAAGCCAAATGAAAGCCCCACAGAGAATAGTGAATTAAATGTTACTTTTTTTTTTTTTTTGCTAGGTAAAATAAGAGTTAATCAGTGGATTTAGCACCATGGGTGTTGATTGCTAATACATTGGGAACTGGACTCCTGTAGGAATTTGAAAGGGGAAATTGGCAACCCAAACTAAAAATACCAGGGGTCTCTCTAGTAGGCTATTATTAGGATTAAATGAGCAAAGAGCTTTGAACAGTTTCTCATTCACCGTAAATACTCGGTGTTTGCTATTTCTATTTTAATGTTTAAGTCATGGTCAGAGGAGAAAAAAATGACTTACAGACAAGCCTTGCTCTTTTCACAAGTTGAGTAACAGTGGTGTCTAAAAATTGTGATTTTAAAATTATATATATATATATATATATATATCGATGTATATGTCTATCTTACTATCAATCTTGCAGGAGTTCTTGGCGCACGGCCTCAGCAACGTGATCCCCTCATTTTTCTTCTGCATACCAAGTGCAGCTGCGTGGGGAAGGACCGCTGGCTTGTACAGCACCGGAGCTAAGACACAGGTAACTGCACTGTTTAGCGAGGACTAAAGATCTGCCAGGTTTTCACTCTCCTTGGAAGAGCAATATTGTCTCCAAAATTCTGGACATATCTTTTTGCTTCAGTTTTTTTTAAAATAATATCGACCTCTTTTCTTTTTTGTTTTTGGGGCCACCAACACTTCCTCCCTGCTCTGCACTCAGAGATCATCCCTGGTGTCCTGGCGTGGCTCATGGGACCCTACGGGGTATCCGGGATTGAAGCTGGGTTGGTGGCGTTCCAGGCACGCGCCCTACCCGCTGTACTATTGCTCTGGCCCCTTTGGCGTCTTTATTTTCCTTCTGAACCATCCATCCCTCCAGTCAAGTGATGCCGGGAGCATCCCCAAATTCCGTCGGAATGTTCCACTAGCAAATGTTGAAGCAAAGCTCCCTCTAGTGGTCATCCTGATTTTGTTGTTGTTGTGACAAGCTAACCAATTTGAACTGTCTTCATTTTTGTACCCCTTTCAAGAAAATAATTGGTATTTGATATCTGACCAGTTATGCACAAAAAGTCCTTGGTACTGTTATGTATAGAGACATGCATATAGTCATGTATATAATATGTCTGTACATCTTAATTTAAGGAGAATGTATAGTTTGTTTTTTGGAACTCAAATGACGTCATTTATTAAAAGCTTGCAATATATTAGATATTCTGCTAGGTATTGGTAAGATACATCAAAGACAATGTTGCTGTGATGATTATCGGGTGGTGATAATTATGGAAGCACATATAGGATTAGGTGTGAGGCATGTGTCTCAAACATTTTATCTAGCACTATACACAACCACATAGCTCTAAAGGACATGGAATCATTATTCAGTTTCCACATGAGAAAGCTGCAGAGAAAATTAGTAAACTAACTTATCAGGATCATAGTTAGATTCAGGTAGATTTACTGTAAATCTTACACATTAACCTATTTTCTCTACAATTCATTTATGTTTTAAGGTGAGACTCTAATATTTGTAGCCAATCGTTATAGAAACGATTCATGTTTATTCAGCATCTAATGTGAATTTATCAAACATTAGGATTGCACACTTAGTCATTTTAAAGAATTGCAGAAGAATACATGTGAAATGAATGTGGTTCTTGACCGTGCAGGTACATATCAAGAAAATTAAAGGTAAATAGACATTCAAATAAAGCATAAAACAAACATATAAAGTGGTTGATGAAGAGGGCATTGAATAGAGGGCAAGAACTAATTCTGAGTGCATCATAATTTGACATATGGCTGCCACAACTCTTCAACTAAGATGTGAAATTCTCATAAAAATGTGATTGAATTTTACAGTTAATTATGTCAGGCATAAATCCAGCATGTGGACCACCAGGAAATATTTCAGCAAACTGTTTATATGCTTAAATCTCAAATGATTAGAATCTAAATTTGAATTAATGCAAATGGTACCCAAGTACCGTTTCTTACTCCGCGGGATCTTGCAACTATAAAATTCCAGGAACCTATAGAAGTTTTTACTTGCTTTCTTCATGTGAGTGCAGAGAAAGCCTCTCTGTGCTCACATGAGTGTGTGTACTTATGCAGGTAAGAACAGGAAGTGGCTCAGTACTGGGCTTGTCTCCACCACGTGTGGACTGACTTTGTACAGTTAACCTTTTAGCCTAATGTAATCATTAGGACAATTAAGTGATTTAATAAATGCTTGTCTCGGACATATATGAGCACCAAATAATTGCTCTTTCAATGTTAACAATTATCACTCATTTAACTATTTTATTATAGTAAAAGTTTTAGAGCATTCAAAAATATTTAATACCTGAAAGAACTGGTTTATTTGGACCGGAACGAGGCTATTTTGAGGTAAAATTTGTTCCTCCAATTTGCATGTTATTACCTTCATCCACCAGTGAACAGTGAAGGTTGACATTGAATCTGTGCGATTTCTCCCATCTTGAGTATATTCTGTCTTTTTTTTTTTTTAAAGGCATTGCCTGCTTTACTAAATATGGTTTTGGTAAGAACAAGACAAACTGATTACATTTTGTGGTTTGCAGCATTGAACATTTCAGGGAGAGATAATTTTGGGAAAACCTGTAATGCTTATTTCTCATTTGAGTTAGGGAACCTTTGATATGACTATTCGGATAAGATGAAGAGGTTCACTGTCTCATCTCTGTTCTGAGTGAAGGCACTAATGCAACTTTTCTAAGAACATTTCATTTAGAGAGACCTTTGCATAGTCTTCAATTCCTCAGACTTCGGAAGATATGAAACAAGTCTGACAAAACTCCCAGTCAAGGAAATAAAGCCCAACAGAAAAGTATTTTTGTGCTATTCTGCTGGTTTGGATGGTTACTAATCTGCCCAACAATTAGAGTTTTTCACTATGATTGTTCAAGATGAACAGCCTTTAGAGTGAGTATGGAACAGAATGCTGCAACATTCACTTGTTCAGCAGCATCAAGATTCTCCATGGGGCTGGAGCGATAGCACAACAGGTAGGGCGTTTGCCTTGTATGTGGCCGACCCGGGTTCGATTCCCAGCATCCCATATGTTCCCCTGAGCACTGCCAGGGGTAATTCCTGATTGCAGAGCCAGGAGTAACCCCTGTGTATCGCCAGGTGTGACCCTAAAAGCAAAAAAAAATTCTCTTACTCATAGGGGTTCATGCTCTAGAGGCTCTATCTGAAAGGAAATCATGTAAAAAGGGTCTTTTACACAGAGAGGCTAAAAATATGCGTGCAACATTGACCAAAGCACTTGGTATTACATGATCAACATATTTTATGACTCAGATTCAAGCATTTTAACCTGATTTTTTCCAAAAAGTTGAAAGATTTTGCCATTCATTCATATATACTAAAGTGTTTTTAAATTCTCAAGCAGCCCCATGTTGCTCTTCAGCACTTAAAATATGATTGATTCCTGACTAGGGACACAGCTCCGGGTTAGGGCACATGCCTTGCACATCCAGGTCCATGCGTTTCAACTCATATCACAAGACCCACAGAAAAGTTTGATTACCTTCTATGTATGTGGCTGTACTGCTGATAGTTTGACTAAATACACAGGAAGTGTTGTCTAGTTTCTACTTGTCTTAATGGTGTTTAATTTTATCTATGAGTTACTTGTACCAATAATTGTTATTTTGTTATTCATTGCTAAATAGAGGCTTATTTTAAATATAATATAACATACATGTATATTATATTATATGTTATATATAATATAATATATATGACCTTTAAAAATATCTACCATCTGTTGAACAATAGTTATTTTAGCTTCTGTTATCAACCAACAATGTGTAAACTAATATTAATATCCACGTGCATGCATTTGTATGACACACATTGTCTATCTCTTAGATAGTTCTAGAAAAGTTGGTAAGTTTATGCATACTTTGAAGGAAGCTGATGGACTGTTATTGGAGTGGTTAATTCATAGCACAATCCCAGCAGCAATGTCTGAGAGCTTCCTAGCCTTAATATTATTGGATGTTTTTGTCTATATGTTTACTTTGAATTTTAACCAACTTAATAGGTTCTTGATTCCTTTCATTATGTCCATGGTAATATGGAATCCCTCTTTAGAATCCTGTGAAAACCCCTGCCATCCCCCCCCGCCCCGATCACAATCACGACCACCCTGTTATTCGTCGATTGCCTTGAGCAGGCCTCAGTAACGTCTCCTTCGTCCTAGCCCTGAGATTTTTTAAAAAGTGCCACATTCAAGGCTCTTTCAGGGTTAGGAGAATGAGACCCCCGCTCCACTCTTGCAAAGTTAATAGTTTGGTCAAATATTTGTATTAAGTCACAAATGTTTGCTTATATGAAATTGGGTCCTTTACTAAGTTGATCAGAGCTAAGAGTCAGGCGTTTTGTTTGGCCTTAGTGAGCAGGTTGAGTTAGTTAGAACATGATACTAATCCCCTTTCAGGATGATACTAATCCCCTTTCAGGATAAGAAAATGGAATGTTTCATTGCCAGAGATTGCTCTCATAATCTCTGCTTCTCACTGGAGCCCTTACTAATGAAGAACTCCAAAGAAGAGAGTTATTGGAAATTCATTATCAACACAGAAAAAAAGCTTTAAAAAAAACCTAAGCTGAGAGTCAATTATTGCCCAAATAACTTCCTAGTAAATGAGGAGGAAGGCTGAACAGTGGGTGAGGGGACTTTTAATTGAAATGTCACTTTTACTATTAAACAAAACTTTAAAAAAAAAAAGCTATTGCTGTGATGTGTGATAAAAGTTGATTGTGTCCTATTTCTTTGTGTGGAATGGTTTTCCTCTCATCTTGAACTTGATTTTATTGCCTCATTTTGTCAGCTGTCACATTTGGGCTCCCTCAGCTGCAAAATATAGATAATGATAGTCTACGCAATTGAACAGTCATGGGCCCACGTTTGATTCTGTGTCTTCTAATCAAGATGAACTAAAAGAGTGATCTTCCTTCTAGCCACTTGGCTCTGTGGAAAAATGGGAAAATTCAGGATCTATTTATTTATTTGTCTTTCTTATCTTCTACAGGTGGCTTGTCTGATTTCTTGCATTTTTGTCCTGATCGTCATCTATGCAATAGGACCTTTGCTTTACTGGCTGCCCATGGTATAGTAGTTTTGTTTTGTGTTTTCTAATCTACTTTTTAACTTTACTGTTAATAAGAGTCATTGCATATTACCAGGTCTCATTTAGCCTTGATGATTTAACATTTGAAAAAACAGATGACGTAGTCTGACTGAATGAGATAACGTGGAAAGGGGAGGAAGTGGAGGGTACCATGACTCCTGTTTCTCTTATGAAAATATCATGATGGAATTAGGTTTATGTTGTGATTATTTGGGAAGGGGGGCGAAATAGGTAGTTTCTGACATGAGAGAATGAGAAGAGACTTCAAAAGAATTTTTATGAGAACTCAGACTGTAGGAAAAGTGTGTGGAGCAAGAGACCCTTGATAAGGTCAGTAGAAACAAGGGTCAGTAGGACTGGTCCATGGTTGGAAGCGTGACACTGGTTGAGGGGTGGGGGAGGGCAGTTAGGATAAAGAAGGGACCACTATGATAATGATAGTTGGGAATGACCACTCTAGACAAGAGCTGAGTGCTGAGAAGAGGTAAAGGGATATACATGATAACATTTCAGTACCTGTATTGCAAAGCATAATTCCCCAAGGTGGGGAAGGAGTGGGAGAGGGGGTGAGAGGAAGAGGGAGAAGGAGAGAGAGGGGAGAGAGGGAGAGGGAAAGGGAGGATCAGAGAGAGAGTTGCCTGCCAGAGAAGCAGGCTGTATGTGGAGTGGGGGTGGTGGGCGAGAGGGTGGGAAACTGGGGACATTGCTGGTGGGAAATGTGCACTGGTGAGGGGACGGGTGTCGGAACATCGTATGACCGAAACCCAATCATGAACAACTTTGTAACTGGGTATCTTATGGTGATTCAATTTTTAAAAAAGAGAGAGAGACCTTGATATCGCCCCTCATGAAGTGACCAGGGGAAGTGGTGCGTTCCCTGTCGTTCATGATCTTGAGCTCACAGTGACACAAGAATCCTTGGGTTCAGAGAGCCACAAAGGGCATAACTCCTTTCTCACTGTAATTCTTCATTCATGTTATGAGAAGAATCTTTCAGTAATCAAGTTTACTATTCAAAAGAATTAGAAGGATCTTCAGGTGAAGGCACATCATTAATATTCCAATAAATTAAAATGAGACACACGATAGAAGTGTTCAATTTCTTCAACAGGTGATTTGAAAACAAGTGGAAGTGAAGTGAATTGTTAAGGGAACATTCAGCTTTATGACATTCGCTCTGTAATTAATTCATTAGTTTGGTTTTTTTTATAGAATGGCATAAGTTTTACCCTTTGATTTTCTAGAATTGATGTTATATTCCCAGAGAACAGCGAGAGCTTAAATCTGAATAAATGAATATGACTTTAATTTCTAAATGGTGATTGCTTCTCTCTAGTAAGCACTTTTTAAATGATGAAATAAAGTTTCTCTTCTTAAAAAATTCCAATAACCATGCTTATCTTGCTTCTTTTTCAATTAATTTCTAATTTGTAGTGTGTTCTTGCCAGTATCATTGTCGTGGGGCTGAAGGGAATGTTAATACAGTTTCGGGATTTGAAAAAGTATTGGAATGTGGATAAAATCGATTGGGTAAGTAGAAGTTTGACTTCACACTTTCCCCTTTTGCTTAAGCACATTACCAAATAAGCTCCAAGAGTTTTACTTGCAGGAAATAGATTTTTTTCCGTTTGGGGTGAGGAGGTCCTACCCAAACAGGGCTGGGGGCTCAGGGGTCATTTCCGGGGCACTGACTCAGTGAGGCCTTCAGCTCAGGCCTGAGAATTCAGTGCTGCTCTCGACCTGAATGTATACACAGTGATGCTCAGGACCCTCTCCCAAACTCAGATGACAGTTTCATTTGGAATTTGTACATCTTACAAATGGCAATTTATTTTTCCAAGCTCTTGATTAAATCATTAAATGTAAAATGTTAAGAAAGAGAAAAGAAATTTTATCAAATAATGAAGAATACCTTTGAGAATGTTTCAACTCTGGCTAACTTAAGCAGATTGTGAATTGCCAGTTTCCTGCATGTGTCGAGTCTGGAAGGGAAACTAACCATGGAAGTACATATTAGTATACATATGTTCATTTACCACATGTACGAAAAACCAGTATTTAGACAACGGACTAAACGTGATGGCCACTTAGTACCTGTATTGCAAATCATAACACCCAGAAGAAGAGAGAGTAAGAGGGAATATGCCTACCACAGAAGGGGGGGGGGGGCGGGAACAGCGAGGGAAAGGGTTAGGGGCAGGATAGGAATATTGGAAACATTGGTGATGGAGAATGGGCACGGGTGGAGGGATGGGTACTCAAACATTGTATGACCAATTATGCAAGGTTGTAAATCTGTAACTGTATCTCATGGTGATTCATTAAAATAAAAAAAATTAAATAGACCTCGTTTCAATTTGAAAAAAAAAAGCCAGCATTAACTTTAAGAAATGTATGTGGTATCAACACAAGGTGAACATCTTTTTTTTTTTTTTTGCCTTTTTGGGTCACACCCAGCAATGCTCAGGGGTCACTCCTGGCTCTGCACTCAGGAATTACTCCTGGCGGTGCTTGGGGGACCATATGGGATGCCGGGGATCGAACCCGGGTCGGCCGCATGCAAGGCAAACGCTCGACCCGCTGTGCTATCTCTCCAACCCCACAAGGTGAACATCTTAATAGTGAGCATATTTCTTCAAAATACAAAAAAGTAAGCACATATTTTGCTTTGCATGGAGGAGATCCAGGTTTGATGCTCAGCACTGCATAATCTGAGAACCACGAGGAGCATCCCTTAAGGATAAGACCAGGGCTAAACCCTGATTTCACAGCTGTGATGAGTTTTCTTTAAATGAGCACTTTAAGAAGAGGCAGTATGTAACAGAATATGGTTTTGAACAGATTACATTAAGCTGTAGAGTGATAAAGTGTGACTTTATATTTTTGGGTTCCACCTGATAGTACTCAGTGCTTACTTCTGGCTCTGCACTCAGGGATCTCTCCTGGCTGGGCTCAGTGGACCATATGGGGTGCCAGAAATTAAACCTGGATCAGCCGTGTGCATGACAAACATCCTACTTGCTGTACTATTGCTCAGGCCTCAAGTGTGACTTTTCTCAACAGAAAACATCTAACACTTATTCTTGAGAAATAGAATTAGAGTGTTCAGAGTTCACTCTATCTCCAAAGTGGACAAAGTACTTCATGAGAACCTGTTCCTCAGCTATGTATGGCATTCAGCATACTGAAATATATCTTATACGTGTATTCTTGCTTCTTTCCATATTGTGCTGGAAGGGACATTGGCAGATGACTTGCACTCGTGGCCCCTTTCCTAATGCTTTTTCCATACCTCAGCATCACTAAGCTACTTCCAGAATGCAATGCCAGGTACCACAAGGAATTAAAAAAGTCAATGATTTGTCTTCCTCATACATATTTGTGGAAGAATCACACATGATACACTAACTTATTGTGCAAGATGCGATACAACATAATCTGCAAGCAAAAGTACAAGCTCAGTTCTGGGAAAAGTAGATTTCCATTTGGACTGGGTTTATAGAAAAAACTCTTAGGGCAAACCTGAAATGTGATTGGGGGTCCAAGAGAGCAGTATTCGACAGGTAGGCAGAGGTCAAAATTAAACTGATGAAGTCTTATAAATGTTGGTATTCATGAAGGAGAAAAAGAAAATGAGACTATGAAAACTTTTAACCAGCTACTTGACAACCCGATGATGAAGGTGTTCCTAAAGAACTCTTTGATCATAATGGAAGAGATAATTACTACATAAGGAGGACAGCTGTCAGAGAAGGATTATTGGAAATAAAGGCTAGAACATGGATGTATCTAGTTTAAGTATAGCAGTAGCAATATAGTTTGGAAAAGTTGAAAATAGGTGGATAGGTAGACTGAGGGAATTCTGCGAACATCACAGAGTTCTGTTTTTTGTTTTTGCTTTTGTTTGTGAGCTAGTGGTGCTCAGTTGGAGTTATTGGGTAGATGGTATGAAAAAATGTTTTAATAATTCGTAACTCCTCCTTCAAGGTGATAAGTAAATATACTTTAAATAGTAGAATAACTAGGAATAAGTTGGATTGTGGTGTGGGCATGAAGAAAGGATAAAAAATTAGATATATATATAGTAGAAGAATGATGATACAATGGTTACCTGAGTGTAGCATGAATTTATGCCCTATACTTGAAATGGACAAATGGACAGATACCCCTTAGTTGCAGAGAAATGCAAAGTTGTGGTTTATTAGAATAAGACTAGGGTAGAATATTTAGAGTGAGAATAATAAACTTTTGGGGATATGGGCCATATTATGCAATAAACAGCATGTTTGATTACTCAAGAGATTAAACAAATTAAAAATATCATAGAAATACATTTACCAAAGGGATATTTGTCTATGAAATCAGTTTAAAATTGAAAACTGAAAAAAATTTTGGAAGTATTCTTGACTTCAAAACGCAGAAACTGTGAAGGTTGGAGAGCTAATATGGGAGGTGACTTACTCGCCCTGTTTGTGGTCAAGTCCCCTTTGATCTCTGTCCCCAACAAGCATGGAACATTGGTCCCCTAAGTACCAGCAGGTCACTCCAGAGCGTAAACTCAGTAAGAGCCCCGATGGGTGTAGCTCTCTTCTCACAAAGCCTACAAACACTATTTCTTTAATTACTGTTTTACATTTTAACAATTTGATTTTTGAATTGTAGGCCAGTACTCTCTGACAAAATAAGGAAAGAGGTAGGCATCCTCGCTAGAGTCTTGGGTCATGGATTCAGAAATGAGTTTGAGTAACTTAAGAGCAGGAACATAATTCATACCTAGAGAAGTTTAATAAACCTAAACACATAAGTTTCCATGGGGGCGGGAGCAGTGGCGTGATTAAGCCGTGCTTTCCACGGATGCGTTTTTTTCAAATACACTTAAAAATGAAGTAACATTACAATATAACATTATTTGCTGGGTCTGTAATTCATTTTCTGTAAGAAACAAGTTTTATATGGTCTCTACTTAGCTCACCTTAAGGTTAGTTTGAATTTGGGGGCTTTGAGTGCCAAATGAGGAAGGGATCAGGCAGGAACCTACAATGGGGTGGGGACCCAAAAGCCAACTTTTCTTATTACTGTGACAATCAGCATTTGAATATTTAAGGGGAATTGTTACAGAAGAGAGTGGGGATGTTCTCTGACCGATGGAACTATTTACTGATCTGTGTTATTAATTTCCATCTGATTTTTTTTTCGATTTATAACTGTAGCCCTAGGAAATGAGTAAGCATTGTAAGCTGTTTTTACAATAGATGATGTTGTTTTAAAGCAAAATATGCTTTAAAAATAGAACCAGATGGTACCAAAATTTTTGGTTGCTCTGATGAATCTTGGCCTTCAGGCTCTGTTGTGTGTGTGTGTGTGTGTGTGTGTGTGTGTGTGTTGCTTTAACAGCAGGACCAGAATCCTCGGTTCCCTCTGCTGTATTGAATCATGAAGATTGAAGGGTTTGTACCTAGAAAGCTTTTGGTGATGTATTATTTTGCCATACTCAGACAGATTCAGTTAGCACTCGGAGACGATTAAGAGGTGGAATAATCATGGCATCTGGAAGGAAAGATCAACAACTTTCATCCTGGGGTTGGGCAGATAGTAAAGGGGGCATGGCTCTAGCCTCCCCTCCCCCCACACAAAAAAGACGCTCAAAACTTAAAGCCTTAATTTGCATATGTTCCCATATAGTGCAATGACATTAGGAAGGAAAAGAACCGCTCTCTCCATCAGAGGATTTAAATGACTCTGAACAGAGGGAAAACGTTTCACTGCCTGAGCTGCTAGATGGTAAACCCAGTATGATATGATATTCTGTGCAAATTGAGCGATACATTTGGAGGTGATAGGTCTTAACATGAGAACATTTTAAATACACTTTCTCCTTTACTTCAGAATGTTTGTGCCTGCTCTCTCAAAAGAAAATTTACAGATAAAACTCCCTTCATTTGCTTTCAAGGGCTTAGCTTTTCAAAACAGCCCATCATTAAGAACCACTCAACTTGTGTGTAGATGAATTGCACAGACAATAGAGTAGCAAGCATTTCAAATAAAATGTACCCTCTGAAAGGTTTGTTTCAAACTTGTCTGGAAGAAAAACCTTACAACCCCCCTCCAAGAATCCGCTATTTTCAGATTATATTGTGAAGTTTCTCTTTTATTTGCATATGGAATTGAATTGTGTGATTGAAGATGTTGTAAATGATAACATAGAAAAATCAATTTAGAATTGGACATGTAGAGTGCTGTAGATAACTTGAGGTAAAAGAGAGTTTCAAATTTTGTTGATCTACTGTTTGATAAATACAGCATTTTGTATTTTGGAAATATACTCTTTCGGATTTCATGAATTATTTTGCTTTTAAAGATATTTTTTCCAGAACTGGCTTAGAAATACCAACTATAATATCTTATTGCAAGTTGTAAAGTAAAATTTCAGATTGTGGATTGTAATAACACTGGAATTCCAAGTAGAGGAGAAATAGAATTTCTTTGTAATACTTTGAAATATACCAAGATCTATATTGGCTTTATTTTTTAACTCCCAGAATTTCTTTAAAAGTAAGTGTTCATAGATAAAATGGTAGTGCTCTTTCTAATGACATTGGTTGTATTGGATTCAGTAATTTTAACATTAGCCTAGCAGAGTTTTTTGTAGTGATAAGTTACATTACTTCTCTTAGCAATTCCCCAAACAGAATGATGTTGGGAATAATAAAAATAAATCTGTAAACAATAACCTATATTATTACATTTAATGAGAAAACAGAAATTATGGCATGCTTTCCTGTTGTTTTGGCATTACTTTAGATAACTATATATGTTTTAGGGGTTCAGTTTTTCACCTTTCCAAAGTATTGTCAGCACACCATAGCTAACATAAAAATATAGAGTGTGCTCTTGAACAACAGATGTTAGCCAGCATTTACAGATGTGTTCCAGTATGTTTGCTGGATGTGAACTCAAGGTATACAGTGTCTGGAAATAAAGGGACGTGCCTTTATCCTACCTCTTCTCAGGGACAAAGATTTACTTTGGGAGCTTCTGTCTACCGCTCTTAAATAATATACGCTTGCTGGGAGATTTGGTTACTGGAATGCAGTAGCCTGGGATGGAGAGGTATTTAGCAATCATGGGGGAGGTGAAGATACCAATAGACTCACCCTCTGCTTCCTGTTTCTTTTTCAGGGCATCTGGGTCAGTACATATGTATTTACAATATGCTTCGCTGCCAATATAGGGCTGCTGTTCGGCGTTGTGGGTACCATAGCTATCGTGATTGGTCGCTTCTCAAGGTAAGAAACACTGTGATTCTTGGAGACCTGTCTTTCTTAGAACCAAGATGAGATAAATTCCTAAATCTTGCATATATATTTTATTTTATTTTATTTTTTGTGTTCAAATAAAACTTTATTTACCAAAAAGTGACTAGCTTTACAAAACCCTCAGACTATAGTTCGCAGACTTGTTATGCATGCTTAAACATTTTATTTTTTTATTTTTATTTATTTATTTTTAAATTTTTATTAGTGAAACACCATGAGGTACAGATGTATATTTACAAATTTTTGTGCTTGGGTTTAAGTTATACAATGATTGTGAATACCTATCCCTCCACCAGTGCCCATTCTCCACCACCACTGATCCCAGTATCCCTCCCACCCCCCATCTACCCCCATCCCACTCTACCTCTGTGGCAGGGCACTCCCTTTTGTTCTCTCTCTCCTTTTGAGTGCTGTGGTTTGCAAAAGAGACATTGAGTGGCAATCATGTTCTGTCTATAGTCTACTCTCATCACACATCTCCCATCCTGGGAGGAACCTCCCAATACCCTTTATTTGGTATTCCCTTCTCTATCTGAGCTGCCTTTTTGTCTAGCATGTGCAGCTGGCCTCAAAGCCATGGAGGAATCCTCCTGATACTTATCTCGGCTATTCTTGGGTGTTAGTCTCCTATTTTGTTACTATATGTTCCCCAGATGAATGCAGTCTTTCTATGTCTGTCCCTCTCTTTCTGACTCATTTCGCTTAGCATGGTACTTTCCATGTAGTACCACTTGTATATAAATTTCATGACTTCATCTCTTCTAACAGATGCATAGTACTCCATTGTGTATATGTACCAAAGTTTCTTTAACCGGTCATCTGTTCTTGGATACTCAGGTTTTTTTTCCAGATTCTAGCTACTGTAAACAGTGCTGCAATGAATTTGACCCAGCAATACCACTCCTGGGAATATATCCCAGAGAGGCAAAAAAGTATAGTTGAAGTGACATCTGCACTTGTTTGTTCATTGCAGCACTGTTTACAATAGCTAGAATCTGGAAAAAACCTGCATATATATTTTAACCTCGTATGTATGGTATGAGGATCCTAGGAACATATCTTTGTTTTGTTTTATTTTGAGGACACATCTGGTGGTGCTCAGAGCTTATTCCTAATTCTGTGCTTAGGGATTGTTCCTGGCAATGTCTGGGGGAATCACGGGAATCATATGGATGCCAGATATTGAACTCAGGGTGATCAGATGAAGGTCAAGTCCTTTACCTGATGTCCTATCTCTCCAGCTCCCAGAAACATAGATTTCTGATGTTTTATGGGCAGTCAGGATTTAGCATTAGAACTGTTTTATGCAGAGTCTAGTTAAGATAAAATAATGTATACTTTTGGTCTTCCTTGTTAATATAATAGATATGAAAACATAATAGGAGACTAATACCCAAGGACAGTAGAAACAAGGGTCAGGAGGACTGGTCCATGGTTGGAAGCTTGCTACAGGGGATGGAGTGGGGGAGGTAGTTACAATAAAGTCTACTATGACAGTCATAGCTGGAAATGATCACTCTGGACATAGCTGAGTGCTGAGAGTAGGTAAAGGGATAAACATGATCACCTTTCAGGACCTGTAATTCAAAGTATAATGCTCAAAAGGAGAGAGAGAGAAAGAGCGAGTGAATGAGCGAGCGAGAGAGAGAGAGAGAGAGAGAAAGAAAGAGAAGAATAGTGTCTGTCACTGAGGCAGGCTGGGGGTGAGGAATGGAATGGTGGTGGGAGGGAAACTTGGAACATTGGCAGTGGGAAATGTACACTGGTGAAGGGAAGGATGTTGGAATATTGTACAATCGAAACCCAATCATGAACAACTTTGTAACTGTATATCTCATGGTGATTCAATTTTTTTAAAAAAATAAATCAATAGAAGTGTAAATAATAATACTCTATGGAGTACAAGTCACTGGAAATGGTTTATCGGTTTTTTTCCTAAGGATAATCATGGATACTTTATATCTTAATTAAGAGTGATCATTACTTATGCAATGAAGAATTATGCATACATTTTTGTTTATTTTAAAGTTACATATAATAATGAATGTGGTTTATCAAAGAAATAACAGATTTTTCAACTTCTTTGCCCCCACAAGTAAATAAAGAAAAATAAAATGAACATGGAAGTATAAAATAATGACATTTTATTTTCTGTTTTAATCTTAGATCAAATACGCTGAGTATTAAAAACATAAAAGAAATGGAATTTAAAGTGAAGACCGAAGCAGATGGAGTAAGTTTAGTAGTTTTATTCCTTTTTTTGAAATTATTAACAACTTTTGCCAGCCTAGGTGTTTTGAAGATATCAGAAGCAGTGGATAACTTGTGATATTGAAAAAACATAGCAAACTTATTTTTAATCACTATAAACTTATAGTGATATATAAATTATAATTACTATCCATCAAGTCAACAAAATATTATATCATCCTAAGAATGAGAAAAAGGGTAAGAGAACTGTACAGTTGAATCATGGTTCAGGTTAGTTCAGGCATTTGGAAACCTCTGTAAAGGTAAAGGTTCTCATGTTGATCGTCGATTTGCTCGAGGGCCCAGTAACTTCTCCATTGGAGATTTGTTGTTACTGTGTCTGGCATATCGAATACTCTCGGTAGCTTGCCGGGCTCTCCGAGAGGGGCGGAGGAATCGAACTCGGGTCGGCCATGTTGGCCGCTTGTAAGGCGAACGCCCTACCTCTGTGCTATCGCTCCAGCCCTCTGGAGCGATAATGAAACCTCTGTATCATTACTAAGTTGCCTTGCACAGTCAAGCTAAACTAAGAGTTATCAAATAGTGAAGAGAAAAATTGAAAAAAGCAATAAAACAAAGCTGATAATAGGATTGCCTGTCTACATCCCCAAATGAAGCCAATGAGGGTGATTTATTAGTAAAGGGCAATAATTATGTTTATTATGAAGTTTCAGTTGGATTGATTTTTTTCCACAAAGAACGCCTTTTTAAGAAAACTTATAAAAAATGTCTTACTTTGTCCTTTGGCAGACCAATTAATTTATTTTCTAATTTCTTGATTTGAAAGATGACTAAAATTAGTCTAAAGGGGAAAAGGGGGAAAGATGTTGACTTGAATTTTTGGCCATTAAAAAGAAATGTCCTCCCTTAGAACCTGCTTTGTAAATGCTTGGATGCATGTCCCTTCTCCAACTTTATTTTTCACGTTTACTTGTTTACGTACTTCGTGATTGCCCCTGGGACAGAGAGAACAGCCTCCTCCCCCACCCCCCATGGGACAGTGCCACTATATTTCTGAGTAGATGAGGCATAGGAAGTATTAGCAGGCATTTCTCTGCAACACCTCAGAGGAATCACCTTATGTTTTGAATAAATATGAAAGGTTTGTTTCAGTGTGTCTCGTGCAAATTCTCAATGTTATCTTTCCCTTTCTTGCCTTGCCATTCTTTCCTTCTTTTATTTATTTTTTAATAAGATCACTTTAATTAAAAATCAAGTTTCCCTAAATTAATGTATGCATTGCATATCCATACATAAATGTACTTGTATGTGCCGGTATTTGAGCCAGGCAGTACTCAGGGGACCATGTGGTACTAGGGATTGAACCTGAGCTTCCAACATGCAAAGCATGTGCTCTAGGCCACCGAGCTCTCTCCAGTCCCGCATCTTTAATATGTTTTAGGATTTAACACACTCCTTCTAAGATTTGTCTTGAAAAATATTGATGCAAGATAGCCCCAAAGTGTTTTGGAATGCAGTAATGGAGGATTTGACCTTCCTAATTATCAAAGTACATTTGGTGCTTGTTGGTGGCAACGATACTGGGAGAGTGCAACAGATTGTACTCTTGTCTTAGTGGTGTGGTGTGTGTGTGTGTGTGTGTGTGTGTGAGAGAGAGAGAGAGAGAGAGAGAGAGAGAGAGAGAGAGAGAGAGAGAGAGAGAGAGAGAGAGTTAATTTGTAGAGGAAGCCTTTCAAAGGGCTGGAGAGCTAGTCCTTGGGTGTAGGTGCTTTCCTTGCATGCATCTGACTCCTGTTTGCTCTCTGGCACTGGTTAATAGTCCTCTCAGCTTCCAGAGGTGATTCTGAGTACAGAGTTAGGAGGAAGCCCTGAGTACAGGTAGTTATGGCCCCAAACCTATATCCCCAAAGTAGCATTTCACGTATGTGACAGGGACAGGATTAAACTATGCCGAAAACCCTGAATCAATAAATTGGACGTCCTATTTTGTTATCACATTCAACATAATTTTCAAGGGTGAAGCAATAGAACAGTGGGCAGGGCGCTTGCCTTGCACATGGCTGACCCAGGTTTGATTCCTGGCACCCCCAGATGGTCCCCTGAGGTCCGCCAGGAGTGATCCCTGAGCACAGTGCTGGGAACAAGCCCCAGTCATAGTTTGCAGACTGTCTCGGTTCCCTATCGACCTCTGCACATACACTAACCAGAGTTAAGCTAAGAGTATCAGAGTAATGGGTATAAACCTTATCTCTCTTAACTTAGGAATAAAATTTGACTTTGAGTATATCTAGCTTAAAGAATATTAGTTAATACTCTATAATTCTCCATTTCTCTCAGGTTAGATACTAGGAGAATCAAAAAGAGAGTTGGTAGGACTTTTCTTCCATTTTAGTGTCCTTTCTGAAAAACAACTGTGTTCTGTGGAAATGTTCCTTTACCACAATGTTATAGCTTGAGTTCTATAGTGTTTTATTTCAAAAGCAAGGGGAAAAGACTAAAATATAGCAAGATTTGAAGTACTCATTCTTTCATACAAACTGATTGCTCCATAGCTGTAAGCCTGCCTCATGAGCATAGGGGAGAAGGCAGCTGGAATAGAGAAGGGATCACTAAGAAAAAGATGGCTGGAGGAATCGGTCGGGATGGGAGATGTGTGCAGAAAGTAGATAAAGGACCAAACATGATAACCTCTCAGGGTCTTATGCAGACCACAATGCCCAAAAGTAGAGAGAGAGTATGGGGAATCATGTCTGCCATGGAGGCAGGGGGAGGGCAGGAAAGGGGGGGTATACCGGGGATATTGGTGGTGGGGAATGTGCACTGGTGGAGGGATGGGGGTTTGATCATTGTGTGATTGTAACCCAAATAGGAAAGCTTATAACTAACGGTGATTCAATAAAATTAAAAAAAAAATTAGGTTGAGTGGAACATAGAGATTTTGGAAAATGGAATTTCCTGTTATTCTTTATGTGTTAACTGTTAATGATAAAAGAAAATGGAAAAAAAGGCTATAAATATTATTATTATTATTATTATTATTATTATTATTATTATTTTGGTTTGAGGGCTACTCTTGGCTGTGATCATGTCATATTCTTTATTGTATGCTCAGGGGTCACTCCTGGCAATGCTCAGAGGACCACTTTTGGTGCCAGGAATTGAACCTAGGTCAGCTTCATTTAAGCAAGCACCTTACCTACTGTACTCTCTTTGGTCCTGAACCTTATGTTTTTATTTTACTTAACTAAAGAGGAAGTATGTATCTTGTAATAGGAAGTACAATGAAGTATTGTTTTTCAAATGTGTTTTAATAATGTCAAAGTTGGTATTGTTGCCATGATTAAATGCATTTGAATTTGGGTTTCCTTTTTTTCCTTTTTTCTTTTTATTCACAACTCTGAGTTGATTCCGTTTTTTTCTTTCAAAAGGAAATCCTGCAGCGGGTGAAGATTATCTCCATAAACAATCCACTTGTTTTCTTGAATGCAAAGAAGTTTCATATGGATATGATGAATATCATTCAAAATGAAAATGCCAGCAACCAGCTACTTGATATCAGCAAGGTATGGGTAACTGTTTATGATACATCAAACTATGAATAACCTTTCTTTGTGATACCCCTAAATTATCTTATTTTAATACATATAAAATATCATATATATAATAAAAGTTCAGAGTTCTCCTTTCCCACAAAGGAGATTATATTATATTCTCTATTTGTTTCTTCTACCTAGCTTTTAGTTAACCATTTTCAACCATTACTTTCTCTAGAATATGTGTGATGGACAGTTTTACCAGTAATGTAATTATTAGAAGAATAAATAATACAATGTGTAGCTAATGTGTTGTTTTATGGTGGGATATGCTTGGCCTTGCCCAGGAGTGAGCTCTGGCATTTTAGTGCCGTTTTAGTGTCTGTCATTTTAGTGTGCTGGATACCCTGAATAGCTGGAGAATTAAACCCAGGTCTCTGGCCTACGACATGCATTCCAGCCCTTTGAGTTATCACCTGGCTCAAAAGGACCATTCTACCAAGAGGAGGCTGCTTTAGGTTAAATTTTAGACATGATAAAAATATACTAAATGAAGTAAAGGACCATTAACTGATGCCAACATTTTCATAAATTATAACAAAATGCCAGCAGCCTTTCTCTCAGTGACCTTTCTCAATTAAAACAATTATTGGATCAAACATGCATCAGGATGATTTCGTGTCAGGGAGCTCTCGGTGATGACTTGACTCTCTAGTCCTTGGCGAGATTAAGAGCATGTACTTAAAACTAAGTTGCGTGGGTTCTCCACACACGAGCTGTTGGGACCTTAACTGAGTTCATAAATCTTTAGTGTTTCACTTTCTTCATTTTTCATCAGGATTATTAAGTGAGTTGATGTTGGGCTTGATTACCTGTATGAGGTAGTATCTGTCAAATTTATCCACTATAAAGTCATAATTTTCCACTTTTCACTTTTCAGAAGCACATTATTATGTGGGGCCCAGAATATTACATTTTGTCCCATCTTCTAGGGAGTAGAGTATTTACATGGATTATTTGAAATTTTTTATGAGATCAAAGCAAGGGATTTTTTTTTCCTTTTGGCTTTTTTGAGTCACACTCAGTGATACACAGGGGTTACTCCTGGCTCTTCAGTCAGGAATTACTCCTGGTGGTGCTCGGGGGACCATATGGGATGCTGGGAATCTAACGCAGGTTGGCCACATGCAAGGCAAACGCCCTACTCCTTGGCTATTGCTTCAGCTCCAGCAAGGGATTTTTTTAAAGAAGGGAAATAAAACTCATACTCTTTGATTTTCCTTTAAAGGACTAAATCATCAATTCATTGCTGTGATATTGCTTGAATCTCCTGAGAAATGAAATCTGATATTAGAAGTGAAAAATAATTGTGCAATGAATAACTTTCAACTCTTGGCTTAACATATATTAGCTTTATCACTGAGTATATAGATAATTTCTCACCATCCTTTAAAAGAAAAATTGATTTCATTGGAGAAGCAGTGTGAAATAGTGGTTGGGGGGACATCTGATTTTAAATAACAAGGAATGGGCATTGCTGTAACCTGTTTTTACTTGCTTTGTGACTAATCAAGTTACTTAACTTTTCAACCTTATTTAGGAAATGAAATTAGTGATTTTGTAGCATTACACTGAAGTCTCTAATATACAGTAAACACTCAAGAAATGAAAATTTCCATCACATCACCATTAACAGTCATATTAACTCATTTGAGAAGTTGATCTCATTTGAGCATTGTTAATTTAAGAGTAGTTTAATTGAAAATACAGAGTAATTTTATTCTGTAACATTTTCACAAGAAATAATTTTTTTCGGACATTTTAGGAGATTACAAATGGATAGTTAACCTTGTTCAATATCTTTGCTTGGAAAATGTTATGTTAATGAGGTTAATTGCTGATGAGATATGTTACATAAAAGGAGAAATGTTTAATTCTTGATCAAAAAATCAAAATAGTCTTGCAGAAGATGTTCTAAAAAACGGTGATTTGAGTTGCTAATATTAGCTATCTGCTGAGCTTATACGTACTCAGCACAGAAATTACCATATTACTTTTTAATCGCGTTATACTTGTTGTTCAAAAAGGGTTACTGAAAATTAATGATTGAATATGAGATTTACGGAGAAGGTAGCAATGTTTTATTAGAACAGAAATAAGCTTTTAAGTTAATTTTCTTTATATTTCTTTTCAGTGTGAACAAAATACATTGCTCAATTCTCTGTCCAATGGCAACTGCAATGGTGAGTTGGCACTAAAAATAACAGAAACACCCAAAGCCCAAGTGTTGTGACTCTAGAGCAGAGTACAAAATTAATCTCTCTCCTTCCCCTCTGCCTCCCTACTGTCCCTTCCTTGTTCCCCCTAGTCCTTCCTCTAGTCTCCAGCCCATCTTCCTCCTCTCTCCTCCTCTCTTCTCACTCATTTGCTCTCTCCTCCCTCACTGTGTTCTTCTGTCTTTCTTACTCTCTTCCTCTTCGTTCTCATCTTTTTTGTTCTTTTAATTTGTCGTCTTTTATTCTTTTTCCCCCTCTCTCTTAGAAATAATTTTAAGATGAGTAGACCTATACAAGAAGATGCAAAACTTTTTAAATAAGGTATTAAACAATTAAATCAGTTGTACCTATAAGTCAATGGAAAGAAATACCATGCTTAGTTATTAGAATACTCAATCGAAAAGATGGTTCTTGGATGTAATTTATAGATAAAAATTTATTTATTTATTTATTTTTTATTTATTGAAACACTGTGGGGAAAGTTACAAAGCTTTCAGGTTTAAATATCGGTCATGCAATGATCAAACACCTTTCCCTTCACCAGTACTTATTTTTCACCACCAAGAACCCCAATATACCCCCCTCCTGCCCCTCCCAATGCCTGTGAGGCAGATGAATTATAATTAAAACTCTATCTACTTTTTAGATTCATTAGATTCATTGTTTCGACAAAAGATGCACCATTATTATTTAGAGTTTATACCCCAAAATCAGACCTGCTGAAAAGGCATTGTGAAATAATTTTTTTTTTCCACAGCTGGTCAAAAGAACCTAGTGATGTCACACAGCCGCTATCATGGCCGCGCAATTTTGGATTTCTGGTATTTTACTTATTAAGCCTGGAAGTATTTCTGCTGAGAGCCAGATAATTATGAGATTGGTATCTGTGGCTCTGGAGCCATGGCCGTGCCGGAGAGCCGCTCGTGGGGGGCAACTCTTGACCTCAGTAGGGCATGAAGGACGAGCCAAGAACGCTCCCCTTCCCATGAGGTTGCAGTTGCCCCGTCACCACTGGCTCATACCTGGCTTTCCAAAAAGCTCTGAGGCAGCCGCCATCTTGCTGTCTAGGGGGAAAAAATGATAAAAATATATTTATACAAACATAAATCTAGATCAACATGTATATAAATTAAATCCGTATTAAAAGCTTATTAGGACATTTTCATCATATTGGCATTCTCATTCTAAATTTTGAATAGAAACTCAGCTGAGGCTGGAGAGTACATTTATTCGGGGTCATACTGGCATGCTACAGATTCAGGTTGGATCCCCAGCACCATATAGACTCACAAGTTCCAGGACATCGCCGGAGGGCCCCAAACACATCCTACGTGTCCTGGGCCATGCATCACACACCAGCCTGAGCAGCAAAGCATCCTAGACCTCTCGTATTAAGTCTCATGCCTGGTTAGATGAGAATCACTGGGAATGATTCTTGAGCCCTCTGAGTACCCTTTGGAGAGTCCACCCTCCCTCTCCCCACACAGACACACAAAAGAGGAAAAGTGAACAATAGTAAGTAAGATTTTCATGAAATATTGAACAAGAGGATGGATATGCTGCAATCAAGATGTATTATAAAGTATTAATAATTAATGTAGGGTTGCTACTGGTATAGAGTTAAGTAGATACGTAGGTTAGACTAGAGGGCACAGACTGGAAAAATAAAAGACATTACACCTACTGGCATTTGATTTATGACAAAAGTGGCCCCAGAGCACAGTGGGAGGAGGACAGTCTTATTCGCTCACGATGCTGAGATAATAATGTACCCATCACGAATTAAATTATGCCTCTCCTCATGGCTCATATCTCGCAGACCACTCAGATAAAAGCCCCAAAAGAACATGATAGGCAAAATATAAATTTAAAGAGGAATAGATGCAAGAAATATTAAGCATGAAATAATGGCCATTAAATTTCAGTAGATTCAGAGCATCTTGGGCAGCGGAGGGATACTCAGCTGAGCTCAGGGCTTACTTATGGCTCTTTACTCAGAAATTCCTCCTGGTTGTGCTCAGAAGCTGTATGGGATGCGGGGAAATGAAGCCAATTTGGATACATGCAAGATTAGACACTTATCCACCGTACAATCACTTCAGCCCCATACATTGCAAGCATTTGTTCATGTTTGATCTGGTTTGTTTGGGGGACCACATCCATGAGTTCTCAGCATTGCCACCTGTGTGTTCAGGAATCACTCCTCTGGGAAGGTAGAGATGGTACCAGGGATTGAACCAGGGTTAGAAGCAAGAATATTTGTTTGTCAAAAAGGTGCTACACATAGAAAACCTGAAAAGATAAGTCTTAGTGAAAAATAGAGGTAGATATAAAATGGAGAAAGGAGTTCACTCCCCTATAAAACAATAAGTAAGAAAAACAGATTATTTATCATTATTTAAGATCAAAAGACATAAACAGGCATTTTTTAAGGGAACTCTTACAAATTTGCCAAAAATACATTAATATATGTCTTGTGCTATTATTACAATTATTACTATTCACTGCAATTACTGGGAAAAACGAAAGCAGAAACTCCAGTAACACAATAGACATAACATGGACAAAAACGCTAATATTCCAGGGTTGCTTGGGAGATAGTGTCTCCTATGTACTGGTGGAAGTAGAAGCCGTTGCAGACACTTGGGAAAAAACGTTCTTATGATAATATTCTTCATAGCTGAAGATACACATATCCTAGGTAGCAATTCTCTTCCTACAATTCATCCTAAAGAAATAATAAACAAATGAACAAAAAAGCAAAAACCAAGATATAAGAAAGGCAAACACGCTAGTGGAGATGACTCAAAGGGTTGAACACAAGCCCTACTTGCAGGAGGTGCCTCCTTCCCACATGTCCCAGGAGACACTTATGAGCACAGAGCTGGGAGCAGTCCCTGGCACCTCTGGGTGTGGGCCAAACAGTAAAACTAAAACAAGTGATTGGAGAGTGAGTCCAGCGGGTAGGGTTCAATCCCCATCCCACATGTTCCCCCAAGCATCACCAGGAGGAATTTCAGAGCACAGATCCGGGAGTAACCCCTGAACATTGCTTGACGTAGCCCCCAAACTAAAATTAATGAATCAATTAAAAAACAAAACAAAAACCCAAGTTTGAAAAGATACCTACACCACTAGTCATTGGGGAAATAGAAACTAAAATCATCGTATCATTTAAAATGGCCACCATAAAATGGAAATCACCCAAGCACAAAAATGTGTAAGTCTATAACTGTATCTCATGGTGTTTCACTAATAAAAAATTTTTAAAAAAATGGAAATCAGTGATATATACCTTTGAAGGCATTGTTCGCTGACACACTCTGCCTTTTCCAACCTTTATAATACTTCAAGTTACTGTTCCGTTGAGTGAACAGTTCTCAGCTCAGTTGGGAATCTCTTGGAAGTAGAGATCAACATTTCTCTTCAATCATGTTCTTTTTTTTTCTCTCTTTTTGTGGGGCTAGTGCGGGGTGGGGGAGGGTGGAGAGTAGGTGAGTACCTGGTGGTGCTCAAGGATTACTCCTGGCTCTGTACTCAGCGATAAGTTTAGGCATGGCTCAAGTATGGGGTATTGGGATTTGAACCTGGGTCAGGGATAAAGCAAGAGGCCTACTTACTGTACCATGGTTCTGGGGCCTTTGTTTTGTATTCTACTTCTATTCCTCAGCACAGTGCTTACGAGAAGCCACTTGCATGGATGGTGTTGAGTGAATGAGTGACTGAATTAATGGATAAACTAAGGAGATGCTTTATCAGATGTGCAGTTTCCAAAGATAGTATTGTGATTTGACTTATATATTTCACAACATTTATTTTTCTTGAGAACTTGGAAATGTAAATATGCTTCTCAATAGTTGATATAATCCAAAAATGCCTTTCAAAGAAATCATGAGGGATTCACTGAGTGTCAAGAAATCTTGTGAAATATATGAAAGACACTCCTAAATTATGCAACTATAAATACTTTTTAATTAAAAGAGTTAATGAATCTACCACAGGAAAGAGCTGCTTGCACAGTTTGGAGTTAATTACCCACCCACACCTGATGGTTAATTTCTTTCTGAAATGTTGTTTTTTTTGTAGACAAAGCCCATCATTTACCACATCCCACATGGGTTGAGATGAGTCGTCTCCTTTGCACATGCTCCAAGCTTACCTCATTTTGCTTAAGGCAGGGTATTAGCTGTGCTTTCACTTTACTCTTTTCTCCGACGATGTGATTTTTATTGCATGGGTTGATTTACTTAGAAGCTTAGAACACAAGGTTATTGCCATAAAATCAGTGCAATGGCAGAGGATACTGTGTGGAAGAAAAAAAAACCCAAACACTTCACTTAATTTTGGAAAGACTTCAGAATTGCCTATTGTACTTAAATTCACATTTGAGTGAATTAGTCATTTTACCATTAAAGTTGTCTTTTTTTTAATTTAGAAAAAAACAGCATCATGAATTGCTTCTCTTAAAATGGTTTCCTTAAATTATTATCAAACTAATGGCATGCTTCTTTTGTTTGGCTTTATATGATTTGCTTTGTTTTGGATGGCTTGAAGAAGAAGTACACAGAATTTGATTGAAGGGAGAGGACAAACTAGAATGTAAAAATTGCAGAAGTTGAAGGAAGTACACTTCCAGACAATGAAACAAAATTTTTGTGTCACTGTTGATAATACCAAACTTTTTTTTATAGTTAATAACCTATCCGTGCTAAAGTTATGCAATAATTAAAAGAAAAAATAAAGAATGATGAGTAAATTTATTAGGAAAATCAATGTGACAAAAAAGGACACTTTATTTAATATCATGAAAATGGTCTTGGAGATCATTTTAGTCTTTTAGGTCCGGTGAGCGGACTTTCTAGATAGCACAGAGAGGCAGGTAATGTTTTCACGCTACCATTTTAAAACTCAGTTTGACAAATAAGTTTGTCATCAAATAGCAGTAGCTTACTGGAGCACTGAGTTGATAAAAAATTTTAAGGTCTTCTTTGATCTCATGGGAAAAAAATATGCTGTGATTGATTGGTCACGTCTTTCTAACTAAGCAACAGAGATAATAGTATCTAGGTAATAATTTTAGGAATTGCAATCAATGCATTGGCACATTTTATAAATAAAACAATTGCCAGTATTCTTTTAAAATACAGTTTCTTTGTACCAAGACTCTCACAGTTATAACAGCTGAGTTACTTTTTCTAATAGTACAGTGGGTAGGGCGTTTGCCTTGCATGTGGCCGACCTGGTTGGCCCAGGTTCTATTCCTCCGGCCCTCTTGGAGAGCCTGGCAAACTACCCGTGATGTATTGGATATGCCAAACACAGTAACAACAAGTCTCACAATGGAGACGTTACCGGGCCTGCTTGAGCAAGTCATTGAACAACGGGAGGACAGTACTACCTAATGCTACCTAATATATATATCAGAAAATATATATATTATTATTTGATTATAATGTATATATTATTTTCTAATATATAAAGATTAAGAGTAAAGATCTCCACAAAGATTTTATTTAATGTTTAGTTTTGGAAATTAAATATTAGTGATCATGAAATGCTAATGATGACCATTAATGATACAGAAAATTTTCAGCTAAGAGGTTTATATTATAAATTACCCTGCAATGTATAATATTTAACAAAAGACACATACCTTGTTAGGAACCGTTCTGCAGAAGGATGTAGAAAAAGCAGTTTCCTAATCTTAATAGCAGTTATATCACTGCTGTCATTTTAAGACCATTCATGAAGAGTGTCAATGGCTTCGTACATTCACCAAACTGTCAATATCTCCCCACCACTATTCATAGGACCTCAAGGGTAGACATGGTGTGACAAAATATTGTAATCCTAAAATATAATTGCTTAATACTCTTCAAGCCAAGGTTACGTCAATCCATTAATAAATGAATTTCCTAATTGTTCTCTTTAACAAGAGTATTCCACCTTTAGCCCGTGATGTGCCTTAAAATTTTAAGAAGCGTGGAGTTGTGGAGAAGCAGAGATTTGCAGTATTTGCCAGTTTCCATCGTACGAATATGTGTGTGACTAATTTCAATATGCCGTTATTAAACATGGGGTTAAGAAGAATTGTACAGGAGCTACAGAAATAGAACATCGAGGAGGGTGCTTGACTTGCACTCAGCCGATTCGTGTTAAATTCCCAGCATCCCATATGGTTCCCTGAGCAGGCCAGGAGTAATTCCCGATTGCAGAAGTCAGAGTAATCAATTGCTAGATATCTTTAAACTCTGAAAATTCAACGAAATATTTCTGATTTGGATAAAAAATGTACTGATGAGTCACAAGAAATACGTATCTCAGGTGAAATAATGAGACAGATATCCAAACAACTCTTTTAATGTTGATTATGAATTCTGACTCTGTAACTCTAAAGTCGAAGTGTTTTAAAACTAATGTACTGATAAGATATGTGTGTGTTTATGGAAATAAGACCCCTTCATGAAGGTAGTCTGTGTTTTTAATTAATCAGTGATCGTGAGGAATCAGAGGATGTGGTTAACTTTAATCTGGTTTGAATTTCTAAATTACTGTTTGAGGTCAATGGAAGCATAACCTAAGTCTACACTTGAGATTTAGTCACTGTCACTGTCAGGGGAATAGAAGGTCCATGGATTGCTGGAACCCCACCGACTCCACCCAATAAATGTTGGTTGAATGGGAATAGGAAGAGTTTGAGGTGCTAAACTATCATTAATTTTCAATCAAAACTCTTCGTGGGGCTGGAGTGATAGCACAGCGGGTAGGGCGTTTGCCTTGCATGTGGAAGACCTGGGTTCGATTCCCAGCATCCCACATGGTCCCCTGAGCACTGCCAGGACTGATTCCTGAGTGCAAAGCGAGGAGTAACCCCTGAGCATCGCTAGGTGTGACCCGAAAAGCAAAAAAAAAAAAACCACAACACCTCACCTTTCCATATGATTTGGAATTTTGCATGCTCTCATTATCTCTACCTTAGATAATTAAATATTCATGTGTATTTACATATGTATACACATCCGTATATATGTAAATACACACACACACACACACACACACACACACACATATATACTTCAAGGCGCTGTTTTGATGAAGCCTACTTCATCATTCCAAAGAAACTCCTTAGGAATTTTCACTCTTTCTCATTTTGAATTACATGTTATCTATGTACCATTCCTACCTCTAGAATTCCTGGAAGAAGGGAATAGGATCTTTCTTACATAATTATCATTTAGTATATTTCAAAAGTTTCTAACATAGTATATTCTCTATCATATACTATTCCTCTTTCAATAACAAACTATTATATATATTTTAACTAAGTACTATTATCATAACTCTAAAAGTGAAACTTGGAAACAAATAGTTTACCCGAATAACACTTTAATATGCTAATCTTACATTCTTCACCTAACAATAATTGGTATAAATAAATGTTCCAAGTTCATTCTGTACTTTCTGCTTACTTGTTTTGACGTTTAAGTAGCAGTTTGGATAAATACACAATTTTCCTTCCATTTTTCTCCATAGCTAATTGGAAAACAACCATAGGCCCACTGTTCAGTAGCTACTATGGGAGAATTCTATAGGTATTTTCAATGACAAAAGTATTCCAATGCAGAATCAATTTTTTTTCAGAAAATTTCCTATTGGTGAATGAATTTAGAATAACTGGATGAGAAAACGGAATGCTTTTAAGGGGTGTTCCAAGCCAACCTTTGCCCCAGACTATAGTGAGGAGAGGAAAGAAAGAATGGAGGAGTGGGAGAAGAGAATTTTGCAATTTAAATAAATAAAACTCATTTATTTAATAAGTTTTTTCTTCTAAAGGTAGCGGACTTTGAGCATCTTCTGCTGACAACCACTTGCCTCCCGAGTGGGCCCGTCATGGCTTAGAAATAAAGGGACAGAGTGTTAGTACAGTGGTTAGGGCTCTTGCCTTGCACACCTCCGAACTGTGTGATCCCTGACACCACCTAGGGGCCCCTGAGCTCTGCCAGGAGTGATCCCTGAGCACAGAGCCAGGAGAAAGCCCTGAGCACTGCCCGGTGTGACACTCCCCCTTCCCCCTCCCATACACACAAGAAACCAAACAAATTATGTCAGCTCAGAAAGGGAAGTGAAGCTCTGGGGATGTCAATGAGAACAAGAACATAAACAGCTACTTTGTTGTCGTTTTGCTTTTTTGGGTCACACCCGGTGATGCTCAGGGGTTACTCCTGGCTCTGCACTCAGGAATCACTCCTGGTGGTGCTTGGGGGACCATATCGGATACTGGGGATCGAACCCTTGTAGGCTGCGTGCAAGGCAAACGCCCTACCCACTGTACTATGGCCCCTAAACAGCTATATATGTATATATTTTAATTTTTATTAGTGAGACACCGTGAGGTACAGTTGTAGACTTACAAATTTTTGTGCTTGGGTTTCAATTATACAATGATCAAATACCCATCCCTCCACCAGTGCCCATTTCCCACCATCACGGATTCCAGTATATTTTAAAAAATTTCCCCAACTTGTATTCAGAGGTAATTTTATCATGCATTAAATGAAGCTCAATGTCCCTTATAATGCCATGAAAAACAGCCCTAGTAGATCTCCTCAGGGACTTCAAACTGCCTCAACTTCAGGCTGAATAAAACTCAAATCCAGGAAGTGGTGTGGATTGGGACGGGCGCGTGTTTCCAGGGTACCGCTGGCGCGAGCTTCCCAGGGAGCCTTTGAGCATCACTCCAGGGGCGGAGCTTTGTCCCTCTCCCCGCCATAGTATCCTGGTCACATTTCCCTTGCGAGTCGTTGGAGAACAGTGACCTGACAGAACACAGGGATCACCAAAATCACAATTCAGAAAAGTGTTAGTCATTAATTAAAAAAAAAAATTGGGGCTGGAGCAATAGCACAGTGGGTAGGGCATTTGCCTTGCATGTGGCCAACCCGGGTTCGATTCCCAGCATCTCATATGGTCCTCTGAGCACCGCCAGGGGTAATTCCTGAGTGCAGAGCCAGGAGTAACCCCTGTGCATTGCCGGTTGTGACCCAAAAAGCAAAAAAACAAAAAAACAAAAAAAAAACATAAAACTCAAGTATTTCAAATTTGTGTCTATTAAATGAAGCGGTCGTTCTTTTTTTGCTTTCTAATGGTCAACAGCAGAAATCTCCAGAATCTTCTCTCACTCAGGTCTCTTCCTCTTGCAGAAGAAGCTTCCCAGCCTTACTCGAAAGAGAAGAACTCTTTAATCCTGGACTGCAGTGGACTGACCTTTTTCGACTATTCTGGAGTCTCGGAGCTGGTGGAGGTATTTGCCCAGCCTGAGGTTGCTCGGACCCTTTCCCTTTCCTCAGCACGGGCATTTTTCACAGCCACTCTCTCCGCCAGGGACTCTAAGTCCCGCTTTTTGTCCCAATACTCCACTCAGGCTCTTTTCTCCACAGGATAGGAAATTTCTTCGGTGCCCCTATGTGTCACTCCTGTTCTCCCTGTGGAGTCTGTAAGCTAAGAGGATGTGTCACGTCTGGGGGCAGTCACGTGAGGAGACACGAAACAGAAACTGAAGTTGAGGTGAAGCTGGCACCTTGTGAGCAGTGGGTCCACAGATTTCCAGAAGGAAGGAGATATTGTCTCTGGGAGAAGCCAGCCCTGGGTGCCACAGAAGAATTCACTCACGTGGTGGCTGGGGACCCTGCTCGTCCCTCAGGCAATAGCCACTTCGGGAGACTTTCCCATTTTCAGAGGCTGCAGCTTCTCTATCTCCTAATTTCTTCTTATTTTCTCAGAGTCTAGAGTTTTTATTTTATTTAAAAAAAAATTTATTAGTGAAACATCATGAGGTACAGCTGTAGACTTACAAATTTTTGTGCTTGGGTTTCAGTTATGCAATGATCCAGTACCCATCCCTCCACCAGTGCCCATTTTCCACCACCACAGGTCCCAGTATCCCTTCCACCCCCCACCCACCCCCCTTCCCCACCCTGCCTCTGTGGCAGGGCATTCCCTTTTGTTCTCTCTCTCCTTTTGGGTGTTGTGTTTTGCAAAAAAGGCATTAAATGGCAATCATATTCGGTCTATAGTCTACTTTCAGCATGCATCTTCCATCCTGGGAGGATCCTCCCAACACCCTTTACTTGGTGCTCCCCTCTCTATCTGAGCTTCCTTCTCCCCCAGCATGTGCGGCTGGCCTCCAAGTCATGGAGTGAACCTCCTGGTACTTATCTTGGGTGTTAGTCTCCTATTTTGTTATTTTATGTTCCCCAGATGAATGCAGTCTTTCTGTGTCTGTCCCTCTCTTTCTGACTCATTTTGCTTAGCATGATACTTTCCATGTTGTACCACTTGTATGTAAATTTCATGACTTCATCTTTTCTAACAGCTACATAGTACCCCATTGTGTAGATGTACCAAAGTTTTTTTAACCAGTCCTCTGTTCTTGGGAACTCAGGTTTTTTCCAGATTCTGGCTATTGTAAAGAGTGCTGCAATGAACAAACAATTGCAGATGTCACTCCGACTATACTTTTTTTTTGCCTCTCTGGGATATTTCCCATACCTCCTAATTTCTTAAACTAGCCTATGAGCCCGCCTGTGACCCCATATCATGAAACTGAATATGAGTAGGGTCATGAATAATTTTGACAATGAGGAAAGTTTCCTGTAGGTTCAGTGAGTAAAACTGAGTTCCAAATCAGATGCACGATGACTTTGAAAGGTTCAGTGTGAAGAGAGCTTCCGGGGAACAGTCTGGAAGGGTGGTCCTGGGTCCTGGTTCGACTTTACCAGCTTGGAACAGATCTCAATTTTGGACAACGAAGAAGTGATGCTGTTTGAGACATGACAGCTCTCCTGACATCAGACTAATGCATAAGAAATTATATTGTAAACATCCCAGGCCTTGAATCTAGTGGCTGTTTGGGATATGTCACCCCTTAATCCATATACTATGTTTTTATTTGGGGCCACAGCATAGGAAGACACTTCCCTTGCAAGTTGCTGAACCAGGTTTATCTCAGGCACCACATACAGTCCCCAGAGCCCTGACAGGCGTGAGTCCTGAGCAGAGAGCCAGTAGGAAGCCCTGAATACATTTAGGTGTAAACCCACAACAAAATCCACCCTCCCCCCACCGAAAAAAAATCCTTTTATTTCCTTATCTATAAAATGGTTCTTTTAATTTCCTTATCTATGAATTAGTTAGAGTTTGGCAGTTTGACCTGAGATATTTTATATTTCCTTTTATATAAATCTGGACGATAAACGGGTAGTATCTTTTTCTTGGAGAGCTTCTTGTATTCAGCCCTTTTATTATATATGGTAAAGGTCTAGGAAAACCCTTTTAGGTTTGTGTTCAGGGACTGGAGAGAGATTTCAGGGGTTAAGGCAGATGCCCTGCAGTTGGACACACAGTTACAGAACTGGTCATGGTCAGGTTTTAGTCATACAGTGTTCTAACACCCATCCCTCCACCAGTGTACATTTCCCAGCACTGGTCCCCAGTTTCCTTCCCGACACCCTCTCCCCAGCCTGTCTTTATGGCAGGCACTTTCCTTCTCTCTCTCTCTCACTCTCTCTCACTCTGTCTCTCTCTCTCTTTCTCTCTCTCTCTCTGTCTCTCTCTGTCTCTCTGTCTCTCTGTCTGACTCTATGTCTCTTTGTCTCTCTGACTCTGTCTCTGTCTCTCTCCTTCTCCCCCTTTAGGCATTATGGTTTGCAATACAGAGAGTGAAAAGTTATCATGTTTGTTCCTTTACCTGTTTTCAGCATACAGTTCTTATCCCGAGTCATCATTTCCAACTGTCTTTGTCAAGGTCCTTTCTCTATCCTAATTGCCTTCTCCCCTGAGACACCTGAGACAGGCTTACCTCCAGGTCTCTTTAAATCACAGACGGGGTGAGCCAAGGTCTCTCAGAGAGGTCCTTAGCATTCTGCACCCTACTTTAAAGATCGCACTCCCCCCAAAAATCACATTAACAGGGATCATTTAAACCTGTCTGGTGGGTCCTGGTTCTGGGCCAGAAATTCCAAGGATCACACTGGAGAAACCATAGGTTAGAATTATCCTATTTCTGAAAAAAGAGTGGGTGCATTTTTTTGGGTATAGTTAAACATTTTTTTTCAATATAGAGCTAGTACTTTTTAGCTGCCTGGACTCGGTAGGGTGTTTGCCTTGCGCTCAGCCAGCTCGGCTGAGCCAGGTTCGATTCCTCCACCCCTCTCGGAGAGCCCGGCAAGCTACCGAGAGTATCTTGCCCGCTGGCAAAGCGGCAAAGCCTGGCAAGCTCCCCATTCGATATGCCAAACACAGTAACAACAAGTCTCACAATGGAGACGTTACTGGGTCCATTCGAGCGAGTAGATGAACAACAGGAGGACGGTGCTACAGTGCTACTTAGAGATTACAAATCAGGGCCGCAGGAAAGTAATAAAGAGGATATGAATGTTTCTCCCAGGTGTTTAGGACCTCAGGCTGAAAATTCAGAGAAAAAAGACAATCTAAGTGGTAGGCTTGTTGAGAAGGAACTTTCCTCACTCACCTCTCATTGCTGATAAAATCAGGTACAATGAAGTTATGGGACAAGTCAACAGATTTTTTTTTTTAATTTAAAATTGACAGAAAACGGAACAGAGTGATAGCACAGCAGGAAGGGCCCTTTCCTGCTTGCAGCTGACCCATGGCTGAACCTCAGCACCCCGTATAGTCCCCTTTTAGCCAACTCCTGAGCACCGAGCCGGGAGTAATCCCTGAACACCACTAGGTGTGCCCCTCCCCCACCAAAAAAGAAAAGAAAACTGGCAGGAAAGAGCATGATTTTTAGTTTGTGGTGAGGGGGTTGGGGGCCAGAGGTCACATGGATCTAGCAGGGCTATGGGGAAACTTTGGGTCCCTTTCGAAGAATCTCAGCCTGGAACTGCATCTCAGCGTTTGGTCTTGGCGATATGCCTTCTCCTGCCTGCCGGTGATGAGACCACACCCTGCGGTCCTGTCGCTCTTGTGAGTGCAGGACAGTACTCTCCTCCTTATTTGGGCCTGGTATATTTTTTCTATTTTGGGGGGGGGTGGGTGGTAGTGGGGGTGATTGGTGAGGAGGGCGTGGGGGGATGGGGCACAGTCAGCAGTGCTCAGGGCTTACTCCTGGCGCTGTGCTCAGAGATCCGTCCTGGTGGGGCTCTGGCACCTTGTGGCATGGCCAGGGTCAAATTCAAGGACTGTGTGCAAGGTAAGTGCCCTGCATGCTGTATTATCACGCTGGGCCAGATCTAGTATTTCTTTTTCTTTTTCCTTCCTTTCTTTCTTTCTTTCTTTCTTTCTTTCTTTCTTTCTTTCTTTCTTTCTTGCTTTTTGGGGCACACCCGGAGATGCACAGGGGTTACTCCTGGCTCATGCACTCAGTAATTACTCCTGGCAGTGCTCGAGGGACCCTATGGGATGCTGGGAATCGAACCCGGCTTGGCCACGTGCAAGGCAAACACCCTACCTGCTGTGCTATCGCTCCAGCCCCCCAGGCCTAGTATTTCTAATCTGTGTATGGCACCAATAATAGCTTTATGTACATCTGTACTTTGCAATTTCCTTAATACTACTGATTTCTCTTATTATGGTTCCAATACATTTTGATGTACGCTAAACATATTTATGGGGGCCAGAATGATAGTACAACGGGTACAGCACTTGCCTTTCAAGTAGCTGAAGCAGGTTCAATCCTCAGCACTCCAGAGACTACCTGAGCCCACCAAGAGTGAGGTAAAGAGCCAGGAATAAGCCCCGAATACCACCCAGTATGGCTCCCAAGCAAACCAACTAAAGAGATGAACCCTTGATTTATAGAGAGTCACATAACTAGTTCTAACGTATGTGAACTAGGTAGACCCCACTATTTTTTATGCCTAGATGTTCGCTAAACACTTCAATTTATTGTGATGCTGCTGGGATGACCTAGGGCATAACGAGCCTGCAGCCAAGCTTAAGCAACAACTCCGTACTCTCAGCAGTCTCTCTGATCCTACTGTTCTCATTTTGCAAAATTCTAGTCCATGTGCAATGGGTATGCACAATAATTTGTAGTACCCAGGGGCCATTGCCCATGGTGCTGGGGGTCACCAATCAGATCCACAGCTGCGGTGCTGGTGGCTAGAGTGGTGGTGGTGAGGGGCAGAATCAGGGCGTCACACACCCCACTTTGAGCTGTCTTCTCAGCTTCCAAGCCATTTCTCTTTGGGGTAGGGGAGAAAGTTAGGGCAATATCAGGAGTTACTCCTGCCTCTGTGCTCAGAGATCCCTGCTATTGGGCTCAGGGGCAGATGCAGTGCGGGGCCCTGAAAGGTGGCAGTCACAGCTAAGGGGAGTCCCTTAACCCCATATCATCTCTCTACCCATCTCTCTACCCTAAAGATGTTTCTTTAGAGAATAATAATGTCCTTCCAGCTGGTGCCACTTCCTCATTGCCTCAGTACCAAGAGAGGGCGCCAAGTGAGGCAGAGGGGTCCTCCTCCTGCCTGGCTTCCCGCTTCCGATCAGCACTCCCAGGACTGTGTTCTTAGTTGTTTTCATAGTTTAATAACAAGAAACACGTCTTATGACCGAGAGGTTGGAGAGAATGAAGCTGTGCTATTTGTTCTTCTGTTTAGGACATTTTTGGAGAGGTCAGTGAGCTAGAGATTATGACTATCAACACCAAAAAAACAAACAAAAAAACCCCCAAACAAACCACACCCCTAAAGAGTTGTGTGTTTGTGCTTCACTGAGCCTGAGGGAAAAAAAATGTCAAACACTGACTAATTCAAGGTCACTTCAAATTAATCATTTTAACATATAAAAACAGAAGCCATTCATTAAATGGCCATCTCAGTATTATTCTGCCGATCGTTTATTCATGCACAGAATTATTTTACAGTTCTAACATGCAGAAATGTCTTCCTGCTGAAAGAAAATAAGGGCTTATTTATTTTGGGGGATGGATACTTGTAGTAGAATGTATTGTAAATGCAGCTTGCTACATTTTATCTGTCAGATACATTCTTGGTACATGTGGTCTTACAGTTGTTTCTAAATCGTCTAGATTTACTTTCTCTGAGTTTCAAGGAGGTAAGTCAGTGAATTTAGATCAGGACCTTCAGTAAGTTTTTCCTAACTGAAATTTTCTGGAACTCAAACATGGTAGGACTCTGTTCTAAAGTTTGTCAAACAAATTAGCATCTCATCCTGAGGAACTTTAAGACTGGGAAATTTGATTGTCCCACTTGGCCATCATTCTAGTGAAGGTCTCAAGTTTACCATCATCGGTGGAACTTAGAGATTGCAGGAATATGCCCAAATTGCTGTCTATCCTTTAGAATAGACGTTGTGCTGCCTTTAATCTTAGCTTTTGAACCATCTCAAGCTTGCCTGACGATGCAGCAATGTCTCCCCCTGGTGGTCTGCTGTCATAAATCGTGTTCTTGACTCTAGAAATTCCTTTATTCCAGGAATTTTCCTTCTGAAGCCCTTCTTATTTCCTGCCCGATTTCGTAAATTAATTGTGCGCTTACTATTTTAATTCTTCCAGGTTTACATGGACTGTAAGAGCAAAAGTGTCGATGTATCATTAGCTCATTGCAGAGGTAAGGGGCTGTCTTTCTTTGGACTTTGAGTGTGGTTCTACTGTGGCTTTCTCGATCCTGACATTATCTGTATTTCCTTGTAGCCTCCTTGATGAAAGCGATGAGCTACAGTGGCAACCTAGACTCAGAGAAACCAATTTTTTTTGAATCCATATCTGCTGCAATAAGTAGCATCCATTCAAACAAGGTGAGTTGAGCAAGTTGGCATACGGGCATGAACTCCAGATTTTTTTTTAATTTATAGGCTATAATTTATAGGCTATAATAGGCTATAATTTAAAGCCTATTACCCCACTGACATCTAAAGATACACTGAAAGCTTTTTGTGCCTCGAGTTTCTCTGCCACAAGTCAAAGGATGTTTCCATTCCTTTTATTTGACTATGGACATGGTTAAATCGTTTGGATGGATCTTCCATCAATATCATTACTTGGAGGTTTTGGTGATAAACTTTTTGGTGAAAACTTCCTATTTGTAAAGGAAATGCTCTTTTTCAGGATCTACTATGTTGGGAATTTGAATCCAGCCCTGTCAAATCTAAAGATTTGATTATTATACTATTATAATATATTATAATATATTAGATATTTATATATTAGATATTTATATATTATTTTCCTTTTATGACAACTTTTCCTTCACTCCATTTTGCCATTTTGCCACATTTAGACATACTCTTTGTGGATTTTAGCATCCACATGGCAATGGAATGTGAGTAATCTTCCAAATACAATAATATAATAATATAATTAATATTAATATATTATAATAAAGATATTATAATATATTAATATTAATTATATTATTAATTATATATTTATTATTTATACAATATATAAATATCTAATTATAGATAATTATAGATAATTAGATAATTATAATTTATTATCTTTATTATAATGAAGATATTATAATATATTAATATTAATTATATTATTATCTTTCCAGGGCCTAGAGAGATAGCACAGGAGGTAGGGTGCTTGCCCTGCATGCTGTCCACCTGGGTCTGCTCCCTGGCATCCCCGTAAGGTCTCCCTGCACTTCCACGAGTGATCCCTGTCTGCAGAGCCAGGAGTAACCCCTGGAGCACAGCTGGGTTTAATTTCCCCAGCTCCCACCCGCCCCCAAAAGAACCCCTTTAAGTATAACGTCATGACTATTTTCCTTTTATGACAACTTTTCCTTCACTCCATTTTGCCACATTTAGACATACTCTTTGTGGATTTTAGCATCCACATGGCAATGGAATGTGAGTAATCTTCCAAATACAAGGCCTTACGGTAACTTTGAAATCTATTCTAGATTTCCCAAAATTTCCTTTGAGTTTGAATCATTTTTTCCTTCCCTCATTCCCAGAACAGCTCTGGTGCCTCCCGGAGTGACCCCAATTATATTTAACTAGACCAGGATGTATTTATAAAGTAAATAATAATGGCCATCATTATTATTACTGCTAACACTATTACAATCAACCCAGCTTTATTAAATATTCATCACGTTCTGGAGATAATCTGATGCTTTATCTCTTTGAACTTTCTCTATTTGCCACACTATTATTTAATCCATTTTTCAGAAGCGAGGAAAGAGGCTCAGGGAACGTATGGCATTTCTAAGTGGTAGGGACAGTTTCACTGCCAGCAGGCAGATATTGAACTTGGAGCTTTCGAGGCTATATATTCTGGTGTCTCGTTGAACGTGAGACACTACTTCCTTGCTTTGACCAGACAGCTCTGATCTTTGAATTAATACCCGTCTGAATCGAGTCAGTAGCTTGAATTCATTTCTTCGTCTTTTATTTCAGAATTTGAGCAAACTCAGTGACCACAGCGAAGTGTGAGATCCTTTCGTCGCAGTTCATCCGGATCTTGTCTTTGGCGCCTACCTGGAAGAGGCCAGACACGCTCTATATTTCGTACAACTTTTGTTGTTGTTGTTTAAATTTCACAGATGACCTCTACAAAAAGTATGATGGGAATCTGCCACCACGTAGCCACTGGGAAAGATTTGCTAGCAATGTTTTTTTTAATCTTTGTTAGTAAGAAGGACCACTTAGTTGTTCTATAGTTATTTTATAAAAATCGGTATGCGTTTAGTTTTAGGGTACTGAAAGGTAAACATGAATTTATTTCCTTTGTGTTGTTTGATTTTAAGTTAATTTGTAAAATGAAAAGGCTTTGTCATAAGAGACTTAGAACATTCGTAAGTCATTACAAAACTCCAGATCATCTATATGTGTCCCATAAAAACATTTTAGCAAATACATCATTTATCCTACCCAAAGCTATTAAATATAAACCATATTAAATGCAGCTTTATATTATACAATATAATTTTATAATTATATTGTATAATATAATTTTATATTATACAATATAAAATTCATGGAAAATAAGACAAATACAAATGACAAACTAGAAATAATAATTCTCCATTCCCTTCCATAACTGTGAAACCATATCCCAACAAAACCAAATTTTTTTTTCACATTTGTCTGCTTTTCTGCGAATATTGAAAATACTGAAGATCTTTAGGTCAATAGTAACCTAATCTTTCATCTTATAAGATTCTCTGTTTTCAGCTTAAATTTAGTTGGAGTTAGGGGATGTGAAATTGCAAATTTTGTATATCTTCACCCTCAGATACAATTTTTTTAAATCTTTTAAAAAATGTTAAGTTGATAACACAGTGATATACACATTTACAAAGTTGCTCTTGATTGGATTTCAGTCATACAATGATACAATTTTTAAATAATACCAGTCTAATAGCTTTGCGTCTTTTAAAATACATGATTAATGGTAGTTGTTAAACTCATCCTATTCCAGAAAGGCTGCCAGTATGATATAATACACTTATCTTCTATATCCATGTAGATAGATTGGTCATTTTCTGTAGATCTCCATAGTATTTTTTTTCCTTTTTCTTTTGTTAGAGGATAACTTAAACATCATAGAAAAGACTGACCTATATAAGTTATTGACTTTTATGACTGTACATATATTCTTGGTCACACACAATTACACACAACTTCATATTTTTATCTAGAAATTTAAGTTACCTATGAAGAAATATCACTTTCAGAGATATAGGTAATAAAAACCAAATCTTCAAGTGTTTTAATGCTCTTGAAACTGGCATCAACAAAAAGACAAATCCTCTAAAGTGAATTTGACAAGTAGGTTGAAAACAAAATTAAAGGCATTTAGGTATGTTGATGGGCTTTTCTACAAGTAAATTCTAGTGCTTGTCAATGATATAATGGTCCCTTTCAAATGTGTGGGAAGCATTTATAGGTCCCTTAACGTTAATATTATTTTCGAGGTAAGACAATGTACAAAATAAAAGGGGATAATATATGTTTTAAATTCTTGTAAATTATCAGCCATTTCACTTTGGTTGATATCAAATAACCATACAATCAGGAAACATTCTTGTCACAGTGGAAGACTTCTTCCTACTTTCCTTTGTGTGGAAATGATTAAGACCAACTTTTATTCCTATCATATACTGATTTTTTAAAAAACATGAAAGTAATAATTGGATGTAAAGTTTCCTTAGAGAAAATTTACTCTACACTCTCCAATTAAATGCTTCCAGTGGTAAATATTGGTAACATTTATTATCTTTATTCTCTTGGACCTTGACACATAGAGAGGAATCCAGAAACGTTAAGAAAATATATTTTGTTTGTGTATAAACTGATACTTCCTTGTGCATTTTTTCCCTTGAAAGTATGCACAGTGGGCCTTTTCTGATTTGCTAGAGATTGTGTATCACCGGAAACATTAGAATCATTGCAACATTTCAATGAAATTTGTTTGTTCGTTTTATTAGGAAAGCTGTTCAAGTGTTGTCTGAGCAAGGGTTTCAACAAACTCAGTGTTTTGAAGTAAAATTTTAATGAATAAAATTTTAGACTCAATAACTTAAGTATCAAATGTTCATACTATTTTTATAGTAAAGAGCAACCTAAAGATGCACACATCAAGCTCTTTGTTCTAAAAACTCTACACACTAAAATCAATGACTGTTGATCTAGAAGAACTCCCTAGAATTGAATTTTTAGAGTTCAGTAGTTGAATATGAACTTCAGACATGCAAAATCCTAAAACATAAATATTTATTCCAAAGCAGAGCATATGAAAAATATAAGTGCTATAATACAGTCTTGATGTTAGAATATTCCTAGTCATACTGAATTATTTTTATGATATCACTATTTTTATATATGATAACTGCTTCCATTATGGTAAAATAAAATTGTAGAAATATTAAAAATGACCTGTAACGCTGTTAAAGACTAATAGAATGACACACACACACATACACACCTATTTATCATGAAGTATATAGCCTGGAAAGACTGTTAATGTTACATTTATGCAAATTAAATGTTCTTAAATTTTATCATTTGTCTTTCTCTTTAAAGGTTATATGCCCCATTATATAATTCAAGTGTTATAAGGTCTAGCTTAAACTGATTTTCAGTAATTTATTTGACAGATCTCTGTTCTATAAATGTGTAATGAAATGAGGAAAGAGATCTTTCTTTTTAAATGAAAACATTAATGTGTTAATTCCCTATATGGCTATTGTTTGACATTTTGAGGTACCAAAATATATTAGTATGTTTTTGAACATAAGTTTGCCTTGGAAATTTTCTGCATTCTGTACTATGGTGATCTGATTCGACATGGAATTTGTTTTCTGGCAGTGAATTTTTTGCCAGATTTTAAGTCGGGAGGTAAGTGGTGCTTTCATAATCCAAAGATTTTTAGTTAAAAAATCATGTAGTCTAATATGCAACATTTATTTTGTATGGTTTTAATGCATTTAATTCTTTTTTATAGTTCTTTTTACTAACACAGCATGTAATAACCAATTTTCATGGAAATAAATTGAAATATGATAACTATTATGCTTAAATGGATTTGTTTCCATTATTTCCAAGTATTTACTCTCCTGCAGAGCAAAGCATACATATTGCTTTTGTACACTGACCACAGAATATTGTGTGTTAAAAATTCCTGGAAATGTTCTTTTTTCTTGGAAATTTGTGGGGGTATTGTACAATACTTTCTAGATAACGGATAAAAGCCCTTTTGCTGAAGGCTAAGTTTAGACAATTTTTCTTTCCCAAATTTTATATTATTGTGTTTTAATTTTAATTAATGTGTATATTTTAAATTTATTTACAATATTTATAGGTAGTTTCAAAAAGAAATTGGGGACATTTTTTATTCTAAAGTAGAAAATAGTATGTGTTGGAGACAAAAACGGATCAATGCAAGAGGAGAATGGGCGTGGCAGAGAGTGAGAAGATCAGGACCCCTGAGTGTATCTCAGTTTGCTCAGCCTCTTGAACAAAATCCCCTCGTGGGTGGGGTTCAGACAACAGACATCTCTTCCTGAAAATTCTTCAGGTTTGGAAGTCAAAGGTCAAGGTGTCAACTCACTTGATTTCCAGGGAGGGTTTGCGAAAGCAATTTTCTCATTGAGTCCTCACAGATTGAGAGAGTTTTTTTGTGTTTTCTACAAGGGCGCCAGTCCGGTTGGATTTGTACCTCAGTTCAATAACCTCATTTAGTCTTAGTCACCTTCATATAGATGCTGACTCCGAAAAACAATGACGCCAGGGTTTAAAAATTCAATAGATTAATTTAGTGTAAGCATAGTTGAGTCCATTGTACAGAATTATATATTTTCTAGACATTAAAAACAAACAAACAACCTTTTAGTGCCAGAAACAACCTTTTAGTGCCAGAAACAATCTTTTAGTGCCATATAGGTAGTACAACAGGTAAGGCACTTGCCTGGCATGCATGTCCACTCCTTGGCACCCCATATGGTTCTCCCAAACCCCACTAGGATTGATCCCCGAGCACAGAGCCAGGCTGAATGTAGTTGGGAAATAGTCTATGAAGTTTATTTATGTTTAATATTTTTTGATTTTTTTTTGCATTAAAAACACCATAATTGTAATTGTGAATTCTCTGCTAAAGTATTCCACTTGTAGCGACATAGTTTGAGACAGACTTGACTAGCCCCACTGGCTTCCCTGGTAACTTTTTGAGCACAAAACAGAAAAGTCAGAAATGATTTTGCAGTAGACCACTGGCTCCTCAGGTGCCAGGTTGTTCTATCCTGGTGACAGTTCCTAATAATTACCTATCCAATTAAAGAAGACAACTGAGTTAGTTTTTTTTCCCTAGCTATATTATTTTAATGAAAATATCAGACGCATGCCTCAATATAAAAACTGTCCCAGAGGTATGTGCAAAAGAATATGCTTTTTGCACAGTAAGAGCTTTATATTTTGTTTTATTTGTTTTTATATTAAAGTGTTTTTTTTTTCTGGGGAGAGTGCGGTTCACATCCAGCCTGGCTCTGTGCTCAGGGTCCACGCCTAGTGGTGCTTAAGGGACCATATGTGGTGGTGGTGATTAAATCTATGCAAGCACCCTACCCAATCTCTCTGGCCAACCCTCACCACTGTACTGTCTCTCCGGCCGCCTGTATTGTTTCTAAGATTACTAGGTTACTATAGATCAGCTAAGAGTTCTGAAATGGGTTCTTCCAAAGTACTTAGATAACATTTCTGACTCATTTAAGCAACTGAATTAAGCAACTGATTAAGCAACTGGAAATTCTTTTTTACTCAAAAATTATTTTCTTTCTGCTTGGTTTAATTCAAAACACCCTCTAATGAGTATGAGAAGGTTTTTAAAGCCTACTTTTTTTAAGTAAATCATCATGGTTTAAAAAGTTATTCATAATTGAATTTAGACATACAATATTACAGTACCAACCCCACCACCAGGGCCAACCTCCCTCCATCAATGTCCCCAGGTTCCCTCCCATGTCCCTTCTCCCTCTCCAGTCTTCTCTCTTGACAGACACCATTCTAAGTTCGGTTGTTAAGTTTGGGTCTCTTGATTTCAGTGCTGTTGACTCTGTGGTTTGAATATTTGGCTCTCTCATTCCTTAATACCACCGTTGCACCTGGCTCCCTATCCTGGCCCCTGCTGCTTCTCATCTATTCCTTCTTCTCCCACTCCTCCACTCTTTCTTTCCTTCTCCTCACTGTAGTCTGGGGCAAAGGTTGGGCTTGGAACACCCCCTTAAAGCATTACATTCCCTCATCCAGTTATTCTAAATGCCACTGTAGCACCGTCCTCCCGTTATTCATCGATTGGCTCGAGCGGGCCCAGTAACGTCTCCATTGTGAGACTCGTTACTGTGTTTGGCATTTTGAATATGTCACGGGTAGCTTTTGCCGTGCGAGCGAGATACTCTCGGTAGCTTACAGGGCTCTCTGAGAGGAGCGGAGGAATTGTGGAGGAATTGAACCTGGTTCGGCTGCTGGGCCTTGCACAAGGCAAATGCCCTACAGCTGTGCTATCACTCCAGCCCCTAAATGCCACATATAAATGATATCTTCCTGTGTTTATCCTTCTTCTGACTTTGCTTCATTTAATGTGATACCTTCCAGTTCTATCCATGTTGCCATGAATTGCATAATTTCATCATTCTTTAAAGCTGTGTAGTATTCCAGGGGGTATATATACCACATCTTGATCATCCACTTTAAAGAAAAATCATTTTACTTTAGTCATCATGAGTTAGTAGAGTTTTATACATGAAATATTCTAGTACTATATCCTCCACCAGATTTCCCTCAACCATTGTCTCCAAGTCCCTCCCCTCCCCCAGTCCCTGTGGTTAGCTTCCTACTGAGGATATGTTCAGGTTCTGCTTCTCCTGCCTCTGGGCACTTGTCATTTCCCTACAATGATTCTTTATACCCTGCACACAAGAGAGAAAGTGTCTGTGTCTGTCCCTTGTCTTCTAACTACTATCATTTAGCATGATACTCTCCTGATCCATCCACATAGTAGCAAATTTTATGAATTAATTTTTTCTAACAGCTAAGTAATATTCCATCATGTATATACTTTCTTTATTCAGTCATCTGTTCTTCAATACATAGATAGTTATTTCCCTGATTATTTCCAGGGTTGTTTCCCTGGTTATTGTGAATAGTACTGCAATGAACGTAGGGGTGCAGATGTCTTTTCTGAATAGTTTTTTTGGGTTAAATGCTCAGAAGTAGAGTTGCTGAGTCATATAAGCTCAATTCTTAGTTTTTCAAGAAGTGTTCATATTGTTTTCCAAAAAGGTTAGACTAGTTAATATTTCCACTAGCTGCAAATGAAGGTCTCTTTTTCTCCACATCTATACCAACACTGGTTGATTTTTTTCATATTTTCGATTTATTTCAAACCACAGTTAGAATTGATTAACAGTCATAGCAATTGTAACAATCTTACAATTACGATAAAATCTATACTTAACAAAAACAAATATTGCAATATAATAAGATGATTCAATAATAAAATAAGGATATAGCTATAAGTATATCATTACTTCTTTTTTTCTTTGGTTTTTGCTTTTGTTTTTGGCAATGGCCAGAGGTTTTACACATGCTTGGTTGTGATGCTTCCACATCTGGTTGTGGTACCTGCATACATACTCACCTGGGGTCACATTCTCTCAATTGTGTACTCCACAAACATTCAGTTCTTAGACATGCTAGCAGTGGCAACTACCTGCTGGGTTTGCTCAGACTTTAGTTTCAGTTATCACTCATTTGCATGTGTACTGGAGATTTCACTCACATTTTTTGTGTTTGTGTGTGTTTGTGTGTGTGTGTGTTGAGGGTCCTAAATGGAAAATCCACCATATTAGAGAGTCAGCAGGGATAGAACTCACGGCTTCATGAAGTGGATCTACTTTTGCCACTAGACTACTCTGTCTTTCTCTTTCACTGCAAAGTCTACCCTTTCTTTCTATATTGTTGTGAAGCAACTTTTCTGTTTTGGGCCACATGTGGCTGTGCTCAGTGCTTGCTCATGGCTCTGCACTCTGGAGTAAGTTCTTGCCTATATTCTATACATATGGGGTATTAGAGATGGAAACTGGGTCAGCAGCATGCGAGGCAAGAGTCCTGCTCATTGCAGTATCTCTCCCAACCCCTTGAATAATTTTTTTTATCTTGGAAGGCTAGAAAAGAGGAGAGACACTATCTTTTATATTGTCGTATATATTCCAAATCAACTTCCAAATCTAGTACCCCCATTTCTACATATTTTCACACCTTTATTTATATTCTTCATGGTTGCCAAGTTTCCACGTTCGTTATCTTTTTAAACTTGCAATAAAGGAGCTATTGTTTAAATCACTGAAGGTGACTTTACACGGTTTAGTAAAGTCTGAGAGTTCAGGGCTGGAAGGGTAGTGAACACAATTCTTGAGAATGAGAAGGAAATATTAATTGGGGCTAAAGTCAGATTTACAGAAGGTAATGAGGTTTATGATGATGGGGTTTTTGAAAATTAACTGGTGATCTGATTTCAAGATGAGTCTATTTATTTATGTTGAGTTCAAATATCCACATTACTGATTTTTTTTTCTTTTTGGCTTTTTGGGTAACACCCGGCTATGCTCAGGGGTTACTCCTGACTCTGCACTCAGGAGGACCATATGGGATGCCAGGGATCGAACCAAGGGTCAGCCGCATGTAAAGCAAATGCCCTACCCGCTGTACTATCACTCCAGCCTTTTACTGTTATTTTATAAAGACCTCAGTGTTTTCATTCTGGTCACAGTCACCTGTTTAGTTTGGGAGTAAATATTATAGGAAAGGAAAAATACATGTAAGTCATTGTGACGCATAATGCTAGTCATAGAGAGAAAGTGATCGATGGATAAATCATCTCACCAATGGATAAATCATAAACACCAAAGACCTGATAATAACAATTGCAGGGTAAATTTTGATGACAAAGTCCAGCTAGGAGCACCTTTTGGAAGTCAGTGTATTAGTAAAGGTAGAGACGAGAGTGGTGCTGTATTGGAGGAGGAAGGATGGGGTGGCCTGTCTTACAAAGGATGGTGTTGGGGAAGCAAGCTGAGTGATGAAGGCATTCTTGGATGCCAAGGAACCTTCTCCCCTGTCTCTGCCCCAAAGGCACACACATGGTGGAACTGGGTTCATGGAGCCAAACAATTCTTCCCACGTAGCAATTTTTCCTGGGGCTTGGACCCATGCCCTTTGCTTTGGCTCTGGAATTAAAATTTGAGAATAGCGGTGCGACTGCCAAAAATGGGATTGACATACAATTTTTGTCTTGTGTAAACCTTTTTTTTCAATTGCTTCTCTTAACACTGCCAATGAAAATATTGAAGTCGTAAGGGTCTGGCTTAATAAGATGAAGGTTTAATCAATTGAAACCAATCAAATGGGGCCAATCTGTCTCCAAAATTTTTAATGGAATATGATCCTTATAATATCTACATAGAATCAACCTGAGTGTTTGCTGGCTATGTTAATTCAAGCACTTACCTAAGATCTAGTGAATCGGAATTTCATTGGGGATGGATTTGAGAAAATAAGAACTATTAGCTTTAGTTCTGCACCTAAAGTTTAGAATCATAAATTTTGGGCTTTCTTGAGTCTGGAATTGGGAAGAACTGCCATGTTCTGATTCTCTGGCATATATGTGTCTATTAATTGTTCTCTCTGGGCTTGTCCACCAGCCAATGATCCTGTTTGTTGCTCATAGAAGACCTCACAGTGTGAGATTACCCACAGTGATGTAATCAGAACTGGATGTATACTTAGGCGATAGGGCAAGGAACCCTATCAAGTGTCATGAGTCATGTCAATGTTCCTGTCTGTCTGTCTGTCCTCCCGTTGTTCATCGATTTGCTCAAGCGAGCCCAGTAACGTCTCCATTGTGAGACTTCTTGTTACTGTGTTTGGCATATTGAATACTCTCTGTTGCTTGCCAGGCTCTCCGAGAGGGGCAGAGGAATCGAACCCGGCTCGGCCGGGCTGGCTGTGCGCAAGGCAAACGCCCTACCACTGTGCTATCACTCCAGCCCAGTCAATGTTCCTATCAAAAATTAAGTATTGTCTGTCGATCCCCGTGCATTTCTTAGAATCAGAAAGTTCTAAACTACACTGTCACCTTTCATATATTTCTGAGTGTATTTCTGAAGACTGGAAGTTTGTATTTGATATGTTGCATTCTGGAAAACTTCAGTAAACCTCCTTACTCCACAAATTTATATTGTTTGTGACAGATACCCATGTAGTCATCTAAGAAAATGGCTCCATCCTCCAGGCTGTCTCTCTCACAGACGCATTAGGGACACGTCGTGAAAGAGAGATTTCCTTACCAGCCTTAGGCTCTGCGGGTAATTAATTCCTTTCAATACCTTCATTGAAATTCTCTCTGTAATGCTACCAGAGTGAATTATAGTTAAACCTTTCATTTTGCACATATGGAGCTGGGAAAAGAGATGGTGCCAGCAATATTACTCAGCTACTTTCAGTTTGGGGATCCAGGCTAATGTAAACCATCTTAAGGAGAGAAAATAATATTCAACTATGCATCACTGGCAGACATATGAATGTGCATGTCTTTAGGTTTCGTTCGCAGGAATCTGCTTGCTGCTGTATCTTATTTTATTGCACATTTAGAAACAGTGATTTCCCTACCTTCCTCCCTCCCCCCCCCCCATGGGTAATGGGCTTAATTGCATTAAATGTTCACGCGATCCAAAAATTAATAAAATATGTATTTGGACTCTGTCTTACGATTAAGAAAAAAAGAAATCAGAAATTGCTTTGATGGGAATGTTATGTTACTGTGTTCTGCAAACCGAGTCCCAAGGGACGCATGAGTACGCTACTCTGGTTGATGGTCTGGTCTTCCGGTCTTCCTAGCTCAGCACCAACCAGCCTAGCTAGCACCACCAGGAGGGAGACAGAGTAAATAACGCATAAATAATTGGCCAGTAATTGACTTACTATGGCTGGAGAGATCTGCCTCTCACTCCCAGCACTGCGGATGGTCCCGTGAGCACCACTGGGAGTGCTCCCTCTTGCATCATCACATGGAAACCCTGAACAACACAAGTGTTGCCTCCCTCCCCAAGCAAAAACAAACAGAATAATTTACAGATAGGAAGAGTAGAAGTGATAGCACAGCAGGTAGGGCATTTGCCTTGCATGTGGCCGACCTGGGTTCAATTCCTCCATCTCTCTCGGAGAGCCTGGCAAGCTACCGAGACTATCCAGCCCGCGCAGCAGAGCCTGGCAAGCTCCCCGTGGAGTATTTGATATGCCAAACACAGTAACAACAAAGTCTCACGATGGAGACATTACTGGTGCCCGCTCGAGCAAATCGATGACCAGCGAACAACGGGAGGACAGTGCTACAGTGCATGGGAAGAGAGAGGTAGTGTTGGGCTAGACCTTGCCTTGCAGGCAGCCTATCTGGGTTTGATCACAGGCACATCATGTGGCCCCTTCGATTCCCACAGGAGCAATCCCTGACTCCAGAACCAGGAGTAATTCCTGAGCACATCTGGATGTGGCCCTGCAACTACAAAACAAAACAAAATATTTTCTTTTAATCTGAATAAAATTAATGGCTATCTGATAAGTGTCATCTTGAGCTCCTGGAATTCAACTCCTGTATTTCCAGGGTTCCACATTATTGGGTATCCAAGTGAGAATAACTGAATTTCCTCAATTTAGTCTCCCGAAATTTTCTAGACTCTAGTCTGAGATGGTCTTTGGTGTTGACTGTCAGGACTTTTACTACTCTGTGCTCAGTGATTTTGCCATTACTGCTTTATCCATTACCACATTCTTAATCTTCCTAAATTCCATGCTTAAGGATCTTCTATAGATCAACCTTTCTTTTTTGCCTCCAAGACACCATCATGCATTTTCTATTTCAACTGTTTCTGGTGGCCGAAAATACATACATCCATTGCTGTATATTCTTGCATCACTTGAATATTATTATTTGATTTGTCCTTTCTTCTAATACAATCTGTACCAGCATTTTTCCCTACTTGTTTCTTGTTATTTTTCCTCCCTACTTGCTTTTGTATATTTTCTATCAAAAATCCCATCTTGCTATAAGTACTGCTCTATCAATCAATCAGTTATGGGGTGCTGAGGATTGCACGCAGGTCAGTCACGTGCAAGGCAAGCGACCAACTCCTCTTGTCTCCCATCACACTCTGAAAAAATATTTAATTTTTAAAAGTCAAATTTTTATCCATGTATCTATAAGTTGGGTTTGTTCATCAAGTGATCAAGTTGCTGTCCTGGAAGAATTGATTACCAAAGAAATTTTCAGCCTATTTGGGAGGTTTTAATAAAACTTTCTCTTATAGCTTTATATTTGACATTTAAGGGAAAATTTTTTTTTAATTGATCCTGTTATTTACAGTGGGCTGGAGCGATAGCACAGCGGGTAGGGCGTTCGCCTTACAAGCGGCCAACATGGCCGACCCGAGTTCGATTCCTCCGCCCCTCTCGGAGAGCCCGGCAAGCTACCGAGAGTATTCGATATGCCAGACACAGTAACAACAAAGTCTCCAATGGAGACGTTACTGGGCCCGCTTGAGCAAATCGACGATCAACGGGAGGGCCTTTATTTACAGTACTGTTAATGATGGTTTCCCATGAACATAATTCCAACACCACAACCCTACTCAACTCCCCTTTGAAGACCCCAATGCCTTCTCTTTAAATCTCGAGATTCATCCCCTTAATTTTATGGATCATTCTCCCATTAAGTTGCCTTTGGCCCTTTGTTGCTAAGTCCTGCCCATAAGACAGAACTGTCTCTACCCCTCTCTTTCTGACTAACTTCACTCGATATGTTATTCTCTAGTTACACATAGGTTGCTGCAAACTGCATGATTTTGTTCTTTATTAGAGCTACATAGTATTCCACGGCCCATCACACTTTTAAAGGGTTCCTGAAAAATGATTATTTACTTTCAAATTTCCACACTTAATGACTACTTTTAGATCTTCCTCTTACTGATTCTTTCCATTTTCGACTTTCTCAAAAATTTTCTCAAAATCATATTCTCTGGCTTTTGAAAAACATTTAACATATTCAAAAACTCCTTAAATATCAGTTTTTTCCCCCAGATATTATGCTGGCTGAATAAATAGAGGAATGAGTGATTTCATGTCCTTAAAGATCTTGTATATCCCTGGGCAAGAGAAAAATAAGAAAAAAAGGAAGTTGTTATTCAACCTGTATAGTATTTACAGTTTAAGATACCATGTAGATGCGGGGCTATTGCTGAGTGATAAGGTTTAATCCTCTTTCTTGCATTGTCCCAGGGCACTGCCAACTGTGGCCCTGATGGTTCTCAAGCACCACCTGGCCAAACAGCGACGCTTTAGGCAGAATACCACAGGGAGTACCTGCCCCCACCTCCAGCACCACCCACGTCCTGTGAAAAATAAAACATAACATTCAAATATTTCTATCACCAAGTTCCCCTCTCCAGTCAACTGTTGAGTGGTCACTCCTGAGAGAACACATAGTTTGACCCCACATCTTGTTCAGACTGGTAATGCCACACAGGCTCTGGGAGTATTTGAAAACACAAAAGTAAAGGCCCTCCCGTTGATCATCGATTTGCTTGAGCGGGCCCAGTAACGTCTCCATTGGAGACTTTGTTGTTACTGTGTCTGGCATATCGAATACGTCACGGGGAGCTTGCCAGGCTCTGCTGTGCGGACGCGATACTCTCGGTAGCTTGCCGGGCTCTCTGAGAGGGGCAGAGGAATCGAACTCGGGTTGGCCATGTTGGTTGTGTGCAAGGCAAACGCCCTACCGCTGTGCTATCGTTCTAGCCCAAAGCTCAACCTAATTTGGTTTTCTGAGAAAGTAGAGTGGGCCTTCTCAAGACGTTTTCAAAATATCGGAGAACTCAAGGAAATGAGACTTGCTTGAGTTTTAATGGACTTATTAGCTGTGATTTTTCATTGAGGATTTTAAGATCTCATTGAGGATTTTAAGATCTAAGATCAAATTTTAAGATCTCATGATGACTGAGGATATGGCTGGAAGAAAGGTTCTTAAAGATGTTTAAAGTTGTATCTCAAAGAAGGATGCCTGTATGGGCTGGAGATATGGCACGGGATAAAGGCGCTCATCTTGCATGTGACCGGCCCTGGTTCATACTGCACTACATATGGTTTTCAAGTACTATTTGGAGTAATCCCTGAGCACAGATCCAAGAGCCAGTCCTGAACACTACTGGTGTGGCTCAACTTCCATTGCCACCCCTCAAATGGATGCATCCAGGATTTCTTATCTGTTTGGAAATAAATAATTGTGGTTCCTAAGTAAAAGGACCGCAATATTGAGAGAAAATATAACACAGACAGTGTTTATCTCAGAATCATTTTTCTCAAAAAATTGTCGTAAGTTTTACTGGGTTTGGTGCCATGCACTCAATGTGGCTGTCCTCCCGTTGTTCATCGATTTGCTCGAGCGGGCCCAGTAATGTCTCCATTGTGAGACTTGTTGCTACTGTGTTTGGCATATCGAATACGTCACGGGTAGCTTGCCAGGGTTTGCCAAGCTACTCTCAGTAGCTTGCCGGGCTCTCCGAGAGGGGTGGAGGAATTGAACCCAGCTCCGCCAGGCTGGCTGCACACAAGGCAAACTCCCTACCACTGTGCTATCGCTCCAGCCCTACCCAATGTGACATTGATAGTTATTTGCGGGACAGAGCTCTATCTATATTGGACATATAAAACTGCCATGGAAATATTTTTAATTCATTAATTTTTAAAATGTAGACAAAAGCCATAACTGTTGATACAATTCTATCATTGAAACTGATTAGATAACAAAGCCCCAATATAAAAGTCAATATTTAGAAAATCAATTTGTATGTGAAAAGAGTTATATCTCACTCTGGGGTTGTCAAGTCTTTGTCTAAGGATTTACTAAGCTGTCTGTTACTAGTTCAGCCATCTGTGTTATTGTTTTTATTTGTTTTGTTCACTTGGCTTCTATGGTACTTTGCCATCTAATTTGGTGTGCTTCTACTGGAATTTCAATGTTGAGGGATTTTGAGGTGCCAGGCAGCCATCTACAGGCTGCACGGTCCACACATGGATGAATCTAAGATCTGGGCCAGTGAGTGTGTCCACACATTTTAGCTGTTTGATTTACGTCTCCTCAGAGATTTAGTCTGAATGTGTCAACAGGAGAGCCCGGCAAGCTACTGAGAGTACCCCGCCTGCACGGGCAGAGCCTGGCAAGCTCCCCGTGGTGTATTCAATATACCAAATACAGTAACGACAATAGGTCTCATTCCCCGGACCCTGAAAGAGCCTCAACTCGTTGGGAAAAGACGAGTAAGAAGAGGCTGCTAAAAAATCTCAGGGCTGGCAGGAATAGAGATGTTACTGGAGCCCGCTTGAGTAGTTTGAAGATCACTGGGATGACAGTGTCAACAGGGTCAGTGGATGCGTCAACAGGGCAGCAGCTGTGGGATCTGGGATGCGGGCGTGGCTGCTGGGGTTTCCAGAAGTGTGGGGGTGGGCAGAGAGAGGCTGCTTGCCCCCACTACCTGGAAACCCCAAAATTTTCAGCCTGGACGCTCCAGTGAGTACCCAAGAGTTTTTGCAGTTTGGTTTGTCAGCAGAGTATTAGCGAAGTGGTGGGGTTCAACGATTAGTGTAGATGCAGGCAGGAGTAGGGACACTGCTGCGAGGGCTCTGGCAGGGAGGGGACTCAGCCCACCCTCTGCTGAGGGCGCCCCAGAGTTCTCAGCCTGGGGGACACTGTGTCCTAGAATTTCAGCTGCTTGGCTGGCTCGAAGTTTTTGTTGTGACCAAGTAGAACAGGGCAGTGGGTGAGTCGGTGTGGCAGCGGCTGTGAGCTAGACATGGCTTCCCAGGCTTCTGGAAGTACCGAAGGGGTTGGTGGCAAAGACTGCCCATCCCTAGTTTGAGATGTCTTCAGCGTTCCCAGCCTGGACACAGGGGGACCTGAAACTTTTTGCAGTTTGATGTCTCTGCAAAGAGTAGATGCAGAGCACTGGAGTGTGACCCCTTGGTGTGGCTGCAGTGGTGTGGGATTGGGTACAGCAACCAGTGCTCTGCCAGGCAGGGAATGACCGGTCCTTTTTTAAAAAATTTAATTTATTTTAATGAATCATCGTGAGATACAGTTACTGAGTTACAAAGTTTTATGTTCACGTTTCAATCAAACAATGTTTGAGTACCCATCCCTCCACCAATGCTCATTCCCCATCCCCAATGTTCTCAGTGTCCCTCGTGCCACTCCCACCCCTTCCCAACCCCTGCCTCTGTGGCAGACACAGTCCCTCTTACTCTCTCTCCTCTTTTGGGTGTTGGGGTTTGCAATATAGGTACTAAGCTGTCCTCCTTTTTTGGAGGCCACACAAGATTTCTCAGCTGGGTGTGAGCCGTGTGTCTATGAACCTTAGCTCCTTGGAGAATGAGGCATACATCAGTAGGGCAGGGAAGAAGGTGAATGAGTCAATATTGCGGCAGCTTTGGGAGGTGTATGTTGCCATCTAGGCTTCTAAAAGTATATAGTGGATGTGTGTAGGGTTCCATCTGACTCTGAGAGGACCTCCGGAATTCTCAGCCCGAGGACCAGGGAACCTGAAATGTTTATGGTGAATTTGAGCACCTGGTATGTCTTCTTGTAGTGGAGAGTAGGGATGGCAGCTGGGGCTTCGGCTAGGTGGGGTGACTTGGCCTGCCCTCCTTTTGTGGGCACCCAAGATTTCTCAGCTGGGGAGGCCAGTGTGCCCATGAATTCTAGCTGCTTGTTTTGCATCTCCTGAGAGAATTAGGCGTGAATTGGGAGAGCAGGACAGGTGAATGAGTGAACATAGCAGGGAGCTGTGTGAGGTGAGCATGTCTGTCTGGTCTCAGCACTCAGCCTGAGCCCCTTCCAAGGGTGCCACAGAGTTCTCAGCTGGGGGTAGCAGTGCCATGCATCTTAGCTGCATCTCCGTAGAAAATTAGTCATGAACTGGTGGAGCAGGGCTGCTGGATGAGTCAAGCTGGTGGGGACTGTGGGAGGTGGGCATGGCTTTTAGGGCTTCTGCGAGTAGGGGCTGTGGTAGGGAGATGGCTGGTGTCCCCATTCCAAGATCACCCCAGAGTTCTGAGCCTGAACATAAGGCTACCTGAAGAATTTTTCAGTTTGGTGCTTCTGAAGAATATCAGTGAAGTGGTGGAGTCGACCCCTTGGCATGGCTGTAGTGGTGGGGGTGTGAACAGCTTCTGGGGCTTCAGAAGGGTGGGGACTTGGCCCACCTCCCTCCCCAGGGCATCTAGAGTTCTCAGCAGAGGGGACCAGTTTCTGTGAGTTTTGGCTATGTGGCTTGCATCTCCTGGAAATTTTGTCATGAATGGGTAGACCGGGATCATCTGATGAGTCAATATGGCAGCAGATCTGGAAGTTGGGTGGGCTGCCAGGACTTAGGGTAGATGGCAGGAAGGTTGCCTGACACCACTTCAAGAAGACTCTAGAGTTCTCTGCCTGGACTCTGTAGTATCTGAAATTGTTCGCACTTTGTTCATCTGCAGAGAGTATGAGTTCAGAGGTGTAGCTGAGTCCTTGGTGTGGCCTTAGCAGTGAGATGGTACAGCAGGCATGGTTGGGGACTCTGCTATGCCCATCCCAAGGGCGCACTGGCATTCTCCACCGGAGGGACCAGTGTGTCTATGAATTTGAACTGCTCGGGTTGCATCTCCTCAGACATCTAGTCGTGGGTCAGGAGAGCTTTGTCGGTGCATGGCTGCTGTGGGGGTTGGGAGTGGACGCCAGGATTTCCAAAAGTCTGGGTAAGGGGCTTATGTAGGAGTCTGTCCCCCCTGACTCTGAGAAGACCACAGAGCTCTCCTTCTGTACAATGGGGGTTCTGACATGTTTTTGCACTTTGGTGTGTCTTCGGAGACACCTAGTCTTTGGTGTGTCACCTAGTGAGCCATGGAGTCTAACCTGCATTGGTGGGGTGTGGTTGCTATTGTGGGGACTCAGCCTGCCAGGTCCTGAGATCGCCACTAGATCTCCACCAGGACAGTGGCGTGTCCATGAGTCTTAGCTCGTTGGCTGACATTTCCTTCAAGATACTGCCATGAATCTACAGAGGAATGCCACTGGGTGAGTGGACATGGTAGTGTGAGGTGGGCATGGATGGCGAGGCTTCCAGAAGTAGCGAGGTGAGGGAGGAGTCTCCCCACTCCCACTCTGAGAAGACCCCAGAGTCCTCAGACTGGACTCCAGGGCACCTGAAATATCTCTCGGTTCGGTATCTCTGCGGTGGAGACCAGCCCTTGGCTTAGTGGCAGCAGTGGGCTGTGGTTGCCAGGAATTTGGCAGAGTCGGGATGCATTGCACACCCCCCAACCAAGTGCACCCCAGATTTTTCAGCTGGGAGGACCAGTATGGTGTGCCCATAAACCTCAGCTGCTCGACTCACATCTCCTCGGAGACTCAGAGAATCCGTAGAACAGGGAGGTGGGTGAGTCAATTCGTGATGCCCATGGGAGCTGGAGGAGCTGCCAGGACTTCCAAAAGATGCGAGGTAGGGAGGTGTGGAGGGCTGGGGAGGCTCCCTGCCCCCATTCTGAGAAGAACCCGGGGTTCCCAGCCTGCACTCTACCATGCTGGAGTGTTTGGGGCTTGTTGGTGTGTCTGCAGATAGAACGCATCAAGAGGCAGAGCTGAGCCTTGTGGTGCTTCGGCAGCAGGGCGTGGGTGCAGCGGACATGGAGCCTCCTCCTCCCGAGGGCACACTGGAGCTCACGGCCATGGGGGCCAGTAGCACTGTCCTCCCGTTGTTCATCGATTTGCTCAAGCAGGTCCAGTAATGTCTCCATTGTGAAACTTGTTGCCACTGTGTTTGGCATATCGAATACATCACAGGGAGCTTGCCAGGCTTTGCCGATACTCTCGGTAGCTTGCCAGGCTCTCCGAGAGGGATGGAGGAATCGAACTCGGGTCTGTCGGGTCGGCCACGTGCAAGTCAATCCCTTACCGCTTTGCTATTGTTCCAGCCTGTGTGCCCTTCAATTTCAGCTGTGTGGCTTGCGGCTTCTCAGAGATCCCGTCGTGAGTCAGTAGAGCTGGGTGAGTGGGAGAGTGGGCATGGGGGGGCACCTGGGGGAGGTGGGCTTGGTTCCCAGGCTCCTAAAGGTATACTGGGGTGCGAGTGTGTGGTCTTTAGTTGTAGCTAAAAGAAATATAAAAAATTACAATAATATAGGCAAATGGCACTTTCACAGTCCCTGGCATTCTCTCTCTTTTTTTTTTCTTTTTGGGTCACACCCAGCGGTGCTCAGGGGTTACTCCTGGCTCTGTACTCAAGAATTACTCCTGGTGGTGCTTGGGGGACCATGTGGGATGCTGGGAATCGAACCTGGGTCAGCCGCGTGGAAGGCAAGCGCCCTACCCGTTGTGCTATAACTCCAGCCCCGTCCTGGCACTCTCTTTAGCCGTATCCATTTTCCCTCTGCCTTGTTGTGGCTGGCAATGCTTTCCCAGTTGTTCTACTGAGTTGCCTCCCTCCCCCCCCCCCCCCCAGCCTCCAGCAGCATTTTCTCACTGTATCCAGTTTATGATAATAAACAACCTCCCAGTCTCTCCTTCCTGCTTTCCAATCTGTGACCTAAATCGGTGGTTCCAACTCCTCATATGCACCGTCGGTCCACTCACCATCTGACGCAGTGGGAGCGCCCGGCTGCATCGCTGTGATGAATGACACCGCGAGAATCATTAATGAACTCTGCCGATGAGTTATGAACTGCAGACTGTTCATGACACCGTGCGAGGGCACTGATGCAGAACTTCAAAAACCATCTCTGGAAGGTGTGAGGTGGCCGCCAAAAGGTTTCTCCCATATCTTGTGGAACTGGACGGAGGAATCTTGCAGTGGCTCACACAGAGCCTTGTGGAACGGGGGATGGATGGCGAAGCTCAGGTGTGTGCAGGCCTCCTGGGACATCTCAGTGAACAGAAGATTTATTTTCGGTGATTTTGCACTCTTTTTTTTTATACTGAGCAATAAGATGAATGCACTCAAACAGAGGTAGTCTTCTTAGTTTAGAAGAAGGGAGGAGGAAGTTATAGGAAAGTTTTTACTTTTGCCAAAAGTTTTTGAGTGCTGTTGATGTGAACTGGAAAGCCAGATTCAATATGCTATGTCAACATTTAAGGGTAGAAACATCATCATTATTACTCTGAAATGGGGATTCTTAGAGAGGTAATCTCTGGATTAATAATCTCACAGAAGATGTCAACGCATAGGAACTTAATCTTCATGAAAAAGAAGACCTGATTGAAATGTCCTCTGATGTATTCTAGATAAAAAAAAATACAATCTTTGTCTCAATTTTGAATATCATTGAAACAAGAAGTACCCATCACGCACTTACAAAACTATTAAATTTGGGTCATATTTCTGATTACTTAGTTCTGTGAGAGCACTTTTAACCTTGTCAGTGATGAAAACCAAACAGAGAAATCAATGGATGTCAATACAGTGTTCAGTCTCTTTGAAACAGTGCTCGGTGCTGGGTTATCAAATATTCTGACTAAGAAGCAGCAACAAATTTCCTATTAATGTTATTTTAAGTAGAATAACTATATAATCCTATTGTATAATATTAGCTTTAAAAATGAGCACACAAAATGCTATTATGAACTATGTGTTTGATATCTGCCTTAGTGCCTGGCGTGAAATATTTGGCTTGTTTTCATTGTTCTGCAGCCATAGTAATGCATGAAATATTTTGCTTGTTTTCATAATTCTGCAAATGTAAAAGGTTGAAAAAGCACTGCCTTACACAAATGTATTTGCCTTATTTCACACGGTTCTTAACAAAATTCTTTTTCCAGAATATCTATAGTCATCTAATCCCTTTCCATGTTAAAGAATGGAAAGGTTCATGAAGGGAAAGAGCAAACTAATTCGTTTAATTAACATTGCTAAATGACAATATAACTTGTTAATTTGCCAAAATACAATGCCTAGAAATTAGAGGCTATGAAATTTCTATTCATAATTTTTTTTATTAGTGAGACATCATGAGGTACAGTTGCAGACTTACAAATTTTTGTGCTTGGGTTTCAATTATACAATGATCGAATACCCATCCCTCCACCAGTGCCCATTTCCCACCACCACGGATCCCAGTATCCCTCCCACCCCCCATTCCCCCCATCCCACTCTGCCTCTGTGGCAGGGCATTCCCTTTTGTTCTCTCTCTCTTATTGGGTGTTGTGGTTTGCAAAAGAGGCAATGGGTGACAATCATGTTTGGTCTATAGTCTACTTTCAGCATGCTTCTCCCATCATCCTGGGAAATATAACTTGTTAAGAGACATTCTTCCTCTTACCTTGACCTGAGAAGGAATCTGGAGTGCCGACCTCCATCGACAATCGAGGATCAGGGACGCTGCCTCATTTGCCAAGGCATTGAAAATCAGATGGGTCAGATGCAGTTTGTAGATGACCACTGATCTAGAGCCGTTACTGACTGGATTCCACAGGACATCAAAAGAACGTATGGCTACCCACCTATGAGATGGTCGGACTTCTTCGTCAAGACCCTGAACGAACGATTTGATACCCTTCATGTTCCTGGAGCTAGCAGACACTATTGGGCTACACTAGCATGCAACAGGGAGATGGAGATGTTACTGGCACCTGCTCAAGCAAATTGATGAGCAACGGGATGACAAGTGAGACAAGTGATACCTTGACCTATTCATAAAGGACAAAAGAAGATATTCAAAGGTATAGAGTGACTGGGAATATATAGAGTTCTATATATTTCTAGGTTGTAATATACACCTGCTTGCTTTATAAGTGAGTGAAATATTTTAAATTGAAATATCAATTATTTGATTATTACTGTTTCATCATTTTATATTATACATAGGAACAAGCATGATAATCTCTCAGTGTCTGTAATGCAAACCCCAATGCTCAAAGGAGAGAGAGAGAAAGAGTGCTAGAGAGAGACAGAAAGACAGTGAGAGTGAGAGAGCGAGTGAGAGAGAGGGAAAGAGAAGGAAAATTGCCTGCTACAGAGGCAGGCTGGTGTGGGGGTGGGGGATGAGAGGGAAACTGGGGACATTGGTGGTGGGAAATAGACACTGGTGGAGGGTTGAGTGTTGGAACACTGTATAACTAAAACAGGGTCATGAACAGTTATGTAACTGTGTATCTCACAGTGATTCAATTAAGATAAAAATTTAAAAAATAAGTATTATGGGTTTCGACCACACCTAAAGGCAGCGGTGATCATTGAAAGTGGAAGAATGTAAAGTGGATTGAGGAGGTGATTTGATGATGACTACTAGTTGTAGACGAGATCATCTGACAGATGTGGTTACTTTATAAAAATTTTTTCAAATTAAAATAAAAGACTGAGTCAGTCTTTTGAGTTCATAAGATGTGGGGATGGTGAAGCCTCCCATCTTCTTTTTCCCAAGGATTGCTTTAGCTATTCCTGGGGAATTATTGTTCCACAAGAATTTCAGGAGTGTTTTATTTACTTCTTTGAAAAATGTCATGGGTATCCTAATCAGAACCACAATGTATCTGTATCATGCTCTAGGGAGTATTGCCATTATGACAATGTTAATTCTACAGATCCATTCAGGAGATGCCTCCCCATATTCTCATGTCCTCTTTTATTTCTTGAAGTAGCTTTCTGTAGTTTTCTTTGTACAGACACTTCACCTTATTAGATGCTTCTGCCAGCTCAGTCTTTTAAGGACGGGTTAAAATGTCCAAGAACATGAATAGTTTCTTTGAATATTACATGAAAATCTACATTTAGTTTTGCGAGTTTATTTATATTTATATCTATTCATTTTAAAAGCAAAAATGTCTGGACTACATACAATTTTATTGTATGCTTTTTTCCCCCAATATAATTGATTTGTACCTAAGGCTGATTTCTAGAAGTTACAGATTTACAGAGCTTACATTCTTTAGTTTTCAAAGCACAGTGACAAATTCTGAGATCAAAATCTTTTAGTTTTGGTTTGGTTTTTGGGCCAACCCAGAGTGCCCAGGGCTTACTCCTGGCTCTATTCTCAGGGATCACTCCAGATGGGCTCGGATATGGGGTGCCAGGGTTCAGTCCCGCATGGAAAGCAAGTACCTTACCCACTGCACTATCTCTCGAGTCTAGAGACAAAAATTTTGTACTACCATGGCAGATAAGAGTATTTAAGAAAGTCTCTTCCTCATTTTTCCTTTTGTAATAGGACAAAAATGGGATTTAGAGGAAAGTAGGATGTTATTATAATATTGTGGTCCATCAGCATTTTTGTGCAAACTTTTGGGATGACATTTTCCCAAGCCCCAAATATGCTGGGTTCAGGGACAAGGGAAACACGAAATCACCACACAAATCATAAGTCAATATTCAAGTTGTTTCTGTGCTTCTGTAAATTTCCCTCAGAGCCCCAAAGTTGATGGCTGTTGGGAAGATGAGGTCATAAGGACATGACCTAAAGTCATAAAACAAATGATGTGCATAATAGAAAGTAATCATGCTATGTGATTGCATCAATCAGCTTAACTGTAATAACAATGATCTGGGCAACATAAACAACAGAAACTTCTTTCTCACAGTGCTGGAGACTGGAAATCTTTGATCAAAGTGCCAGTGGTACCCGTGGTGGGTGAGGGCTCTCCAATAAAGCAGCTGATGTCTGCCTGCTTGCTGCATTCCCACATGACCTCTCCTTGGTGCACTGGTGTACACAGGGGAGGAAAGCAAAGTCTCAGATGCCTCTTCTTTTTATTTTTTAATTTTTAAAATTTTTATTAGTGAGACACCATGAGGTACAGTTGCAGACTTACAAATTTTTGTGCTTGGATTTCAATTATACAATGATCAAACACCCATCCCTCCACCAGTGCCCATTTCCCACCACCACGGATCCCAGTATCCCTCCCACCCCCCATCCCCCCCATCCCACTCTGCCTCTGTGGCAGGGCATTCCCTTTTGTTCTCTCTCTCTCATTGGATGTTGTGGTTTGAAAAAGAGGCAATGGGTGACAATCATGTTTGGTCTATAGTCTACTTTCAGCATGTTTCTCCCATCCTGGGAGGATCCCCTCAATACCCTTTATTTGGTGCTCCCTTCTCTATCTGAGCTCCCTTTTCCCCTAGCATGTGTGGCTGGCCTCCAAGCCATGAGTAAAATTCCTTGTACAAATCTCGGCCATTCTTGAGTGTTAGTCTCCTATTTTGTTAGTTTATGTTCCCCAGATGAATGCAATCTTTCTATGTCTATCCCTTTCTTTCTGACTCATTTTGCTTAGCATGATACTTTCCATGTAATACCACTTGTACATAAATTTCATGACTTCATCTTTTCTAACAGCTACATAGTACTCTATTGTGTATATGTACCAAAGTTTCTTTAACCAGTCTCAGATGCCTCTTCTTATAAGGACATGGATATCATCAACAGGGTGATACCCTTATGATCTTAATTAATCATCATCTGAAGGCCGTACCAACAAAGATCATCTCATTGGGAGATTTTAGCAACCTATGAAATTTTTGAGGCAGAAGGAGATGACAATACAGAATATAGTAAAAGCTTAATTGTTAGCCCTTAGACAAACAAATAGCAGTGGTCTGGAGAGAGATCTCAAAGAGCTGCATACATGCTTTTTATGCAGGTTGGCTGGGTTTTTATCCCCAGAAACACACAATTCCCTCAGGGAATTAATACCACTGAGAATTAGTTCTAAGTACAGAGATGGGAGTTATCCTCCTAGAGTAACTCTGGGTAGCATCCCTAAATCAACAAAACAAACTAACCAAAAATCCTCTAGTATAAAATATATAAAACAAAGCTAAAATAAATCCAAATTACATACAATGATGCTATTTAGGTTCAAACAAACTATCTTCTTGACAAAGACTTGCTTATTATTCACTTGCCTTTCATTCACTCTGAATTATTAGAACAGAGTAAGATTTATTACCTTAGTTTGTGTACAGATAGAACTATATACCTGGTGGCAAGATTTCTTGATCAATTTGAACTCATGCAAGTTGTTGAAAAGCTACACTAAAAAAAGGAATGGTATATTGCTCAAGGTCATGAAACATTCATTAAAAAACTAAATAAATAAAAGGAAACCACAAGGGAAGCCAGTACGACTGTTTCAAATCGATCTTAAGAATCTATGAGATCTAATGCCCAAAATTAGAAAGAGAGTATGGGGGGAAATATCTGCCATGGAGGCAGGGGGAGATTTGGAAACGGGGGGGGGGGGGTATACTGGGGACATTGGTGGTGGGGAATGTGCACTAGTGGAGGGATGGATGTTTGGTCATTGTATGACTGTAACTCAAACTTGAAAGCATGTAACTGTATCTCACGGTGATTCAATAATTAAAAAAAAGAATCTGTGAGATCTTATAAAAGGATATCAATGGTTAAAGTCATGGAATGAAGTCTCACAGAACTATGAGATCTTGCAATTACCTTCTTTAGCTAATGAAAGTTTATTGAGTATCTACCATGCACCAAGTTCTTGACCATGTGCTGAGTACGTACCAGTGAATGAAAAAAAAAAAGAAAACACTAATCTTGTGTTTCATGCTAGTCGGGAAGAAGAAAAATCAAGGCAAATAAATATACAAGTAAATATTTGCAAACTGAGAAAGTATCCTGAAAAACCAAGCAAGGCATCAAATGCCAGTAGACAACAGTCAGGAAAAAGAAGGGTAGAAGACAGAGTGGGAGAGAGAAAGCTACCCAGGATAAAGTCCTCCGGGAAGGGCTGTCAGAGATGATTTTTTTTAAGCAAGAATTTTTTTTTTGGTAGAAAGGCACATTCCACAGTGCTCAGGGTTTATTCTTAACTCTGTGCTCAGAGATGAGCGCTGGGGGCTCGGGTACCATTATGGGATGCTGATTTAATCCCAGGTCAGCTGTGTGCAAGGCAAGTGCCCTAACCACTGAACTCTCGCTCCAGACCCTAATTAAGACATTTTAAAGAAGAACTGAAAGAGGAAACCGTCAAACAAAAGGCAACTGGAGGAGTTGGAGAACAGATCAGGAGAGGTTTCCTCAACAAGAAAAATCAGCCATAAAATTTCAGCTCAGAAGAGAGTATAGCTTATTGGGTGATGTGTTTCAGAACTAAACACAGACAATATGAAAGAAGCAGTTCCAAATGGGAGCAGTTTTTATTCTTGTCACCTTTTATGAGGCAGAAAGATAATGTATCAAAAGTATGGTGCTTGAAACATAGGCAGTGCCCAACCAACAGAATTTATTGTTGTTTTTGTTACCTTAAGCAGTACTAGAACAGTGCCTTTTTCCTCAAAAACATCACACTTGCCCATTTCCCACCTACACTTGCTAATCCTAAAAAATAAAACCAGATCACTCCTTTTCTTTGCGTTTGTGGGGCCTGTGCCTGTACTCAGGGTCTCACATATGCAAAGCTAGTGCTCTCTCACTGAAAAGCGTCCACCAGATACTTTTTGATAACGCTTTTATCTCTCTTTGCTTCTTTTGTTTCTGTCAGTATTTGTGATTTTCCCTAATGCTCTTCACTTTTATTCTTCAGAACCCAAATATTAAACGACTGTACACTCTAGCTACTTTTCACATAGTAGATGACCCTTGGAATATCTGTTGGCCCGAAAATATTTATACCAAGGACTCCACCCAATGTATGTTTGTTTACAGATTTGTTGTTTGTTTTGGGGTCACAGCCAGTGGAGCTCAGGGCTTATTCCAGGTTTTGTGTTCAGGGATCGCCCTTGGTGGTGCTCAGAATACCACACGGGTTCTGAGGGTGGAACTGCAGTCCACCACGGGCAAAGCCAGTGCCCTACCTATTCTATTTTACCCCCCAAAATATGTTTTTAAGATAGGGGTAGTTGGATACAATGGCCCGGATTTTACATTGAGAACACAGAGTATGGACTTGCTTATGTGGGGGAAATAAGGTTCCTGTGTATAACTGGGGTTCCCAGGAATGTTCTGGATGATGTCTGCCTGCTTGGAGCTGTACAAAAGTGTGTTACTCTCCCCCCAACTTCTCTCAGTGATTGATTTGAGATCCTGGATTCTTTTAAGTTTCTTTCAAATGAACAAAAGAGAGACATGTTCGGAGTCTTGGTGGCATTTAGTCAGCTCTTTAATGTAATTCTAATAGTCTGTGTGTGAGAGAGAATTAACAGTAAATTCATTATGAAAACCCATTCACAACAGGGTTGACACCAGCAAGAGCCCGAGGCAGCTCGGGGAATTCTGGGACATGCCATCTGTTTCCAAGAGCGTAACTCAGACATTCCCCATCCGTGCTCACTCACTGATGCTTAATAGTTTTCTGTGCAGCTCCTTTTCTCCTCGGGACATGCACATTGAGACACAGAAAACCATAAAGGCCAAATGCCTTCGTTAATTCTCCGAGGCTTAAATGGCTTAAAGGAAACTGTCAAGAGCCACAGAAAGAATGGGAAGAGAAAATAATAGCAATAATAATATTAGGCAGGAACTAATGGGAAGGAAAAACAGAAGGTAATTTGCCAATTTAATTCATTTCAGATACCTTTCCCCCTATTTTTCTGCATTGTGTCAGAATTTTATGTATCTCTAAAATAAAGTGTATACTTTGATCTTACCTACTTTGTTGTAATTTACTGCTAATAACTGCTGAAGTGTAAATGATCTCCCGTATTAATTAGGTGTGTTTCCTGTGACATATATAAATTGACTTAGAAACTAACATATGCTGTTATTATTCATAATAGACCAGCTTTGTCTAAAATATTTGTGCCCCAAATTTCCATTTGGCATGCCTTCAAATTCAAATCCACCTTCTACCCTGAGACGAAATTCAAAGATTTGTTTTCTGTTTTATATATTTTGGAAAGATTGCTTTCACTGCTACAATAAGGAGTGTTCAATGTTTACATTATAATGACTATTTATGGGGGTTTAATATGTTGCTTGTTGCAAATTGCATCCAACGGAAACTTGGCAAAGTGGCACAGAGTTGTGGGACCACATTCAACTATATTTAACATCGTATCAGGCAGTTGATCTTTTGAAAATTATGGTGTTAAGTGAAATTTAGCATAATCATACATGCTCTTCATCTTTTGCTTCATAGAAGTTAAAAATAGTACTGAATCTTAGAGTACTTTTTCAGAAAGTATTTTCTAGTTGCCAACAAATTTAGTAAGGTATGGGGGATGGATAATGAGAAGCCCTAAAATTAACGGATTGGTTTTCCAGTAATGCTTTGTAGATTCTTACTAAATTTCTGTATTATCTGTTCGTATGTCTCCTGTGGCCAAAAAAAAAAGATGAAGCTGAGTGTGTAGATGTCAAAGAATATCCTGATTGTGAGTGAAGTGGTAGGTTTAAATTGCGAGGACATACTATATAATTCTTTTTTTAAAAAAAAATGATTTTTCCAAGATTTTCTTTTATTGAGTCACGGTGAGATAGACCATTATGAAGCTGTTCATGATTACGTTTCAGTCGTACAGTGCTTCAACACCCATCCCTCTAGCAGTGTACGTTTCCTACCACCAATGCCCTCAGTTTTCTTCTTTACCAGTTTGAAATACTGCACCAAGTTGAAATGGCAGATTAGTTAGATGGGTCTAGGTAAATAGGAAAGGAAGTACTTTTTGTTTGAAGAAGGAGGTTTTGGGGTTTTTTGGGGGGGAGGGGGTCAGGACTGTCAGTGCTCAAGATTTACTTTTGGCTCTTAGCTCAGAGATCACTTCTGTCTGAGCCCCGGGGGGCAAAAGGGGGTGCTAGGGATTGAAACCTCGTCAGTCGCATGCAAGGCAAGTGCCTTACCCACTGGACTTTGGCCCCAGAGGTCACTTCTTGTGGTACCCGGGGGAACATATAGTTTTCCAAGTGGAGTTGGCCACATGCAAGGAAAGTGTCTAAACCCTTATACTAGTATCTGACTCTATCATTATGCAAGCTTTAATTTGTAAAAAAAGATGTTTTAGATTTTGGAGATAAATATGATCTAATTGAATCAGAATCAGATTATGTGAAAAATCCCCAATTAGGGTTTAGCTTCAAAATTTTGTCTCTTGCAAATACCACTGTTAGGGAAGCAGAGTGCCGTGGGCATCTGCACCACTGGGAGTCTAAAGCTGCTGGAAGGTCCTCTCCCTGGGAACTGGTCAATCTTCAGGGTCACTGCAGAGCCACCTAGCAGGATGGTGTGACCTCAGCATGACCTCAGGGAACAGCTCTCTCCAGGTCAGAGGGAAGTGCTTATCGGATCAGGGCTTTGTTTTGCTTTGGCTCTAGGTTTCACAGCATCAATTCTTGGCCTTTGGTGACGTCCCCAGCCCCGATGCCCGCCCCATCACTTAGGGACACAGAATGCTCCCCATCCTCACTGGTGCTCTTGTTATCTGTTGTAGTACAACTGGAAGTTGTAATGATCACATCTGTGTTTGACATTGTAAGCAGTGATTGTCAGTTACAATTCTTACAGAATTTGAATTTGTAAGCCAACGTAGACATTATGAAAGTTTCTCCAAAAAGTACTTTGGCCATATCATTTTAAAATTGGATATTTTAATGGTGTTGATCCTCCTAATTCACGAATAAGGAATGTGTTTTTGTAGCCTATGTCTTCCTTTATTTTATTAAAAGTGAATTTTAATTTTTACTAGCTTTTTCACCTCCTTTAAAAAATATTTGTACATAGATAATTCAGTGTTTTTTTTTACAAAACCAAAAATGGGCTAATTAAAAAATCTTTCTATTTTGCACCACTAATTTACATGCAACAGATTTCTTCATATTAATTATATAGTTTACTAATGTACAGTTTTATAGTTTCTAGGAATTTTTTGATGAGACCTTAAGAGTTTTCTATGTAACATTATTATGCCATCTGCAAATAGTGATAATTTTACTCTTTACCATTTTGGTTTCCTTTATTTTTCTTGTTTAATTTTTTATTAATAGCGGTAAAAATGGACATCCTGGTCTTATATCTACTCTTAAAGAAATAAGGTTTCTCTTTCTTTCCCCATTAAGCATGATAGCTGTGGGTATGTTGAATTTGCCCTTTACAATACTGAGATATGTTCCTTTAATCCCCATTTTTTGATGTTTTGATTATGAATAAATGCTGAATCTTGAATTCTTGGTCTACATCTATAGAGATAATCATATTTTTCCTGGCAGATCACGTTAATTCATGACTAAAAAACCTTCCTTACGTCACTAGGATAACTTCACTTGAACATAGTATATGAGGCAGTTAACGTATTGTTTATTTAATTCACCAAGATTTTTGCACGTTTGGGTTTTGTTGTTGTTGTTGTTGTTCTTTTGGGGTCACACCCGGCTATGCACAGGGGTTACTCCTGGCTCTGCCCTCAGGAATTACCCCTGGCAGTGCTAAGGGGACCATATAAGATGCCAGTAATCGAACCCGGGTCGGCCGTGTGCAAGGCAAACGCCCTACCCGCTGTGCTATTGCCCCAGCCCCTGTTTGGGGGTTTTTGATTGGTGAGTTTGACTTTGAACCACAGTCATTGGTGCTAAGGACTTACCTCAGATTCAGCGCTTTGGGATCATTCCTGTCCAGACTCAGGAAAACATATGTAATGCTAGGGATCATACCCAGACTGGCCATGTGCAAGGCAAGTGTCCTACCTCCTTTATTGTTGTCAATGTCCTTCGACTCACCAAATTTTTGGGGGGGGGGGTCACACTCAGTGATTCACAGGGGTTACTCCTGGCTCATGCACTCAGGAATTACTCTTGGCGGTGCTCAGGGAACCATATGGGATGCTGGGAATCGAACCCGGGTCGGCCGCGTGCAAGGCAAACGCCCTACCCACTGTGCTATCGCTCCAGTCCCGACTCACCAAATATTTTTTTAAGAATCACTGCATCTATGTTCGTCAGGAATACTGGTCTGAAGTTTTCTTTTCTGGTGATGTCTCTGTCTGCTTTTTGTATCAAGGTGATGTTAATCTTACAGAATCTGGGCGAATTCCTGTTTCTTCAATTTTCTAGAAAAGCTTTATGAACAGATCTCCATCAAAATTCCCATGGTATTATTTAAGGGCATTGAGAAAATACCTCTGAAATTTTTATGGATCTGTAAAACTCCCTGAATAGCTAAAGGAATTCTAACTGGAAAAAAGGATGAGAGGCATTAGATTCCCAGATTTTTATCTTTACTACAAAGCTATAGTAATTAAAACTGCATGGTACTGGAACAAAGACCGACTTTCAAGCCTGTGTTCTCCATTGAACATGTATCTTTGCTGGCTTGCTTTCTTCTTACTTTGGATATATCTGTGTTCTTTCTTGAACACATATTCTTCTCTTTCTCTCCCCTCTCATGCCTGAGTAAACTTTGTTCAATAAAAACTATCTTGATTTACACACACACACACACACACACACACACACAAACACACACATTACACAAACCAAAGAGACTTTCAGATCAGTGGAATAGAACTAATATTCCAGATGTGCACCCTCAAATATGTGGACAGCTTGTGACAAAGCATACAGGTGTAAAATGTGGTAAAATGTGAGACTCTTCAATAGATGGTGCTGAAAAACAACTAGTCATTTTTTTAAACAATGAAATAAATTAGACCTCTGTCTATTGCCATACATAAAGGTTAATTCAAAATGAGTCAACGATCTTGATAGTCAACCAAGATCTTGACCTCAGAGGAGTTTTCAGTAATATAATATCACAGGAAAATAGAAGAGAATCATAACTAAACAAATGGGACTTGGTCAAACTAAAGCTGGAATAAAAAATAACTGAGGTTTAAAACAAATAGACAGGGGCTGTAGAGATAGTAGTGAAAGTAGCGTACTTACCTTGCATGAAGTTTATCTGGGTTCAATCCCCAGTACCCCACAGAGTTCGTCCCTCAGCTTGTTGAATGCAGAGCCAGGAAAAGCATTGACCACCATTGGGTGTTGCTCCAAAACAAAACAAAAAATAAATTAAAAATAATTAATTAAAGAGATTTCCTACTGTTTGCAGAAAACAATAATTATTGTTTTGCATACCACACATTCGACAAAGGACTACTATCCAATATGTACAAAGCATGTTTAAAGCATGTTTAAACTACCAAAGCCAACAAAAATAGCCCCATAAAGTGGACACTCCAGGGTCTTCCATATTATTGTGCCATCTGCAGAGATAATCTGACTTCCTCTTTTTCAACTTGGATCCTTTTCATTTCCTTGTCTTGCCTGATTGCTATTATTAGGACTTCTGTTATAATGTTGAATGGGAGTAGAGACAGTGGACATGTTTGCCCTGTATCTGTTCTCAGTGGGAATGCTTTCATATTTTTACCATTAAGAATAATTATTGGCTATAGGTATTTTTGAATCTTGAGGAAGATAGCTATCATTCCATCTCTATTTTGTTGAGGGATTTTTAACTCCAGTGCATATTGTATGTTGACAAATGCGTTCTCGTATCAATTGATAGAAGGATCATATGTTTTTATCTTTCCTTTTACTGATGTGGTGCACTATGTGAATTGATTTGTGTATACTGGCCCATCCTATATTCCTGGGATGAATCCCACATGAACATGGTGATTGAACTTTTTGATATGCTGCTGCATTTGTTTTGCTAAGATATTGTTGAAAGGATTTTTGCATCAGTATTAATCAAGTAGATTAGTCTGAAGTTTTATTTTTAAGAATTCTTTCTGTCTGCTTTGAATATCAGTGTCATGTTAGCTTTGTAGAAGGTATTATGAAGAATTCCTACTTCTTTGACATTTTGGAAGAGTTTAAGGATCAACAGAGGAAAGTCTTCTCTGAAAGTTTGCCATTAAATCCATCTGATCTTGCCAGTAAAGTCATCGGAACGAGGACTTTTTGATATTAAGGAAATTCTTAATTACTGTTTCAGTTTCTTGGCTTGTGATTGGTAAGTTTAGGTTTTACACTTTCTCCTCGTTCCGTTTTGAGCTTACATATTTCTAATGATCTAATAATCTAATTATCTGTCCATATCTTATAGGTTCTCCAGATTAACAGAATATAAAGTTGTTCATGACAACTTAGATGATATCTTGATATCTTGGATTTCTGAAGGCTTTGTTGTAATTTCCTCTCTTTTATTTCTGATCCAAATTATCTGAGCACTTTCTCCTTTTTTCCCTTTTGTGTCTGCTCAAAAATGGGAATAGAAGAACATTCTTCCTCAAAAAAAAAAAGCCTAAAGGAATCAGTGGGAATATGAAACAATGTTCATGATCACTGATATAAGGGAAATGCAAGTAAAAATGATAACGAGTAGCACTTCACACTGGCAAGAATCTTTTGTGTTTAAGAATGTTCTATATTCAAAAGGGAATGCCCTGCCACAGAGGCAGGGTGGGATGGGGAGGATGGGAGATGGGAAGGATAATGGAACCCGTGGTGGTGGAAAATGGGCACTGGTGGAGGGATGGGTATTTGATCATTGTATAATTGAAACCCAAGCACAAAAAATTGTAAGATTGCAACTGTACCTCATGGTGTTTCACTAATAAAAATTTAAAAAAAGGAATGTTCTATATAAATAAAACGAAACCTGAGAACAGTGAGTACTGACAAGGAAGTGGTGAAAAAGTAACTCATTCACTGCTTGGTTCAGCCTCTTTTGAAAATGGTTTATAAACTTTTCAAACATTACAAAGAGAATTGTCCTATAACAGAATGATTCCCTCCCGTGCATCTATCCCAAGAACATTAGTTCAAAAGGAACACCTGCACACCTATGTTCATGATAGCATTATCTGCAGCAGACAAATAATGAAACAATCAAAATCTCTGGGGGTTCTGTTGTAATTTTCCAAAGTGCCTCAAAACAAATAGGTGGATAAAAAAATTATTATATATAGACAACAATGGAATATTACCCACCTATGAAAAGATGAAATTTTTGCAACTTTCTGTAATTTGAATGGGATTGGATAGTGTCATATTAAGTGAAGTGAGAAATAAAAAATAAATAATACCAGATACTGTATATAAAATCAATAAGCTTTAATGCCACGAAAGAAACAATGACTAGAATAAAAAGACATTCCAAGCAATAAAAAGTACTTATAGAACTGAACAAAATTATAAATAAGTCTATCAATAATGGGGAATAGAGGTGAACTAATATTTTTGAAGACATATAAATGGCCAACACGTATGTATAAAAATGTTCTTCATTACTTATCACAGACATGCAATGAAAACAACACCTCACGTGAGTCTAGATACATCAAAAAACCAAAAACAAGTAGTGCTGTCGTGAATGGGCGAAAATGGGAAACTCCATTCACTGTTGGTGGGAATATAGTTTACTTGTTATAAAACTATAAGGACACTTCTCAAAAAGTTGATTCTCATAAGCCCAGAAATTAGACTTCTTATAGCATCTATCCCAAGGGACCAAAAACACAATTTCAAAATGACACTTGTGCTCCGATGTTCATTGCAATACTATTCACAGTAGTCCAGACTTGAAAACAATTCAAGTGGCGAAGAGGAGATAAATGAATTTAAAAAATTGAGGTATACACAAAGGAATATGACTGAGTGTTAAGTAAAGATGAAATTGTGCAGTACACCTAAATGGATGAGATTAGAGGATATCATGCTGAGTGAAGTAAGAGGGAGAAGGACAGATGTAAAATGATCTCTTCCACAGGTTGAGATGTGAAACGACACATCTTGAGAACTACTCTATAGACCTGAGTTTACCAAGAGTGAAGGGAAAGAGCGGTATGGAGAGGAGGAGAAACTGAGACAATGGTGAAGAGAAGCAGACACTGTGAGAGGGTCTGATGCAAGAATTGTATGCATGAAAGAAGCAGTATCATAATCACAAATCAGATATGGGATGATCTCACTCATAGCAGAGAATAAAGAAAAAAAGAACTGAATTAGAAGATCCCTGTTGGAAACAAACCTTGAAACGCAATCAATAGAACTAGGAATTGAAGACGGTATGGGGATGGGAGGGTAAGGGACCAACGGAAATGGTGGAGAGAGCTTGCAACACCAGTGGAGGTGACAATAAAACAATGACTTCAATATTATAGTAATTATTATAGTATTATAGTAATAATTGGCTGCGTGCAAGGCAAACGCCCTACCGCTGTGCTATCGCTCCAGCCCCTTGTAACAACGAAGTCTCCAATGGAGATGTTACTGGGCCCGCTCGAGAAAATCGATGAACAATAGGAGGACAGTGACAGTACAGACAGTATAGTAATAATACCTCAGTAATAATAAAAATTGTATATTGACAAAGTAATTAACCATAAAGACATTTCACCTACATACTACTATAAATGTTATCCTCATTTAAAAAAATTCTGTTTCTAAAAACAGGGGTAAAAGTGAACTTTTATCCATGTCTATTGTATATGTTTTATAAACACAATAAATATTCTTATTTATCCTCTCAAGTGCATTGTTGAGATGCTGCCTTACATAATAGGAAAATCAGTCTTATCTAGTTCAATAACTTGCCAAGATCAGAAGGTTTTTAAACTTAGGTATGTCTGATTCCAAATCCAGTATTCTCAGCATCAAAATTCAACTGTAGTAAGACTCCTGAGGGCTTCAGATATTTGGCGATTAGTTTTAATTCCCATTATATGTTTTATTTACTAAAACATTTGGTCTTGGAAGTACAATTTTCATCTCCAGGTATGACTCTTCTATACATTACATTCAGTTGCAATATGTCCTTTCTGAAATATTAAGTCATGTATTTGGGATTAAAAATCAGGATTTTAAGTCTCTACTGGAGCCTTGCTTGAGGATCACGGGATCTGAGCTGTTTCTAATAAATAAGGTAAGATGTTTCAAATAAACTTGATTGTTCATACTAGTAAATAACTAGATATCCCCCAAAAGGTTGAAATTATTTTAAATAAACTGATTCATGGTGTATTTAATTCGCTTCACTATTTTTGCCAGACTCCTTGACGCTATGGATAAATGAGTAGAATCCAGGCCAACTGACAGCCCAGATGGCCTGAGGTGGGTGGGGGGAGGGGTCCCGTGCAGCATATTTGATATCTTATGTTCAGGACTTTTCAGTTCCAACGCCGCTGGCTGGACCTGCAATAACATAGTTACAATAAATAAAGCAAAACCAGCTGATTTTACTAAGTCAGCCTGATTAAATTTATAAAACTTTACTTACCATCAAATCTTCTAAATGCACGCAAATAATTAATACACGAGTGAACATCTATTGGGGGGCTCTGCATCTTTAGGCCAAGACTTTATAAAATAAAACCAGACTCTAAAATGGAGTTTGGGAAAGGGCAGCAGTGGGTTCCTACGAGTCCACGAGGAGAACTTTGGAGGGCGCTTAGGAACATCACCATCTTCTGCGCTTAAATCGGTTTCAACAACCAAGCTAGTTTCTGGAAAGAAGTAGGAGTTCTATTTCATAAGCTGGATTCTGACAGAGCACAGAGAAATAGGACAGGCCGGCCTGGCTGATGGAACCCTCTGGCCTCAGACGTCCCAGGCGAGGTGACAAGCCCATCTGAGGCCTCTTGGAAAAGAAGCTTATCTTGCTGAAACTGTCCCTTTTAATTCAGAAAAAGGTTTACAAAATTAGGCCTGATAATAGGTATTGATTTAGAATCAGGAAAAAATTAAATCACGTATTTAAAATGTGACAAAATTGACAGATCACAAACTATCCCAAATCCAGAGAAGTCATATTGGTTTTAGGTAATTAACTTCTGGATTTACCTCCGCAGTATTTTAAAAACATTTTTCTCACAGATGCTTTGATGATCTTGTTATATAACAACAATTATTGTAGCACTTTTCGGAGCAGAAAGAACTTTCTTTCAGCATGACTGGGAAAAATGTGCACTTTTGCATTTGTAATTTGAAAGTATTTTGGAATCAAATGCTGGTACCAGTAATGTTATGAGAAGATTTGGTATACTTGTCTAAGTTGTAAAACCTGTAATAAAACTTCGAATTTTGCCTCAGCAGTAACATTTGTGGACATTTCAAGTATAATTTTGTGTAACGATCACTTTTATATGGTCTTTGAATTGACAGTGGCCATTAACCAATTTGTCACTGGTGTTCTCCCACTGTAGCATTTATTATAAAAACATGAGTAATTTATTATTTTTGCCACCATTCTTATTCATTTAGTCATCGATTTTGCTCGAGTGGGCCCAGTAACGTCTCCATGTTGAGACTTGTTGTTACTGTGTTTGGCATATCGAATACGCCACAGGGAGCTTGCCAGGCTCTGCCGTGCGAGCGGGATACTCTCGGTAGCTTGCCAGGCTCTCCGATAGGGGTGGAGGAATCGAACCCGGCTCAGCCAGGCTGGCTGCACGCAAGGCAAAGGCTGTGCTATCACTGCAGCCCTCATTTAGTCATAATATAATTTAAATATTTTCTAGTGTGCTATTATGATATTCTTCTTTCTGTTAATTATATTCTCACACTGAATAATCTATTTGGAAATAATCTCTTTATTTAGAGGACTACGATTTTTGATATTATGTAGAGTTTTGTTGCACTGCAAATTTGCATTACTGAGTAATTTTTCTTAACTTCTCTCTGCGTGCTTTTATTGTTTTCTATTCCACTACAAAATTTATTTAATATCAATTTAAAACGATCAATTATAGTACCAAGTCAATGATCTATAATTTCCATTTGTTTTACTGAAACTTTCTATATTATCCAAATTGTATTGAATCTGTCATATACTCAATTCTCCTTAGTCTGTCCAAAAAGACAGTCACAGTCATACCAAAACTAACGACTGAAGGAGAAATATTACAGAGGAATAGTAGACATTAAGCGAAATGAGTCAAAAAGAGAGGGATAGACATAGAAAGAGTGCATTCATCTGGGGAACATAAAGTTACAAAATAGGAGACTAACACCCAAGAGTGGCCGAGATTAGTACCAGGAATTTTGCTCCATGGCTTGGAGGCCAGCCACACATGCTAGGGGAAAAGGGAGCTCAGATAGAGAAGGGAACACCAAATAGAGGGTGTTGGAAGGATCCTCCCAGGATGGGAGAAGCATGCTGAAAGTAGACTATAGACCGAACATGATTGCCACTCAATGCATCTTTTGCAAACCACAACACCCAAAAGGAGAGAGAGAACAAAAGGGAATGCCCTGCCATAGAGGCAGGGGGGGATGGGGGGATGGGGGAGGGGAGGGATACTGGGATCCGTGGTGGTGGAGAATGGGCACTGGTGGAGGGATGGGTACTCAATCACTGTATAACTGAAACCCAAGCACAAAAATTTGTAAGTCTACAACTGTACCTCATGGTGTTTCACTAATAAAAATAAATAAATAAATAAATTTAAAAAAGATACCAATCACGATCAAATGGGGGGGGGAAGATATCTTTTATAATTTTTTTTAAGTTTGATTGTGCCAGGATACAATAGGAATTAGGGCGTGTAAATGTACTTGCTCTGGGTTTGATCCCCAGCACCAAACGCCCCCAGGAGCATTGTTGGGTGTTGTCCTGGGGACCTCTGACACACCTGGGTGATTCCTGGCACCCCAGGGCCTGAGCAGCACATGTCTGGGACCTAGATGCAGCCACAGCCTTGTGTAGCCCTGGAGGGGAGCCCAAGTACCCTGAACACATCTCCACCTCCCCCACCCCCCGTTCCCCGATCTAGGCAAAATGCAGACCTATCACCAAAGCCTTCTGCAGGGACTTTGAAAGCACTTAGGCCTGTGAAAGACTTGGAAATTTAATCCTCAACAGCTTTGTGGGAAATAGGCCTTTGCTTCCCCTCAGAGGACTGGTTCAGTCAAGAGTAATTCTGTGAGAATACGAGTCTGGAGATAAAAATAACTTCATGGTAAAAACATTCCAGAATTTTAGAACTTTCATCCGACTGAGAAAGGGGAAAGTCAGGCCATTTTACCAACGACCTTCTAATTTGAAGGCTAGCAAGAGCACAACTCAGGTTCAGCTGACAATTCTTGTCCCTTCTGTTCAGTGCTGAGAGACAAACTAATAGTGCCACATGGAGATGAATAAACAACATTCCTCCTCCCCGTTTATCCTGCAGTTACTTACAAGGCAGTGTGCAGGTCACTGCTTAGAGTGGTATAAAATTTGGGTAACTCATGGAGCCAGATTTGCTCAAGACTCTAGTTTTTCTGATGTTCAGCCAGGAAAGACACACTTTAGTTTTCACATATGCCCATTACATCAGGCCGCATGCAAGCTTGACTGTTGTACCACAATTACAGGCGCTAATCTAACACAGGCTAGTCTGATCAGAAATCTAAAGACAAGATCGGATTCTTGTCTTGGTGCCACTCGTTGGGTAGCCAAAACTCCTTTGCGCCACCTCCAGAGTAGCAGACAGTGGTAAAGGAGATGAACGTCACCGGCTGCTGAATTCCTCACTCTGAGTCTGGCTCCTGAGAGTCACTGAGTGACTGGTGGTTCCAGATTTTTCCACAATAAAGATGCCCTTTAGCATCAGAAGGCTCAGGGATCAGAGCCACTTTTTGAACCCTTCCACCATTTATCCAGAGGATAAAAAATTTAGGCCGGCAGGGAGCTATTGTAGGCAAGTACACATGGATTTGTTTATTCTGTATTGCCAATCTTGGTGCCAAATTTACCTGTTTTAGGTGAATTGCCCCTTTTCCTGCCCAGAAAAAACTTCCAGTGCTCTTACGAGCACCCCTAATCTACTGAGTTTATCTTTAACCTTTCTCTTGTATTTTACCTCTTATTGTCATAATTCCCCAACTCAGTCTTGGTTACTTATAAGACAAAGCTACTGGTGATTCTGGATTTTGTATTTCAAGTGAGTTAGTTGCTTTCCTATTTCCCCGATAGTCTTTTTATGTTTTCTTTTAACGTTCTTTGCTTAAACACAAAAAGACCATTAATGTTATGTCCTGATATTTGGGAGTTGATTGACTCTGAAATACATCCCACCTTTGGGCATTCATTATAATTACTTGACTCAGGCTTTGCTTGCTGTAGTTCTTTAGACCCCCAAAGGGAGGTCTTGCTGTGGGACTGTGATGAACCTGGGGCAAGTGGCGAATCTATCCCAGCATCAAAATGGGACAGTCTAGAAAGTATTAAAGCATGGCCTTAATGCAAGCCACTATGACTTAAGAGACAGGACCGCCCCCCCCCCCCCATGGGGATGGATAAACTGAAGTCACCTGAGGGCTTACTCTGGGGTCTACTGTAAAATCCTCGCTTGCCCTCAGAGCCCAGAAAACTAAGTATTATAACCTATATCTCTTACTGTATTTATCCAAATAGCTGCAAGTATTAATAAGAAGTACATTGTTTATTTAAACAATTTATTATTAAACTAATTGTTTTATTAAACTAATTTTTTAATATGTATAACTACAGGGAAAGAGGAAAAGCAAGATAGATATCCCTGGGAGACAGTGTCTCCTAGAGTTAACCCCCTCCCCAAGAGAATTGTCTCTTCCAAAAAGAGACAATTGTCATTTCCATTCTGAAAATGGTCAGTGACATCTATGTGCAGTCCTATACCTCGATCCCCTCCAGATGTGCAAAAAAGTATGTTAAGGGCTCTGCACTAAAGGGGCCATTTTCACCATCTGTGTGTGAGTCCGCCGTCTCTTTGTTCCTCTGCTGGAGAAGCCTGGGGAGGCGGCTCTCAGCCAGCAAAAGTGTCGTGCACCCACACTTTTGAAACTCACAACTATGAACAAATCTGGTCTCAAACAGAAACTTGGGAAATGTCCAAATTCTAACGGTCAGTTGAGTTATAGAAGTTGAGTAGGAACAGCAACCAGAGCATCAGGAAACTCAGGATGTGTGAGAAAATTCTGCTTTTGGCAAAAGTTAAGGAACTGGTTACATCAGAGGAAATGGATAAGAACATCCCCAATGCTTCTGGGGAAAAATTTGTTGACTTTAAATTTGGTTATTCATTCTCTACAAGAGAAGGGTCGACAGTTGACATGTTCTCTTCATCCAAAGCCCTACCCCAACTTCCTGGCACAGTAATTTGCTTGAAGGGGGGGGGGGTTCAATAAATCTTATTCAATGTTGAACAATAAACAAACAAATAGGAACTCTGGTCTTCAAGTGTGCAGGGTGACCTTTGGTGTGAATGTCCAATCCTGGAATCTGTATAAATATACAGAACAATAGAAATTGGACAAAACCAAAAATTGTAGAAATTAGAAGGGAATCACACCCAAGACCAAAAAGGCAAGCTGTATTTTTAGTTTGCACACCTATTTGACTCAGTGAAATTGGTGTTTCAAGTTTCAGAGATAGGAAGTAAGGAATGTTTTTAGTTTGAAATCCATTTGTCTGATCTCTGAAGTCTTGCATTCACCAGTATGAAGAAGTAGTATGTGGTGTTTCACTGAATCTCAGAGAGCAGGAGGTGTTTGTGATGAGCTGAGACCAGAAAAACAGATGTTTAAGGCAAAAAAAAAAAAACACCCATGAAGAAGGGCTTTATTTTACTCAACTTCCTCACTGCTGACTTTTACGAAGGTTTTTACAGGAATACATTTTCCTCCCATAGAGAAACACACAGACATTCTAAATTAATTTACGCTATCCGCTTTATTGTTGATCACCTTTGGCACATCATGTAACAAATCTCCTGCTAAAATCCAGCATGTAGAGCATTAGTACAATCCACAAAACCCTCTTGGAATTAAAAAAAGAAAAAGAAAGACAGAAATCTCCTAAGGCAAAACATGCAAAACCACTTTTCTCAATCAAAGAATCGTTGCAGACTTGGCTTGGCTGACAATCCTATAATAAATGTCCTTCGTTGTTGTTCAGGAACTATATGCTCTGTGAATACAGCACATTCCACATTATCGAAAGTCAGAATTAAGAATTGAGGCTGTTTGTCGTCCAACCAGGGAATGAAGGATGACTTTTCACTTAATTCCCATGCCCGGAAAGAATGCCCCTAGTCAAATTGTTGAACTTTTCAAATTTACTTTTACAAAATAGAAACCCTAACCTGATTAATAAGGATACAAAAATTATCTTGGTCTTATGATTCATTTAGCTGCATTAACTTACTTTGTATATGCTTAGAAAACCAGAGAAATTTAGATAGTCTGATCTGTACATTTCATTTAACCCAAATTGATCAAGATTTCTGAAATGTGTACAACTGATATTTTTTGAAGTGCTCTGAGGCTCATCCTAGTTAATACTGGTTTTGTATTGAAGATTGAGGACATTAAGTAAATTATGTCACCATGAAACTACTTTTTATTATTATTTTAATAACTGAAAAAGAAATTATTTTGCCTATGGTCATGGTACCTTATGTAGTAAGTGCTTCATTTTATCTACACAAAGATTAATTTCAAATATGTTGATGATCAAGGGTATTTTTCAGTACATATTTGAAAAAATAATGGGACGTCAATATTATTTGTATAAGAATAATATTATATCAGGTTAGTAAAATATTGATATGCATGTGGGTGCAAGACTCTAACAATTAACAGGAAATGGAGTCCACAGGACTCATAATGAGTGAAATTATGGCCTAAGACACTAGACATCTTTGGACTCCTTGCCTCTTATTCAGAGCAATGTAGCAGATCACTATAGTTACCAAAACTTAAGGAGGTTTTAGGGTATGGTTGGTTCTTTTTTTTTTCTTTTGGTGTGGATTAACTTCATAAATAAAACAAGATCTTAGAAAAACGTTTTCCAAGACATCATTATTTGTGCTCTACTTTATTACTATTCTTTGTTCGTTGTTTCTTCTTTCATAGAAACTCAAAACAGTCAACCTGTATTGCTGAGTTCAACATGGAACAGTAGAGACCTTGCTGTTCATTTGCTCATTTACTCATTAACTGAACACTGATTTGGAAGTAACTAAATCTGAAGAAATGTAGGAAAATACTTCAAGTATTCACAGGCTGTTGCTGAAACACGTGCTTGTCCGACATAATAAGTTGATGTGGGGATGACTGTCTTCGCCGGAGCCCCTTGAGGGGGCAGGTTGAGTTTTCCTCCCTGCCCTGAGCAGAGCCCCGGCAGCCGAAGACCTCCAGAACCAGCCGCAACCTTGCTGAGACCACTCTCCACACGCATGAAAGAGCCGGCAGAGGAACACAGGCATGTGGGTCCCGGGGCTGAGATCTCCAAGCCTGCTCGGATCAGGGCTGAGCATCCTCCACCCAGATCCTTCATCTTCCAGTAGGCGGGGGTTGCACCCATCAACTGCCCCCACCCCACCCCCCATCAACGGCCAAGATCCACAGACTATAAAACCCAGCTCCCAGAAGTGACATCTTATTACCTCATTCTTACTTTAGACAACCTGGCAGGCTACTGAATATAGCCTTCCCACACGGCAGAGTCTGGCAATCTCCCCGTGGCATACCCAATATGCCAAATACCAGTAACAATGATGGATCTCATTCTTCTAACCCTGAAAGAGCCTTGAATGTGGCACTTTTTAGAATCTCAGGGCTAGGACAAAGGAGATGTTACTGGTGCCTGCTCGAGGCAATCGATGAACAACAGGATGATTTTGATCATGATCGTGATGGTGGGGATGAAATTCTGGTTCTTGGGTTTAAAAACTCAGAATTTTCATGTCCATGTACCTGAAGTGATTGGATTTAGGAAGAGAAATACATGAGAACCTTAGATTGGCCAGACTGTTAAAACATTTCTTAACTTAAAGAGAGAAATCTAATGTAAGGGAAATAAGTATCGTCATCCTGGGCTTTCTCATGGGGAGTATGATGACTGTAGAAGTAGCTGCTGGGTCATGGGCCAGGGTGGTGCCGCCTGTTCCTCTCCCTGTGCACCTCACTCCTACCTCTACCCAGACAGCGTCTCCACCTTGGGGCCAGCACCCCTCAAACTTCCGCTCCATGGGCTGCAGAGCTCCAGGGCTCCCGGGGAGGCAGCAGGGACTTCTCCCACTCAGGTGCTAGACGGGAGATTGTCCAGGTGAGAAGCAACAGAGACAAGTTGCCCAGGGATGCTGAGGAATTTCTCCCCCACACCCCAAGGCTAATGCAGCTGAGGAAACGGGCAGGCCAATGGTACTGCCATTGAGTCAACACCCCCTGGTCAAGGCCTTGAGACCGAAAGGGACACTGCCCGCCAAGGAACCCCGAAGGAGAAGACATTCCCTTTCCTGAATCTTTCACATTGAGTGGCCTTGTCCTTGGGGAGAGTCCTCTGCCTCCTCATCTAAGAAGGAGGAAGAGCAAGAGTAGATTCAATGGGGCAGGAGAGATGGTTTCTGCCTTGGAGGAAGAACCGACTCCAGAAGGAGGAGCTCAGGGCAAGATCTCAGCTGAGATCCTGAGAGGAGGAAGGGCCCAAGGCTTCTCTCTCCTGTCCTGCAGAGTTGAACTTGGAGCACTGCTGCCCACGCCCTGAGTGCCGGTGCTGAGGCCACATGTCCTTCCCAACCATGCTCCCCTTATCCCTCTTCTTCCTGTGGATTTTCCCATCATCCCTCTGATCTTCCTTCTCAGCTCAATTGAAGATGGTCCTTTGCAAGTTCCCATGTTTAGTGATGCAAAATGCTCCTGGTCTACCTCCTTCCTTGTCCTTCCCCGGGAAGGTAATGGCTGGATTTCTCTTCCAGTTCTTTTCCAAGGAGGTTCTGTTTATTCCCCTAATGCCCGAACCACCGGTGGTTGCCCACACTCCCAAATCCAGACTGTCCAGCTTCCCCTGGTTGTGGTTTTAGTCTCCTGTGCAGTGTCTAATGGCACTTGAGCTGGGTGAACATTATACCCTCGAGGTTTTGTACAAATTTCTTCCTTATTCAAATTCAAATTGCCAGCTGTGAATCAATAGCATAGCTTGGTAAAGGGGTATTCTTTTACACTAGTTTTGACTGTAACATTTGAGAAAGGAGTAAACACCCCATTAAGAAATGGCTTGAGAGATAGTACAGTGCTGTAGGACATTTGACTTGCACACAGCTGACCTGGGTTCAATCTTCAGCGTTCCATATGATTCCCCTAGACTTCCAGGAGTAACTCCCGAAAGCAGAGCCAGGATTAATGCCTCAGTATGACTGTTTAGGTGACCCTACCCCCGACCCCCTGCTAAAAAAAAAACCCAACTTTTGATTCATGCATTCCCCCTGATTCAGTAGATCTTATCTATGATATCAGATTATATTCAGAGGCCTTCATCAGGAACCAAGACTCTGAATAGGTAGGAACCAATCTTTCTGACTCATCAGAGTACTATCATTTCTTACTGTATAAGTAATAAATGCAGATAATGAAATAACACTGGAATATATAAAGCAAACATTGGCAGTAATGAAAGGAGCACTGTAGCACTGTCCTCCCGTTTGTTCATCGATTTGCTCAAGCAGGCACCAGTAACGTCTCCATTGTGAGATTTGTTGTTACTGTTTTTGGCATATCGAATTTGCCACGGGTAGCTTGCCATGCTCTGCCGAGTGGGCGGGGTACTCTCAGTAGCTTGCTGGGCTCACTGAGAGGGGTGGAGGAATTGAATCTGGGTTGGCCGTGTGCAAGGTAAACGCCCTATCCACTGTGCTATCACTCCAACCCATGAAAGAAGCAACAGTAACCAATTACAGTAAATTTCAGTATTTTGCTTTTAATGTTGAAATCATCAAACACATTATCAATAAGGACCAGAGGCTTTAAATGACCCTATAGACCAATTAGACCTAATAGTTATGTACAGAACACCCATGCAATGAGAATAATGACTATTTCTCAAGAAGACATAGAACTTTCTCCATGTTGGACAGAAAATCAAAGTATCAGCCTCCTGCCTTCTGCGTTCCTAACTTCCCAAAAGACAATCCAGCCCACTCCTGTGATAAATACATAAGAAAAGGAATTGTAGGGAATATAATCCACCCAGGGCACGTGGACATATTAGAAGGCATCATGCTAATTCCAAAGTATGCAGAATTTGATATTTTGTTCTCTTCTTTTCTCACATTACCCCTCTTAGCTTCCTGACAGTCTACCCCTGTTAGCTCCCTCCAAGAGTTAAACTACCATCTCTATGTAAATAACTTTCAGTTAAGAGACATATCTCCTGATTTGTTATTCAGCTGTCTGTTTGAATTATATTGCTATTTCACATAACCCTCAGCTTGTTCAAAATTAACTTCTCTCTTTGATTAATTCTCATTATAGTTATGGGTGCTGTTATCTTGATGTAGCATTCAAAACAGAGAGATCTCTAATTTCTCAAACACCAGTGAAAGGGGAACGCTAATTTATGTTTATTATATGTCTCTTATATTATCAGTACCATCATCTTAGTTAAAGTCATTATCACCTCACACACAGACCTTTGATACCACCTCCTAATTGTCCCCTGTTTCTTTGAGGTCATTATCTTCTACTTTCTAAGCTAGGAAATATTATCTTAGTATTAATATTATCTTACTCCCATTTATAAAACCCTTCACTCGTTCTCTGTAAGATACTGGGTGAAATCCAGATTTATGGAGCAAGAAAGATTATCAGTGATGTGACTGCATCCTCCCTTTTTAACTAATGTTATTCTGTTATAGGCTACTATACATGTCGCATTTTATAAGACTCAAATTTAGCCTATTTTTATTATTTCTTTATCTAAAAATTTTTATTTTGGAACTGCAGAGTTTTTTTACTGTCTTGGTGGAACAGTGAGGGTTTAAATATCAGTGGTCATGTTCTCTATCTAACCTGGAGTGAAAAGCAAAGATTTTAGATTGAAGTCAAAAGAGCCATACATATAAAACAAAGCAAAGATTTTAGAGACAGAGGAAAAGATGGAGGAGCCACGTTCTAAACATCAGCTATGTCGAGGCCAGAGAAATAATTTAGAGAGGGCACTTGCCTTGTTTGTGCCCCAAGCCTTGATAGAAGTGATCGCTGAGCACTGAACCAGGAGTAAGCCCTGAACACAGCCATGAAGTGCCCAAAAAAACTAAAACTAAACACCCTAAATAGAAGCTACTGTTTTCCATTGTCAAGAAGGCATCTTTTGTTTTTTGTAGTTTCATTATTTAAATAAACAATTTCCCATTTATATTTATTAATTTGAGGGCAGTACTCATCAATACACTGGCTCAGCTCTTCATACACTACCTGTCTGAATGCAAGATTTCTTCCCAATGGAAAACCAGCAGGACTGTACTACTATACAATAAGGGAGACATCCACAACATTGGCAACTATTGACCAATCTGCCTACTGTCTATCACCTACAAGCTGTTCACTCGAGTCATCCTGAATAGGATTGGCAGAACACTAGATGAAGGACAACCATGCGAACAAGCCGGGTTCCACAAAGGATTCAGCATGATTGACCATATCCACACGATAACCAAGCTCATTGAGGTTTCTCGGGAGTTCAAGATGCAGCTCAGTCTAACATTTATTGATTTAAAGAAGGCCTTTGATTCTGTGGAGATGGAAGGAGTCATATAAGGCCCTAGCCAATCAGGGCATTCAAACTCAATACATCAGGATCCTCCATGAGCTGTACTACGGATTCACTACCAGGATCTCACCACTCTACAAAGAAGTGATCATCCATGTCAAGAGAGGGGTTCAGCAGGGTGATACTATTTCACCAAAACTCTTCAGTGCCATTGTCGGGAACGTCATGCGACGACTGGAATGGGAAGGAATGGGAGTGAAGATAGACGGTCCGCAACTACACCACCTCCGCTTTGCTGATGACATCGTTCTAATAACACCAAACATCAGCCAAGTGGCACAAATGCTGACCGACTTCGACCCTGAGTGTGGAAAGATCGGATTATAGTTGAATCTCACAAAGACTATGTTCATGAGAAAGTCTTGTTCCTGACGTTCCATTCACTCTCAATGGAATGACCATCTCTGAATGCAATAGTTACGTGTATCTAGGTCGAGAAGTCAACATGATGAATGACCTGGCACCTGAGTTGCACAAGAGGAAGAGAGCAGCTTGGAACGCCTTCAAGAGCATTGAAGAAATAACTAAGGCTGAAGGCTGAAGAACCTCCAGCTCTGAGCACATCTCTTCGATTCCCTTGTTCTTCCTGCATTAACATATGCCTCAGAGACCTGGCCCCTATGCAAACAGGATGAGAACGCTATTCGAGTTTCCCAAAGAGGAATAGAAAGAGCTATGCTTGGAGTATCATGTTTCGCTCAAATGAGAGAAAGAATCTGGAGTTCTGACCTCTGTCAACGCTCAAGAATCAGGGACACTGTCTCATTTGTCAAGGCATCGAAAATCAGATGGGCTGGATACTTAATGAGACTTAAAGATGACCGCTGGACTAAAGCCATTACCGACTGGTTTCCATGGGATGTCAAAAGATCGCGCGTGGCCGCCCACCTACGAGATGGTCAGACTTCTTCATCAAGACCTTGAATGATTGGTTTGAGGCTCTTCATGTTCCTAGAACGAGCAGATGCCATTGGGCTATGCTAGCACGCAACAGGGATGAATGGAGACGTTACTGGCGCCCACTCAAGTAAATCGATGAGTAACGAGATATCAAGTGATCAATTTGAGGTTTATTTCTCTCTTGGAAACGAAAGAGTGCTGACTCATAAAATTTCTGTATGCTCATTCAATGGGCTGGAGCGATAGCACAGTGGGGAGGGCGTTTGCCTTGCAAGCGGCCAACATGGCTGACCTGAGTTCGATTCCTCCACCTCTCTTGAGAGCCCGGCAAGATACTGAGAGTATCTCGCCTGCATGGCAAAGCCTGGCAAGCTACCCATGACGTATTCGGTATGCCAAACACAGTAACAATGGTCACAATGGAGACGTTACTGGGCCACTCAAGCAAATCAATGATCAACGGGAGGACAGTGACAGTGATAGTGATACTCATTCAATGATTAACTATACTGCACCATAGTATCAAAGCTTCTGCTATGTCACTGTCTCTGCTCATATTTCGGTGGATGAGTTGAAGAAGCATGCTTCAAGAGGCATTGAGTACCATTTGTGGGCAGCAGAGCTAGTACAGTGGGTAGGGCACTTGTCCAGGTTTGGCCCCCAATGCCACACATGGTACTCTGAGCCCCACCAAAAGAAATCCCTAAACTCAGAGCTAGAAGTAAGCCCTGAGAAGCACCTGGTATGGCCCCAAACCTATATGTACGCACACACACACACACACACACACACACACACACAATCAATCAATCAAACTCTCTCTTGGTACCTACAAACTAAGCTCACTATTGCGTGATGGTGATTGCACTAGTGCCACAGAATTTATAAATTTGATGTCATCTAGTTTCCTTATCAATATTACTGATAAAAGGGCCCTGACTTATTTATTTGTGTATATTACTAATCACAAGGATTGAAAAAGAGAAAAATGACCAACTGAGATTTATTAATTGGTGGTTTCACAATTTGTACTGTGTTGGCTTTTTTTTTTTTGTTATACTAACTCATCATTAATAATTAGGGCTGAAGCTTGTGTAGTTAGCACATGATTATTACGTGGTATATTTTTACTGATTGAAACAAAGAATTATATTCATTTAATTTTATTATGAGTACCAATTCCTATAAATACATTTAATTTTTCCACTATTATAATGAACATGATTTACAAGGTGTTTTTATGAGTTACTATAACATTACAGGGACTCAATCAGCACTGTAGCACTGTCCTCCCGTTGTTCATTGATTTGCTTGAGCCGGCCCAGTAACATCTCCATCATGAGACTGCTTGTTACTGTATTTGGCATATCGAATACACCACTAGGAGCTTGCCAGACTTGCCATGCGGGCAAGATATTCTCAGTAGCTTGCCGGGCTCTCCAAGAGGGGCAGAGGAATCAAACTCGGGTTGTCCATGTGCAAGGCAAACGCCCTACCTGCTGTGATGTGAAATAAAAAAAGAAAAAGACAAAATCTTATTCTTTGTAACGTGCAATTTCATCAGAAGGAAGTGGGAAGTGAATTGATTATTTTATCAGCAAGCACCTGCCATCAATATTCTAAACTTTGATACAAGAATTAAGTTCCAAGGGTGGAGAGATCGTCAGGGTTAAGATGTTTACTTTTCACACTGCCCACCTAGTTTTGATGTTTGGCACCCCATGTGGTCCTCCAAGCAACACCCACCCACTCCTAAAATGTATGTTTTATTAATGATAATATTTGTATTATTTGGAAATAAATGAAATTAAACTTAAAATAACACAAAATCATGGGGAAAAATGAGATGTTTCTAGTGAGCTTAATCATCCAAAATACATTTAGTGATAGTCTCAGTGAGATGTCAATTGTTAAATACAACATCTTGAATACAGCATCTTAAATACAGCATTTTTATCTTCTAATCCATCTTAAAAGTATGTATTTTTAAAGTTTGTTTATGATATTATTTATTAATTCCAAATATATATCACTAATTTTTAGAATATTATATTGATGAATACATCTGATACTTGCTTTAGAAACTTTAAAATATTTGGAATGAATGAAAAAATAAAGCTGAGTAGCAACAAAGATCAGTAGTTATTGACTTCAAGTGTGTTTGGTTCAGACTTAATATGTAGCACTGATTTATAACTATCATGATAACAACCTACCTCATCTTAAAACTAGGCAATAAAAGGCAAAAATCTTCCAATTATAGGACAGGGATCAGGCACTTACTTTCCCTTGCATGCAGCCAACTCTGGTTCAATCTCCAGCAATGCATATGGCACCTTGAGCTCATCCAGAAATGACCCCTGAGCACAGAGCCAAGAGTAAGCCCTGAGCAATTCCAGATGTGACCTCAACCCCTCCCTCCTCAAATTGGAATACACAGAAAAAAATGTGTGAATTATTATGTCTTTAAGTTTTCAGTTACTGCTTTAGCTATCTAATGAAATGTTCTTAAACTTTCATAAACAGAGTTATGGGTAGGATTGACTATGATAACAGATAATGTTATTGCAGTGCAAGATGGAACTGTGGAACAGTCAACACATTTATTGAAATAGAATATTTAATTTCAAAACAGTCTCCATTGATGTTCTATTGGTAACAACCTTATTTCAGCCAAACTAATGGATAATGGCGCAGTTATCTGGTATGACATACGTAATATTATGTTTTCTTAGAGAATAATAAATTTGTACATTTCCTTGCCTCTATTTGCGCCTTACCAATCTTTGTCTAACAATGTACTGTAGCATAAAAAAGAATGAGCTTTGACATCCAAAGGCTTGGTTTTAAGTCCCATTCAAAATGATTGCAGTAACTTTTAAGCAACTCCTAAAAATTTCCACAGAACCTTTCTTTACACAGTAGCAAGAGAAATACAATGATGACATTTCTCTTGGATGCTTTAGAAGCCAAACAAGATGATATGTGTAAAAGCAATCAGATTGTTATTCCTAAGCAAATGATCAGATGTTCTTACTCTTAATGCACCTGGCATTATGTGAGCACCAAGATTTCAACATGACATATAGTTACTCGAAGAAATAGCTAAGAGGTTGAAGAACCTCCATCTCCAGGCAGATCTCTTTGATTCCACTGTTCTTCCTGCATTAACATACGCCTGAGAGACCTGGGCCCCACGAAAAAAGGATGAGAATGCTATTCGGGTCTCCAAAAGGAGAAACTGAAAGAGCTATGCTTGGATTATCACGCTTCACTCAAATGAGAGAAAGAATCTGGAGTTCCGACCTCCGTGACGGTCAAGAATCAGGGATGCTGTCTCATTTGCCAAGGCATCAAAAATCAGATGGGCTGGATACGTAATGAGATTTGGAGACGACCACTGGACTAGAGCTGTTACCGACTGGATTCCACGGGACGTCAAAAGACTGTGTGGCCGTCCACCTACAAGATGGTCAGACTTCTTCGTCAAGACCCTGAATAATCAGTTTGAGGCTCTTCATGTTTCTAGAACGAACAGACGCCATTGGGCTATACTAGCACGCAACAGGGACGAATGGAGACGTTACTGGCACCTGCTTGAGCAAATGATGAGTAATGGGAAGTCAAGTGATTAAGTGACATAGTTGCTTTATATACTAGCTTGAAGTTAGATCTAAGATAAATTTCAGATTAACTGGAACGCAGGGAGGTAGTAAAAGGCTAGAGTTAGGCCTTTCTACTATCAAAACTTGTCATGTTTGCTTAAAAAGACTTTTTTCTTTTTTCTTTTTTTTTTTTTGGTGTTTGATTTAGACCCAGTGATGCTTATTCCAAGTTCTACTTTTAGGGATCACACCCAGTGGACTCCAGACCATACATGGCGCTGAGTGGTAGGAATTAAAGAGGAGTCAGTTACTTGCAAGACAAAACCTTAACCTCTGTATTGTCTCCTGAAACATTTAAATTGTTTGCTAAAGTGACATTTTAATTTAAAGCTGTTGTTGCAATCATTTGCCAATAAAAGTCAACTTGATTATGCATTCTTTTTTGTTGTAATCAATTATGTATCCTTAATAGTTCAATAACCATGGGTACAGTGGGGAGGGCATTTGCCTTGCATGCAGCCAACCCAACTTTGATCCCCGACATCCCAGATGGTTCCCCCTGAGCACTGCCAGCAGTAATTCCTGAGTGCAGAGCCAGGAGTAACCTCTGAGCATCATCAGGTATGGCCCCCAAAGTCAGAAAAGTAAAATTTATTAACCTCTACACTAAAATTTCACCACAATTATCATTATCTTAACTCTGTTCGCCTTGCACGCAGCCAACATGGCCGACCCGAGTTCGATTCCTCCGCCCCTCTCGGAGAGCCCGGCAAGCTACTGAGAGTATCTCACCCGCACGGCAGGGCCTGGCAAGCTCCCCGTGACGTATTCGATATGCCAGACACAGTAACAACAAAGTCTCCAGTGGAGACGTTACTGGGCCCACTCGAGCAAATCGATGATCAACGGGAGGGCCTTTACCTTTACCTTTACCTAACTCAGTTTGCCATAAATCTCTAGCTAGTGGTTTTCTTTTTAATATTTTCATTGCATGAATCTACAAATTTGTATTGCTCTAAATATGATTATAGTTACATATTTTATAATTTTATAATTAATGAGATATAATTTATTTACAATGATATTGGGATGGAGCGATAGCACAGTGGGTAGGGCATTTGCCTTGCACTCAGCCAACATGGCTGACCCAAGTTTGATTCCTCTGCTCTTCTTGGAGAGCCCAGCAAGCTACTGAGAGTATCTCGCCCGCACGGCAAAGCCTGGCAAGCTCCTCGTGACATATTCAATATGCCAAACACAGTAACAACAAAGTATCAAGATGGAGACATTACTGGGCCCACTCGAGCAAATCAATGAACAACAGGAAAACAGTGATTCAGTGATTCCAGTGATATTGTATTTATTTATTTATTTATTTGTGATTATTTGCAATAAAATTTGACTTTTTATGCAGGCAATTGTTAGATGCTTTTCTGTACATTCATGGATTTATGAAATTATCACCACCTACAAATTGTATAATGTTAGATGGTCCCATTAACCATTACCAGTTATTTCCTATTCCCTAGAGTCTTGAGTCAGTAAGCTACTTTGTGTCTTTGTGTGAATAAGCAAACAGATTTGCTTATTCTAGATATTCCCTATGAATGGAAACATACAACATGCTGTCTTTTGTGACAGACTTCTTTCACAAGTCTTAGCATTTTCTAGGTTCACTGATGTTGAAGCATGAATCATACTTCATTATTTTTTTATAGCTCAATGATATTCTGCTGTAGGAAGATTTTATACTTGATTTATCTAATCACCAGTTGAGTGGTGCTGGAGTTTTGCTAATTTTTGGTTATTGTGTGCACAGGTTTTGTGTGGGTGTGTTTTTGTTGTTGTTTGTTTTGTTTGGAGAGCAACATCCTGCAGTGCTCTGGGTTTTCTCCAAACTCTGGGCTTAGGGATCACTCTTGGTGGACTTTGGGGAACCTTGAGGAATGAGGAGAAGAGAACCAGGTTGGGACCATCATGGAAGATGCCCTGCCCACTGTACTTCCTCTCCAGCCCTCTGTGTGATGTGCTTTAACTTCTTTGGGATGTTAAATTTGAACAGGGTTCGCTGGGTATTGGAAAAGATAAGTATTTTCAAATTTTTCCAACTTTATATAATATTAACTGGCCCCCTGGTGCTGTGTAATCCCATCAATGGCCAAGACTCAGAGACTATAAAAACCAGCTCCCGGAAGAAGAACAGTGCAGTCTCCTGCCCCCGTGCCTGACTGTCCTTGCCGCTGGGGCCCCTTGGAGGGGAGCGGGTTGAGCTTTCCTCCCCACCCCGACCAGGACTCCAAAGACCTCCAGGACCAGCCACCACCATGCTGAGACCACTCTCCGCACACATGAAGGTACCGGCAGAGGGACAAAGTCACGCGGGTTCCGGGGCCGAGATCTCCAAGCCTACTCGGATTGGAGTCGAGCATCCTCCACCCAGATCCTCCAAATTCCAGTAGGTGGGGGTCACACCCACCAACTGGCCCCCTGGCGCCATGTAATCCCATCAACGGCCAAGACTCAGAGACTAGAAAAACCAGCTCCCGGACATCTTATTATGACATCTTATTATCTCATTTCTACTTTGGACAAACTGGCAGGTTACCGAATGTAGCCTGCCAACACAGCAGAGTCTGGCAAATTCCCTGTGTCGTACCCAATATGCCAAATACCAGTAACAATGATGGGTCTCATTCTCCTAAAGAGCCTTGAATATAATCTCAGGGCTAGGATGAAGGAGACGTTACTGGGGCCTGCTCGAGGCAATCGACGATTAACAGGATAATTTGTGATTATTTGTGATATATTATTAATTTCTCAGTAGATTTCAGATTATATGTGTATATTTTTGAACATATATAATAATAAATGTATATATAAATTTTCTTGTTTTCATAATACTATGAAAATATTTATTAGAAATGGCTGAAATAAGTCCTTTCTAATAAATAATTACTGAAATATTTAGATATTCCATGGACAGAACAATATCATCTATATACTATGCCAAATCTTGAACCCTGAAGTATTGAATTGGTCATTTATAGTGCTAACTTAATTTTAAGCTCTAAAATAGTAATTTCATATTGCCCTTTGATTGTCATTCCTGGATTCCTCATTTCTAAAGGCTGTTAATAGGAGTTAACCAATTAAATTGTTACTAAAACTAAATAAATTGTTACTAAATAAAGTTACTAAATAAAGGGCTGGAGCGATAGCACAGCGGTAGGGCATTTGCCTTGCATGCAGCCAACATGGCCAACCTGAGTTCGATTCCTCCGCCCCTCTGGGAGAGCCCGGCAAGCTACCGAGAGTATCTCGCCCGCACGGCAGAGCCTGGCAAGCTCCCCGTGACGGATTCGATATGCTAAACACAGTAACAACAAAGTCTCCAATGGAGACGTTACTGGGCCCGCTCGAGCAAATCGATGATTAACGGGAGGGCCTAAATAAAGAATTTGGGATGTTTCTGAAACTTTTTAAGAATTCAATACATTTACTCTTTTTCCTTCATTATGTGAATTTTATTCCTGAGTTTCTTCTTTACTGTGAAGTTATGTATATAGTAAATAACCAGCAGTTGGTATTCAGCTTGAATGGAAAAATTATCAGAGACATTCAACTGGATTAGCTGCTAAAGCACTTTAATTTTAATCTGTATTATATTTGACATGTGAAGAGAGAAGCCAAAAATAACTTCATTCTTATTGGAAACTGTATTCTAAAAAACAGTCAATGCAAATGTAAGTAATAGAATCAATAAGAACTTATGAAAAATTCTTGCTTTACATTTTTGAAATATCAGAAGTCCTTTTTGTGTTCAAAGTCTGTCCCTCAACTTATAGTTTGAACAGAGCTCTTCAACACTATAGCAATCTTTCATACCATAATTTAAAACAGAATTAAAAGTAGATTATTCCTTAGCTCAGATAGAGAAGAGAGCACCAAATAAAGGGTGTTGGGAGGATCCTCCCAGGGTGGGAGAAGCATGCTGAAAGTAGACTATAGACTAAACATGATTGCCACTCAACGCCTCTCTTGCAAACCACAGGACCCAAAAGGAGAGAGAGAGAATAAAAGGGAATGCCTGCCACAGAGGCAGAATGGGATGGGGGGATGGGGGGTGGGAGGGATCCTGGGACCCGTGGTGCTGGAGGATGGGTGCTGGTAGAGGGATGGGCACTTGATCATTGTATAACTGAAACCCACGCACAAAAATTTGTAAGTCTATAACTGTACCTCATGGTATTTCACTAATAAAAAAATTAAAAAATTAAAAAAGAACTTAAAAAAAGTAGATTATTCTTTGCAGACAGGTTATCTCTGTTATTCTGGTATTGTTTCTTTCCTCAGAAATCGTGATAAAACAAACAATCCCCGTCTGTCCTTTCTCTGACTTCATTAGGCTCTGTGTAGTTAATCTAAATGTTACCATTTGTATTCAATGTGTCCCTGTCCATTTATGCTTGAGTAAGTCTTATTTCAAAAGAGCTTCAGGCCCACATCCAAATCTCTGGCAACTCTTGGTTTGATACTCTTTTGGGGCCTGGAAACAAAACCAACAGAGTGAGCAAGAAATGTTAACCCATGCTGTTGATCACCACTTTTCCTTAAAATCAAGAGGATTATACTTTATGAACATAATTCAGAAAGCATTCCTTGAAACTTGAGAAAGTCTGTATGATGGGAGTCCAGACTTCCAAGAGAGTCTGCAAATAGAAATTTATAAGAGCACATATCCCGGAACCTCTTAACCCTGATTAGGTGATGGAGTAACTGAGGCAGGAAAGATGCCGTAGCTGGCATTATGCTAGTGACTCGGAGCAAGTCACTTTTCAGAATGGACACTGCAGGCGTGAGGGGGAGCAAAGAACTGGAGATATCTGACTCTTTCTGTGAAAGACTCTGTGTTTCAATGTTCTGAATTATGAAACAATATGGGGTTGATTGTAAAGCACTAAAGCACACTTCTAAATTTTAAATTTATTTCCAAGGACAGAGCATAGCCTTTCTCACTAGAAAATGTCATTGAAGGGTTTGGCAAAATACTAAGAAGCCACATGACCTTAATAAAATATTGTGTATTCATCTCCAACAAATAACAAATGATGTTGTAATTTTGTATAGTTATTATCTGCAAGTAAACTTCAGGAATTATCAAGGGCCTATACCCTTGATAATATTTAAATCATCAACTTTACAATTTCACAACTGATCCTGCTCCTCCACATTATTTACTTCTAGAGCTAGCAAGGTACATATGGCCCTACAAAGTGTAAAGATGAAACCCATACTGTTGAGTTGCAAGACCGCTAGGATTAGGAGTCACAATCCCTGCCTTGAAGAGACGATTCTGCCATGTGTATTTCTTTTTATGACTCTCATTTTAGCTTTCAATCTTTATATTACATTGATGGTTAAAAAAATCTTTTTATGGTTCTAGAAGAGGGTAAGATTATGGGCTCTGCATTCTGCAGCAAGCCATGCTTCATTATTCTATGCTAGGCTTTCATTTCTTCCAGGATTGACTATTTTAATTTGCTCCTGGTGAAATTCCAGATTGTTTTCTAAACTGGCTGCAGATGGTTTTGAATGCCGCTGCCGCTGCCAGCGTTGTTACTAGGACTTGATCTACAGATTATATTTCTCCCATCTTACAGTGTCTATCTTGGCTGCCTCTTAGACAGCATATGGCTTTTAAAATCTTTTTAATGACATAGAAAGCCCTCAATGGCCCTGATTCTCTTTACCTTTCTGACCTTCTAACTACTTCACACTCCAATACTCATTAGTCAACCAGTATGATGTCGACTCATTGTATTGATTGGCAATGAAGTTAGTGCGACATCAGAAATCAGCATGATTGGGAGAATGCAAAGATTTGATGTTTACTGATTTTGGACATATTTAAGGACTGGAAAAAGTTTCTTACAATTTTACCTTACATCACTGTCATACATTTAATTGTTAAGTGTTTTATTTTTTTTCTGGACATTATAGGTTAAAGAATGCAAAGAAGCCTGAACAAGCATTTAATTAGTAAGCGACCATGTAATCAAATGCTAGGGGACTTGTTCTGAATAGTGCCTTGAGAAATGCAATGTCACGTACTGATCTTGAGGGTCCATAGGCTTATTAAACCAGGCACTATAGTAAAGATCCTTTGAGCACTTAATCACTTAATCACTTAACTTCCCGTTAGTCATCGATTTGCTCGAGCGGGCGCCAGTAACGTCTCCATTTGTCCCTGTCACGTGCTAGTGTAGCCCAATGGCATCTGTTCGCTCCGGGAACATGAAGGGCCTCAAACCGATCATTCATGACCTTGACGAAGAAGTCTGACCATCTGGTAGGTGGGCGGCCACGCCGTCTTTTGACATCCCGTGGAATCCAGTCCGTAACAGCTCTAGTCCAGCGGTCGTCTTTAAATCTCATTATGTGACCAGCCCATCTGATTTTCGACACCTTGGCAAATGAGACAGCGTCCCTGATTCTTGATCGTCGATGGATGTCAGAACTCCGGATTCTTTCTCTCATTTGAGTGAAACGTGATATTCCAAGCATAGCTCTTTCTATTCTTCTTTGGGAGACCTGAATAGCATTCTCATCTTGTTTGCATAGGGCCCAGGTCTCTGAGGCATATGTTAATGCAGGAAGAACAGTGGAATCAAAGAGATGTGCCCGGAGCCAGAGGTTCTTCGTCCTCTTAGCTATTTCTTCGACGTTCTTGAAGGCGTTCCAAGCCGCTCTCTTCCTCCTGCACAGCTCAGGTGCCAGGTCATTTGTCATGTTGACCTCTCGACCTAGGTACACATAGCTGTTGCATTCGGAGATGGTCGTTCCGTTGAGAGCGAATGGGGCATCAGGAACGAGGCTGTTTCTTATGAACATTGTCTTCGTAAGATTCAGCTGTAGTCCTACCTTTCCACACTCACTGTCAAAGTCGGCCAGCATTTGTGCCGCTTGGCTGATGTTTGGTGTTATTAAAACGATGTCATCAGCAAAGCGGAGGTGGTGTAGTTGCTGACCATCTATCTTCACTCCCATTCCTTCCCATTCCAGTCGTCGCATGACGTTCTCGAGGGTGGCACTGAAGAGTTTCGGTGAAATGGTATCACCCTGCCGCACCCCTCTCTTGACATCAACGATCACTTCTTTGTAGAATGGTGAGATCCTGGTAGTGAATCCGCAATACAGCTCACGGAGGATCCTGACGTATTGGGCTTGAATGCCCTGATTGGCTAGGACTTCAATGACCTTTGAGCACTAGTTGATATAAAAGTAGTAGGAATCACCAGGTAGTCTCTTGCCAGAAAGGAGCACAAATAAGTAACTAGTTCTTTTTATGGATGATTACAATTAGTCCACAAACGTGTGTTTCCTTGCAGTCCTTCTGATCCATATTTTCATAGTCACTTGATCACTTGAATACTTGACATCCTGTTACTCTTCGATTTGCTCAAGCGGGCGTGAGTAATGTCTCCATTCATCCCTGTCGTGTGCTAGTGTAGTTCAATGCCGTCTGCTCCTTCTAGGAACATGAACAGCCTCAAACCAATCGTTTAGAGTATTGACGAAGAAGTCAGACCATCTCGTAGGTGGGTAGCCACATGATCTTTTGACGTCCCATGGAATCCAGTCAGTAATGGCTCTAGTCCAGTGGTCACCTCCAAATCTCATTACGTGTCCAGCCCATCTGATTTTAGACACCGTGGCAAACGAGACAGCGTCCCTGATTCTTGATCGTCGATGGAGGTTAGAACTCCAGATTCTTTCTCTCATTTGAGTGAAACACGATACTCCAAGCATAGCTCGTTCAATTCCTCTTTGGGAGACCTGAATAGCATTCTCATCCTGTTTTGGTAGGGCCCAAGTCTCTGAGGCATATGTTAATGCAGGAAGTACAGTGGAATCAAAGAGATGTGCCTGGAGCCAGAGGATCTTCGTCCTCTTAGCTATTTCTTCAATACTCTTGAAAAGTGTTCCAAGCTGCTCTCTTCCTCCTGTGCAACTCAGGTGCCAGGTCATTCGTCATGTTGACTTCTCGACCTAGGTACACATAACTGTTGCATTTGGAGATGTTCATTCCGTTGAGAGCAAATGGAATGTCAGGAACAAGACTGTTTATCATAAACATTGTCTTCGTGAGATTCAGCTGTAGTCCAACCTTTCCACACTCACGGTCTAAATAGGCCAGCATTTGTGCTGCATGACTAATGTTTGGTGTTATTAGAATGATGTCATCAGTAAAGCAGAGGTGGTATAGTTGCTGACCATCTATCTTCACTCCCATTCCTTCCCATTCCAGTCATCGCATAACGTTCTCGAGGTTGGCACTGAAGAGTTTTGGTGAAATAGTATCACCCTGCCGAACCCCTCTCTTGACATGGATGATCACTTCTTTGTAGAATGGTGAGATCCTGGTAGTGATCCGTAATACAGCTCATGGAGGATCCTGATGTATTAGGCTTGAATGCCCTGTTTGGCTAGGGCTTCTATGACTGCTTCCATCTCAACGAAATTAAAGGCCTTCTTTAAATCAATGAATGATAGACAGAGTTGCATCCTGAACTCCCGAGAAACCTCAATGAACTCGGTTATCGTGTGGATATGGTCAATTGTGCTGAATCCTTTTTGCAACCAGGCTTGCTCCCATGGTTGTCCTTCATCTAGTGTTCTGCCAATCTTATTCAGGATGACTCGTGTGAACAGCTTGTAGATGACAGACAATAGATTGGGCAATAGTTGTCAATGTCATGGATGTCTCCCTTCTTATACAGTGTACAGTCCTGCTGGTTTTGGGTTGGAACCTTGCATTCAACAGGTAGCGTGTGAAGAGCTGAGCCAGTGTATTGATGAGTACTGATGGCAGATTCTTCGGGTGTTTGGGTCTGACCTTGTCTGGTCCAGGTGCTGTTCACTTCTTTTTTTTTTTTATGTAGGAGTACTGCTATTTATTCAGCAACTGATTAGGCTGATTAAATTATGCATGAACTCCACCTTACCTTTTTTGGGCATTTTTTTATAATCTTATTTATTGAATCACCATGAGAGCAGTTACAAAGCTTTTGAGTTTAAGTCTCGGTCATACAATGAAACATTCGTAACTTCACCAGTGCCCATTATCCACCACCAAAATCCCCAGTATATCTTGATCCCACACCCTCCCCCTACCTGTGGAGCAGATGATTTCCAAATTACTCTCTCTATACTTTGATTACATTCAACATTTAGACACCACACCCACCATTATTATTTGGGATTTTACCCCAATACTGAGATCTGCCAAAAAGGAAACAGTACACAATTTGCTTTCTATTGCTGGTTATGAATAACATGTGATGTCCTGTGGCTGCAGTAGTGGCCACACGATTTTTAAATTTCAAAATTTTAACAATAAAATCTGCAGGGATTTCTTGCCAAAATTTGCTGGGTTCCAAGATTTGTTCCTGAGTCTCTGGGATCATGGCCATTAAGCAGCTTGATCAGGAGCCAGAGAGGCAGTTCGTGGGTGGCGACTCAGGTTCTCATTGGGGTGGGGAGGAAAGGGCCAACTCCACTCCCATCCCATGAAGCTTCACATATCTTGCCACTGTGGGCCCAACCCTGACTGTTTAATGGCGTCTGGTGGATGGCGGCCACCAGGCCACCAAGGGGGAGCAGGTGGAGGGACAACACCCTTTCCCCCCTGGGGTGGCCCGACAACAGTAACCTATTGTGTGGTCCGGACGCATTTCTGCCAATAGCCGCAGGGTTTCAAAATTTGTTTCTGAGTCTCTGGGATCATGGCCGTTAAGTAGCTTGATCAGGAACCAGAGAGGTCGTTCGTGGGCGGCGACTTTGGGTCTTGTTGGGACGGAGAGGAAAGGGTCGGGTCCACCCCCATTCCATGAGACTTCGCGTGTCTCATCACTGTGGGCCCAAACCTGACTTTCCAATGGCCTCTGGAGGATGGTGACCACCAGGCCGCCAGGGTGAACAGGCCAAGGAACGAAACCTATTCCCACCTGGGGTGGCCCAGCACCGGTAACCTCTGCGCGGTCCAGACACATTATTCCAAAAGCCAGTGGGCTTTGAGATTTGTTTCTGAGTCTCTGGGATCATGGCTGTTAAGCAGTTCAATCAGAAACCAGTGAGGCCATGCCTCCAATTATATAGCTGAGCCGGAGGTGATCTGTGGGATTGTCTCCCACATACCTAACTTTTGGCAGTTTACTTTTTTGGTAAACTTTGCCCCAAGTTTTTGGGGTCTGGCCAAAGGCACAGCAGCAATCTTGGGGTATCTGGAAGCCTAAAAGGCACCATGAGGCTGCTGAAGTACTCGCCTCACAGGTACAGATTGAACTGCTGGCGGCATCATACACCCTGCTGTTCACTTTTTTATGGATGAAATGGAGTGTCGAATTTCAGAAGGGAGAACTTTGGGAATGACATATCCATCCTTCGGAATTTGGTATGTTGGCAGGTGGATGCGACTATGGAAGAGACCCAAGTAGAAGTCATAGATAATCTTCTCCATTGCCCTTCTGGAAGATGTGATAGATCCATCAGGACATTGGAGGGCAGTCATCTTGGTCTTGTACTTGATGAAGGACAGCTGTGCGCTGTGAATTCTTTTCCTGGCTTTTGCTGCATCAGCCAACACTGCTACTCTTCTCTCTTTGAGGTCTTCCTTTATCGTTTCTCTGTACTGCTTTATGAGCTCAGACGTTCGCTTGTGGTTGCCTGAGGATTGCTCCAAGCCATGTTGGCAAATAAGCTCAAGAGTTTTCGAAGACAGGTTTATTTTGTGTGTGTGTGGCTATCTCGTCTTGGCATTCCTCACACAATCATGGAGGTGTTGAACCAGTCGATCAGATTCTTCATCAATGTTGTCAACAACAGCATCTCCCATGTTGCCGCAATAGCGTCAAAGAGCTCTCAGTTGGTGGTCGTTCTGGGAGTTCTCTCCTTAAACTTTGCAACCCTTCCTCCCCACTCCATGAAGTAGAACTTTGCACGAAGGAGACGGTGGTCCAATCCCATTTGGAATTTTGGGACAACAGTGACATCGGTCAGGCACAACTGTCAATTAAATATGATGTGGTTGATTTCATTGTGGAACCATCCACTGGGAGACTCCCAAGTCCAACATTTAGATTTGGCCTTTTGGAACTGTGAGTTACCATGGATGGTCTTGGTGGACATGATGAACTCAGACAGTGAGAGAGAGACTAGTTCGTTCCATTCTAGGCCATGGGTCCTGATGTGGAGTTCTTCGGCTGATCTTCTCGGTTCTATCTTGGCATTAACATCACCCACAATGATCTTGTAGAAGGTGTGGTCTTCTTTATAGAACTTCTCCAGCTCCATGTAGGACTTCTCAATTTCTCCTTCATCATAATTGGATGTTGGTGTGTAGACAACAAAGATAGAAACTGCCGGCAGTGAGTCACATCTATTCAAGTGCAATCATCTGATTTAGGTTGTTAGGCATTTGAACGAATCAATGCTCATGGCCAAGTTTGTGTTGACAAGGACACCAATGCCTCCAACACCTCTTTTGTCGCATGTTCCGAGGAACAGTTCTTCTCCAGTGTCGAAAACGGTGTGATGTGATTGATGCCTTCTTGTCTCGGTCAGACCAATGATGTCATGCTTGATCTTTAGCGCTTGTACCATCAGGTCCTTGATGGATGCATCTGATGTCAGCATATGTGCATTGAAAGTACAGACAGTCATTTTTGTCTTTCTTCATTTGGGCAGCCTTCTTCAGCCTTGAGATTTTTATCAGCCTCTCCTTCTTCATCCTTCTTAACGCTGCCGTATTGGTGGCTCTTTCAGGATCAGGGGGATGAGACCCATTGTATTTACTGGTTTTGGCATATCGAAATTCCACTACCTCTACTACCAAGAAGCTGCCACGCTCCAGGACGTTTTCTGGCCACGTGATACATCATATGACATTTAATACCCATCTTCAGGATTGCCACCCCATATTTGATAGGGTTCAAATATGGTTTGAACCATGGGAACACCTGCAAGGGCGATTAGAGGCCACACTAAAGCCTCTATCCCTCTCAGAGAGCCTGGCAAGCTACCAAAAATATCCTGCCTGCAAGGCAAAGCCTGACAAGCTATCTGTAGCATATGCCATTTTCATAATCATACGTCTAAATTTGTAAGCTAAATCATAATCTAAAGTTAACCAGGAATTTAACTAAACAATTTTTTTAAAAAATATTCAAATGGTTATTTTTAAGGAGTGGGTAGGATAGGCAACTATTCCTCCTGGCAGAGTTTGGAAACAATTAGAAATAAGACAGGAAATAGAGGACTGGAAGTTAAGTATAAACCTTTAATAGATAACCTTGTTTGAATAGCATGGCTATGGACCTGCAGTTTAATAAATCCAACAGTGCTATCTTTCTGAGGGCCTTTAAAGAGAACACAGTGTCTGATCTGCAGAACAGTTACTCTTACCGAGAATTACCAGTTCACATAGGATTGGGGCTGAGAAACTAGAAAAGAAGAATTCTCTTCTCATAATTTAAAATTTTTAAGAAACTGACATGAAGGAGTTCTGAAGCCAATTATCTATACGAGTCTTCCTCATTCTATTGTTCTTTTCTTACTACATTTTACAGATACTTTTTAATTTTTTACAATAAAGATCTAGAGGCACTCCCGGGCAGTAAGTCTATAAACATTTGCTCAGTGCCTGTCTGTATCATATTTTGGTGATTCTTGAAATATTTAATTATTTTTCACAATTATTCTATTAATGTAGTCTGCTATTCATGATTTTGATGTACTATTAAATGTCAAACGTCTGCCAGTTAAACTTTTGCCACTAACTAAAATCTCTGTTTATGGTAAGCAAATTTTTTTTGTGATAAAGTTATTTCAAATTAAGGCATATATTTTGCTCTCATAGACATATCACTATTCTACACTAAATAGACTATCACTTAATCACTTAATCACTTAACTTCCCGTTAGTCGTCGATTTGCTCGAGCTGGAGCCAGTAACGTCTCCATTTGTCCCTGTCGCATGCTAGTGTAGCCCAATGGCATCTGTTTGCTCCGGGAACATGAAGGGCCTCAAACCGATCATTCATGATCTTGACGAAGAAGTCTGACCATCTGGTAGGTGGGCGGCGACGCAGTCTTTTGACATCCCGTGGAATCCAGTCCGTAACAGCTCTAGTCCAGCGGTCGTCTTTAAATCTCATTACATGACCAGCCCATCTGATTTTCGACACCTTGGCAAATGAGACAGCGTCCCTGATTCTTGATTGTCGACGGATGTCAGAACTCCGGATTCTTTCTCTCATTTGAGTGAAACGTGATATTCCAAGCATAGCTCTTTCTATTCTTCTTGGGGAGACCTGAATAGCATTCTCATCTTGTTTGCGTAGGGCCCAGGTCTCTGAGGCATATGTTAATGCAGGAAGAACAGTGGAATCAAAGAGATGTGCCTGGAGCCAGAGGTTCTTCATCCTCTTAGCTATTTCTTCGACATTCTTGAAGGCATTCCAAGCCGCTCTCTTCCTCCTGCACAGCTCGGGTGCCAGGTCATTTGTCATGTTGACCTCTCGACCTAGGTACACATAGCTGTTGCATTCGGAGATGGTCGTTCCGTTGAGAGCGAATGGGGCATCAGGAACGAGGCTGTTTCTTATGAACATTGTCTTCGTAAGATTCAGCTGTAGTCCTACCTTTCCACACTCACTGTCAAAGTCGGCCAGCATTTGTGCCGCTTGGCTGATGTTTGGTGTTATTAAAACGATGTCATCAGCAAAGCGGAGGTGGTGTAGTTGCCGACCATCTATCTTCACTCCCATTCCTTCCCATTCCAGTCATCGCATGATGTTCTCGAGGGTGGCACTGAAGAGTTTCGGTGAAATGGTATCACCCTGCCGCACCCCTCTCTTGACATCAACGATCACTTCTTTGTAGAATGGTGAGATCCTGGTAGTGAATCTGCAATACAGTCACGGAGGATCCTGATGTATTGGGCTTGAATGCCCTGATTCGCTAGGGCTTCAATGACCGCTTCCGTCTCAACAGAATCAAAGGCCTTCTTTAAATCAATGAACGTTAACCAGAGCGGCATCTTGAACTCCCGAGAAACCTCAATGAGCTTGGTTATCGTGTGGATATGGTCGATGGTGCTGAATCCTTTGCGGAACCCGGCTTGCTCGCATGGTTGTCCTTCATCTAGTGTTCTGCCAATCCTATTTAGGATGACTCGAGTGAACAACTTGTAGATGACAGACAATAGGCAGATTGGGCGATAGTTGCCAATGTCATGGATGTCTCCCTTCTTGAACAGTAGTACGGTCCTGCTGGTTTTCCATTGGGACGGAACCTTGCATTCAGACAGGTAGCGAGTGAAGAGCTGAGCCAGTGTATTGATGAGTACTGACGGCAGGTTCTTCAGGTATTCAGGTATGACCTTGTCTGGGCCGGGTGCTGTTTGTTTCTTTACTGACGAAATGGCGTGTCGGATTTCGGAAGGGAGAACGTTGAGAACGACATATCCATCCTATGGAATTTGGTATGTCGGCAAGTGGACATGGCTATCGAAGAGATTTGAGTAGAAGTCATGGATAATCTTCTCCATTGCCGTTCTGGAGGATGTGATGGATCCATCAGGACATCGGAGGGCAGTCATCTTGGTCTTGTAGTTGGCGAAGGACAGACGGGCGTTATGAATACTTTTCCCGGCTTCTGCCGCATCTACCAGTACTTCTGCTCTTCTCTCTTTGAGGTCTTCCTTGATTGCATCTCTGCACTGCTTTGCGAGCTCGGACGTTAGCTTGTTGTTGCCTGAGGCATGCGCCAAACCACGCTGGCGAATTAGCTCAAGAGTTTTCGAAGATAGGCGATTTTTTGTGGCTATCTCTCTCTTGGCGATCCTCGCACATTCATGGAGGTGCTGAACCAGTTGATCGTATTCCTCATCAATGTTGTCAACAATGGCATCTTCCCATGTTGCCGCAATAGTACCAAAGAGTTCCCAGTTGGTGGTCATTCTGGGAGTTCTCTTTTTGAACTTTGCAGCCCTTTCTCCCCGCTCTGTGAAGTAGAATTTTGCACGAAGGAGACGGTGGTCCGATCCCGTTCGAAATTTTGGGAAAACAGCGACACCAGTCAGGCAAAACCGTCGATTGAATATGATGTGGTCTATTTTGTTGTGGAATCGTCCACCAGGAGACTCCCATGTCCATCGTTTAGATTCTGCCTTCTGGAACTGTGAGTTACCATGAATGGTCTTGGTCGACATGATGAACTCAGACAGTCTCTCACCCTGTTCGTTCCATTCTAGGCCATGGGTCCCGATGTGAAGTTCTTCAGCTGATCTTCTCGGTCTATCTTGGCATTAAAATCACCCACAATGATCTTGTAGAAGGTGTGGTCTTCTTTATAGAATTTCTCTAGCTCCATGTAGAACTTCTCGATTTCTCTTTCATCATAATGAGATGTTGGTGTGTAGACAACGAAGATAGAAACTGCAGGCAGTGAGACACATCTATTCAAATGTAAACGTCCGATTCGGGTTGTTAGGCATTCGAATGAATCAATGTTCTTGACCAAGTTTGTGTTGACAAGGACACCGACGCCTCCAACACCTCTTTTATCGCATGTTCCGAGGAACAATTCTTCTCCAGTGTCGAAAACGGCATGGTGAGATTCATGGCTTCTTGTCTCGGTCAGACCAATGATGTCGTACTTGATCATTCGCGCTTGTACCATTAGGTCCTCGATGGATGCATCTGATGCTAGTGTAAGTAAAAGTAAAGTAAAGGCCCTCCCGTTGATTGTCGATTTGCTCGAGCGGGCCCAGTAACGTCTCCATTGGAGACTTTGTTGTTACTGTGTCTGGCATATCCAATACTCTCGGTAGCTTGCCGGGCTCTCCGAGAGGGGCGGAGGAATCGAACTCGGGTCGGCCATGTTGGCTGCATGCAAGGCAAACGCCCTACCCGCTGTTGATGCTAGTGTACGTGCATTAAAATACAGACAATCATTTTTGTCTTCCTTTGTTGTGGCAGCCTAGGTCGGCCTTGAGATTTTGTCGGCCTCTCCTTTCTCATCCTTCTCAGTGCTGCCATGTCGGTGAAGCCTTCAGGGTCAGGTGAATGAGACCAGTTGTAGTTACTGGTTTTGGCATATCAAATACACAACGGATAGCTTGCCAGGCTCTTCTGTGCGGGCGGAATACTCTCGGTAGCTTGTCAGTCTTTCCAAGAGGGATAGAGGCTTTTTGGGCGACTTCTAATCACCCTTGTAGGTGTTACCATATTTGAACCCTACTACTTCCACTACCCAGCCGTCGCCACACTCCAGGACGCTTTCCGGACCCGCATGGCAGCTCCGGCCGAGACTCACACACGACTGAAGACCCATAGAACAAGATAAGTGGAATTCTCTGAGACCTTGGACTCCAGGCTCGGCGGACCCAGGGACAGCGGTTCTCTGCTTGCTCCCACCAACCACAGCCGTCGCCACACTCCAGGACGCTTTCCGGACCCGCGTGGCAGCTCTGACCGAGACTATAGTACAGTGTAATGTAATCCATAGGGAATTTTATATGCTAGAAATCCATAATCCATAGGGAATTTTATATGCATAGAAATTTAAAATTTTAAAAATTGTGACGGCCCTTTTACTATGATAATTTAGGTCCAAAACTGCTATATTTTCAGGTGTGTCTATAGTGGAATGATATTAGATGTGATTATAGTACTTTGGGCATTGTATAGATATAATACAGTTTATCTATATTTATTAATGTATTCATACATGTTATAGAAGATACTTACTGGGAATTGCATGCTAATATATTGAGATTGCATGTTAGTATGTCTATGTATGAATTACATATGATATTATTTCTTTACATTTTATATATAACTGGGAAACCGCATTGCAAATCTTACATGTTTTGGAAAAGTTCAAACTCCATAAAGTGAGCAGAATAAACAGACTGTAAGAGCACCAGTGCTTTGTTTGTCTTGTGTTGAGGGTAGATGAAAGAAAGACTGCTGTTTCTTCAAGTAAGAGAATCAGAAATTAAACCCAAGCTTTTGCTTCCTGTAGCCACTTGTATATGTTTTTTCTTGTTTCGTGTTTTGGTTTTGGTGCACTCAGTGGTGTTCAGGACTGGCTCTTGGCACTGCATTCAGGGGTCACTTGTGGAGGGATTTGGAAACAACAGGCAGCCCCAGGACCCAGTTGGTCGGCGGTGTACAGGACAAGCTCCTCACATGCTTTCACTGTGACCTCCCTCTTCACGTTTTAAAATATCATTTCCCAGGGGCTGTAGCAATAGCACAGCGGGTAGGGCATTTGCCTTGCACGTGGCCAACACGGGTTCAATTCCCAGCACCCCATATGGTCGCCTGAGCACGGCCAGGAGTGATTCCTGAGTGCAGAGGCAGGAGTAACCCCTGTGCATCGCCAAGTGTGACCCAAAAAGCAAAAACCAAAACCAAAAACAAACAAACAAAAGATCATTTCCCACATGAAGCTAATACTTAAAAATAGTCTCACCCCAATAGAAAGTCAACCCATAATTTAAGACTATCCTTTCATTTTTCCCTAAACATCTGCCTTAGTGGTAAGGTAAGATAATATGGAGAAGAAAATCTATCTAAAACTTTGTGGCCCTAGAGTAATAATTCCCTTATTTATTTTGTCCCAGTTTGAGTTTATTCCCAGTAGGAAATACCACCAGATGCCTCTGATACAGAAAACATTTGTCCTAGGCCTTAGGGAATATCCATGTAATTAAAAATATATGATCATTATTGTTCTTCTAGATAAATAGGCATAAAACTAAATAGGCACTCTAAAATAAAATTAGAAGCAAGCACAGAAACAGATTTCTGATATTAAAATTATCAAAATATTATATAATGTCTATATTTTCTATGTGAAAAGAAATTAACAGAATTTTTTGCTTCTGAGTATGAAAGATTAACTTCTTTAGGATTTACGTGACCATTGTCAGCTACTAGAAAATGGGGGAAAATGCATGAAACAACCATTTTAGGACTCAGACAATGCATGGTGCAAAAACCCTGTGCTCTCAGAAAAGAGAAAGAAAGATAATGAACCCCAGAGTCACAGCAGCTGTGAGTCTGATGGCAGTTTTTGAATTGATATGTAGATAGGAAACCCAAACAGAGTTCAGCAATTTTAATGAGTCGAAGAGACAAGATTTGAAAGTAAAGTATCATGGAGGAGGGAACTATACATAGAAATAGCTGCAGAAATCTGCGGAGGGGGTTCCTTAAGTCTGTCTTAATACCCATCTGTGCATATACAGGAGAAATTCAAATGACTATGCAAATAACAAAGACTGTAAAAAGAACAAATACCTGGGAACAGAAAACTGAAGCAATATTAAAAGTTCAGGAAGGCTGGGAATCATTTGCGCTTTTGCTTGCCAGGGTGGTAAGACCCTGATGATTATATTAGCTTTTAAAGAGAGATATAAAAGGGACACACTAATTTTGGGGCCAAAAAAGGCTAGTGAAATGGATTTCTGCATGGCAAAAGTTTAAAAAGAACCCCTGAAAAGACAAAGTTGATTGAAAAGTTAAATCCTTGACAGAACGAAGCAAAGTCTGAGGGACTGGAACAGCACTTAGTTTTAAAAAATAAATTTTAGCATGTCTGGCATCAATAAAAATTACTATTCATGTGAAGAAGAAATAATACACAACTCATTGTTAGAAGAAAAAGTAACCAATAAAAACAGATCATAAATGACAAATGATTAAATTAGCAAATAAGAATATTTTTAAAAATCTTTATTGAGATTTTGGTTTACAATACTGCTAGTGATAGCGTTATACATACACCATTCCAAAACCACAACAAGTTACACACTTCCCTCCACGAGTTTTCAGCACACAGTTCTTATCCAGAATGATCATTTCCATCTATCTTTGTCAGAGTGGTCCCTTCTCTAGCCTAACTGCCTTCTCCCCAGCAATTGAGGCAGGTTTCCAACCGTGGACCAACCTTTCTGTCTCTTGTTTTGACTGCCCTTGGGTAATGGTCTCTTATTATTTTTTTATATCCCACAAATGAGTCCAATCATTCATGTCTATCCCGCTCCTGACTCGTTTCACTCAACATGATACTCTCCATGTCCATCCATTTATAAGCAAATTTCATTGCTTCATTTTTTTCCTAGAAGCTGCATAGTATATTCATTGTGTAGATGTACCATAATTCTTCAACCAGTCATCTATTCTCAGGCATTGGGGCTGTTTCTAGATTCTGACTATTGTGAATATAGTGCTGCAATGAACACAGAAGTACAGATAACATTTTGGTTGTTTTTTTTTGGGTTCCCGGATATATTCTTAGAGGCGGTATTGCTAGGTCATATGAAAGCTCAATTTCTAGCTTTTAAGGAATGCCCATATTGTTTTCCAAAATTCTGGACCAGTCAGCATGCCCACCAACAATAAAGAAGAGTCCCTTTCTCCCCCGCATCCATGCCAGCACTGGTTGCTCTTGTTCTTTCCTATGTGTGCCAGTTTCTGGGGACATTGGTGGTGGGAAGTGTACACTGGTGGAGGGATAAGGGATGGAACATTGTAGGACTGAAACCAGACCATCACCAGCTTTGTAGCTCTGTATCACACGGTGACTAATAAAACATAAAAATAAATAAACAGATAAATAAAATATGAAATACTGCTGTTTGGGCATTTTGGTGTCTGGGACACAGTTGGTAGAGTTCAGGGTTTACTCCTGGCTCTGTGCTCAGGGATACCTGAGAGGAGGTAATGGAGGGTTCTATGTGGTACCACGGATTGAACTCGGGTTGGTCCTGGGCAAGGCTGTCTCTGCTCCTCCATCTCTCTGGACTTAATTGACCAAAAGAAAGTTTTGAAGTCACAATAATAGAAAAATTAGATCTAAACTAATAACATAAGTCCATAAAGGAGATTGTTTATATTGATAAAAGGGCTAAATTCACCAGGAAAATATATAATTTAAAAAATCTGTGTAATGTTAGAATACAGTTTCGAGATATATAAAACAAAAACATCTCATTTGCTGAGCCACAGAGGCTAAAAAAATAACTGACCCTTTTATGAGAACTGTTGTCTGAAAATAAAAAAGACAAATGAAACCTGAAAATTAACACTAAAAAAAGAATTGGAATATTCCCAAATAATTGGAAATTAGCCCAGTACATGAGTTAAAAATGAATCAAGATGAAAACAGAAAATTTTTACCAGAATAACTTTAAAAATATTTTATGTAAAAACACATGCTAAATCTAGTGTCGTATTCCAAGGAGAGTAGTTTACAGCCTTAAATGCCTGCACTGGAAAATTAAAGAGAATAAAGAAAATATTTAAGTAATAAATAGTATAATAAACCCAAGCTAAATGGAAGAAAGGATAGGAAAAAGATAAGAAATGTGTGTTCTTGTGCAGGAGTATATATAGTAGAGATTAAACCAACAGTTGTTTCTTTGAAAAAATCATACCATAAACATATATTTGGTTTGTTTGGAATATCAGTGAGGGGTAAATCATAAATGATTCGCTGGCAGCATGGGATAAACTATGAAGTAGAGAGAGCTGTAGGGCGGAGAGGCAGTACAGTGATTTGGGCACTTGGCTCTCATGTGGTGGACCCGAGCACCACATATGGTCCCCTGAACATCTCCATGAGTGAAACTTAAGCACATAGCCAGAGGAAAGCCCTGAACTCAGCCAAGTGTGGCCCTAAAACCCAAAACAATAGGTCTAGGAACAGCCCCAAGGAGGAGAAACCTTTGAAGACAGTTTATTTCAAGTATGAAGTTCAGTCCTCAGGAAGAGAATATGGCTGTGATTCACTGCATGCCGGAAGAGGAAGCGAGTATGTATGGCTGTGATTCACTGCATGCCGGAAGAATGTGCTGAGGTACCACAGGCCAGGGCTGGCAACAGGAGGCCAACTGTCATGAAATGCATTAGGAAGCTGCATGCTGTGTGCAGCTCCTAGGACACTCAGCCACTGAGATGCTGCCAGAAATCACTGTTGGGTGAGTGTCAGCAGACATCCCTGATGTTGCTTGTCACTTGAAGTCAGAGAGGCAAAAGAAGAAAATGCACTGGAATTGGGAAGGAAATTCTCTTCCTTCTCGGCTGCTCCCGCCCCCGCCATGTGCCCTACTGACAAAATGTTGGCAGTGAGCAAGATGGCAAAGAGAAATACGTGCAAGATCCAGCTCCAGTATCATGAAGCTAGGGAAGAACTGACCACAGCGACAATAAGTAAACAACTAGGACACAGAATATTGTTTGCTTTTAGTACAATTGCTGTTGGCCACTACATATAATATATTGCAAGGGCAGAATTGCTATAAAGCCACTATCATATGTCCAGGAAAGGAGGAAAGATTATCTTTGTGATCAGAGTTGTAAAGTGGTTTCAATACAACTTCGGCATATATGTGGTGCCAATGAAAATCATATATTTTTGGTTTTGCTTTGGGATCACACCTGGTGGTACTCAGAGTATACTCCATGATCAGTGCTCAAAAGTCACTGTGAGCATTGCTTGGGGGACCCAACACTGACCTGCTGCATGCAAAGCATGTGCTTCAACTTTTTTGGGCGACTTCCCTGGCTCCCAGCAATAGCATTTTCCTTAAAATGGATAGATAGGTAGAGGTATCACTCAGTGTTTCAAGGTTTAAGTTACGCCACTTAACTGTTATTAAAGGATAAGAAAATGGTTGTTCCCTGTGGGCAATGACCCCCTAACAAAACCACCAAGGCTGGGATAGTTTCCTGTACAAAGCAGCAAAGATCTTAGAATATAATAAATGGGCTGCAAAAATGCATCCAGGAAAGAGAAAAAAAGAACATATAAGGTACTTTAGATGTATAGGGCCACGTAGGAAAGAATAGAGCATCACCTAGTGTTCTTCTCACCCTGCCCCCAAATAAAGATCACAAAAGTGCTTTATGGTATTGAAGTTGGTTGGCTCCCACGGGTGACCTCTGTGAGGCGGGGAGGAGAGAGATGGTCACGTTCTCCCAACCTGCCTCTCACCTGCGACCACCTGGAAAGCTAGGGCTCATAAAGTCTCAGCCAGAGCCCCATCAGCCCCCCAGGTAGCTGTCAAACCACACGTGACATCTGCTTTACCCTCTCCTTCCGGGAGCTGATCCCCACCATCTGGTTTCTTGGGGAGACACAGACTCAGGTTGGGGTGAGGATTTGCTCTTGGTAAGAGAAAAAGTTAGTCCAAGGCCTTACCCAGCATTATTAGGTTCTTGTCTTGCCCGAGAGAAAAGAATTTCAGCAGTAAACCAGCAGTGAAGTAAAAACAAATTTATTTGGAGGGTTTTAGGAAGGGGAAGGAGGTTGAGAAAGTGAGAGAGAGTAATAAGCTAAAGCGAGAACGTGAGCTTCTCCAAAGACAGAGAGAGCCCCGACACACATCCCAGCATGAGATGCGAAAGCATGAAGGTCCACAGCTCAAGAGGGGAGATGCGGGTGACACATGTGTTCGGTCATGTGGGCACAAGCAGCACATGGGCTCAGGCAGCATATGGCCTTCCTTTGTTCAAGGTGGCTTTTATAGGATTTCTCCACCCTGCCCTCATGTAGGGCTTCTACCGAGGTAAGAGTCCATTGCTAGTATGGTTGCCAAAGGGGTTGAGTTGGGCGTCATGGATGGCCTTCCTTGAAATTCCCCTCCTGGTCTTTTGTTCCTGCTAAAGCTGTTCTGGGAGGGGGTTCAGCCTTCTCTGGGTCTGTTGTTGGTACCAGGTGAAAGTCTTATCAGGCCTTAGTTCCTGTGTTGGCAGACTTGGCCCTATTGATTTTATTACTTCCTAGGAATTCCATTGCCCCATGGCATTGCCATGGGGGCCTTTCCCTGTCTAATTGCCTACATTGGTATGTCTAAAGGAATAGATATCCCTCTAACTTCAGCGAATGAAAAATAGTGAAGTAAAAATAATAAACCATATTCAAAATATGTGTTAATAATAATTCACTTTTTTATGTTTACAAATAGGGAGCAATACATTATTACCAAAGAAGTCTTTGTCTTAAGTTTAAACAAGTTGCTAGTACATTGATTTACATTAATTTTTCTCTTTTTTCCTTTTTTCTGTTTCTGTTTCTGTTTTTGTCCATAGCCAGTGACAAAGCCATTTTAGAGATTGATCCCTATTTTGTGCTCGAGAACCACTCCTGGCGGACCTTAGGAGACTGACTATATGATATGCCAAATATTGAGCCTTGGTCAGCAAGGCGAGTGCCCCATCTCTGGCCGCAGACATCAGTGTCAGGGTAATTGCTAGAAGGAAATGACATCGCTTCTTTCTGCAGAGCTCAGTGCTGAGAAAGGGTAGTGAGAACTGCCCAGACCTCTCAAAGGTGTGATTGTCTGCAAATGAGCGGGCAGGAAACTATCTGAATGCCCCGCATGAGATTGTCAGGTTAAAGTGATTCAAGAGGAATTTTCCCTTGGGAGAAGATGCAATCTTCCTGAGGGCTGTTTAGTGCAAACTGACTCCATGATGATCCTTACTGGACGCTCCCCAGATGCCATCATACCAGGAAAAGAAACTATTGTACATCTACTCAATGCAATACTACGGAATACTACGCAGCCACCAGGAAAAATGAAGTCATGAAGTCATGAAATTTGCTTATACATAGATAGGCATAATGCCATGCTGAGTGAAATGAGTCAGATGGAGAGGGACAGGCATTGAATGATTGCACTCATTTGTGGAACATAAAAACAAACATCGTACAATACTAATACCCGAGGACAGTAGAAATGAGGACCAGGAGGACTGGTGCATAGTTGGAAGCTTGGGACAAGTGTGGGTGTGGGGAGGGGTGGGGGAGCCAGGGCAGTTAGAGTAGAGAGGGGACCGCTATGACAATGAGTGTTGGAAATGATCACTCTGGATAGGAACTGCATGCTAAAAGGAGGTAAAGACGTATACATGATAACCTCTCGGTACTTATACTGCAAACCATAATGCCCCAAAGGAAGTGGGGGGGAGGGAGGGGAGAGAGAGAGAAAGAGAGAGAGAGAAGAGAGAAAGAAGTGTCTGCCATAGAGGCAGGATGGGGGATGGGGAGGAGAACTATGGACACTGATGATTGCTGGTGGGAAATAGACACTGGTGAAAGTTCAAGTGTTGGAATATTTTATGGCTATGAACAACTTTGTAACTATCCCACAGTGAAACTTTTTTTTTAAATGAACATCACTTTCTCAACCATGTAACCAAATAACTAAGGAAACTAGATACTGATGAACACCACCTCTATCTTCACACAGGAAACGAAGCTGGTTAGTTTGTGTTTATAGAGAACTTGGCCATTCAAAGTCTGGAAGTTCTTCCCTGGAGATTCCCCCCTGCGGTGCAGTGAAATGATGGTCCTAAAGAGGACCCTGGAACAGTGGCTGAATCGTGTGATACCAAGCAAAAGCAGAACCTGAATTTTCTGACAAGCCAGAAATCATTTCCCAGGTGCAGGCAGCACACTTCTGCTGGCATTCTGAGGTGGTTACATTTGACAATAAGTACTAGGATGGGGCCATATCCGCAGTCCTTGGGGGTGCCTTCACCACAGCTATTTGATTTATGGTGCTCCAAATAGGAACAGAAATGCCCTCTTTGCCTCAAGTACGTGCAGGGATTCTTGGCAATGCATGTGGGTAGGATGGAGTTTACCTAAACCTGCTTTCCATTGACTTCTTACCCCTGTATTTGCTTCTGCTAAGAAATTGAAAATGACTAAATGCAGCACATAAAACCTGAGGCGAGGACATAGCTTTGCAGTTGTTTGGCAAAGGTTAGGCACACTGAGTGAGAAGCAAGAGGAAAACAACCTAGAAATCCACAGATCGAAAAGATTTAAATACATTTGTTACAGCCTGTACCCTCAAATGCCTCCTCCAAGAGCAGTTACTGTGCAGGGGTGCATGCCATAGGGATATTTTGTATCTATGACAAATAAGGGAACCGCTACCTAACCCTTCTTGGACTCAAGCCCAAGACCCGTTCCCAGCATTAAACAGATTCTCAGTGGGAACCGGCCGATATGTCTCAGCCACAGCGGGCTAAGGGAAGCATCACCCAGAGGTTTGAAACAAAATTGAGAGCGGGATCATTTGAAAGCCACAGGGTTCCAGAAAAGCAGGGCAGACTAGCTCCCAACGGAGCACTCCTCCTTGAGTGCTCCACATTTAAACAACTGCATCCTGCTGAAGTCAGGTCGTAAAGGGGACGCCAGGAGGAAGCCTTAGCGGGAGGGGGAGAAAGAGACGAATGCTTAATGGCCAGAGAGACACAATGAGGTTTCTCCTAAGGCCTCCAATGAAGGAGGAAGTTACCTTGGCAGCAATGAGTGAGGGGGAAGTGACATAGTGTTTCTCCATGGAATGCCACTTTCTGGACGGTGCCTGAAAGACCGGAAAACAGCCTAAGGATGACACAGGGGTGCCTGTGGCATTTGCCCCCAGCGGGCAAGCAGGGGGCTACTAGTTCTCTTCAGCCAGACAGGCAGAAAACCAGGAAAGATGACACAGCTTTCAGCCTTGTCTGGAGTTCTGGACAAGTTGCTCTCACCTTGCTTTAAATTATCCTCTCATTGCCACTCAATGCCTCTCTTGCAAGCCACAGGACCCAAAAGGAGAGAGAGAGAGAGAACAAAAGGGAATGCCCTGCCACAGAGGCAGAATGGGATGGGGGGGATGGGGGGGTGGGAGGGATGCTGGGACCCGTGGTGGTGGAGGATGGGCGCTGGTGGAGGGATGGGTACTTGATCATTGTATAACTGAAACCCACGCACAAAAATTTGTAAGTCTACAACTGTACCTTGTGGTGTTTCACTAATAAAAAAATAAAAAATAAAAAATAGATAAATAAATTATCCTGTCATCTCCTTCAAGGGGTTTCCATCTGGGAATATCCAAACAGTTTTATTGGTTGTTTTGTTTTGGGGCCACACCCAGCTATGCTCAGGGCGGACTCCCTGGCTCTGTGCTCAGGGGTCTCTCCTGGTAGGCTGGGGTACCATATGGGGTTCCAGAGATCTAACCAGGGGCCAGCGAGTGCAAGGTAAATGACCTATGGATGTACTAGCTTTCTGACCCTTCAAGCAGTTTCTTTATAGCACTTGTTCTCCAGCTGAAGTACATCAGAACGAACAGATTGTTTATTAAAACACCCAAATGTGGACCCTCCTGCCTCTCAAATGAGACTCGGGGACTTACTTTCCTGAGCTGTCAGTTGTCCAGACTTTGAGAAAGATTCTGTTCCATAGCACGACCGAGACAGGGAAGTGTTTGTCGGGGTCTTCCATCCTGTCGAGACTTGACCACAGCTTTCCAACTCTCAATCTCCACATCAGATCAATAGAAAATATCGAATAGAAAATCAAGAAGTTGGATGGGGGGATGGGGGCAGGGGGGATATTATCCATGGTGGTGGAAAATGGGCACTGGTGGAGGGATGGGTATTTGATCATTGTATAATCAAACCCAAGCACAAAAAATTGTAAATCTACCACTGTACCTCATGGTGTTTCACTAATTAAAAAAGAAAAAAAAAAGAGAGTCAAGAAGTTTAAGTTAAAAAAATTTTTTTTTTTTTTTTGGATATATGGCAACTGACAACTTGGCCCGTCATGTATTTTGTTCTTGCGTTTCATTTGTCCACGGGGAAAACGGACTTGGATGTTCCACTTTCTTTCCTCTTTTCGCAACAGTCTTCCTTTGCTCCTGACTCAAAGGGCAAAACCAAGTGTTGGTGGCTGTGCCAAGTCCCCCGCCCTCCCCGAGGCACGACTACTACACCGCCATGGCAGCTAGGCAAACTCAAAGTGAATGACTGGCAAAGACTAGACATTTCTCGGGAGACTCTGATGCCTTTTTTGCACAACCAGCTTAATTAAGAATCCTTGGCAATATATTAACCACAAGCTTATGGATCTCAATATGCCAATCAAACATAATGAGATAAATGCAAATGTCAAAGCACAGACTCTTTGCCTAGGAATATCTAACGGCTTAAAGCTGCGTCCTCACTCAGTTGTCAGAAAGCGTGGGGAATAGCCAGGCCGGGGGTGGGCAGGCCTGGCCCAGTACAATTTAAATATCTACGGCATGACCTCCAGGATGGAACTGTTCTTATCCAGGTAGGATGTCGGAGGAGGGAAAGGAAAATCCACATTTTTTGCTTTACAAATTCACGTTAAGGTTGCCCACAAAAACGAAAATTCTATATCCCAAGACAATGGATTATTTCTAGAAAATCACGTTAAAATAAAAACTTACGTTCCGGGTTGATGACCATAAAATTGAAACAAGTCAAATAACGTCACTTTGTCTTAAGTACCTAATAATATGACTGCATGTTACTCCATTGCATGGAATGATTGCAGCTGCTTTAATTTCTTCATAAAAACAGATCAGAAAAGGAAGGAGTAAGAGATGTAACTGTATTTGTTTATCTTTTTAGCGACTGAGTTGATAGATAGCAAAAATAGAACACTGCTTGGCCAAATAGCTGGCTCCTGACCAGATTTGATCATTTTATAATGATTGAACAACTTACAACTTCAAACTGACTAACAGTTGGTCGTTAACCTAAAACGTGCGTCCTGGTGACTGAAGGTGTTGGCCTTGATGGGCTCTGTGGCATGCACCATTTCTACTCAAGATCTGAATGAGAGTAACGTTATAACATAAATTTATTAATGACAAAAACTTGGAAGAGATAGTTCATGTCTTCTGCAATAAATCAAGAGCCAAGTGCATTTTCTTTTACGTTTGACTAAGGTGAGCTTAATTAAGTAAATCCACAATAAAATTGAAAGAAATGTAAGATACGTTATTAAGATAAATAAAAGTTACACACAGCACACACATACTAACCCTTCTAAAGAGCTAACTTAAAATATTGTAGAAAAGACCTGACTTTTTCTATATGAAGCATTACTGTTATTTGGCATGTAAGAAAGCAAACGAGATCTTTGTTGCTTTTCATTGATTGGAATATTGACTGGATGAGGGGAGTGACAGTTTTGCTGTAAGCCAGCCTATGTCCACAGTGCCGTCTCATTCTGGACATCATTCTATGGAGTACAAAAAGAAGCCACCGAGAGATAGAATGATTTTATAAGATGTAGGTTGGTTTGAATGAACTGGGGGATTTCAGTCCTTACAAATTAAAACTGAAGAAGAACATGAGCTCTGGTTTAGAGTACTTGAAGGATAGTCACTGTGAAGAAGAACAATTAATTTTTTTTAATGTAGAGCCCCGGAGAGTATAATTAGGACCAGGAAGTAGACAGGCAGATGTTAGATCAGCATAAGAAAGAAATTTTGTTTCTTAAAAACAAAGCTCTACACACAGAGAGAGAAAGAGAGAGACGGAGATAGGCCGAGAGACAGAGGAGAGAGACAAAAAGAAAGGGACGGAGAGAGGGAGGGTGGGAGAGAGAGAAAGGGAGAGAAAGGAAGAGAGAGGGAGAGAGAGTGTCTTCCAAGACAAATACTTTCAATCATGTATCTAAAAACTACTGTTGTGACCAGGCAGATAGCTCAGAGGCCTGGAGCACATGCGTGGGAAGGGAGAGTACTAGAATTTGGAGCCCTCCGCCAGCACTGCGGGGCATGGCACTACCAGTGGGGAACACGTGTACCACATCACTGCCCAAGCCCCAACGTGCCAGGCCTAAGCTACCGTCCAAGAATCACTGGGAGGTGCTCCTGGGATTCTAGAATCACTGGGGAGGCACCTTGGAAACGACCAACGCACTAAAACTCTGATGCTGCTCTCCTCACTTGAATCCTTGCTCCCCCAAGGCAACTGCTAGACTAGTTTTTCTTATAATTCTGGCACATATATTCTGCTTTTATAAAAAATACGTAAAATCTGATAGCTTCTACTGTGGAAAATGTGAATTTGGTTCTCTATTATCCCCTCCCCCCCTCTTCCCCATATTCCTCATGGATCTGCACTCAGGAATTACTCACAGCACTGCTCAGGGGACCATATGTTATGTTGGGGATCAAACCCGAGTCGTCCCTACCAGTATACTGTTGCTTCTGTCCCTCATTATCCCAATAAAGTTAAATGAATGTGGATGAAATCCATCTACTTTATGAAAATAGTTCAAGACTTTGTGACCTAAAATAAAAAGGATATTTTGTTGGATACAATATTCTATTTTCCTTGGAACTAACAATTGTTCCCATTTCTTGGTTTGTTTTCCCTCTAGCTGTTTTTTTCTCTGCTCATCCCAAACTCCCATCACAACTGCAAGATTTCAATCAGCGCTGTAGAACGCAGGTCAATCTCTTTGCTCATTTTTTATTTTTAATCTTAGCAAATTTCTCTGTGCAGCCCTCAGTCCACAGACTCCTATCTTGATGCAGCTGTAGCTCTTGTGGTTTCCTTTATTTTTCCTCCTCAATCTTACAGTATCTTCTTGTCCTACTTTTCATTTTGGTCAAATGTTGTCTTTAGTTTCCTCAGGAAGGACTCAAGATAAATATGCTTTTTAATGTGTTTTTGAAAAAAAAATGGTGAGGGGCCACACCCAGTAGTACTGAGGACGCACACCTGGTACATAGTCAGGGATCACCCCTGGCCCTGTTAAGGGACCATATGTGGTGCTGGGGATCAAACCTGGTCTGGCCCCTAAATGTGAGTTTCAAAGAAAGGCTCAGGCTCATGGGGGACTCACGATTCGTGGCTGGTGGCCGAATCGCTTCCTCAGGCCGATGGAAGGACGGGGGAATGGAGAAACAGGACCCCGGGCTGGTTGGTGGTCAGTTTCTTTCTTTCTCCTCCCCTGCATAGTCCAATCTCTCCCTTATAGCACAATCTTGTAGTCATAGTTTTGGTTGTAGTCCCAGTCATCAGAATTCCCTCATCCTAGTTTCCTTGTAGTCCTCAGAGTTTTCTACCTTGTCATGTCTAGTCCTTATCTTCATAGTCCCCACTCTCTCCTTACAGCTTAGTTATATAGAAATCGTGAAGAGTGGGGTTCACATAGGTGGGGTTGAACATTGTCATAACAACAAAAAATGTAAAGCCCCTCCTTCAGGGAAGTTCTAGGGGGTTAACTCAACAACAAAATCTCTTCTAAGGGTTCAGCACTCCAGAATTCCTAGAAGATCTGCTCGAAGGGAGGGATTCCATCCAGGGTGTATTGCTTTCTCCTTTCCTCAGCTAATAAAGGTAAAGGTAAAGGCCCTCCCGTTGTTCCTCGATTTGCTCGAGCGGGCCCAGTAACGTCTCCATCATGAGACTTGTTGTTACTGTGTTTGGCATATCGAATATGTCACAGGTAGCTTTGCCAGGCTCTGCCGTGCAGGCGAGATACTCTCGGTAGCTTGCCGGGCTCTCCGAGAGGGGCGGAGGAATCGAACTCGGGTCGGCCATGTTGGCTGCGTGCAAGGCAAACGCCCTACCGCTGTGCTATCGCTCCTCAGCTAGTAATTAATTTAAACAATCAAAGTAAATTTACTTATATTTCTAGTAATTTTGTATGAACACAGTAAGAGATATATTAAGTTTAAAGGTGGGCTCTCCTTGGGACATCTCGCTATATATCCCAGACTACAGTCCTCAGGCCAGGTTACTCTTTCCTAACCCCAGCAGGGTCCTTATTCAGTTACTTCTTTTTGGGCCATGACAGAGTTTTTTCCATGACCATGCTCTTAATTTATTATACTTATGGTGCTTAGCTTGTCCCCTTTTGATGCCAAGATAGCATACAGCTTGCCCTGGGTCTATCCAGTCCCTTCATCTGGACCCTCCTTTGGGGGATTTAGGAACTAAGGGCAACTGCAGCTTAAGTCAGGTAAATATGAATGATGCCCAGGAGAAAATATTATTTAGAGTCAATTAGCTCTCATGTTACAAAAGCGTAGAATCAACTGTCTTCCTATGTCTATACAAAAAGAACATTGCTAAACTTTGCAAGTGACATAAATGAAAGAGAAAAGCAATATAGAATTACTAGTTCTTGATGGAATTTGGTGTGCCTCAGGAGCACTGTTGCGGACTAACTCAATAGATCTAAGATTCCTGCAGAAGGGAGCAAGGACAATCCAATGTTATCCAATACCTAAATATATTTTTTAAATTCACAACCATCTTGGGGTGGAGCAATCGCACAGCAGTAGGGCATTTGCCTTGTGCGCAGCCAGCCTGGCTGAGCCGGGTTCGATTCCTCCGCCCCTCTCGGAGAACCTGGCAAGCTACCGAGAGTATTCAATATGCCAAACACAGTAACAACAAGTCTCACAATGGAGACGTTACTGGGCCCGCTCGAGGAAATCGATAAACAACGGGAGGACAGTGGACAGGACAGACAACCATCTTAAAAATGTCTTCCTTCTTTTCCAGATTTGACATAATTCCTGGGCCTAGAATTTCATACTGGAAATTGGTCTCAGTGTAAGGCATGGATTGTAACGTTGTTTTCTTCTCTTCTGGAATGTTTTGTTAAGAAGCTTCAGGTTGTTCTTTGCATATATTTTCTTGTTTATTTGCTTATTAAATTTTCCTTCCAGGAGGCTTTGATTTTTGTTAGCCTTAGAATTTTCAGTGGCTTGCATTAATGTAGAACTTTTATTCACTGTACAGAGCAAACAATTTAAAAATGCTTGACTTATAGTTCTGAGAAATTTTCTGATTTTCTTTCATTTTTAAACAAATTTTGTACTTTCAATATTTTTTCTTTTATGAAATGCGTATTAGTAAAATGTTTTACTTTCTGAATCTTGTAATTTTTCACGTTGTCTTTCATATTCTAATATTATTGCATTTTGTTCCATATCTAGAAAGTTCTATAGTCTTATCTTTCAATTAGTTTATTAAAATTTTTATTTCCTTTACTGCATTTTTTAATTCCCAAGAGCCCTGTTATCTGAAAGTTCTGTTCTCTTAACGCCATACTTTTTATTTTATGAATGAAGTATCTTATCTTTTCAAAACTAGTTTAGCATTAATATTCATCATGTACATCCTCCAAGTTCCTTTTTGCTCCACTATGCATTAATTTGGACCAGCGCTTAATATTCTAACTGTTGGAATATACTTTTATATTCTATAGTGACTGTGCTAAATTGGACTCCCCTGGGTGTATACTGTGTGTAACAAGTTTTGTAGGAGTTATCTTAGGCTCAATACTAGAAGCAAAGAGAGAAAAATTGGATAGGAATATTGTTCGAACCAGTTATCAGGAAATTACACAGACAACTTTGGATTGGGATGACTCATAGACTTACCAGATAGAAGCACGAAGACTGGGTCCTTTTATTTAACATCAGTGTCATTAGATTTAGGCTGTCTCCTTAAACAAGGACATGCCTTTCCTCTGAGAACAACTTTCTCAGGGGAAATTTGTTAACACCTTTAAATCACTAACATTTTCAGTTGTTGAGATTCCTGTATTGAGAATCTGGATTAAAAACAGCCCAACATCTACCATAGCAAGGCACTAAATGCTGTGTACTGAATAAATTTAGTCAAAAGATACTCTACTGCTTCACGCCCTACCGAGGTCATGAGTTTCCCCCCATGAGCGGCTCTCTGTCAGAGCCATGGATCCAGAGGCAAAAGGACTTAATCCACAGCCTCGCAGCTTGTGGCAGAAAAGTGAACGGACTATGCGTTAAACTACAGCGTCATGCCTCCCTGGGAGGGAAAGGGTATTGCTCCCTTCCGCCTTCTTCCCCCCAGCAGCAAGGTGGCTTCCGCCTCAGAGCTTATTGGAAAGCCAGGTATGAGCCGGCATTGATGGGGTAACTGCAGTCTCATGGGAAGGGGGGCAGTACCGGCTCATCCTTCACGCACTACTGAGGTCACGAGTTGCCTCCCATGAGCGGCTCTCTGGCACGGCCATGGCTCAAGAGGCACAGAAACCAATCTTGTAATTATCTGGCTCTTTGCAGAAATCCCTCCAGACTTACCTAGTAAAATATCAGAAATCCAAAATTGTGCAGCCACTATTGCGGCCGCGTGACATCATATGGTTCTCATGACCAGCTATAGAAAACAGATTATTTCACAACATCCTTTCAGCAATTCTGATTGTTGGGGGGAAATTCTAAACAATAATGGTGCATCTTTTGTTGAAATAATGAATGTAATCAAAGTAGAGAGAGAGTTCAGTAGAAATCATCTGCCTCACAGGCTTTGGGAGGGGTAGGAGGGGGGTATATTGGGGTTCTTGGTGGTGAAAAATAAGTGCTGGTGAAGGGAAAAGTATTTGATCATTGTATGACCGAGACTTAATCTTGAAAGCTTTGTAACTTTTCCCACAGTGATTCAATAAATAAATATAAGAAAAGAAAAAAAAGATACTCTACCACAAGGTGATTATTTTGGGAGAGAAATCACTTAGGAAGAGCTACAAATGTGAGTATCAGAGGAAGTCCACAGATGAAGCTGGGGAAGGATGTCATTAGTAGCTAGTATATTGGAACAGTAGCTAAGATAATAGAGTTGGGGGTAAAAGCTTAACACTTAGCCCTCGTGTTTCATTGAGCGCTTGGTATCCACTCTTCATTGTGCAAAAGGCCTGAAGAGTTGACGATCTTATGGCTCAGTATGCGCAGAAAGTAGGCCAGCACAGGAAACAGGACAATTTCCTGTTTCCGAGGAGAGGTGAATCTGGGTGTCTGAATATTTCTTGTGCAGTCTTTCACAAGTACTCCCGTTTTCTGTGCTATACCACACCTTAGGTGTACCTGAGCATTTGCATAGTTAGTTTTTCTCCTGAATAATTTACACTTAAAGCTACTTTATTCTGCTAAACCATTATCAATCCTTTAAAAAAACTATTCCTGGCTGTTAACATATATATTTTTAGTAAATCTTTATTTGTTTAGATTTTGTAGCTGAACAGAAGAGGTAAATGCTAAGGTCCAGGAAACTTTCTCTCTCTCTCTCTCTCTCTCTCTCTCTCTCTCTCTCTCTCTCCCTTCTTTATTTCTCTTTTCTTTCTTCTCTCTTTTCCAAATCCAGTTATACTCAAGGATTACTCTTGGTTTGTGCTCAGAGAAATCTGGTGGTGCTCACAGGACAATATGAGGTATTTGTGATCACCCCAGGCTCACCTGCATGCAAGGTAAGTGCCTTGACCCTATACTGCCTCTGTGGCCTCTGGTAATTACTTTCTAATAGCTGGAATGTGTCTCAAGAGGTTGTGAAACCCATGAGGAATGTTTACAGGATGCTTACCTCAGACTGGAATTGGAAGCTAGTTTTATCCAGTGCTGAGCTTCTATCATTTTTGATGGTTCCAACTGATGGAGAAACACCTTTTTTCGTGGGATAGAAGGAAAGAGGGGGATGGGGCCAGACCACAGTGTCCAGAGTTATTCCTGGCTCTCTGTTTAGGAGTGATTGTGGCAGTGCTCTTGCACCAGTATGTGCTGTCAGGATTCAAACTGGAATCAGGAGGATGCAGGAAGCCTTCCTTTCTGGACTGTCCCTCTGGTCCTGGGAGAAAGGGCTGAAATTTATGAGAATAAATGCGGTACAAAATCCAAGTTCTACTTGTTTTAACTTCCACATCTGATAAATTGACAGTTCTAGAGGTTCTCTTTGATTGCCCTTCTATTTTCCACTCACAACAGTCCTCCAACACGTTCTTGGAGTCACAGTTTTATAGAATTTCTAGAAGTTTCTCTAGTAATGATACTTCATACCTCCATCATTTCCTGTTCTCTGCTCAACTCTAGGAAGCTCTTGTCATTTTTATATTTTAACTATTATTATTATTATTGCTTTTTTGGTCACCCCAGAGATGCTCATGGGTTACTCCTGGCTCTGCACTTAGGAACTGCTCCTGGCAGTGCTGGGGGGACCATATGGGATGCCAGGGATCCAATCTGGGTCGACCATGTGCAAGGCAAACACCCTCCCCGCTGTACTCTTGCTTCAGCCCTTAACTATTATTTTTATTATTGGTTGAATACTTTTACTAGTCCTTCAAGAGTCTCCTTTTCCTCATAACCTCCCGTTTGTCTAAGTTTTATCTAGTTACTCATATTTTGTGCATTCTTCACTAGAGAATACTTAGTTTTTACATAAGAAATATGTCTCCTACACTTTTTAGCAGATGGGAGAAAATCAATAAATATTTTCTGAATAAACTCATAAATGGCGAATGAATGACGAAACCTAGTCTGAAAAAAGTTGAAGAGACTTTTCTGAGAACATATAGGTACTCTGAGTCATTTGGAAATACAAGAAGATAATTAAATTTCCACTAAAATGCCCTTTCAACTGCATAATTTGACAGATTTTTCTTTTCAGGTATGGGATGGTCAGTCTTTCTATTTCCCCCTTTCCTCCCTTAGTTTTCTTCTTTCGATACTTCATTTACCAATTTTAAGCAATCTTCTTTTGGTGACTTTGAAAATACAAATATGAAGACCGTTTCTCGACATTTTCCTGTTATAGATCTCCAGACTTTTTTCACATCTTACTAGTTATTTCTAGAAACCTTCAGGCTGTTTCACATTTACTCATAATCCTTTTCATTCTTCTTGGTTATCTTTCATTTTTTATTATCTTTGTTCTTCGACCTTCTTGGATGTCTCTTACTTGGGGCCCCATTAGTTTTAAAGGCATTACATCACTCAACTCTCCTGTTTAAGAGTTATATCTGTGACACATTGCTTGTGTCTTGACATTGTTCCTTGTTTGTGTGACTTGTGGTCATACTGGTTCTAAAGACAATTAAATCCCTTGTCTTAGGAGTTTTAAAATAACCCCGACTCCCAGTTAATTATTAAGGTACGTAACGGATCAAATTTAGATAACAGAAACTTACCCTGTGTCTTTCAGGAACTCAGTCTCTGACATTGTGTACATTTGTATGTGTAAATTTCTTTTTATTTGAGCCTAAACTATTTCCTAAAGACCTTCCCAATGAAGTTAGGCTCAAACTAGACCCGTCCTTCCAGCTAGTTAGAGCTTAAGACAAGTTATTAACCTTGTCCCAGTTCAAGCAAGGAACATAATCTCAGGTCAGGCTCAGATCACATTTATAGAAGAAGGAAGTGAAGGATATTTTCCCTTTGAGTAGATGTATTTGGAAATGAATGAGGCATTCAAATGGTCAGTGGCCATTAAATGTCTCATCTGGGTTATTGATAGATCCGATCTTCTGCCCCAGCTCCAAGTTGCTGTCTGCAATTGTTTGGAAGAGTAATACAAATCTTCTCTATGTTTTTTGTGTTATTTCATTTTAGTTAATGGAGTTGCATAGTTAATATGTGTATACTTCTTACTTTACGCTGTGCATCCTTCATAATAAATAGCAGCAATAAAATCATATGAATTAAGATAAAATTTTGTCCTTGTATGTGGTATAAATGATGAAATTGGGTCATAGGAAAAGAAAATAACTTGCTCCAAATCGAGCAGTCTAAGAGCCAGAAACAGAATTTGAACAACATTTCTAATATTCTAATTGGCTCTGGATGTGCCAAGCTCTCAAATATTGTCTCTCTCTTTTTTTTCCCTAAAAATGTAAAATTATTTCCTTCAATTTCCTTTTACATAACAATGAGACACAGCAATTGTGTCACACAAAAATTGCAGAACATGTGACAGGTAGTTAATAATCATATGTGACAAAGCACCATTTTCCAGGCATTCTGCTATTTTACCTATATTTGTAAAGTGTTATTTACATTATCCCTATTAAATTTTTGTTTCTGTTTACTAATATAAATGAACTAACTTGCCCACTTTTATACAGTTGATATACTCAGGATTCTAAGGTAAGACTCAGGGAAGCCAACTCTAAGATTCTAGTTACCTTGCAAGATCGCTTTCCATCTAAGTGAAAGGGAACACTCGATTTTATTTTTGCTTTAGAATTTGCAGTAGATAATGGTTGCAAATGATCCATATTCCAGGAAATGTAGTAAAATTAGTTATTATGGAAACATCAACTCTTAGTGCTGTTGTGTGGGCACCAGGCTGGCCCATTATTCAGCACTATAATTTACAGCCACTTTGTGACTCACTCTTCACATTCATATAATTTAATTTAAACAATTATATGCTACACAGGCATCTGAAGATTTATAAATTCATAACTGGCTATGTTAACATTATACAGTCATTATGTTTCTTGATCTCACAAGAGCACATATATACACATACAAACATGCACATATGATGAGTACGTTTACATACCTCCACATATAACCTATTGCTTTCTGCTCTCATCCTGTATTGTTCAAATGGTAAAAATGGTAGAAAACTCAATTTCTTGTAATTCGTTTTTTGTAAACATATAGCTCTTGACATCTAGTGAAGTTACCCATGCTTAATTGTAAGACAGAGATTAGGCCCTAGTATTTGTACCATAAAGTAACATCATGATGTACATGCCAGGTGCCAGCTTCACCATAAAGGCACATTTGTTCTCCAGGGAGGGAATGTATATCTTAAACACTCTCCGAGCCAGTAGAAATGTTAATGACTTGACTTTGAGATAAAATTAGATTATTCCACCAGATGTCACTATTTCCCTTTGGTGAAAATGGTTTGCTATCAAACGGTTTCTAAGATTCTGTAAATAGATAGAAATGAACTAAAATAATTTTCTTTTGTATGGATGAGTCAACAAGCATATACTACAAAGAGACACATTTTAATAGTCAACCCATTCCTGCAAGTGAGTTTGAACACTGGTGTTGTAAGCCTTCTTAGCAAAGAGTCTGAGTGTGGAGTATTGATACACATATTGAAGAGAGGGATTAAACTACAGTTCAGTGATCTGTTAAGCACTAAAGAAACCTGAGAGTAAAAATAACTTTCCTGTTAAAAAAGTGAAGGTTTGGGTTTTAGTTTTTAAAGCCTCATAGCCTTCTTATTATTTATGCCTTTCTTCTGTGAGTCCTGAGTCTCCCAAGCTTTATTGACATGATACTCATAGAAGATTAAATTCTAAGAACAGCAGAAAATACATTGAGAGAAGAAACAAACAAAGAACCCCACACCTGAGCACTTCTTACCGTCATCTTTCTCTGGACTACCTGCCATCCATTTTAGTAACCTGGTCACTATGGATGGCTTGGTTTGATTTCACACGGGGTAAGTGTGAGGAAAGTTGTAACCCAAACAATTCTTCATTTTCATGTCTTGCTTTATTTTCCTGGGTCAAACACCTTAACTCTGAGTTTCTGAGAGCAGATCAACAGGATGATGATAAAGCACCAAGCAGAACATTTAGACTAGCTCTACATTCTTTCAGCAGCCAAACTTCTTTCTACCAGACATATTCCATGACAATGAGTTACTAACTCAATAGTGCAGTAGTTTGATAGCCCTGTGAGAAAAGATGAACACGTATATGAGTCCATTATGAAATACTTGTTGATCTTTGCCAGCTTACATTGTTTTTGATAGGAAGCAAAGATACAAAGATATGAAAACAAAGCACAACTACGCAAGAAGCTTCCTGTCAAAGGCAAGCAAGGGTGTAGGATATGCTCTTCGGGCAACGCCAGACATGTTGCTATGTGGAAGCACTGTGGGCTGACATGCTAACGTGAGAAAGTCTGAATTCATACTCCAAAATTCTGAGCTGCCAATCGATCATCATCAGTTTTACTTGTGACTGTTCACCTAACAATTGATCATGAATAAAACATGCAGCTCAAGATACTTTTTAAATTCAATTTTTTTTTTTACAATTTTATTGAGGTAGCATGATTAATAACCATTGTCACTGTCACTGTCCTCCGGTTGTTCATCGATTTGCTCGAGCGTGCCCAGTAACGTCTCCATTGTGAGACTTGTTGTTACTGTGTTTGGCATATGGAATACGTCACGGGAGCTTGCCAGGCTTTTCCCTGCGGGCGAGATACTCTCGGTAGGTTGCCGGACTCTGCGAGAGGGGTGGAGGAATCAAACCCAGGTCGGCCAGGTTGGCTATGTGCAAGGCAAATGCCCTACTGCTGTGCTATCGCTCTGCTATATAAATAGGCCTATATAAGTATAAAAGTGTGTTTTATTCTAAAAACATGAATGGTGGTTTTAGTTGGAAAATATATTCTCGAAGGCAGGAGTGATAGTACAGCAGGTAGGGTGCTTATCTAGCACTCGGCTTATCCAGGTTCAATCCCTGGCATCTGCTATGGTCCCTTGAGCAGGAGTAATTTCTGATTACAAAGCCAGCAGTAACCCCTGAGCATGGCTGGGTGTGGCCCCCAAACCAACACACACACACACACACACACACACACACACACACACGTATGTGCAGTAATAGGTACACGGAAAAACACCATGCATATAAAAAAGGTTACCTGAATACATACAGGAAAAAATACACAAAATAAATGAAACATTTGTTAATTAATTTAAAAGTATAAAGCCCTAGCAAGCTAGGAACTAACAAATCTTTCTTATTCAATTAGAGGGCAAACAGAAGGTGTTAAATGTAAAGAAGTTACCTTCATTTTATTTTACTATTATCTAGTTTTTTTAAAATTTTTTTTGGGGGGGGGGCATCACATCAGGTGGTGCACAGGGTTCACTACTGGCTCTGACTGAGGGATCACTCCTGTCAGGGGCAGGGGACCATAGTGGGTACAAGAAATCAAACCCAGTTTGGCTGTGTGCAAATCAAACACCTTGCTCACCGTACTATCTCTCCAGCCTTCCTTTCTTTTCAGCTCTTACATTGATGTTTCAAAATAGCTGTCCTGGGACCAGGAAAAGTGTATTCTTGAATGCAGGAAACCTAGGTCTGATTCCTGCAAAGAAATAAATACATGAATAACTTAAAAATCTCCCCAGATGGGGCTGGAGCAATAGCATAGCGGGTAGGGCGTTTGCCTTGCACGCGGCCGACCCGGGTTCGATTCCCAGCATCCCATATGGTCCCCTGAGCATCGCCAGGGGTTATTCCTGAGCGCAGAGCCAGGAGTAACCCCTGTGCATCGCTGGGTGTGACCCAAAAAGCAAAAAAAAAAAAAACTCCCCAGATAAAACATAAAATAAAACAGTACTCTTCTTTTTTTCTTTTCTTTTCCCCCCTTTTACTAAAATATTTAAATTTAAATGCCACCTCTATTAGCAGGATTCCTCCTAAACTTTATTATCCTGACTCCGTGCTCCCAAGACCTGGGTTGAAGACACAACCGTGGGATGGCTCATTATTGCTCTTCCCAGGTCACAGTCACTATGGTCTAAATCTCACGTGCTGTTCTCTTTCGATGTGAAAAGATAAGAAAAAAGATGCTGAAAAGCAAAGATAGTTTTGGAGTAAAATAATGTCCATAGTGCTCATGCATTTTGAAAAATTAATTATAAATTTAGGAGGCTCATTTTTGATGCAGCATACTCTGAGGAAAAGTCTCAAAGAGCACTTGGTAGGTAAATTTTCAAAAACCATTCATTTATGTGGCATTTATTGAAAAAATAATTTTTTACTGGGATTCCATGTTTTACAATACTGCTAATAATGCTTTGTCCTGCACATAATTATAACACCAAACCCATCACCAATGTACCACCTTCCTCCCCCCAAGGACCCCAACATCTCTCCCTTTCATAACCACCTCGCTTTAATATTATTGATCAGTCTTCGAGTTATGTTGCCTTTGGCCCTTCGCTACTACCTCGAGTATCTTTAGCTTCCACATATGAGAGAGATCATTCTGTATCTATCCTCTTCTTTCTGTCTTCACTCAGCTTGATATCCTCTAGTTCCATCCATGCTGCTTTCAATTTCATGGTTTTATTTTTATTAGAATGGGATAGTTTTTTTTATTATGTGTATATATAAATCTATAATTATATAAACAAATTATATTTAAATATATTCATAAATATTTAGAAATAAAACTTCTTGATCCCTTCATTGTTAGATATTTTGGTTGTTTCCATATTTTGACGATTGTACTATGTGTGATGATAAACATGGATATATATATACATATATAATATATATATCCTTGTGTGTTTTTGTGTTTTGGAGAGATGGCAGGAAGTGGTGTTACTGAGTTGTTTTGGAGTTCTATTCCAAATTTTTGGCGAGATCTCCATATTGCTTTCCATAGAGGCAAAACCAGATGACACTCTCACCAATGGTAGATGAGAGTTCCTTTCTCACCACAAATCTGTCAATACTGGCTGTTTTCAGACTTTGCCATTCTATCGTGCAGAATGATATCTCATTATTGTTTTGATTTGCATTTCTGTAATCATAATTGATGATGAGTATTTCCTCATATCGCTGTTGGTCATTGTATGTTTTCCTTGGGAAAATGTTCATCTCCTTGCCCAGTTTGTGGATGGGGTCATTAGATTTTTTTGTTCTTGAGTTTTGTGAGTGCTTTACAGATCTTGGGCATCAACCCGTTCATTTTCTGATGTGCTGTGTGCAAATATTTTTTTTCTTTCAGTAGAGTTTGAGTTTTTAATTAGAGTTTGAGTTTCTTTTTAATTTGATGTTGATCCTTTTATGTTGTTGTTCTTATTGTCTTTGCCACTCTACAAAGACCATTCCTATCTATAAATGTCTTCATTCTATTATTTATAATAGAGTCTGGATGCAAATGAAAATATAGGTTAAATTGTGTATTTTCAATTACTATTCTTCATGCTCACTCCTGTGTTAAATCCCGTTTTTATCCATTGCACTGGATACTTGATAACTCCTCTAAACAGTACAATAGTGAATATTCACTATGAACACTTTTTTGTGCAAGTATTTTTATGAAAATTTCTATTTACTGACTGACTGAGGGTGAGAATTCTGAAGTACCGAAATATATAGATCAAAATTAGGCGATTAAAATTTTTTAAATTTTTCAGTTTTTAAAAATTCAGCTTAACACAGCTCTCTTATCTGAAAATTTAGATAACAGAAAAGTCTTATAAGAAAAAAATTAAGGAACATGCTATATAACCAGAACAATGTCAATTATTCCATTTTTATTCTATTCTTCATTTTTTACAAAATAGATTACAACTTCTAAGAAAGATACTGGACTTCACTTAAGAGAGATTAAACGTAACAAACCAAAACAAAATGTCATATGTAATAGTGAATATTGTTAAGGAAATAAGAAAACAGATGCAGAGTTTAATTTCCTGAGCTTTGTTACACAGCACAATGGATGAGTTAACCAATATTCACCAAGTGGAGGAAGCTTAGATTCTGCATTCAGGCTCTATTATCAAATAATTTTATAGGGTTTAATAGGGAACAAAGGACTTAAAACAATTTTGTTTATCTGAGGCCATATTTATTCATCTGTCATTACCATCTTATTTTTCATAAGAATTGCAGCTGGACAGGAATATTTCCTGATAATTCTCATGATTATATTTGAGGGGGAGAAAGACTCTTTCAACACCTGGCCAAAGGGGAACCCCCACTCTGCTAAGGATTTCACACAATTTTTAACAATGCCTGCGGAGAGAACATAAAATCCATCACTCAGGGTCATCATTTGGATTTGTGTCTCTCTGGAGCCCATGTGCTCATAAAACAATGAACAGATTAGATTCATTCAAACACCAAGTTTTTCATTTATGACAGATGTAATATTGATAATATCCTTCATTTAATAAGTCATCCACGTATAATTCAATGCAAGTTTCCAGTATAAATTACCAGCCATTTCATCTTGCTTGACTGTTTTATAACACTGAAGAGCAGCAAGCACAACTGTATAAAAAATTCAATGTTAAAATCTAGGAGGAGGGCAGCGTCTGCAGCACCACTGACTCTTCCCTTTCCGAGGAGTGACACAATTCTGGCCTCTGCCACAACAATCCGCTCTTGCAAGCTTAGCTCCATCTGGCTTTGAGTGATTTGCAGCTAGACAGGTAACAGTGGGACAAGGAAGAATTCCTTTAGAAAGCTCTATCAACTCTGCCTCTTTCCTTTATCATGCCACAGTATTTCCCTCTGTTTTACCCTGTAGTGGATTTCTGCCTTTTCTAAGTCACTGTGATTTCAAATACACACAGCAATATCTGTTCTTTGCAAAGCATGCAAATTCTTGCCAACTAACAGGCAAACCCAGGGTAGCTGAGAGAACCAAGGGGCAAAAGATTAAAGGAAAAATAAAATAATTATGTGCTACAATTATATAATGCAAAAGCAGATTAAGGAAAGATGCATGTGAAAATAAGGAATCTTCTTTCTGCTTTTTCTTTTTCTTTTTCTTTTTTTTTGTGAAAAGAAGGCGGAGTTGCACTGCTCTTTTCTGATACCTCCAACACTTAGGTTTAACCATCGCAAAGCCTGCTGCTGGTGCGAGTTCAGTCTTGACAGCCTCTGTGGAATTAAGGCAGGAAAATCCATTTGTTCGCTGTCCTACTTTGGACCTTCTGCTGAATTTGACCTGAGAAATTATTTCCATTGTCTTTAAGACTCTTCTTCCTTGTTCTTTAATAAATTATAAAATATCTGTTTCTAAATAATTCATATTCCTGAGTTTCCTTTTTCTGCCATTATTTCTTTACTTTTTGGACCATAAAATACTTGATTGAGTGTTTATCAAGATCCCATCTTTTGTTCAAGAGATTTTTTTTTGCCAAGATAATATTTGTTTTATTGTTTGGTTTTTGTATCTTTTGTGCTTGGCATTGAATACAGGGTTTATACACGTGAAGCATAACCTCTATTATAAAGCCACATCCCTGGCTGAACTTAGCTTTCCAATTGCTGATTTTATATGCTTCCTGTTACCCTTTTTAAAAACTTTTAATTATTATTAATTTTTAAAGCATTATAAAGCCATTCGTGATTGAATTTCAGTCATACAGTATTCCAACACGCATCCCTCCACCAGTGTTCAAGAGAATATTTTAAAATGTTGGGTCACACCCAGCAGTGCTCAGGGGTTACTCCCAACTCTGTGCTTGGGGACCAGTTCTGGTGGCCTTGAGGGACCATATAAATTGCCAGGGATTGAACTGTGGTTGGCTGCATGCTAGGCAAGCACCCTACCCACGGTACAGTCTCTCCAGCCCATATTTAATAGATTGTTTTTCTTCTCACTTCAATATCATAGCTTGAGAATGATGAACCCATCATTTTCAAATCATTTGCAACATTTGAATTTTAAAAACCATTTATCTATAAGATGGTTTTTGAAATTCAAATTTGGACAAGAAAGATAGTACAGCTGGGAAGGAGCTTACCTTGCCTGCACTGGACCTGGGTTCAATCCCTGGAACCCCAAGTGTCACCCTGATACCCTAAGCCCCACGGGGAGTGATACCTGAGTGCAGAGCCAGGAGTAAGATCTAAGCACAGTTGAATGTGACTCATAAACAAGCAAACAAAAACTTTCAAGAGTCCCAATTGCTCCTTTGCAACATTTGACTCTTACTACCTTCAGGCCCCATTTATGGCCACTTCAATCAATGACTCAAAAGACAACAATCTTAGGTGCTTTTCTAGCCTGGCGCGGAGTCATTAGGACAATGATGGAGGGAAACTGACACTAGTTGAAATTGTGTTGTTGCGTTGTTCTGTGTACAAAACCCTACCATTAACAGTATTATAAACCATGGTCCCTAAAGGAAAATATATAAAGAAGGAAATGTGTTCTATTTTCACTTTCCCTTTGTACAAACTGTAGGTCAAAGATCATAATATCTTTAGGAGGTGGTGGATTCATAATATGAAAATATTTTTTTTGTCCCAAATCGTCATGTGAAAGATTTTATGTCAGATCTTCCAACTGAATTTTCTTTCACTTTATTGCATTGCACCATGAAAAACGTTTGTTATGTTAATGTTGAAATTTGGAGACTCAATATTTGGTTGTATTTAATAATTCCTTAATAAAAAGGAAACACACAAGTAATATGACATTCAGGAAAAAAGGGGGGAAAAGTATTGATAATATTCAGTTGATTTCAGTATATAACATGATTTTATTGGAATACATTTTCACTGTAGTTTTCAATGCTGTATCTCAAGTGCTCAAGGGTTATTTATTCAGAATAATAAGGGCTTACTGATTTTGTTGCTTAAGTCTGTATTAATTTTCTATTGCTGAATAACAAATCACCACATCCATTATTTCATAGTTTCCAGGGGTTAGGAATCTGGGAATGATCACTGCATATGGACCTTCTGTTCAAGATTTCACAAAGTTTCAATCCAGTCTGTAGTTGGAATCTCATCTGAGGCGTAGTGTTCCCTCCCAAACAGATGTGGTTGTTGATGTAATTCACTCCTTGCAATATAGCACTTTTTTTTAGGTATCACAATAGTATAACCTATGGTAGCTTCCTATTTCAAGTATAATAGGAAAGGAAACTTCTGAATATCAAAGGACATTTGAAGACTCTTAAGACAGTGAACTAATTAGGCCGGTTCTAACCAGTAAGGTCTTATTTATTATTGCTTTATAATCAAATGTGGACCTTAAATCTGAAATGTCCATTTACTTTTATCATAAAACATAACCTAATCAAGGAAATGCTAAATAATCATTCTTTTCGTTCCCTGTGCGAGTCAAGTACTCTTGGCTTGCTCTTCAAGCCTATGTCCTCCTTGGAACATGGATCTCACTTCTAGTCTCTGTGTCTCTTTGTTTCTTCCACTTTGGAGAAATGAATATTTTCTCTCAAACATGTATTTTTACACATCTTCCTACATAAGTTTGAGTAAAAATTATATTGGTCCACTAAAAAAAGGACTTATGTATTAGAAATTTCTTTGAATTTCATCTACCAAAAGATACTGAAACTAAAAGCATATTTTAAAATATTGAAATGGTATTCACTTGAAAGTTTCGTGTGATGCATATTCAATGATTTTACTACTTTGTTTTAGAGTTATTTTTAGGAATAAGTAAGGACTTTTAGGGGAAAAAAATGACAAAGACTTTTTCTTCCAGGAAGGAACTAACTGCAAGGCACTGACTTGGATGACCAACAGAGATTACAATGAAGAAGTCACAAAGGTAATTCATTCTTCTTTGCACAGAAGGGGGGTAGAAAAAGACCAGTGTGGTCCAGGGGACAGAGTATATCAGCCAGGGGAAGAGAAGGGAGATCACAGATGTGGATGGACCTGTCCTTGATCCAGGCAAATCTCATGTAAAGAAGCTTGGATATTGCACATAGGTCAACCCTCCAGCAAGAAGAATAGAGAAAATGCATTAGATAATAGTCTCCCTCCAATATTTTTCAAGATATTTGTTATCTTCATGACATACTCTGACAGCTCTCATACTCAGTCTCATAACTGGCTTTCCAGAAAGGAGGATTTTTGAAGGTAGCACAAACTTTAACCCTGAAAACCCCCACTGCCAACATGCTCTTAATATTATCTGGATTTTCCTGTGACCCCTCTTCCATCCTTATGACAGAGAAACTGTGAATACAAAATATCTATTCCTATAAAAATAAAGTAATTCTTATAAAATTAAATAAAATAATTTATAATAAAACCCAGTGCGCCTATTGGAAAAGTAGAAGTAGTTCAACTCTCTGAACCAGCAACCCAGAATAAAAATGAATAAAAATAATACACATATCACTGTCACTGTCATCTCATTAATCGTTGAATTACTCGAGCGGGCGCCCTAACGTCTTTATTCCTCCCAGCCCTTAGATTTTAGCAGCCTCTTCTTACTCATCTTTTCCCAATGATTGGAGGCTCTTTCAGGGTCAGGGGAATGAGACCCATTCTTGTTACTGTATTTGGCACATCGAAAACACCATGGGGAGAATGCCTGGCTATGCCCGTGAGGGCGGGATACTGTCGGGGTAGCTTGCCAGGCTCACCCAGAGGCATAAATGGGTAGGAAGTGTCTTATAAAGCAGAAAGTGGCCTGGAGCGTGGCGGTGGTGGGGCAGTGGAGGTCGGCTGCTGGGGCTGGGTCCCTTGGGGTGGGAAAGGCTCTCATTCACCCCATAGCCTGGCATGGAGTCCAGTGGCATGGTTCTGGGAGCCTCTTTTTATACTCCTGTCTGGGAGGAGCAGCCGTGAGTTCCGGAGGGTGGCCGATGAGGAGATTATCTGGTGCTGGCAGGGTGTAGCTTATGATGATCTCAATTGATGAATAAAAGATCTTATTAGATACAATATTCTTTTTTGATTAAAAAAACCCTTCATTAAATGCCTATAGAAGGTACTTACCTCAATGTGATCATGATCATGATCATCCTGTTGTTCGTCGATTTCCTTGAGCAGGCACCAGTAACATCTCCTTCTTCCTAGCCCTGAGATTTTTAAAGAGCCATTTCAATGCTCTTTCAGGATTAGGAGAATGAGACCCATCATTGTTATTGGTATTTGGCATATTGAGTACGACACGGGAATTTTGCCAGACTCTGCCGTGCAGGCGGGATACTTTTGGTAGCCTGCCAGGTTCTCCAAAGGAAAAATAAGATAATAAGATGTCCCGCTCTGGGAGCTGGGTTTTCATAGTCTCTGCGTCTTGGCCGTTGACGGGACCAACCTGGCACTGGTGGCAGCTAGTGGGTGTGATGCCTACAACTGGAAGATGGGGGATCTGATTGGAGAAGGCCCAGTCCCACCGAGTAGGCTTGGAGACCTCAGTTCTGGGACCCGCATGCCTGGGTTCCTCTGCCAGTTCTTTCATGCATGAGGACCCTCTGGACGTGTGGAGAGTGGTCCCAGCATGGCCGTGGCTGGTTCCGGAGGTCCTCAGCTGCTGGGGCAGGGTGGGGGAGAGAAATTGAACCCTCCCCCCTCCAAGGGGCCCCGGTGAGGACCTCAATGTGATAAATCTCATAAATGAGAAACCCATAACAAACAAGACAAAACATTTAAAGCTTTCCTCCAGCTAAGGAACCAGGATATTTATTCACACTGTGTTCAATAGTGTTCAAAGTCCTAACCTCTAGGTAAGAAAAATATATGATAGGAATTCAAACTAAAAGGAAGTAGTACAAAAGTTACTGTACGTTGATTACATTTTAGTGTGCATAGACAATTCCAAAGACTACAGTTAAAAGGCAAAACAAAATTAATAAAAACAGGGAGAGGGAGAGAGAGAAAGGAGAGAGAGGGGAGGGAGAGCAGGAAACAACCAGTTTTGAAATATAGTGAAAAAGGAGCACTCATTTACTGTTGGTGGTGATGCCATCTGGTTTAGTCTCTGTAAAAGCAGTGTGGAGATTTTTCAAAAGAGTAGGAATGAATTTTCTATTTGATTCAGTGATTCTATGCCTTAGCATCTACTTCCCATCCCATCACAAATATATTCATTAAAAAGCTGAAAAGTACAGCCAATTTCATTGCTGTACTGGTTATTCAATAGCCAATATATGAAACAACACACATGTCCAATGATAGATGAATGAACGATTAGTTCTGATACATAAAACAAATGTAAGATTATGCAGCAATCAGGAAAGCCGAAATAATACAGTTCACTGAAAACTGGATGTACTTGGAGGGTCTCATGTTAAGCAAAATAAGTCAGAAGGAGGGCAGATACCAGGTGATCACACATATTCTTAGTATAGGAACAAAACAAGATAATAGATAATGCCAAATGATGACAAACTCTTTGTTTTGGATTAAAAAACTTAGATCAGCAGTGCAAGAATGAGGGTGGGAAAGGCTCTTGGGGTGGGAAAGACTCTAGCCCACCCCAAGAATTTCCATTTTACTTAAATGGAAATTTTGAAATCTCCCAGTTTTCTGCAAGTTAGATGAAACTAGAGGATATCGCGTTTTGCAAAATAAGAATGAGGGTAATGAGAAGCAGATGAGAAGTAACATATGAATAGGGGTGGAGGGTCTTTGCCATTATTGTGGTGTTGAGGTGTGGTGACTTTGTGCATCAAAATAATCATGACGATCACGACCATCCTGTTGTTTGTGGATTGCCTCGAGCAGGCACCAGTAACGTCTCCTTCGTCCTAGCCCTGAGAATTTTTTAAAAAGTGCCATATTTAAGGCTCTTTCAGGGTTAGGAGAATGAGACCCATCATTGTTACTGGTATTTGCCATAATGGGTACGCCACAGGGAGTTTGTCAGAATCTGCAGTATGGGCAGGTTATATTCGGTAGCCTGCCAGATTGTCCAAAGTAAGAATGAGATAATAAGATATCACGTGGCCACAAATGCGGCTGCACGCTTCCTGAAGCGGGATTTTATTGTTTGGTTAATTCCGATCAAAATAATAGTTCTCACTATTATTGTAACCATGTTATCTATGCTCCAATAAAAATTAATTTAAAAGCTATTATACATAATAAAAAATAAATAAAAAGAAATATATTAAGCAACTCACTACAAAATCAGAAAACTGTTGCCATCAAGAAGTTTGCAGAAAGAGAAATTAGGAAACATTCCTATTTACAACACATAGAAATTAATTTTTCAGAGAGGTAGGACAGGTTAAGGCACTTGCCTTGTATGTGACCTGAGTAAATTTTGATTCTGAGCACTGCAGGGAGCAAACCCTGAGCATAAAACCTGAAATAGCTCCCAAACACTGCCACATTTGTCCCTGGAAGCTAAATAATTTGTAATAAATTAAATCAAGAAATGAAATATCAGAACACAGGAAATTATAAGATATTGTTAAAAGAGGTAATATCTACAGTCAGCTGTTTCTAGCCCCCTTTCCTCATTCTTGTTAAAAGTTTGAAGTAGGGTTTTCTCCCCTGATCTGCGCGGGACGGGCACGGAGACCCAGCTCTGGGCAACAAAGCTGAACGGCTCCAATTCCAACCAGGTACAGCCCGCCCCCAAGGGCCTGGGACCCTCTCTGGGCATGCGCAGCTAGATCCATCTCCTAGAAAGCCGGTTTTCTCCCCTGATCTGCGCGGGACGGGCACGGAGGCCCAGCTCTGGGCAACCAAGCTGAACGGCTCCTCATTCCAGCCAGGAGATGTTCCCAACTCCTCGCCCAGTGCCAGGGACTCTTTCTGGAGTCGCGGCCGCGCCCACTACATATGCCATAGGAACCATAAGCTAACTTCTTAGATGGAAACTTCTGTAGTTTAGCTCAGCCACTAGAAACACAGTAGCCAATAACTCACAAGCCTATCTTAACTCACACTGCATATCTAGCAGAATAGTAACAGTGAATGTGAAGGACTAAACCACAGTTGTCACAATGGTAAAGCAACGCAAAAGCCCACCAAACTTTCTTATTGAAGAGTCTAGCCCAGATGACACCAACAGTACTGTAGTGTTAGACAACCTCTCTGACAAGGAATTCAGAAGGGAGCTACTTAGGATGCTTAGGGAACTAAAAGAAACAATGGAAAGCAATGCCATTAGAAGACAAGAGGATTTGAAGGCAGAAATGAGGAAAATGCAATCGGAAATGTCAGACCTGAAAAATCTCGTAGGCAAATTGAAAAACTCAGTGGAAGGCCTCAGCAGCAGAGTAACAGCTGCTGAGAACAGAATCAGTGAGCTAGAAGATGAAGTTCAGAGACTCTCCAGAAAAGAGCAGAAAATGGAAAAGAGACTCACAATTCGGGAACAGATGGCAAGAGAAGATCGTGATGAAGCCAAGAGGGGTAACATAAGAATTATTGGAGTCCCAGAGGTACAGGAAGAAAACCTTGATGAAGAAGAAACTGTCAAAGACATCATTGCTACAACGTTTCCAGAGCTGAAGAAAACTTGTGACCACATTCAGGAGGCCCAAAGGGTACCAGCTAGAAGAAATCCAAATAAAAATACCCCGAGACACATTCTGATCAAAATGACCAAAACCTTAGACAGAGACAAAATTCTGAAAGCAGCAAGATCGAAGAAAGAAATCTCTTACAAAGGAGCATCCTCAAAATTCACAGCTGATTTTTCTGATGAAACCCTCATGGCCCGAAAACAGTGGTTGGACATAGTGAAAAAACTCATTGAAATAAATGCCTCCCCAAAAATACTTTACCCAGTGAGACTCTCATGCATAATAGAAGGAACAACACACAGTTTCACAGACAAACAACAGCTCAGGAACTTCATAGACTCAAAACCATGGTTACAAGAACAACTAAATGGGCTACTTTAAGGCAAGAAAAGCCCCTCAAATACACCAAATTTCAACAGAACAATGGGACAAAATCCCATAACAATAATCTCTCTCAATGTCAATGGGCTAAACGCACCAATTAAAAGACATAGAGTGGCAGGATGGATTAGAAAATTGAACCCAACATTCTGCTGCCTGCAAGAAACGCATCTCAATAGTCAAAGCAAATGCAGACTCAGAGTCAAAGGCTGGAAAACAATCCTACAGGCAAACAGCTCCCATAAAAAAGCTGGGGTAGGCATCCTAATATCAGACCACATCGATTTCAGAGTGAAGAAGGTCATAAGAGACAGTGAAGGCCTATTCTTATTGATCAAAGGATCTGTACAACAGGAAGAACTTACAGTAATAAATGTATATGCACCTAATGAGAGACCAGCAAAGTACTTAAAACAACTACTCATAGATTTGGAGAAAGATATCAATCTCAACACAATACTAGTGGGAGACTTCAACACCACTTTGTCACCTCTTGATAGATCAACCAGACTCAAGCTTAACAAGGACATACTTCATCTGAGGGAAACAATGGAAGAAAGGGACTTAGTAGATATATACAGGACACTTCATCCACAAAAAGCTGAATACACATTCTTCTCAAGTGTACATGGAACATTCTCCAAGATAGACCACATGCTGAGCCACAAAACATGCCTCCATAAAATTAAGAAGATAGAGATTGTATCAACAATCTTCTCAGACCATAATGCGCTGAAATTAGAAGTAAATCACACACAAAAACAGAAAACTAAACCAAACACCTGGAAATTAAACAGTGCGCTATTGAACAACGAGTGGATTAGACAGGAAATCAAAAGATTCCTAGAAAAGAATGAAAATGAGAACACGAGTTACCAAAACTTATGGGACATAGCAAAAGCTGTGTTAAGAGGAAAGTTTAAAGCTCTACAAGCATTCCTCAGGAAGGAGGAGCTAGCACACATAAGTAACCTAACCTCACAGCTTAAGAGCTTGGAGAAGGACCAAAAAAAGGAGCACAACCCGAACAGGAGAAAGCAAATAATAAAACTCAGAGCAGAGATTAACGAGATGCAAACCCCCCCCCAAAAAAATCTGAAAGATCAATGAAACCAAGAGCTGGTTCTTCGAGAAAATTAACAAGATCGATAAGCCTCTAGTAAAACTCACAAAGAAAGGGAGAGAGAAAACCCTAATAAACCGAATCAGAAATGAAAAGGGGGTCATTACAACAGAAACTACAGAAATTCAAAGGATCCTCAGGGAGTACTTTGAGAAGCTTTATGCCACGGAACATCAAAACCTTGAGGAAATGGATAAATTCCTAGACTCCTACAGACTCCAAGGCTGAACCAAGAAGACCTGGAATACCTGAACAGACCTATCACCATCAAGGAAATTGAACTGGTAATAAAAAGTCTCCCCAAGCACAAAAGTCCTGGCCCGGATGGATTCACTAGTGAATTCTTCCAAATCTTTAAAGAGGACTTACTCCCAATCCTCTTTAAGCTTTTCCACGAAATTGAAATATCAAAAACACTTCCGAACAGTTTCTACAAAGCAAACATCACACTGATACCAAAAGCAGACAGAGATACCACAAAGAAAGAGAATTACAGACCGATATCCCTGATGAACACAGATGCAAAGATCCTCAACAAACTACTAGCAAATAGAATCCAACTACTCATCAAAAAGATCATACACCATGACCAAGTAGGATTCATCCCAGGGATGCAAGGATGGTTCAACATCCGGAAATCAATCAACATAATCCATCATATCAACAAAAGAAAAGATAAAAAGCATATGATCATATCAATAGATGCAGAGAAAGCATTTGACAAGATCCAGCACCCCTTTATGATGAAAACCCTAGCCAAAATGGGTATAAAGGGGACCTTCCTCAACATAATCAAAGCCATCTACCACAAGCCTACAGCAAGCATCATCCTCAATGGGGAAAAACTGAGAGCCTTCCCTCTAAGATCAGGGATGAGACAAGGATGCCCACTATCTCCACTGCTGTTCACTATAGTACTGGAAGTACTTGCAATAGCGGCTAGGCAAGAAAAAGATATTAAGGGCATTCAGGTAGGAAAGGAAGAAATCAAGCTCTCACTATTCGCAGATGATATGATACTCTACTTAGAGAACCCAATAACCTCCACCAAAAAACTCCTAGAAACAATAGACTCGTATAGTAAAGTTGCAGGCTATAAAATCAATACCCAAAAGTCCATGGCTTTCCTATACGCAAACAGTGAGGGAGAAGAAAGCAACATGAAAAAAACAATCCCGTTCACAATTGTGCCCCAGAAAATCAAGTACCTAGGAATCAGCTTAACTAAGGAAGTAAAGGACCTGTACAAAGAAAACTTCAAAACGCTACTTCAGGAAATAAAAGAGGACATGAGGAAATGGAAAGATATCCCCTGCTCATGGGTCGGGAGACTTACTTAACATTGTCAAAATGGCAATACTACTGAAAGCATTGTATAAATTCAATGCAATCCCTATAAGGATACCCATGACATTCTTCAAAGAAATGGAGCAAACACTCCTGAAATTTATATGGAACAATAAGCCCCCACGAATAGCTAAAGCAATTCTTGGGAAAAAGAAAATGGGAGGAATCAACCTCCCGAACTTCAAACTGTACTACAAAGCAGTAATAATTAAAACAGCATGGTACTGGAACAAAGGCAGAACTGCAGACCAATGGAACAGGGTTGAATACACTGACATCTCCCCTCAATCATATGCTCATCTAATCTTTGATAAAGGTGCAAGTAATGTGAAGTGGAGTAAGGAAAGCCTCTTTAACAAATTGTGCTGGCATCACTGGATGGCTACATGCAAAAAAATGGGCTCAGAACTCTGCCTAACACCATGTACAAAAGTAAGATCAAAATGGATTAAAGACCTCAACATCAGACCAGAAACCATAGGGTACACTGAAGACAAAGTTGGCAAAACCCTCCATGACATTGAAGCTAATGGTATCTTCAAAGATGCCATGCCACTGGCAGAGCAAGTGAAAACAGAGATAGATAAGTGGGACTATCTTAAACTAAGAAGCTTCTGCACCTCCAAAGAAACAGTGACCAAAATACAAAGACGGTCTACAGAATGGGAAAGGATATTCGCCGAATACACATCTGACAAGGGGTTGATATCCAGGATATACAAAATACTGGTTAAAATCCACAAGAAGAAAACATCCAACCCCATCCAAAAATGGGGCAATGAAATGAACAGAAACTTTCTCAAGGAAGAAATCCGAATGGCATAAAAGCACATGAGAAAATGCTCTACATCATTAAACATTAGGGAGATGCAGATCAAAACCACAATGAGATACCATCTCACACCTCAGAGACTGGCCCACATTCAAAAGAACAAAAGCAACCGATGCTGGCACGGATGTGGCGAGAAAGGGACACTCCTTCACTGTTGGTGGGAATGTCGACTGATTCAGCCCTTCTGGAAAACAGTATGGACGATTCTCAAAAAATTAGAAATTGAGCTCCCATTTGACCCAGCAATACCACTCCTGGGAATATATCCCAGAGAGGCAAAAATGTATAGTCGAAGTGACATCTGCATTTGTTTGTTCATTGCAGCACTCTTTACAGTAGCCAGAAACTGGTAGAAACCTGAATGCCCAAGAACAGAGGACTGGTTAAAGAAACTTTGGTACATCTACACGATGGAGTACTATGTAGGTCTTAGAAAAGATGAAGTCATGAAATTTACATACAAGTGGTACAACATGGAAAGTATCATGCTAAGCGAAATGAGTCAGAAAGAGAGGGATAGACATAGAAAGATTGCATTCATCTGGGGGATATAAAGTAACAAAATATGAGATTAATACCCAAGAATAGCTGAGATCAGCACCAGGAGGATTACTCCATAACTTAGAGGCCAGCCGGGTATTCTAGGGGAAAGGGCAGTTCAGATAGAGAAGGGAGCACCAAATAAAGGGTTTTAGGAAGATCCTCCCAGGAGGGGAGATGCATGTCGAAAGTAGACTATGGACTGAACATGTTTGCCACTCAATGCCTCTTTTGCAGACCACAACACCCAAAACGAGAGGGAGAACATAGGGGATTGCCCTGCCACAGAGGCAGGGGGGTTGGGGGGATGGGGGTGGGGGGATATTATCCATGGTGGTGGAAAATGGGCACTGGTGGAGGGATGGGTATCTGATCATTGTATAATCGAAACCCAAGCACAAAAAATAGTAAATCTACAACTGTACCTCATGGTGTTTCACTAATAAAATAAATAAATAAATAAATAAAAATTAATCAGAAAAAAAAAAGTTTGAAGTAATGAAAATGTCCTTCCGTAGGTGACTGACTACATAAACTGGCACATCCAGGATGGATTATGAATAATCCAATTAAAGAGATCAATCATCTATAGAAATAAATCAATTTCAAGTCAAGATAAAATATGGAAGAAACTTATATGGAAGTTTTACAATCGCCCAGCTTTCTGCAAGTTAGATGAAACTAGAGGATATGGCATTTTGCAAAAAAAGTCAGAGGGAAAAGGACCATTACCAGATGATCTTCATCGGGGTGGCAGAGAACCAGAGAATATCAAGTGAAACTCTTATGACCTATACTCAAGAACTGACAGTGGATGGAGAGTGGGTAAGGGAAAGGTGAGGAGAACTAGAAGTGATAGAGTGACTGGGGAAGGTGTCAGGCATCCTAGTAGCGTGAGGTCAGGCAGTGACATATACCCTAATCCGTAAATATTAAGACTATTGTAAACAAATGGAGTACTATGTAGCTGTCAGAAAAGATGAAGTCATGAAATTTACATACAAGTGGTACTACATGGAAAGTATCATGCTAAGCAAAATGACTCAGAAAGAGAGGGACAGACATACAGAGATTGCATTCATCTGGGGAACATAAAGTAACAAAATAGGAGACTAACACCCAAGAATAGCTGAGATAAGTACCAGGAGGTTTACTCCATGGCTTGGAGGTCAGCCACACATGCTAGGGGAAAAGGGAGCTCAAATAAAGAAGGGAACACCAAATAAAGGGTGTTGGGATGATCCTCCCAGGATGGGAGAAGCATGCTGAAAGTAGACTATAGACTATAGACCAAACATGATTGCCACTCAATGCCTCTTTTGCAAACCACGGCACCCAAAAGGAGAGCGAGAACCAAAGGGAATGCCCTGCTACAGAGGCAGGGTGGGATGGGGGGGATGGGGGTAGGAGGGATACTGGGATCCATGGTGGTGGAAAATGGCACTAGTGGAGGGATGAGCATTTGATCATTGTATAATTGAAACCCTAGCACAAAAATTTGTAAGTCTACAACTGTACCTCATGGTGTTTCACTAATAAAAAAAAAGACTATTGTAAACATGCTATTACACCATAATTAAATAAAAATAAATAATATATATTTTACTTTTGAAAATGATTACTTAAACTTTATTTTTCTTTTCCAGGTTGGAACTTTTCCTTCTCCTCTTTGGATGATTTCTTTATTTTCTCTGGGACTATTTACTTTCATGTGATTTTAAAGCTATTTAGTGACACAAGTCCACATTACATTTTCCTTTTGGAAATTCTTGAAATCCAAAAGCATCCGACCTGGCATTTAAGGCTAAGATATCTCATATTTTCACAAGATGGAATTTTTGACTTAGATGACCCTTTGTCCACACTAAGTTTCCTTCATTTGTTTGCCTTTGACTACCTGTGCATTTGCACAGACGGTGGTAGAAACAGAAACGAATGCTTTTGCTAAGCCAAGCCTTCTTGATCTATTAACAATTTGTTAGGACTTCGGGAATAGGGAATTCTATAGTATGGAACTGTGTCCAGGAGGACTCAGCGGAATCCAAACTGTTCAGTTTTCTTCTTGTCCAGAAAGATTCCAAAACACTCAGACTCGGGCAAGGCCAATCGAGGGCAGAAACTTTGAGGATTTGAGGGCTCAATAGAAAAGAGCTATTTCATTTCTCTGGTTTCAGAGAGTTGGCATCTAGAGCATAGAGGAACTTGTGTATTTCAAGAGAAGAACTTCCACCCTCCCTGGACAGGAGGGAGCTGGACTCTATGAAATAAAGAAACACGACTTCCACAGCATTCACCTTTTTCGCACAAATCACAAATCATCCTGTTATTCGTCGATTGCCTCGAGCAGGCCCCAGTAACATCTCTTCCATCCTAGCCTGAGATTATATTCAAGGCTCTTTAGGAGAATGAGACCCATCGTTGTTACTGGTATTTAGCATATTGGGTACACCACGGGAGTTTGCCAGACTCTGCCGTGTGGGCAGGCTACATTCGGTAGCCTGCCAGTTTGTCCAAAGTAGGAGTGAGATAATAAGATGTCTGGGAGCTGGTTTTTATAGTCTCTGAGTCTTGGCCGTTGATGGGATTACACGGCGCCAGGGGACCAGTTGGTGGGTATGACCCCCTGCCTACATTCACCTTTTTAACTCACTCAAATGCCTGGCTCCCTAGAGTCATGAATCTGGCTCCCTAGATTTAGTCATGACTAAAACTCAGAAGAGATGCAAGCCAAGATGCTAGAGTTCATGGATATACTGGTCTCCTGGCAGAAAACTTTCGGGAATCCTCAGGAAGGGGGTGGGCTGTGCCCTGACTAAGCCACAGCAGATGGCGGTCAACTCATAGCCTTGTTCTAGAGATTCTGAAGTTCTGGCCTGTGTGGTGGCGTATGCACACCTGAAAGTCCAAATTCCATGGTATCGGCATTGGGAGCACACCAAGTTATATGGGAAAGGAACACAGAGGCTAAAAAAGTCAACAGAAGCAATAACACAGGAGGTTCTGCTAGTAACATACAGCTGAGTCGAATGTCAGAAAAGGATTTAACAACCTCATGACGAGATAGAACCATCTTCACAAATTTAACTTTACTTGAAACATTTCGATAACTCCAGTAGTTATTTAGTTGTACTGGGCAAGGTAAAATGCATCATTGTTGTAGCAGTGAAGGGAACAGACTTAAGAGGACGTTAAGAAAATGGGGCCAATGATGGAGGGAAGGTCACTATCGTGGTGGGATTAATGTTGGAATACTGAAAGCCTGTACCGACTGTATCATAAAAATTTTGTAAACCATAGTATTAAAAAAAAACAACAAACAAACTTGAACAGATGGCAGGAAGTTTGATTTTCTTTTTTGCTGTGACAGAAGCAAGTTTCTTAAAAAAAATTATAGTTTATGTGCTGTTGTGTTGATGTTTATTGTCTTGTGTACTCTGATATCTCACCACCTCTTAACCGTCAAATTGCCCACCCATAACCCTGTGTCACCTCCAGTTCACCTCCTCTTTACTTCCGTCCGACTGTAACCCCAACCCCCAATCTGATGTGCTCAGTTCTATACTTCAGCAGTGCAGGTTATCAGCTGATATTCTCTAAACCCTTGCTTTGGCTCTCCCTGCATCACAGACAAGGAGCATCATCCAAATCAGCCTTTAAATAAATCTCAGCTATGTTTTGTTCAGCATGTTATTCTCCAGCTCTAAACAAGTTGCAGCAAACGTCAAGATTTCATTGTTTTTCTGTGACTGCATAGTATTCCATTACATGTATACATACCACAACTTTTTTTTTTTTCTTATGGAATCACCGTGACATACACAGTTACAAAGTTGTTCATGATCGGGTTTCAGTCAAAAATGTTCCAACACCCAACCCTTCACCAGTGTACATTTCCCACCATCAATGTACCCAGTTTCCATCCTGCTATCTTGGTCCCAGCCTGCCTCTTTGGCAGAATTTTCTTTCTGTCTCTGTCTGTTTCTCTCTGTCTGTCTCTCTCTGTCTCTGTCTCTCCTTTTGGGCATTATGGTTTGCAAGGTACCGAAAGGTTATCATGTATATCCCATTACCTCCTTTTAGCACTCAGTTCTTTTCCAGAGTGATCATTTCCAACTATCTTTGTCACAGTGGTCCCTGTTCTTTCATAACTGTGCTTCCTGACCCCACATTTGTGGCAAGATTCAACCTATGAACCCAGTTTTCCTGGCCCTGTTTCTACTATTTGGATATTAATCTCCTACTATGCATATGTATATAATATATATAATATTCTACTATATATATCTGGGCTAGAGCAATAGCACAGTGGGTAGAGCATTTGCCTTGCATGTGTCCGACCTGGGTTTGATTCCCCCATCCCTCTCGGAGAGCCCGGCAAGCTACTGATAGTATCCCGTCTGCATGGCAAAGCCTGGCAAGCTACCCGTGGTATTCGATATGCCAAAAACAGTAACAAGAAGTCTCACAATGAAGACGTTACTGGTGCCTGCTCGAGCAAATCAATGAACAATGACAATGGGAGGACAGTACTAAAGTACTACAGTAATATATATATATATATCTCCAGAAAATGAGTGCAATAATTATAATTCTGCCTGTCCCTCTCTGACTCATTTTATCCAGCATGATACTCTTCATTTACTTCTATGTAAAGATAATTTATGACTTAATTTTTCCTAGCCACTGCATAGTATTCCATTGTGCAGATTTACCATAATTTCTTTATCCATTCATCTGTTCTTGGGCACTGACTGTGTTTCCAGATTCTGGCTATTGTGAATATTGTTGCAATGAACATTGACATGCAGAAGGTTTTTTTGCATTGTGTTGTTGGATTTCTAGAGCATAATTCCAGGACTGGTATTACTGGGTCATACAGAAACTCAATTTCTAGTTCTTTGAGGAATAATACCCATGTTGTTTTCCAAAATGCTGGACTCATAAGCTTTCCAACCAACAATGAATGGGATTCCCTTTCTCTCCTAGAATCCGCACCAGCAGTGGCTTTTCTTATTCTGTTTGATGTGTGACATGTCCTATGTTGTGAGATGAGATCTCATTGTTGTTTGGATCTACATTCCCTGATAAATAGTGATAGAACAGTTTTTCTTGTGACTTTTGGTAATTTGCATTTCTTTCTTGAGGAAGTTTCTGTTCATTTCTCCTCATTTTGTGAGTGGGTTTGATGATTTTTTTCTTGTAAAGTTCTACCAGTGCTTTATATATCTTGGAGATTAACCCTTATCCAATGGGTGTTGGATAAATTTTCTCACTCTGTGGGCTTTGTATCTTGATTTTTATGATGTGCAGAAGCTTCTTAATTTAATGTAGTCCCATTTTGTTTGTTCTTGCTTCCACTTGCTTGATCAGTGGTGTTTCATCTTTGAAGATGCGTTTAGCTTCAATGTCATATTCTGCCTATGTTTTCCTCTAGGTGTCTTATAGATTCAGTCTGATAATAGGGTCGTCAGTCCACTTTCATCTGACTTTTGTGTATGGTGTTAGAAAGAGATCTGAGTCCATTCTTTCCCTTTTTTTCTGCATGTAGATACCCAGTTTTCCTAGCATCACTTGTTGAAGAGACTTTTCTTGCTTTAATTCATATTTCTTGCTCCTCTATCAAATATTAAATGATCATATATTTGAGGGTCTGTGTCAGGATATTCTACTCTATTACATTATTCTGCTGGTCTGTCTTTATTCCAACACCATGCTGTTTAAATTACTGCAAGTTTGTATTACGAAGTTGGGGAAAGTGATGCCTCCCATATTTTTCCTAAGAATTACTTTAGCAAGTGGGGCTTTATTGTTCCACTTGAATTTCAGGAGTGCTTGATCTATTTTGAAAAATGTCATATGTATCATTTTAGAGACTACAATGAATCTGTATAATGCTTTGGGGAGTATTGTCATTTTGATAACATTAATCCTGCCAACCCATTTCCTCATGTCCTTTTCTATTTCTTGAAGAAGTATTTTGTAGTTTTATTTGGATAGATGTGTCACCTCTTTAGTTAAGCTGATTCTGAGGACTTGATTTTCCCAGGCACAATTGGGAACTTTTTTTTTTTAATATATCTAACATCCCTTTCATTGTTTGTATATAGAAAATTCATGGACTTTTGCATAGTGATTTTGTAACCTGTGACTTTACTATGCAAAGCTATAGTTCCTAGCAGCTTTTTCTTTTGTACTCTTAGTATTTTCTAGATATATCAGGTCATCTACAAAGAACAAAATCTTGACTTCTTCCTTTCCTACCTTTTTCCAGCCTTTGACTTTTAAGTCTGTTTTTGCTATGACTATTCAAATGTGTTTCTTGTAGGCAGCATGATGTTGGAATCAATTTTTTTAATTCACTTTGCCGCTAGTGTTTCTAATTGGTGTGTTTAGACAACTGACATTGAGAGAGATTATTGCCATGGGAATTTGTGCCATATTTCTCTAGAACTTTGGTGTGTTTGTGGGTTTTTCTTAAAGTAGAACCTTCAGTTTTTCTTTCAAAATTGGTTTTGAGTCTATGAAGTTCCTATGCTGTTGTTTATCCATGAAGTTGTGATCATCCTTTCAAATATTAATTAGAGTCTACCAAGATAAGTTATTCAGTCTGAAGCTTCTTTTCATTAAGATTTTTTTACTATACTCTACCATTGACCTCCCGCTTGGGGGGTCTCATTTGATAAGTCTGCTATAAATTTTAGGATATTACTATGTATGGAGTTTCCTTCTTTGATCTTGTTGCTTTCATTATTTTTATCTCTATCTATGGTTTTCATCTTTCTGATTAGGATATGTCTTGAAGTCTTTTTTTATTAGAGTCTCTTTTAGGTGGTACCCTTTTGGGCTTCCTGGATCTGGATGACTGCATTTTCCAACTCTGGGAACTTTTCAGCAATGATGTATTTGACTGTGATTTCCTCATTGGGGTTGTCTTCTTGTCCCTCTGGGACTCTGAACAAGGTCCAGTGCCGTGCCACTATTCCCACTGACTGGCAATTTCCAGCTAATATTTTGAAGTCAGAAAACTAATGCTCCAAGATTTCTAGGGGACTTAGAAGTCTGATAAAAGACTGACATCATTACATCAAACAGGATGAGTAGCTATACAAAAATAAATCAGTTATAAAAATGAAGTATGACATTATCATGGCCTTTGGTGTCTAGAGATATGAGTAAAGACACGTTTCGAATTTTTCTTTTTTCTTAACAATTTTTCTTGTCCTTTATCTAATTCCTGACAAAACAAATGTTTTAAATGGTATGCCTGTAAGCAGAAAAATATTTTTAAAATCTGCTGAAGCACTTAATTTCATTTGGAAAAAAAGGAGAAGAAAAACAGTAATTAGAACACTTAAGGAATAGCATAACTTAAAGTTGGAAGTACATTATTTTAAAAAATTTCATACTGTAAATTCAGATGTATACCTTCATTGATATGTAAAGCAAACCTAATGATATTAAAGCATGCCTATCAAAATGCTAATAAAAATATATAGCTTGAAGACACCCAGCTAGTAAAATGAATTTAGTGAGCCTAAATTGAAACCCAATGTAGCTGCTGCCATGTTGAGTCACCCACCAGCCCTGATCTACCGATTCCTGACAAATCTTCCAGAATATGCAATCCAAGCCGCTAATATTCATAGAACTCTGGTCTCTGCAGCTGAAAACTCTGGAATGCCACTGAGAGGTGGGTAGATTAAGTAACTATCCTGTTGAAGCCCCAGCAGATGCAGCCACACCCCACTACTATAGCCATGCCAAGTAATCAACTCTAACACTTCATTAATATTCTCTGCAGAGATGCCAAACTGTGAATGATTTCAGGTCCCTTGGTGTCTTCTTGGAGTTGGGATGGGCAGCCATGCCCCATCCATCCATACTTCTGTAATCCCAGCAGCCACACCATCTCCCATATTCACCACCATGTCTACTCATTAGTCCGGACCATAGATCCTGATGTCTCTGGACCATGAAGCTACATACGCAGCCACATGATACCTCCTAATTCTTTAACGCTAAAATTTCAGTGGGAACGCACCAAATTAGATGGTAAAATAACATAGAAGCCAACTAAACTCAACAAACAAGAATAATAACACAGAAGACTCAACTAGCAACAAACAGCTGAGGGTATTCTTAGACAAGGACTTAACCAACCTATGATGAGACAGAACAATTTTCACATTAAAATGAGTTTTATACTACTTGATTTTAATATTGGAACTTTGTTATATAATTTATTTTCAACTCTATAATTGCATCAGCAGTTGTAACTTTTGTCTACATTAAAATAAATTTTAAGAAGTGATAGCACAGCTGTAGGGCGTTTGCCTTGCACACAGCCAACATGGCCAACCCAAGTTCGATTCCTCCACCCCTCTCAGAGAGCCCGGCAAGCTACCGAGAGTATCTCGCCCACATGGCAGAGCCTGGCAAGCCAACCGTGATGTATTCGATATGCCAAACACAGTAATAACAAAATCTCCAATGGAAATGTTACTGGGCCCGCTCGAGCAATAAAAATTAAAGTCCAATTTAACTTGAAAATGCAGTGTAGACAAAAATATCTATAATCTGAAATAAAATGTATTTTATTTAGCATTATATAAAAGCTACATTAGATTTAAATAACATTTCAAAAAATACTTAGTACTTAAAAATAGTCTATCAAGCAAAGAATTCTTTGCATGCCAAACTCTCCTTCCATCCCTAAAATGTTCTCTGATATCTCATGCCAGGAGCTGATATAACAATTTGTGACACCTCCCAGAAAAAAAGTCATACAGAATCTAGAAAAACTGTCATGCCCTTTAAGGAATGCCTGTGAGAACAGCTGACAGATAGGGATGTAGAAAGTGAAAGAAAATGCTTGAGTTTTAGGGTATAATGAAAGGAATCTTACTGGTCATGAAACTAAAAAAAAAGATTCTCTCATGATGTGGGAGGTGAAGGAATCAATTCCTAAATTCTCTTGTTCTTGAGATGTTATAAACTTGACACTAAATATTGAATTATACTGGAGGTAGATTTGTTTCGATGTTAATGTGATTGCCCTCAATGGTCTTTTGTGCATTAAAAAAATCTTTTGATTGATTATATGCATATACAGCTACATAGGTTTTACCACACATTGCTATTATTCTAAAGAAAATCAATCAGCCATGCCGGTGCTTTTATCCAGCTTGATACTAAATATTCACAAGAGGTGGGATGTTAAATATCCATATGTTTAGGAGACATAGATCAGCTGATGCAACTATGCTGTATGTATGAAAATGTATGGTCCATATGCGCCCCAATGTATGGTCCTGATGGCATGAGTAACAGTAAGAAACTCACTGATGTGGTTTACCAGCATAAAAAAATCACTTTTATCATCTACAAAGAATATTATATTTCTTATTTCATATTCTATTTCTTATTTCATTTCATCTCACCACAGAATGGTAGAGCACTATTCACAGATGAGAGAATTAGGATCAGACATTTGAATCCACCAATCCAAGGAGCCATGGCTAGTTAATAAGAAAGCAAAACTGGTTAATGAGAGTGCAGAGGTTTGAATCCAAGTAGCTGACTCCACATTGTATAGCATTAGACACTGTTTTTTGTTGTTGTTGTTTTAACCTCAGTACTCTTTTGGAAAATAGGTTTTAAAGTTTGTAATTTAATGTTCTTACACCTCAGGGGAAACTGTCAGAGTCTGAATTATTATCAAATTTAAGTAAAATATCATAGGTATAATTAGAATATGGCAGCACATCATTTATGATTATTTAGTTTAATACTATTTTTTGTACCTGTAAGTAAAGAAAAATACTGATTGGTGGGCATTTCTGATAATATGTGGTCTGTTTCCTTCTCTGAATCAATTCACCATGCATTCAATACAATGGTTTTCAGCTGAGCTTTTATTTGAAAAGGTAGAGGCTTCTTGAGACTATGTCTGCTGGTGATCGATACACATTTCCCTCTCCTCCTCGGCAAGACTGCCACCAGACCTGACAGAGGTGCAACCTGTCTCCATTTGCTCAGGAGTCCTCTCTTTGTTTTCTTAGAAGTTTGGTAGAGAAAACGATATATAGTTATGTTTCACAGCATCCTTTGTTATTCTAAATGTGAGGGATTCAAATATAAACTTTCAAAATACACTTGAATATGGAATTTTTAAATCTGAAAATGAGAGGAATGAGTTGTATACATCAATTCCATGGGAGAAATCATGTTGATTTTCCCCCCATACATGTCACTTAACTTATGGTAAATATGTTGACATCATATAGACAGACATTAGCATTGTCCACACAATATCGAATAGCTTGTTGAAAAGGAAAAATGCAAACAGACTAGTTATATGGTATTTTGTAGCCACTTTGTTTTCCTATGTACTTTTTCTAAACAGAAAATTATTTCATGCCTCATGGTTTCTAATTTATATAAAATTAAGTGTATTTAATTTTTTATGTAGCCAGAATTTCTCAGTCTATTTATTCGTTTGGGCAGCTAATTTAAAATAAGATGTGTAAAATTTTTGTTAAGATTACTAATTGTTCATAAAATTGCATTGAATTGCCCATGGTGATTTAAATAAAACTTATTAAGAAATACAGTAGATAAAATATACACATAGCTTTGTATATGCATATTGTATATACGTGTATATACAAAGTATATACAGTATAACACGCTTGCAGAATGAATTAGGAGTGGAATTTGGTTCAGACTATTTTTATCTATGAGCAAAACGAATGGATTTAAGAAATAAGAAAAGCCATTTAATAAGATGTCTCTAAAATAAAGAATTGTGATCAGAGATGAGTCACAGGCAAATAGCAGAGTTTTAGGGTTGTGCCTGTTACCTTCTTCAGTTGAGGGAAAATTGTATTTATTAAACAATGTTTGAAAATATATACTAGAGTCAAGTGCTAAACTGTATGTTCTATAATTGCTTTAGGTGTTCCCTCGAATAAAAGATTGATGAAGCCTCTGTCAGAGGGGTGGTGTTCCAGCTGAGCCTTACAGCAAAGGTCAAGTTTGAATTGATAGAGGTGAGGAAGGAAGACATTCCAGATGAGAAAGGCATTGTAAAGAAAATCCTGAGGGTGACTATAAGGTAGGTGTACATCTTACTGTTTTTGAAAACATAATACTAATACTAGGTGCCTTAACATAAATGACTTGGAGGTAGTTCTAGAAAAAATCTTGAATTTCATCTCCTTTCTGATTTTGCCAACCTTGTCATTGTTAACTTGTTAAGAGCATTAGCAGTAATAAGGTTTATTGACAATAATAAGAATAATAATGAGGATATATCAGTGATTTACCTGTCATATTATTTGTCTACTCTGAACTTGGAGCGATAACACAGCGGGTAGGGCGTCTGCCTTGCACGCAGCCAACATGGGCGACCCGAGTTCGATTCCTCCGCCCCTCTCGGAGAGCCCGACAAGCTACCGAGAGTATTCGATATGCCAGACACAGTAACACCAAAGTCTCCAATGGAGACGTTACTGGGCCCGCTCGAGCAAATCGACGATCAACGGGAGGGCCTTTACCTTTACCTTTACCTTTACTCTGAACTTACAGTCTTCAGTGTCACATGTATCAATAAACACCCACCCATAAGCAAAGTTCTGCAAATCCACTACTTACTATTTACAAATAGCATGATGAAGAGAACAATCTTCTTAGATTCATAATTCCGTCAGATTTAGTGGCAGAGGTTTGGAAAAAGAGTAGAAAGGGCTGTGTAGTCATATAATAGAGCATTGAGTTTTCTAGGCTTCATAATGTTTGGTACTTTCTTTTCCTTTAGGTTCCTTGAGATAAAACTCCCTGTCTCATTTCCAACTAAAGGGTAACTGATAATCCCTGTATATTTATGCTGGCCATAGGGGATATCGCAAGTGACATTTTATCAGCAGTTACATAACATACACGAATTACTAATTTTAAAATCAAAGGATAATATCAATTTTTAAAAAGGCAGATAAAAGATGACTTGGTATCAAATAAGATTTGGAAATAAAAAAAACCTCCCTCCTAAAAAGCTGCAACAGGTGAGATAGTATTTTGTTCTTCATAGAACAATCTTTACAATTTTTTTTATCCTTGAAGTAGTTTTGCTTTTTTTAAGTTTCAGTTGTCCATCTTTGGTTATCCATAAATCAACATATGTATATACTCCATTAATTTCATTGCCAAAATTCAGTTGTATCCTTACCATACAATTGTCTCCTTTTACCTGATTTACCTATCTCCTTCACACTCCCCTTCTGATGACCACCAATTTTATACGCTTATTTAATTTACTTTTAGCTTCTCTTCTTTCTCTATACAGCACATATGAGTGACATTGGATGACCTTTTGGTTTTAGTTGGTACATATTGAATGTATCCATTGGTATAATAAAGAGCACCTGTGGGTGGGCAACTTTATTTGTATGTGCAGGTATTAATAACATAAAATCACAATTTACTGTTGTGGTTCTTCTTGTTTGGCTCTCAAACAGTATCAGGATCAGCAGGAACTTGTTAGAAGTGCCAATCATCCAGCCCCAACTTATACCTGCTTGTTTAGAAAGTTTGGAGGAGAGGGATGGGGTAAGCTGTATTTAGAGTCATCCCGGTGATTCTAATGCATGTGGAGCTTGTGCATTCCTGATTTGGAACTGGAGAGTCACTGCATTGCCTGGGGAAGGTGCTTGCTTTGCACACTGCCAGCTCAAGTTCAATCCCTGGCATTGCATAAAGTTCTCGAGCAATGCCAGGAATAAGCCCTGTGCACAGCCAGGTGTGACTCCCAAACTAAAAAAACAGCAACAAATAAAACTGAGAATTATTGATTTTATTGATGTGGTTTTCTGAAGCTAAATCTAAACTTTATTTTATTTAAATATAAATAAATTTTATCTTATTTAAATTTTATTTTATTTTCTTTAAAAATAGTTATTAAAGAGCCATGGTTTACAAAGCTACACTACTGAGAGTTGTGTTTTGGTATACAACAATCCAAAAACTGATAGAGAAATTGGCATTGAATTATTAGATGCCTAAATTTTATTTTTAAATCAATTTTGCCATTAGTGGCATAAGAATGAGACAACACAAGGGTACTTACTTTTAAATACTTATCAACAGTGCTTTTTTTGTGTAGGAACAGAAAAACAGGTTTGAAAAGAAGTTACAGAGGACAACAACAACAAAAAATACAGGAAAAAAAGAAATAATGGAGAACTGGAATTTAAGGTAAAATGCAAATTGCCACGAATTCGAAAGACCATTCACATGGATATTAGTGAATCATTGTTTGGTACTGTTTGGTTTAATATTGACCTTCTGAATATACTACTACAAATAACATGTTTTACAGAACAGGTTGGAGTGATCCCTGATTTAATGACTGCAACATAGAAGCCTTCCTCAGAAGGACTAAGTCAATGGTTTTGAATCTTTTTACACTGAAGGACCTACACTTGTCTATCAGGGGTCCACAGATGGCAGTTCATAAACATTGCTCTAGTCCAGGCATTTTCAACCCTTCAAGTTTTTTAAGCCTGCAAACCAGTGGTTCAAAACCTTTGACCTAAGTTAACTGAGGCCAGTTGATATTTTGTTTGTTAAACTATCGAATGCCCAAAGACAAATTAGAGTGGTGTGGGTTAGGAAACCCTGCCTTAATTTTTCTTCTGTTTTCCAAAAGTCTGATGTGGATGTCCTTTGTATCGTTGTCTATAATCAAAGAATTTAAGTACCACATTGCCCTTCATAGATTATGTTTAGTTAGTTACCTCAGCTCCCCCACAAAGAAATGTGAAATTACATTACTTTTTTAGACTTAAATTAATATGCACAAATTATGATTTTTACCATGAAAGTGCTGATTGAAAATGTAAGTAAATTAGAGTACATTAAGTGCAATTTCTGGTCATAAGTTACATTAACATTAAAAAAATAAATGTATGGGCATTTATGATGTGAGTGGCTCATATAACACCTTATAAAATACTTGTTGTGGCACCCCAGAAATAAAATGGGTAGAATGAAAATATAATAATATGCAGAGATGCTATTGGCTTAGAAGTCTTCAAAATTTAACTTAGCTAGTGTAGGTTAAAACAAGACAAAACAAAACAAAAAAAACTGGGGACCAGAGAGATATGTGCAGCAGAATAGTTCCAAATGGGAGATGTGTGCTAAAAAAAGATAAAGGACTAAACATGATCCCCTCTCAGTATCTGTATTGCAAACTATAATGCCCCAAAGTAGAGAGTATTGGGGAAATTGTCTGCCATAGAAGCAGGAGGAGGGATGGGATGGGGGGATACTGGGGACATTGGTGGTGGAAAATGTGCACTGGTGGAAGGATGGTGTTCGATCATTGTATGACTGAAACTCAAACATGAGAGCTTTGTAACTATCTCATGGTGATTCCATAAAAAAGAAAGACATTACTGAAAAAGATTGTTCAGAAGTAAAAATGTGTTCAGAAAAAGAATACCTACTTTATACAAAAAAAAAAATAATTCTTCCTCCTATAAAAGGACATTCAATGTACTGAAATTCATGCATTTAAGTGAACATAAAAAAGCAAAACCAAAAAAAAAAAGTTAAAACCTAACAACTTTTAAAACGTGTACGACAATGAAGAGATCCAGGGAAAAATGAGGGTCTCAGTAGGACAACTTGAGAATTTATAATTACACACCATTTCAACAGAGAAACAGATTGAGGAATACAGAACTCTTAAGGAAAAGTAAATATTTAGGGAATATCAGAGGAACCTTAGAAGAACAGGCGATGTGATTGTAACAACGTTTGCCTGTATGTGGTGATAACTTTTAGTCTTTTTCATGAGATGAGTTAACCTTTCCTTGATAAGAAAATAATTTCAGAAAAAAAATGAGGACAGCTGAGTCCTTTTTGAAAGATATGTACAAAAGCTGTTAAAATACTTCAGAGAACAGCTTTCTCTGAATTGGCTGAATTTTCAATACCTACTGTTTAAAATAGTCAATGTACCAAGAAATATATTTCCACAAGGTATATTGTTACACTTAAACAAAAATCATATTTTCAAGACATTCAAAGAATCTTACTAAGGCCGGTATACTTAGATACATCATGGTCAAACTGTTGAAAATCAAAGTAAAGAAAAGTAGTCATCAGTAAAACAAAACAAACACCCAAAAATATATAGAGAAGATAAAAAGCTAATAATAACTGTGGACTTTTTAATTAGAAGGTAAGTCAGCAGTTAATGAAGTGGCTACTTAACTAGGTTATAAAAGCAAAACAACATGTCAACTAAGAACTTTATATCCAACAGAAATCTAAAAGTAAAGGCAAAATAAAGAATTTTTTCAGAGTAGAGGCAAAAACAGAGAATTTATAAGCAAAATACCTGCATTATAAGAAATATTCATATAAGTTGTACAAGAATGAAGGATATAATCACTTAGATATCTTCTTTCATACAAGAGAATAAATTAGCTCCAGAAATTAAAAATACGAGTAAACATAAATATTCTTTTCTTTTCCTTTAACTTTTCTCAAATACCATTTCCATTTTATAACAAAAATAAAATAGTGGTGTGGAGGTTATAGAGCATATATGAAAGTAAAATATATGATGATTGTTGAGCATCCTCCACCCAGATCCTCCAAATTCCAGTAGGCAGGGGTCACACCCACCAACTGGCCCCCTGGCGCCGTGTAATCCCATCAACGGCCAAGACTCAGAGACTATAAAACCTAGCTCCCGGAAGCACACGGCCGCATTTGTGGCCGCGCAACATCTTATTATCTCATTCCTACTTTGGACAAACTGGCAGGCTACCGAATGTAACCTGCCCACCCGGCAGAGTCTGGCAAACTCCCTGTGGCGTACCCAATATGCCAAATACCAGTAACAATGATGGGTCTCATTCTCCTAACCCTGAAAGAGCCTTGAATATGACACTTTTTAAAAAACCTCAGGGCTAGGGTGAAGGAGACGTTACTGGGGCCTGCTCAAGGCAATCGATGAACAACAGGATGGTCGTGATCGTGATTGTACATATGGTAGCAGGGGAAAGAGAAGCATTCCATTGTAAGACTCCTACAGCACGCAAGAAGTGGTTTACTACTACTTGAAGTCCAACTATGATAAGTTAAAGATGTATATAATGCAATGTGCTTCACTACTTAAGAGTGAAACAAATATATCTACATCTAATAAAATACAGTGAAGATAAAGTTGAGCTATAAAAGCACTCAATTTATTAAAAATTGTCAGGCAGAGAAGAGATGGGAATCTAGACAAGAAATGACAAGATAGCAGACTGAAGCCCAACTTTACCAATAAGTATATTTAATGCCAGTGATTTAAATACTGTAACTGAAAGATTTGTTTCATAAACTTGGGTTGACAAACAAGATCATAATATATGGCATCTATAATGTATTCCAAACGTTAAACTTAGAAAATAAAATGATAAAACATATGTTGTGAAACACCAGTCTAAAGAAATTTAGAAAAAATTAGATATTATCAGTGATTAAAAGAAGAAATTGAATGACAAAGTGTCAATTGAATAAATACAATATTCCTATATGTAGATTTTGAAGTTTCTCATGATAGTTTCTTCAAATAAGCAAAATGATAGAAATTGCAAGGTAAAACTAACCTAAATTCACAATTATGGTTGAAAATTTTTCATACATATCTTTTAACAACAACAATCTTTTGGAAAAAAAAACCCTATAGCTAAAATTAAAATTTTGACTTAAGGGTGAAAAACTATTCACTACTGATAATAATAAATATTGTTGATGGTCATAGCTACTTTGATAAGTTAAGAAAAAGAAAAAGCACTGATGATATATTTATTAATGTAGAGATTCTTAATGTAAGTTTAAAGAAAGCTATCTAAATCCAAGAAGTCATAAACCAGCATGGTTAAAGATATAGTCAGTGTGAAAAATTAATTGAATTTACATATACCAGAAATAAATAATTATAAGTGCAAAACTATTAGAAATGTACTATATAAAGCAGCAAAGAAAATCATGGTATCATCTCACATATGTATGTATATATATTATATATACATACATAATATATATGTGTATATATACATTAGATTAGTACATTGAAAGTTTAAACGATTTCTGATTAGTTGAGACATAAAATTGCTTTTCGTTTTGTTTGGGGGATACACCTGGCAGTGCTCAGGCTTCTGAAATCAGGGATCACTGCTAACAGTACTCAGCAGACCACAAGTCATGCCAGAAATCAAACCTTGGGTCTGTTACACGGAAGGCAATCACCTTACCTGCTGTACTATCTCTCCAATTCCAGCACCAAGTAACTGTGTGCTTAACTTCATATATTATTGTTAATTTATTTCCCTTTTCATTTTAATTTGGGGGTAAATCTCCAAAGCAATGATCACGAAGACCGGGATCTACTCCTGGTGATACTCAGCCAACTGGATAATGGCTCAATGGGCTGAGGACAGAGGAATACACAGATGATATATTATTGTAAAAAGCCCCAAATGTAAATTTTTAAAAAAAGTTCCTGGGATCACTAGGGTCAGCCTGGTAACACTCAGGGGACTCCAGGGCACACTGGTGGTATTGGAAGTCTCCGTGGTAACAATTGGTGATGCTTGGGGAAGACCATGAGGTGCCAGGGATATAACTTAGGTCCTGTACACCCCAACTCCTATGCCATCTCTTTGATTAAAGGTATTTTCTAAGTGTTTACTTCCCTGACTGTATGATAAGGGTCTTGGTCTCAGGGATATTTTGTTTTCTATCTCTTCAATATAGGACCAAAGAGAGTGACTGACTGAGACGTAGTAACACTGAGCAGAAACATATTCAGGAGATAGACATTCTTCTAGGAATCTAAATTGTTTCATGTAGAAAAACCATTTCTCAGGTATGTTGAACTTGACCTCACGGGTCCTTCTTTCAGTTGGAGACTTAGTATTTGCACATTCGTTTGAAAATAGAGATAATTTCTAACAAATTCTTTATTTGAATAGCATGTGCTGCTATGTTTTCTTGAGCCCAAGAATTTCCAGTACTAACTTTGAGTCACCCTTGACTCCAAGATGAGAAATTTTCACAAAGGTCATCGCAAAGATCGTTTCGGAGACATGCACATGGGCTTATACATGAGAGTCTTGGGGTGTATGCCAAGCCTTCTGTAGGAATCATGAGGTTTATAGATTCTGTTCTTACTCATTTTTTCTCCCCTTTTTCTCTCTTCATTTACCCCTTAATGCTTTGCTTTCATCACCTTCAGAGGGTTACAAAGATAGACAAGGTATCAAAAAGAAGAAAACGAAAAGGGTAAAAGGAATAATTTAATGCAAGAAAACAAACATGAAGATAGATAGCGTTCTGGAAACAGAATTATATATCTTTCAAGGAAGAGTGAAATCCAAATAAAATTGTTAAAAGCTCCATCTGTGAGCCTACAAGCTAGCCAGAGGGTGGGGGTGAAATCGGAAGTGTCTGGTTTTGAGAGTCTTACTATCCATGCACTAATTTAGAAATAAGTTAAAATATTTTATTAGACAGACGTTGTTAAATTTCATTCAAAGTCATTCCTGTGAAAATTAATTTACCTCCAAATAACTTTATAAGTAATAAGATTTCCATCTAAATCTAGAAAAAAAAAGTACAAGTCCTAAAGATTTTCATAGAACCTTAACCATCTTCAGTTCTCTTTATTAAGGATATTGCACATTTTTGGAAATGATTCAGAGAATAGTTAGGCACCATCTGTGTGCCATTTACAGGAGAAAAAAAGTATCTTTAAACTATTTATATTCTGAGATTTTGTTATTCTTGTTGGACAAAGTAGAATCAGTTCTGGTTTCAGGAAGCAACTTGGCCTTAGTCAACTTATAACTCACAGGATAAATAAACGTGGGCAAAGCCCTGCTGAAGTAAGCTAAGGTGTTTGTGATAAGAGACCAATGCAAGGGGGCTGGAGCGACAGTCGAGTGACTATTGCACCTTCCTTGCATGGGCTGACTTGGGTTCTATTCCCAGTGCCCTATAATGGTCCCTGTGTCCCACCTGGAGGAATCCCTAAGTAGAGAGCCGGAAGAAAGCCCTAAGCACACCCAGTTGTGGCCCCCAAAACAAACAAGCAAACAAAGCAAAGCAAAACAAAAACCCAGAATGCAAGAATTTCAATCATCTGGATTAGCTACATGAATCTAATCAATGGGCTGAAGTGAGGACTAACATATTGGTTGCCCATAGAAGCTGAATCGGAAACTTTCTCTCATATGTCATGAAGTAATTGTTCTAAAGTTTTGTAATTACTCAAAGGAATGATAAGCCAAGGAGGAATCACATTCTATTCAGCCAGGAGAAATTCAAAGTTAAGAAAATAGTCTAACTCATTAAGCAAAAAAAGATCAAAATGATTTCAACTCGGAGTTATTATATTCAATCTTATATATTTAGCTTTAGTGATATTTCTTCTATTTTTAATCTTTTAAGTAAACAGTCTTTTATAATTTAACTTTCATTAATTTCTTTTTATGGGTGTCTGATGTGGGAACAAACCTATCATTCCTCAGAGAGATACCAAATTACATCTGAACTATAGGTCAACACATTCATTGTGGATTTTCTTGACATCACTGCATCACTGCCTCCACTACCTACTTCGATGTGGTCCTACTCTCCATCATTGTGAGAGAATTACTTTACTCACTCTCAGCTGTTCTTCCAAAGAAATTGTTCTGTATATAGCTGGATACATTTGTGTGCTCATGGGAGGAAGTACAGCCAGGATCGTCCTACACTGCTATTCTGAAGCACCAGGAAATATTCTGTGTAAAGGCTTTCTTTTGTTTCCTCAGAGGAATGTGCTGTAAAAATCTGGGTCACACACCATTTACTGTTTTTTAAAAGTCAAATTAAGAATGTGAGTATCTGTATGAATATATATATATGCATACATACATACATAAATTTAAGTGTATTATCTTATTGTGATCAATAAAACTGAGCAGATACACTGGTTTTTGATTAAAATGACATAAATTGGAAGAAAAATAAGTGCCACATATTGATATTTGACTTATATAATATAATATATGAACACTGTTATTAAGTCAAATTTGTTTTTTCTACACTTCTGAAATTGGAGAGAATAAAACTCTATCAATTTGAGGAATGCCAGGAAGGTGTCATCAATAGATATATTTAACAAGATTTTCTGGAGGACAGAGAATTCTAAGAGAGATCTTTAAATAACACTACCCATAAAAATAGGATACTGGGGCTAGAGCGATAGTGCAGCGGGTAGGGCGTTTGCCTGGGTTTGATTCCCAGCATCCCAGATGGTCTCCCGAGCACCGCCAGGAGTAATTCCTGAGTGCAGAGCCAGGAGTAACCCCTGTGTATCACCGGGTGTGACCCAAAAGAACCAAAATAAAAAATAGGATATTTCCTAAAAAATCATGGGAAGGATATATCTATTTCAAATACATAAGTCTAATATTTAAATAATACCATTAGTGAGTCTGACCAGTTAATGAAGATTTAAGATTTATTTTCAATAGCATGCAAGGGTGAATAATATTATGTATTGATGACCATAATCTTAGACCAGAAAATCAAACAAATCTTTTAAGACTGATAGGCATATTTGAGAGTTATTTTACCAACATAGAATTTAGAAACTTGAAGAGAGGTGAGCACCAGCAAAGAAGTGGTAAGAGATTCTTTGGTCGTCTCTTTGCCAAAGAAGCAGACTTGTTTTCAAAGCTTATACAATCATTTATATTTTAAGCAGGTTTTTGAGAAATTGAAAGACAGCTTGGGAAGCTGACACTTCTTTCTTCAAAACAGAAAGTTTTAAAATTACTTTTTAACATGAAGCTGGAAAAGCATGTTCCCCAGATTAGGCCATAACAAACCTATAGATCCCCAAATGTCATTAGAGGACATGATGTCCAATGCACAAAAGAGGGTGCATAGATAAATCTGAGAGGGGTAGGAGCTGGGAGGCTGATGGTAAGCAGAAAACCTCTGAGGTATTAGTGCTCTGTACAGTATTAGTACTGTACAGTATTAGAACAGTATTAGTACCAGCCAAGATAAGCAAGCTAGGGCTGGAGAGATAGTATAGCACTGTTGGCAGCCCGGTTTGATCCCCTGCATTGCATTTCGTCCCCTGTTCCCTCTAGGAGTGATCCCTGAAAGCAGAGCCAGGATCTGCGGGAAGAGCCAATTGAAGGGAGAAGAATTCGTAGTTAAAGTTTAGTAAATTTCGCGATGAAATGCAGACACTCAAAAAGTAGTGTAAAAACAATTGGGTATGAGTAGAGTTTGAGACACTTCGAGGACAGATGAGAAGAGAGTAATGAATGGAGGTGTCATTTGCATATAGAGCATATTTAGAACCATGGAGCAAAACGAGAACACCTCACCTTGGCAAACATATAAAATAAGTGATGCCAGGACTAAATCCTTAGACGTGCCATTGTTTGAGATTATAATGCTAAGACGGAAACAGGGGCGGAAAGGTGAATACAGGTGAGTAATAAAATCGAAGGAGTACATAAGGAGTCAAAGCAAGAATGTAATTCGAAGAGCTATGTCAATTGTCTATATTAATCACTCTTTGGTTAATATATATGGTAAGACACAAATTAACTAGAATTTTGCCTGTTCTTCGTTATTTGACCACTCTAATAACCCATTGCTATATATAATCAATCACACCTCTATCTTTGATAACTATACCATGTGGTCAAAAAGCAATTAAGCAAGTTTCAAAAATTACAAGACAAAATTAATGTACACTATGAGTACAAAAGTATTGTGTCTGGGGCTGGAGAGATAGCACAGCAGGCAGGGCGTTTGCCTTGCACGCGGCCAACCCGGGTTCGATTCCCAGCATCCCATATGGTCTCCTGAGCACCGCAAGGAGTAACTCCTGAGTGCAGAGCCAGGAGTAACCCCTGTGCATCGCCAGGTGTGACCCAAAAAGCAAAAATAAATAAATTAATTAATTAAATTAAATTAAAAAAAAAGAGTATTGTGTCTGGTGATATTCTCGCCTTTGTACTACCAAACTCCCATCCCTCTAAACATAAAAATCAACATAAAAATCATTAGAGTGGAGAAATGCTACAATGCATAACAGAAAAGGATACAAAAATATCACAAAATTCTTTATTATCATTAATAAGAGTCCCTAAAAGAACTAACATAGAGAATCAAACAATTTGATTCATGAGATTTAACATGGTTTATATTTGAATAATATAACTGTCAAATAACTAATCTAAAATGTTGCCTTTTAAATATGTATGGACTATTATTATTAAGACATATATTTTTTGTAACACTAATCTTTTGTGATTACTGCCCCTGAGTAAACATAATTTAGATTTGCACTACTCTATTCATAATTTTTATGTTTTGTTTTCATAAATAGAGAAATGTTGTATTAAAATGTTAGTGCAGACATCTCCACATAATATATCTGAGAATTATATGATGGTCATTAAATATTGCCTTGTATAAAGTCAAAGAATCTGATCTAACACAATATGGTTAAATGTTTAAATTATTGATTTAAAGTTTGCTACAATGGTGGAATCAAAACATTGATATAGATCATTAGGACTAAATTAAATGAAAACTTTTGAAGAAAGAGTATATACAATAAAAATTAAACCCACACATTTGAAATTAAATTATTACAATGAAAAAAATCAAGAGTACTCAGAGAAAAGGAATTCCTTGCTTACTGATAAACAACAAAATCAACAAGCTTTTTCCATAGAGTCTTATTCTTGAGACAGTGTCCAGACGGATGTGAGTGGATGTGAGTTGGACTTGGGATGATGACAGCATTCATGAGACTAAGCCAGGGATGGCTTAAAAAAAAAAAAACTTCAGGCAAAGAAAAATTACAGGCTACTGTTTTCCTAAGGCAAAGAAAAATTATAGGCTAGTGTGACTCTGGGTTCCACTAATGGATTCTCTACGGGGTCTTAGCAATGTGTGTATGGGAAGGAGGAGCGTGGACTGGTTTCCCACAGTAATTTGATGCCACAAGCAATTCTTTTCTAATGGAGTTATAATAGACTCTTTACTTCAAACAAACATTGATGTTAGTGGACGTTAATTTTCATGGTGTTTTCCTCTAGAAAGGAGGGATTTTGTTCAGGACAATAAGACACTGTTTCAATTTATGAGATGAAAGTTTTCAGGGAGAGAGAAAAAAAGAGAGAAGTCTATGCTTTTATGCTTTATCTGCGATCATATCAATTCTTTTCTACTTTATCCTCTGGCAATATCTATATGCATGATTTACTGCAGAGCAATTGATGGTATTGCCAAATGTTTACGCACTGTGGTCCTATAATTCACTGTGACCTTTGCAATGTTTGCTATAACTCCACTCATGATCAGCCTGATAAAGTTACTATAGGCTGCCTACAACAAAACCAAACAAAACCTATGATGTAGATTGGGCTTTGTAATGATTTGATCATTTTTATTTTACTTTTTTCAAAGATTCTTCAAGTTAACTAGAAAATGTCTAAAGCATATGTTATATATTGGACTGGGCATTATTTTGGAATTACATCTATGGCTCTCACCAGCAGGTCATGGTCGCTTCTTTTTTTGTTTTCAAAAGATTGATTTTTATATTATTATTGCAGTGGCCAATCTTAAAATCTGATCAAAGGTTACTTTCAAACTGCCAGGTTGGTATCTATTCCTGACTTGGAAAAGTATTTCTTTTGAGGAAATACTACTTATAATAATCACAAATGCCATTTTTCCTCGATCTCTAATACTACATAAACATGTCAAAAGTTTCTCTTATAGAGACTGGCACACATTCAAAAGAACAAAAGCAACCAGTGCTGGCGTGGATGTCAGGGAAAAGAGACACTCTTTCACTGTTGGTGGGAATGCCCACTAGTCCAGCCTTTCTGGAAAACAATATGGACAGTCCTTCGGAAAAAATTTAGCTTGAGCTCAAAAAAAATAGAAATTGAGCTTCCATATGACCCCGCAGTACCACTTCTGGGAATATATCCTGAGCATGCAAAAAAGCACAGTAGAAATGAGATCTGTACCTATATGTTCATTGTAGCACTGTTCGCAATAGCCAAAATCTGGGAACAACCTGAGTGCCCTAGAACAGATGACTGGTTAAAGAAACTTTGGTACATCTACACAATAGAATACTATGCAACTGTCAGCAGAGATGAAGTCATGAACTTTGCTTATAAATGGATAGACATGGCGAGTACCATGCTAAGTGAAATGAGTCAGAAAAGAGGGACAGACATAGAAGGACTGCACTCATTTGACAACATAACGTGAGGCTGACTCCTAAGGATAGTAGATACACTGGACAGATAGTTTTCTCCATAGCTGGAAGCCTGCCTCATGAGCAAAGGAGAGAAGGCAGCTGGAATTGAGAAGGGAGAAAAAGATGGCTGGAGGAATCGGTCGGGATGGGAGATGTGTGCAGAAAGTAGATAAAGGACCAAACATGATAACCTCTCAGGGTCCGTATTGAAAACCATGATGCCCAAAAGGAGAGAGAGATTATGGGGAATCATGTCTGCCATGGAGGCAGGGGGAGGGTGGGAAGGGGATGTACATCGGGAATATTGGTGGTGGGGAACGTGCACTGGTGGAGGGATGGGTGTTTGATCATTGTCTGATTAGAACCCAAACATGAAAGCTTATAACTATCTCATGGTGATTCAATAAGATTAATAATAAAAAACAAAAGTTCCAGTAAACATTTTGTAGACATATACTACAAATTGGTAACTTTATGATGCATAGAACATGTTATGTAGCCTATTCACTAAAATTTTCTGTATATACTATCCTTCAAAAGTATGATATGTAAAACTCAATTTGGTCTACATTTTGCAGGATTTTTTTTCTTTTGGTAGTTTTCTATTAACAGTACAATAAGATCAAAGTTCTTAAACCCAGCATACAAAGTTTTCTTTACTTTTTTTACATGCTTTTTATACCACACAGACATACACAAGCACACACACTCAGCCCTTTGAAACCCACACACATGGCCACTGCCTTTGGCTGAACTGCTCAATATTGAAAGCTGTTAAAGGGGAGTGTCAAGTGTGTTGGAATCATGTCAAGAATACTTCTCTGAGGGACTAATTCAGCGGTAGGGCACTTGCGTCAGATGAGGCTAACCTATATTCAATCCCTGCATTCCATATAGTCTCAAGCCCTGCAGGAAATACCCAGGTGTAGAGCCAGGAGTAAGCCCTGAGCACTGCTGGACTGCAGCTCAACAGAAAATAAACAAAAAAGAATATATCTCTGAGAGCTGAGGAAGACATTCAGTGGGAAAATTACTGGACTTTGAGTATGGCTCTTTCTAGCTAACAATATGGAGAAGTCACTAAACAAAAGAAAAAAAGGGCGTCAGAGAAAAGTGAGTAAGAAGGGATAAAATTCCAAGGAGAGATGGAAGAACAATGGAAAAATTGCACAATCACAACTTGGGCCCATTATATCAGAGGAAAACATTCTATATAATCCATTCTAGATGACAATTTGATACAGTCATGATGGAATGGCTCACACTGAATCACTTTCTTTGTAATATTAATTAATTGATTGATTATTCTTTATGACTTGAGTTACAGAAAAAGCTGTCAGGAGATTTCTAACATCAGAAGTTTCAATTACTCTTTAGGGACAAAGAGAGATCTTTTTGTTTGGTGAATAGAATATTATCGAACCTCTGCATAATTCAAAATGCAAACAAATAAGGAGGTCTAAATAAAAGAATTTTGAGATGTATTTATAACAAAAAGGTGTTTGTGGAAATGTCTCTGTACTGTCAGAATGTACTGCTCAAACAAAATTATTTTGTTCATAGATATGTAGAAAGGGAGACAATTTTAAAAAATATATATGTATAAATAGCTAAATGTTAAAATTTGTAAGTCCTGTCTGGCCAAACCTTCATCTGCCGGTGAAACTCTGACCTTCTTCCCTCCTGACTTTTGAATCTTTACTTTTTAAAAAAATATTTAGAACAAATCTGGGGCAGTGCTCATAGCTTATTCCTGGCTCTGTCCTTACGGATCACTCCTGGACATGTTCAGGGGACCATACATGGTCCCAGGTATCTAAGGAGAGTTGAGCAGATGCAAAGCAAGAGATTTAATCTCTATACTGTCTCTCTAGCCTTACAAAGTCTCCTTTACCTCCTTTTTTTCTAGGCAAAGTATATTGTGGTTTACCTATACATTATGTTGTTTCTCACTCATGTATTTTTTGTTCCTTAAATTTTTATTAGTGAAACACCATGAGGTACAGTTGTAGACTGACAAATTTTTGTGCTTGGGTTTCAGTTATACAATGATCGAATACTCATCGCTCCACCAGTACCCGTTCTTCACCACCACTGATCCCAGTATCCCTCCCACCCCCCATTCCCCCCATCCCAACCTACCTCTGTGGCAGTGAATTCCCTTTTGTTATCTCTCCTGTATTTTTATGTGTGTTTATCCTTTACTTAGAATTACTTTCTCTTTTCCTTTTTCTGAAGTTGTCCTGTCTGCACCATATAAAGAGGCATTGTTTCTCTTGGAAAATTTTCCTTGCCATCAGGTTTATGTTATACAGTTCTCTGCTGCTATTCTCACTGTGGTATATTTCAGTCATTGTCCCAGCTATGTTAAATGATCATTATTTAGTCTGTTAGTATCTATCTTTCCACAAGATACTCTGGTGTTCTTGAAAGCAATGAATGTTAAACTTTCATTCCTGTCAATGAACAGTCATGAACAAAAAAAAAGTTTGTTAAATGAATGACTGGTAATAAAATGGTTAATATCTGGCAGAAAGTTTTGTTCTGCTTCTTTATTGATGTGTTTTTCATCCAGCCTTTCCTAAATACCTTGAAACAAATACGTCTTGAAGGATGCCCCATGCATTCCATTTCGATTTTCAGAAGGAATTTGATATGCTACAACAACTGAAGGCATTAGTGAGCCCTGAGAGAAAGCACATTGGAGCTGAAGCAGAGCTATAATCATACCCAAGGAAGAGAGTCCTAGCTCGTGATTTATTGCCTGAAAGTTTCCAGTGTGAGTACAATTAGTGCATTCTTAGAATGGCTCCAAATGATGAAGGATTTAATTACATCAAAGAGCTCTACCTCCAGTGCTTGAGACATAGACATAAATTTGTGTGTCTATTTAATTTACTTGAAAGAGTTTTGATTTTAGCCACAAATTTGAATTTAAATGAATATAACTGGAAGCTATAGTTAAAATCCATTATTCCTGGGAATCCAATGATTTGAGATAAAAATATTTGCATTTGTTTAATTCAAAAGAACAGCCCAGTTCCCATACTAAATAGCAGAGCCTACTTTTTCCTTCTCAGGCAGCTGCCTAGGAAGGATTTTTAAGTTATCTTACAGCATGTTTCTTTACATTTCTTGAGAAAAAATTCTAGATATACAGAATTAAAATCATATTTATATACCTTGGTCATCAACAGCGGAATGCTTATTATATATATTCAATGTCATATATTTTAATTCTATGATAAAGAATAAAAGTTGACATACTTTAATAAAGTTTGAAATGTTTATTCAGATAACATTTACGGAATATAAAATTCAGTTTTTGAATTATTTTTAAATGGTGTCTTTGGATATTTACAGTGTCATGCAGCAATTATTATCTAACTTTAGAACATTTCATCACTCAAGAGAAACTCCATATCCATTAAGCAGTGACCCTCCATTTCTCTATATTCCAGATCTTGGCAACTAATAATAAACTTTCTGTCTCTATGGATTTTCCTATTATGGTAAAGGTGAAAGGTAAAGGCCCTCCCATTGATCGTCGATTTGCTTGAGCAGGCCCAGTAACGTCTCCATTGGAGACTTTGTTGTTACTGTGTTTGGCATATCCAATACTCTCGGTAGCTTGCCGGGCTCTCCGAGAGGGGCAGAGGAATCGAACTCGGGTCGGCCATGTTGGCCGCTTGTAAGGCGAACGCCCTACCGCTGTGCTATGGGTCCAGCCCATTATGAAGAGATATTTTGAAGAGATACTTCCTATTATGAAGAGATATTTTATATGAAAGCGATCCTACAATATAAAGAGATATTATGAAGAGATACTTCCTATTATGAAGAGATATTTTATATAAAAGCTATCCTACAATATGTAGTACTTTGTGTCCAACTTATTTCACATCTCCTATTTTCAAGATTTATTCATGTTGTAGCATAAATTTGTATTTCACTTATTTTTGTGTCTGAATGCATTGTATCATATAGCAATTTTAATCAATTATGTTTTCACAATTACTTCTGATTTATATAATTTTTCAGCAATATTTTGTAAATATGCTATTTTTTGTCTCCTTAGTTAAGTTTCTTCTTAGTTATTTATACATATATATTTTTCAAAATTGTCCCCTTTTTATTGAGATACCATGATTTATAATACTATTAATGATAATTTTATGCATATAATGTACCAATTTTACATCCATCCCCAGGATGTCCACTTTACTCCACCATTTTTCCAAGGAACCTTCATGCCTTTCCCACCTCCACTCTCTCATACCCCAGGTAATCTAAGTTTAATAGACCAACTCAGGTCTTGTTATCTTTGACCATTTCTGGTTCCTATTTACTATGTTTCTTTATATCACACATATGAGAAGGATCATTCTGTTTCTGTCCCTCTGTTTCTTAAAGTCAGAAGACTGACTTTAATCCTCATGATACCTTCTAGTCCCATGAACATAATAGAAAATTGGTTACACAGTTTCAATCTTTCTTAAAGCTGAATAGCATTCCATTGTGTATGTACACCACAATATTTTTTTTATCCAGTCATCCGTCCTTGGACTGTTGGGTTATTTCCAGATCCTGGATACTGTGAGTAGTGCTACAATGAACCTAAGGGCACAAACGAATGTATTTTCCAAATAGTGTTTTGGTCCCCTAGGGTAGATGCCAAGAAGTGGAATTGATGTGTCATACAGAAAGTCAATTCTTAATATTTTGACAAGTGTCCATATTGTTTTCCAAAGAGGTTGAACCTGTGACATTCCCACTGGCACTGGGCGAAGGTTCATTTTTCTCCATATCCACACCAACACTTTTTTTTTATGTGTGCCACTATCCTCACTGGTGTGAAATAATATCTCATTGTTGCTTGGGTTTTCATTTTGCTATGGTAAGTGATGGAGAGAATTTTTATATACCTATTGATCATCCATATGTCCTTTTAAAGGAAGTATTTGTTCACCATTTAATTTCATTTTTGATATTTTCCTGTTGTTAAATTTTACAAGAGCTATTAAGTATCTTGGATATTAACACTTTTTCAGATAAGCAGTGGCAAACATTTTTCTCCTAGTCTTCTACGAAGTCTTTTTATTCTAGTTACCATTTCTTTTGCAGAAGTTTATTATGTTAATGTAGTCTATTTGTTTATTTTATCAAGGCATTGATAAAAATTAAAATGCTTCCAGATTCAATTTCATGAGGGTTTCTTTTATTTTTCCTCAATATAATTTATGGATATGTCTTATATCAAGATATTAATCTATTTTGAATTGACTTTCGTGAAAGGTGTGAGATAGGGGTCTGAGCTCATTTTTTGCAACACTACGTCTTGAAGAGTCTATCTCTTTGCTCCTTTGTCCGACTAGTTGTTCATACATCTGAGGGTCTGTCTCTAGGTTCTAAACTCTATTCCATTGGTCTGAGACTTTGTCTTTATTTCAGTACCATACTTTATGGATTGTTATAGCTTTACATATAATTTGTAGTTGGAAAAAGAAAAACCTTCCTGACTTCTTTTATTGCCCCTGAATTTTCTAAATTTTTATTGAGGCACTATGCTTTACACTACTAATGATAGATTTTCTATTACTAATGAACTCTAATAGTCTTTAACAAAATTACTAATGAATGCATACAATGTTCTGGCCCACCAACAGTGTTAGCTCACCCTCACTAATGTCTCATGGTGCTCTTCCATCCTCCTCCCCTGACTCTTTGGTAGTTCAATCTTGAGGTCAATTCTCAGGTTCTCTTTCCTTCAGTCATTTGATATTCTCTTACTAAGTGTCACCATATCCCACATCTGAAAGAAATTATTCTGTATTTGTCCCTTTCATACTACTGTGGTAATTGTTTTTTAATTCCATTTTACATATTGTTCACTGAAAATATGCTTTTATGTTGATTTTCTGAAACTTTATCAAACTTTGTTTTTTGTCAATTATTTAGAATTTTTTCAACATGAGAATTTTATCTGCAAAGAGACATAATTTTTCAATTCCAATTCGATTGCATAACATTTATTTATTTTGCCTACTTGCACAGATTAGAACATACTTGAAGGAAGTGACAGAAGTACACCATAATTTTTAGTCACCATGAATCACGAAGTTACAGTTATTCATGATTATGTTTCAGGTGTACAATGTTCCAAGAACCACCTCTTCACCAGTGTCCACTTCTCTCCACCAATGTTCCGTTTCCCTCCCACCCCTCACCCCCTACATGCACCTATGGCAGGCACTTTTTCCCCTCCCTCTCTCCTCTCTCTCTCTCTCTCTCTCCTTATTTTCCATTTCATTTGAGTCACTTTTAATAAATAGTGCATTTCCAGGAATTTGCCAACCTCAGTTTATCTAGTTAATTTATTTAATAATAACCATACCATTCTTAGAATCCTTTTTGTTTCAGTTAAACCTATAGTGATGGTCCACTTTCACGAGTGCTGTTAACAATTTGATGCTTCTTCCATTTAATCCTGGTAACAGTCTCTAAAAGCTTATCAAAAGTGTTGATTTTTGCAAAATCTAGTTACAAAATTTTTCTATTCTATATTTTATTTCTACATGGTTATATTTTCTTTTAGGTGTGTTCTTCTTCTATTTTCTTAAGATAGAAGTGTGTGTTATAGTTTTAAGATCTTTCGGGCCACACCTGGCTCTGTGATCAGGGATTGCTCCTTAGCGTGTTCAAAGAACCATATATAGTGCTGCATGCAAGGCAAGTATCTTAACCTCTGTATTACCTTTCTGACCAGCTTTTCATTAAGATATAAGTGATGACAGCTATAATTTTCTCCAGGCTGCTTTTAATACATCTTATAAACTTGATATTGTGTGTTTTTTTAATCATCTCAAAATTTTGGAATTTTGAGATACTTTGTTTTTTCTTTATTTTTTAAAATTATTTTTATTGAGTCACCATAATATAGAGTTACAAAGCTGGTTGGGTTTCACTCATACAATGTTCTAACACCTATCCTTCCACCATTGTACATTTCCGACTGAGAATGTCCCCAGTTTCCCTCCTGCCATCCTCCCCACAGTCAGTCAGTCTGTCTCTGTTAGTCTCCTTCCTTCCTTCCTTCCTTCCTTCCTTCCTTCCTTCCTTCCTTCCTTCCTTCCTTCCTCCCTCCCTCCCTCCCTCCCTCCCTCCCTCCCTCCCTCCCTCCCTTCCTCCCTCCCTCCCTCCTTCCTTTCCCTCCCTTCCTTCCTTCTTCCCTCCCTCCCTTCCCTCCCTTCTCATTTCTCCTCTCTCTCTCTCTTTCTCTCTCTCTCTTTCTCTGTCCAACCCCCCCCCCCGTTCCCCAGGAATTATGGTTTGCAATACAGGTACTTAGAGGTTATCATGTTTGTTCCTTTATTTGTTTTCAGCATACAGTTCTTATCCAAAGTGATCATTTTCAACTATCTTTATATTGTGGTGCCTTCCCTATCCTATCTTCTTTCTCCCCCAGAATTTGAGGCAGGTTTCCAACCATGGACCGTCTACCTGGATTTTGTTTCTACTGTCCTTGGGTATTGGTCTCATACTATGTTTTTTATATATATCTCACAAATGAGTCCAACCATTCCATGTCTGTCCCTCTCCTCCTGACTTATTTCACTCAGCATGATATTCTCCATGCCCATCCATTTATAAGCAAATTTCATGTCTCCATTTTTCCTATGAACTGCTAGTAGTCCATTGTGTAGATATACCATAGTTTCTTTAACCAGTCATCTGTTCTCGGGCACTTTGATTATTTTAGAATTCTGGCTATTGTGAACAGTGCTGCAATGCACATAGAAGTGCAGGTATCATTTCTGCTATGTGTGTTTTGGGACCCTGATATATATTCCCAGAAGTGGTATTGCCATAAAATAAATATCGAGAAGTCCAGAGCTTTCCTATATACAAATAATGAAAGAGAAAAGAAAGATGATAGAAAAACAATGGCATTCACAATCATGCCTCAGAAAATCAAGTACCTAGGTATCAGTTTAACCTATACAAAGAAAACTACAAAACACTACTTCAAGAAATAAAAGAGGACACAAAAAATGGAAACACATCCTCATGCATTGGGAGGATTAACATTGTCAAAAATGGCAATACTTCCCAAAGCATTATACAGATTTAATGCAGTCCCTATAAGAATACCTATGACATTTTTCCAATAAATAGACCACACACTTCTGAGATTTGCATGGAACAACAAATCCCCAAGAATAACTAAAGCAATCCTTAGGAAAAAGGAAATGTGAAGCATTATCTTCCCCAACTTCAAACTATACTACAAAGTGTAGCAATTAAAGCAGCACGGTATTGGAATAAAAACAGACAAAAGAAACATAGTCAAATATCCTGACACTGACCCTCGAACAGATGATTACCTAATCTTTGATAAAGGACAAGAAATATGAAGTGAAGCAAGAGACCGCTTCAATAATTGGTGCTGGGAAAACTGCACAGCTACATGCAAAATAATGAACACAGACCTCTTTCTAATGCCAGGCACAAAAGTCAGATCAATGTGGGTCATAGATCTCAATATCAGACCTGAATCCATAAGATATACAGAGGAAAATGTGGGCAGAACCCTCCAACAAAATGAAGCTAAAGGCATCTTCAAAGATGAAACACCATTGACCAACCAAGTGGAAGCAAAGATAAACAAATGGAACTGCATTAAACTAAGAAGCTTCTGCACCTCAAAAGAAGCAGTGACCAAGATACAAAGACAGTCCGTAGACTGGGAAATAATATTTACATGATACCCATCTGATAAGAGGTTAATATCCAAGATATATAAGGCACTAGTAGAACTTTACAAGAAAAAAAAATCTTCAACCCCATCAAAAAGTGTGGAGAAGAAATGAACAGAAACTTTCCTAAAGAAGAAATACATATGGCAAAAAAAAATACATGAAAAAATGCTCTACATCACTAATCATCAGAGAGATGCAAATCAAACAATAATGAGATATCGTCTCACATCACAGAGATTGGTAAACATCAAAAAGAACAAGAACAATCAATGCTGGTGTGGATGTGGGGAAAAAGGGACTCTTCATTGTTGGTGGGAACGCTGACAAGTCCAGATTTTCTAGAAAACAAGATGGATATTCCTCAAAAAGCTGTCTGTTTTTTCTTATGAGTTTTTTGTCCTATCATTATCTGGCTTAATTTATAGATGTTTATATATTTGGTTTAATTTATAGATAGTTAAAACTTTCACAGATAATCTGTTATTGATTGTAATTGTACTCCATTATTGTCATGGAACATTATTTTTATCCTTTTGTTTGCTTCTGAAATACCACCTGGTGATGCTTAGGCCTTACTCCCAGCTCAGTACTGGAAGATAACTCCTATTGGTACTCAGGGAAACATCTGAGGCTAAGAATTGAACCTAGACCTCCTACATGCAAAACAATTGGACCATTTAGCTAGCTCTCCAACTCCTGTACTATCTCTTTAAATCTTCTACAATTATTAACACTTGCTTTAGCTTTGTGTATGCTTTATTTTGGAGAATGTTCACATGCAATTGAGAAGAGTAAGTATTCTACAGTTTTGAGTTGTGGTGATCTATTTAGGTCTATGGGATTTAGTTGGTTTATGATGTTGAAATCCTGTGGTCTCATCTAGTCTGATTCTCTGCCTAGTTGTTTATTATTGAAAATAGCAATCTTTATCATTGTATAAGGGTTATTCTCCCTTGAATTTTCCTCCATATACCCCCAATTGCTATTTTTGCAATGTACAGAGGTTATACATTTTGGTTCCTCTGATCATATAAATTTAGTTAAGGTCCTTGGTGGAGATCACACACATCTGTTTAAGTGCCAGGGATTCTCACGAAAAAAAAAAAAAGCACTAGGATCACACTTAGTTATGTGGCATGGATTGACCAAAAGACACACAGTCTACTATGAAGCCAAATATCCGAGCCTCCTTAATTGTATTGAATATTACTTGGTGCATATTCTTTTATCATATTTTGGGGGAGGCACACACAGCAATGCTCAAAGATTACTCCTGGATTTGTGCTCAGAAACCACTCCTGGCAGTGCTCAATATATCATATGCAGTGCCATGGGTAAAAACCACGGTCAGTTGTGTCCAAAGAAAGTACCTTATTCCCTGCACTATCTTTCTAGTCCCTTATAATAGTTTTAACTCCTTGGTTGATTGACCTTTGTATTTCTATATAATGTCCTCTTTATCTCATAAAAATCTTTGTGTATATCTTGGTTTTGTATGATATCATACATCAATTTGTCTTCTGATTACCATTTGCACAAAATATTTCCCCATTGTTTGATTTACAGCATATTTAAGTTCTTTGGGGATGCGTTCCTTAATCCTTCACCAGGAGGTTCACTCCATGGTTTGAAGGCCAGCTGCACATGCTGGAGGAAAAGGCAGCTCAGATAGAGAAGGGAGAACCAAGTAAAGGGTGTTGGGAGGATCCTCCCAGGATGGGAGATGCATGCTGAAAGTAGACTATAGACCAAACATGAAGGCCACTCAATGTCTCTTTTGCAAACCACAGCACCCCAAAGGAGAGAGAACAAAAGGGAATGCCCTGCCACAGAGGCAGGGTGGGATGGGGGGATAGGGAGTGAGAGGGATACTGGGATCCATGGTGGTGGGAAATGGGCACTGTTTGAGGGATTTGTTCTCTAACATTGTGTAATTGAAACCCAAGCACAAAAATTTGTAGGTCTACAACTGTACCTCATGGTGTTTCACTAATAAAAAATTTAAAAATATATTGATTGAAAGTTATTTTTTAATCCAACATTAGTTTCATCTAGAAATTTCTGATTCATTTCTTTTTCCATAAATGTGCCATATTTTCTTATTTGCATATTTTGTATTGTTTATTAAAATGAATGAGTTGAATATTGTATTAACTATTATAATAACTAAGCAAAACATATTTACCCCTTCTCTATAGTTTGTTTTTGATACTTATTGACACTGTTGTCATAAGTTTACCAAACTTTCAGAACTAGCTCTATAAAGTTCATATTCTTTGTTGTCTGTAGTGATTGAAGTTTTGCATTTAACTTCCAACTTAGTGACTATACAAAGATGACCTCTGGAAATAATTTTTTTTTAAATTTTTCTGGAAGGAATCTGTGTGTTTTGGAACATAGTTTCTACATAAATTTAGACAGTTTCCAACTCAGTCTTAAATGTTCTTACTGGTATAGTTTGAAGTACAGCCAGAGGAGAGAGATAAGGACTTGTTGATTTTTTTCCAGGGCATGCATAAACTCTTAGACATAAAAAACCTTCCAGATTCCAGGAATATGTCAAACCTGTTTACATCCCCATTCCCAAAGTTTCTCGTTTCTCATTCTTCCCACATCTTAGTTATTGTTTTCCCCAACTGTTTTCGATTGTCACAGATAGCATCATCTACAAATCAGAGTGAATGATTATGATAAATGCCACCTGTACAGCCACTCAGTATTGTGGATTTCTGAGTTAGAGAAGATAAAGGAAGTATCTGCTCATCATGAAGCCACAAGGTAAGTGAAACAAAAGACTACAATGTGTGGTGGCGGAATGTGTTATGCGTGAAATCCTATCATTAACTGCAATGTAAACCATGGTTCTGAGAATAAATTTGCTTGAAAAGACTACAATTCTTTGAGAACTAGGTTCATTTTGCAGCTTTTGGTAGTAGTTGAAATGTCATAAATGCAGTTGTTATCTTCAAGATCACCAATGAGAATAGCAATGGGGAAATTGTATCACACTAATTCAAATGCTATAAATCTTACCAAGACCCAGATTTTTCTTTACATAGTTTCATCAAGGATACAAGAGGATTCAGGTACCTCTCGTCATTTTGAAAACTTGATTCTGGGCATGATTGTCAGATTTTTAAATTATTTCCCTTGAAAGATGGCTGTTCTTAGTTCCATACTCCACAATTTTCACTTACATCAATTTTTAGGGGGTGGGCACACCTGGAGGTACTCAGGGCTTACTCTAGCTCTGTGCATAAACTCCAAATACCAAACAGATATTCTCTCTTTTAGAGAAAATGAAATCATTTCCTTAAAAAATATTATATCCTTTTCATAGAATTTTCCCAGGAGTTTGAAGTAGTGAAACATTTCTTCTCCCCATATTTTGATGGGGTTGGATTTCTTTTTTTGTAAAGTTCAATCTGTGCCTTGTATATCTTTAATATTAACCCCTTATCAGAAGGGTATTGGGTAAATAAATTTTCCCATTCCCTGGACTGTCTTTGTATTTTGGCCAGTGTTTCTTTTGAGGAAAAGAAGCTGCTTAGTTTACTGTAGTCCCGTTTGTTTATCTTTAATTTCTCTTGTTTGGTCTTTTTATCTTTGAAGCATGCCTTTAGCTTCCATATCATGGAGGTTTTGTCCACATTTTTTCTCCATGTATCTTATGGATTTGGGTGTGATGTTGAGGTCTTTGATCCATTTTGATCTGACTTTTGTGAATGTTGTTAGAGGTCTGAGTTCATTTTTTACCTATAGTTATCCATTTTTTCTAACACTACTTGTTGAAGTGACTTTCCTTGTTCCACTTCATGTTTCTTGTTCCTTTAACAAAGTTTAAATCATCATATATGTGAGGCTTTATTTCAAGATATTCAATTCTGTTCCTCTGATCTTCGGGTCTGTCTTTAATCCACTAGCATGCTGCTTTAATTACTACAACTTTGTAGTATAGTTTGAAGTTGGGGAAGGTGAGAGCTCCCATCTTCTTTTCTCCTAGGATTGCTTTAGCTATTTGTGAGGGTTTTGTTCCATATGAATTTCAAGAGTGTTTGGTTTTCCTTTGAAAAGTGTCATGGGTGTTCATATAGGGACTGCATTGAATCTGCAGCACTATTCATAATAGCCAGAATCTGAAAAATAACCTGTGTGCCCGAGAACAGATGACTGGATTAAGAAACTCTGGTATATATACACAATGGAATACTATGAAGTTGTTAGGAAAAACGAAGTTTGCTTATAAATGGATGGACATGGAAAATATCATGCTGAGTGAAATGAGTCAGAAGGAGAGATACAGATATAGAATGACTGCTCTGATTTGTGGGATATGAAGCAATATACCATATAGTTATAAAAGTATCATTCCAGGGTGTTTATTAATTAAAAAATTAATATTAATATTTATACAAAATTGGGTTCAATAGTCCTACGTGGATTATTCTGGGAATTTCCTTTATGTATGTATAGTTCACTCTGAGAAATCTATGTTTATATAATATTAATTAATTAATTTATTTATTAGTGAAACACCAGTTGTTACAAACTTTCATGCTTGGATTTCAGTTATACAATGATCAAGTACCCATCCCTCCACCAGTGCCCATTCTCCACCACCAATGAACCCAGTAGCCCTCCTACCCTGCCATCCCCCCTCCACCCCGCCCCACCTCTGTGGCAGGGCATTCCCTTTTGCTCTCTCTTTCCTTTAGGGTGTTGTGGTTTGCAATGGAGGTATTGAGTGGCCATCATATTTGGTCTATAGTCTACTTTCAGCACGCATCTTGCATCCCGAGCGAGTCCTCCAAACACGCTTTACTTGGTGTACCCTTCTCTATCTGAACTGCGTTTTCCCCCAGCATGTGCTGCTGGCTTCCAAGTTGTGGAGCAGACCTCCTGGTACTTATCTCAACTATTCTTGGGTGTTTGTCTCCCCTTCTGTTACGTTATATTATATGTTTTTAAAGAAGGATATTGAAATTTATGTTGTTTGATGAATAAATTCCTTTAACAGATTAAAAAAATAATCTTTTAGTACCTAACTTTACCATATACTATGTAGTCTCCATTTATCACAAATCTCTTAGTGACTACCACAGATGCTTGCTTATTTCAGCCACAGGAGCAACCAGTTGTTTTTGGCTCCAGAGGGTTTTGCATGTGTATAACTAGAGGGAATTTCAGGTTCCTCATGAAGGTCTCTGTTGATATGGCCTCTGTGATCTGGCAACTATCTATCCACTCATTCAAGTGTAACTGGGTGGACAGATATAGATATTCCGCTAACAGGAGAGAAGAACTATGAACAAATTCTTCTTTTTCCAGTGCCTTAAATACTAGACCTCTTATGGGATTGAACTCTAGTTGTACCAAATGACACATGCAGAGAGAAATCTTGGTCTGGTTCTCCCTTCTTCCTTGCTTACTTCTCTTTAATTTATACCTCCTGTACCATATTTCCCAATAAAACACTCCTAGGTTTCAGATACTGATTTATGAGAATCCCAGTACTAAAAGCCCTCACCCTAAAAATAATCCATGAATAATATGGTGAAGAATTATATGCGTATAAATTAAAGGTTTAAAATATGTTGCAAATAAACAAATAGACATTAACAAATTTGTTTACTATATATTAATGTATATAATATAGATTGATAAGTGCATACCTATATTTTTAAATGTATTATGAATGATATAATGATAAATTTATTTACTATGCATTAATAAATGTACAAAAATTTCACCTTTATTTCATCTGACCAAAGAACTGTAATTCGAGAATGTGTCGTTGCAACTCAGTTATGTTATTATTGGTATTCAGTGCTTTTGATTGAACAGTACAACTCCAATTGTCCAAGGAAAGTATGCTTTCAGGGCCATTCAGCAGACCGAGAGCTCTTTTGGTTGTTGAGAGAAAATGAATCTCAGCCCTGGAGATACAGAATACACTATTAAGTGCATTTTCCATAAGTTTTTCCTAGTGGAAATCAAAAGAAACTTGGGTTTAAAGCCTTAGAATGATAAAACAATTGTGAAAAAAATTCCATCACCGGTACACACAGAACTGAAAGCTTTGCTTAATGTGTCAAGTAAGAATATAATGCGGGCTCATTCTGATACGCACTATCACACTGATTCACACGGTGCCACATGTTCACACTGACTGATCTCAAATCCATGCACTTTAGCACTTTGGCCGGCTCTCCTTGAAGATCACACATGCTTCATTCATAGACTGAGTGTTCCATATGCATCTTTTAGGAGTCCAATGCAAGAACTAGTTAAACTGTCTCCCACGCAATGAAAGCCCTGTCACTCCATATAATCATTGGTCCTACTTTGGCTAAGATTAGACACTTTGTTTTATTGCTGCTGGAGGAGAATCCTGAGAAAGCTATTGAGTGACAGCTATGGTATCAGCAGATACCATTTGGCATCCTTAATTCATCTAAATCATGCTCAAGTCTCGAATTTTAAATGTTGATTTCTTGTGGGGTATGTTTCCCCTCATTTAATGTGCACTTGAATGAGAAACAGCAGAATAAGTTAATGGAGAAAGAGAAAAATATCAGAAAGTTTATTTGTCCTTTGTAAAGTAACCATGGCCAGTCAAATATGAAAGTAAAATAATCTATTATCTTAATATCTTTGTGATCCGATATCTCAAGAATGGAAAAATATCTCCAAGTAAATTCATCTGAACAAAATGAGTGCAAGAACTTTCATTAATACCTGCATATTAGCAATGAATTTGGAGTGAGAAGACTGGGTATTTGAATCACGGAAATGGCGTTTTATCGGTGTGTAGCTCATAAATAAATCACATAATCTCTTTACTTCAAAATGAATGCATGTAAATATAAAGTCATGTGAATTAGGAAAATTCTAAACGACTTTATTTTTCAATTAAAAAATTTTTAAAGGAAGAAAATATGAAAATTTCATGCCAAAATATGAATAAAGCACAACTTGAAATTTATTATACATAAAGCCATGCCATCTTAAGGTTTTATGTATTGTTTTGTTTAACCAAAAAAGGCCATTGGTTCAATAATGCATGTTGATTTTTTCATGGGTTTTCCTGCAGAGGAAAGGATTTTTGACTTAGGTAGAGAGAAGGAAATATATAATAATAAAAATGTGATATTTTCACTTGGGAAAGACAATCTGTAGTCAACAGATGAAATTTCTATGAGAAAGCTATTTGCAAAAATGGAGAGGCCACATACTGTGTTCCACACAATAGTTCTACAGGCTGTGGAGCTTGTCTCTGAGAGAGAAGTGCAGAGTGGCCTGCTGTGTAATTAAAGGGAGATGTTAGAAAGATTGAGACACCGCATACTGTGTTCACAGCGAACACAAATACTTTTAGGAAGATGCAATGGAGTTACACAACTGGTCTCTAGACTTTCAAAATAAATTAAAGGGTACCTGTTAATCTTTAGAAGAAGATACTTATTTTTCTTTTCAGACTTAAAGTGCTGATCCTTTATTGGCTGTTGCTTTTTTGATATTACCTTACTTTCTTTTTCTTTCCCAAATCCCTACACTTCAGAAGAATAACATTTCTTAAAGAGAAATCTATGGTTATAGACTTTCAGTACAGAGCAAAAATTTCAATGGAAAGTATATCATTAAAATGTATAAATCTTCAAAGTTCACACCAACAGGAAACTTTGAGGTTATAACCAAAATCATAGAGACCTTGCAAAATCAGTATCCTTTGGGTAAATATTCTTTTCTTCTTCTACTTTACTAAGGGTCAGTAGAATTCATATTATGAGGTTGCTATAGACTCTGAAGATAATGATGCATACACTCTGTTGATATTCCTGTTGAGTTTAAGAAAAGCTAGTGGATATGGTATTTCTTTCCATTTTGCTCTATTCCTTAGAGATGTAGTTCTTTACCCTAATTGTAATCATTCTCTCATTTTTGCTATACAACAAGAATAATAATTTTTTTCTGAAGAGCAAAATTCTACTCAAGGGAGTTCGGCAAACATAAAGATCAAAAATAAAATGCAGAACCTAAGTGTAAAATGGTGAGGTGATCACATATAAATAAACGCTCAATGATCTCCAGGTAGAATTAGTTCGTGGATCACAAGATATCAAGTCAAGTAAGTTAAGTCTATGAAAGATGGAAGTAAATGAAGAGATCCAGGGAAATTTCTTTAGTTCTTATCCTGTTTATTGGTTGATTCATGGATAGAGAGGTCTTCCTTAAAGGACTGGCAAAAATTAACTTGAGATTTTGCTATTTGTGTATACCCTTGGTGCCTGTGGTCAGTACAGAGTAGTCATTTCACTATTGTCCATGGAATGAATTAATTAATATGATGAAATGCAATTTAGAATGAATAATAACTATCTCCCCTTACTGCATAGTTGATACTTAAAAACCCAGTCAATGATGTTCCAATTTTGCATAAAAGACTTTCAAGACTAATGGGATTAGTGGAGTTATTCTCAATTTTGCATGTATATTTGAATCAACTTTTAAGTAAATACAGATACCTCAGATTAACTTCCAAATATTCTACAAAATTTGGTTTGGATGAAACCCAGACACTGGGAAATTAAAGAATTAAACAAGAAAAAAATTAAACAATAAAACTGAATATTAAACTCTCTGCTAGCATTTTGACTTTGATTGCTACTAGTCAAATCTGAACTCTTCCCAGTGGAACTTGTCAATGACTGACTCTTAGGAACTCATGATGTTTAGAGTATGAATGTTCCATTTCAACTTCAGTCCAAACTTTAGTTACATCTTCAGAATCAGGACTAGTAACCTTCCTCCCTAACTCATTCTGATACATCAATATAAAACAGCATGAGAGACAAATTACATCAAAGAAAAAAGTTTAAAGGATAGACTGATGGCTAATTGCTGTCTATTTTTTTATGGCTTATTTTCTGCTGTTTTTATTTTTTTGGCCTGCTTAAACATATAATTTATTTTTAAAAGAATTTTTATTAGTGAAACACTATGAGGTACAGTTGTAGACTTACAAATTTTTGTGCTTGGGTTTCAGTTATACAATGATCGAGTACCCATCCTCCACCAGTGCCCATTCTTCACCACCAATGATCCCAGTATCCCTCCCACCCCTCTCCCACCCACCTATTCCACCCTGCCTCTGTGGCAGGGTATTCCCTTTTGTTCTCTCTCTCCTTTTGGGTGCCTTAGTTTGCAAAAGAGGCATCCATTAAACTCAAAGTAAAGTCTTAAAATACAAATTAGAGTTGAATCCATTGATGTATATTAATTTAAACAAAAATAAGCAGAAATCCATATTCAGCTTTTAGAATCTTTTTTTTTTGTGTGTCAACACTTTTCCGAAGTCCCTATAGTCAGCAGGAAATGAATATTTATTGCACATATTTACTTATATGAATAAAAATGAAAGGCACATTGGGCTGGGGTGATAGTGCAATGGTAGCATGCTTGCCTTGCACACTGTTGACCTGGGTTCAATCTTGGAGGACTGCCAGGAGTGATCCCTGAGTTTAGAACCCAGAGTAAGTCTTGAACACCATTGGGGATAGCCACAGAACAAAACACAACCCCCGCATTAAAGGGGGAAAAAAGAAAGACACATGTAAATAGCACTGACTCTTGACTCCAAAAGATGTGAGAAGGTGGAATTTCTAAAAAATCTGCTATATATTACAGCTAGGGCAATGATGAACCATCCAGTTATTTTACTTAGGGTTTCCTTATGATAAGTTGTATGACCTCAGGTTACAAAACCTCAGTTTTCTAAAACTGAAGCAAATACGGACATTTTGTCCACTTGTAAGTCATAATAGTGACTTTTGGCAATGGATCCTCAAATATCTATTATATGCAAAATATCACTAATCTATAAATTTTCTTGCTCTTTATAGTATACTGGTCTATAATAACGGACTAATCTCTGTGAGAGCTGGTAATTTCTAATTCACATTTTGCCATTTGATTAGCTAGACTTTCCCTCCCACCGCCCTGCCACCTTGTCACCACCAAGGAAAATGTAAATTTATGCAAGAAATTCTGAGAATCAGAGGGAATAGGGGATAAACTTGAATCCCAGGCTAGGGTTAAAATTTGGGTATAATCAAGCTGGCCCTGAGACAACATAAATAAAAGGAATAAAGGTCAGGTAACTGTAGGCATCAAAAGAAATGGGCTGCAGGTTGAGAATCAAGAGACGCTGGGCCAATAAGTAGCTTCATTTATCACGATTCATGTTTGAGATGAAAAATGTTCTGCCTAACAGCAGTGCTCCTATTCTCAGCATGAGTGTCACCATCTTCCTATGACCCTGCCTCAGGCAGGGGCAGAAAGATGGCTCATAAAAGGACAATATATGAAAGCTGGAGGGTTTGAAAGGAATTAATTCTTAAAAAGGTTGATTTCCATGCCTTTCCCATGCCTTTGTAGATACACACATGATATTTTATTGAAGAAACCTGATTCTCTCTCTGTTATATTTTAATATTAGGGGGAAGCGAGAAATTCCATAAAAATGAGTAAATTTTCAAGATGTGTTTCTAACACCAAACCTTCGGCTAAATTATGAGTGATTGCTTTCAACTAATTCCTCCCTTTCTTTAAGTAAGAATTGGTAACTCATTGCCACTGACTTGGAAAAGATGTAAGTTAAGTGGCTCTTCAACCCCTATTTCTCAAGCACAGGATTATAACATATTGGTTATAATCACAATAAATAGCAGCAGCGTTTTATGCATTTAACCATGCAGAGATGAAAACAGTTCTCCATTGTGTATGAGCTCAACTACCTACATATTCCTTTGTGATTACAGTCGTAAGTATGGAAATTTTAATTTAATTCCCATTTATCAAAGGTTTGCTTTATTCTGTTTTACTGCACTATAGACATAAAATACAGTCTCATTAGTCAATACTTATTTTATGTAGAAATTCACTGTGTATTCTCTAGTATGGACAGTAAACTTGGAATTTTCTTGGAGCCATAAAAATTTAGAATGCAACTATAAACAGCTATTTATGAAAAGAAAGTGACATCTGAAATTCTCTCCCAGTGAGAGACCTTGGAGATCTAAAATTTCTTGCTTCTTCCTTCTCACTTTGTTTCACTCTTTTTATCAATGCTATTTCTCATCTGTTTTTAAAATCCTTCATGCTTTCACTTTTTGTTTCCCATTCATACAGCTTCTCAGAGTGAAAACAGGTCTAATATTGCTATAGGCTTGTTGGGCCAATCCATGTGCGAAAGGAGTGCCAACATTTTACACATCATATTAGTAATTCAACTATAGTGACAAACACAGTGCCTGAACTAGAAAGGAAATCCACTAATTCACTAAATTCACTAAGCACATGTAAATAATAAACTTTCACTGAAACCAGAGAGTTTTAGTATATTTAAGGATTTTAAAAAACAAGCTCCAAATAAAAACTTTAGAAGTAAAAAATTCTGTTCTTGTTGCTCTACAGAGTAATGGCTAACTTAAAATTTAACTGCACTATGTTTCATGATATCTTATAGTTCACATGTTGACACAGATCAATTTGAATAAAAGATATTGAGAAAGGTTCAACATGTATAAGAAAGCTAATGAATATTTAGTTCTTTGTTAGCAATGCTGATGAATGTATTTTATTTTATGACCTTACACAACAAAGATACCCTTTGCAAATAAATATGTTTAGACAAGTAAATCAGTAGAATTTTCCTCTTGGCATTTATGGGCTTAATTTCATGTCTGTGGGTTTGTTAACTGGATAGTGACATTTTGGGGTCACACACAGTAGGGGTTGCTCCTGAGTCTTTGCTCAAGGATCACTCCTGGTAATGCTGGCGGCCAGGTGGGGTTCGAGTTTGGTCCTTCGCTATGTAAAGCATATGTTTAGTCATTTGAGTTATCTCCTGACCATTCTTCTTATTTTTTGAAATTATTTTTCAGCTATTCTATGCACACCACTTATCCATGCAGAAGTTTAAATATTTTAGAAGCTCAGTTTATTTATGGTAAAACTTTCCTTTAATTCATCTTAAAGCCCTCTTTCCCTATTTTAATATCATATGGACTGCAGATATCTGTCCTAGATTAATTTTGTAACTAACTAAATTTTGTGGCTATTTGAACACAGTCTGCTAAAGCAATTTGAAAGGAGAAACAATTTTACTAGTCTTAAGACTCATCGTACTAATTAAGCAAAACTATTAGTAAATTGAAATAGAATTGCTAATTAAATAGTAACTTCTTTTTCCACTTCAGTGAGAGTATGTATCCAGCATATATAAAGTATTTTAGAACTTTCTCCATTAAATTATCCCATGTGAATCTCAACAATAGTTATTTGATTTAAACAGATTAGAACTTTCTTTATAGACTGGCAAGTTTTCCAATCAGTATTTATAGCCAGACCATCTGATTTTACACTTAGTGTTCTGAATAGAACCAGAAATGTAGCTATTGAATGAAGAGTTTCCCAGCTATGTTTCCAAACTTAATTCCAGAACTTCAAAAAAAGAATCTTCTGAATAAGAATCTCTACTAGACTGGTCTTGTTTCCACTGGATTTAAGGGGCTACAATTTGAGCATGTTCTAAGACATGCTGTTTACAGTCTCCATTGTTTGGAACTGTCATTTATACTAGAACAGTTCTCTTCTAGGTAAAGGGCATACTTTGGAAACACTTTAATATCCTGTAGGTAAACTAAAGTCTTAAGTGTAAAAAGATAATAGCCTTTTATTTTCAAAGCTCAAAAATTCAACATGAAGAAAAAGGGCAACTCTAATGTTTCTGTGAGCACTCAGTTCTAACATAATTTCTCTATAGGGTTATCAGTGATCACTTCTGGTTTAATAACAATAACAACAATGACAATAAAAGGAAAAAAGAATCGAGTGTCTGATATGCACCAGGCCTGTTTACAATGGAACTTCATGTGCACTGTCTGATTCATTTTTAGGTTTCAATGAGGTTGATAGCATTTTCGTTCCCATTTATTGATAAGAAGCGGACTGACAAACACGCAGCGTAAATTTAGGGAGCTACAAAGTAGGGCAGCTGGAACTCAGAACATTGCTTGATAACCCAAGCTCTGATCTTTTCACTTCCCCTTTGCATTTCAGCAGTAATTAAATTGTAATTATGCTGTTGTTCCCAAACTCCTCCATTTAGACACCCAAGTTTCTCTCATCCTGCTTAGTTTGGACTAAGTATGGCATATTTATTTTATAAGGCAGAATCAAACAACTTATTTTGTTCAAGTAAGTGATCTTGAGGCTGGAAGAATTGGGATAAATTAGGATTAGGGAGAATACTTAAGAGTTGTTAGCTTTTCAAAGAAGAGAGAGAGGAAAAAGATCCACCAAAATATTATGATTAAAAATCTCTGGCTGGTGAAGAGTCCATCGTAAATGTTTATGCCACAACATAAGCACAGTGAACAGCGTTATCACCTGTGTAGCCACCACGGTGAGTGGACGAGAGGCTCCCGTTTTGCTACAATTCCGAATCCACACATCCGGAACATGTGACAAATGGCACCGCGCAAGTAGCTGGTTGTCTGCAAGAGCTGTTCACTGAAAAAAATACATCAATCAAAACAAGCTCTCCGAGCTCAAAGTGCTGGAGATATCACAATCATTAAACAGTAATGCAAATAAAAAAGCAATATCTCACCTCATTAGTACTAAATATGTTGTTTATTCTTTCCCCAAGTAAAATGTTTAGAAGCCTGCATAATGAGGGTCTCGTTGACAGAGGTGTGGAATTATGAAGCTGCTAAATCCAGCACGAAGACAGAGTGATAAAATAGATTGGATTTTGCAATAGCTGTGCTCAGAGCAAACTTGGGTGGCTGGATTCCACATTAGCACATTGTTTTGACAATCGCGCACTCAAAGATTCTACTTCACAGTGATGGCGGATGTGACATGTGGGTGGAAAAGAGTGTGCAGGCTGAAGTCAAGAGCTATAGGCTAAGACACAGAAGGAAACTGGATCAATTTGGAAAGTGATACCTCATTCTGATAAGGTATTTGCATGAAAACCCTTTGCAAGTAGTCTAGATGCATAATGAATGGTCAGTGAAAGGAGTAAATTAAACGTGGCAATGTTTGTCTGTCTGGAATCAGTGAAAATGTATAATAAGTCTGCTCTTTGAACTGTCTTTCAGTGTCTCCCAGAATCTAAAAGATCGTCTCTTTTTTTGTCAGGAAATGTGCTGTTGGCTATGAGTGTTTGATTATTTTTCTGTGAATGTGCTGGACTAGGAGATTTCTTTTGCTTGAGTTCATATAAGCCATCTGTGTCTTACTTGCACGAATTGCCCCACTGCTACCCCCCCCCCCTTTTTTTTTTGCAGTACCTATTACAGTGGTTCACAAAGTTGAACCTCGGAATGCCAGTTCAACTACAGGGGAATATAAAACGCCACTGCAGAATAAGCTCTTAGGGAGCTGCAGACTTACCCAACGCCTTGTATTCCATGCCTTGATACAGGGCATGGCCCTTAGCTAAGGCTCTAGGAATCAGGGTTGTCTGCCTGATGAAAACACTGATTTCCTGTTTTCCCTTCCATTTCCATTCCCTTGTAGAGTAGCATCAAGATGCAGATTCAGAAGTTGGGACATTGTTTGAAATGATTACCAAAGAAGATTTATTTAAAAACCAAGGTGGGAAATGTTTGTTTACTTCAACTAGGTTTCATCTGTGTGGTCTACCTCAGCTGCCAAAACCAGTCACTTGTAAGTGAAAATGGGGCGAATGCAGCTGTGCTTGTCAATCTAATAGAAGGCAAAGATGAGAAGCACCCGTCTCATTACCAACGAGCCACTTTTTGAAAAAATAACTTTCAAATGACTATATTTTATGGACAGCCATACTTTTCACTCTGACTCTTTGGGGATTAAAAATGAAAAGCATTGAATATATCTATGTCTATACCTGTCTGAGTAGATATACAATATATGTATGAATATATATACAATGCAAATATACAATAGACAATGTAATATACTAGTTAGATAGATAGATAGACAGTTGAGTTGGACCTTGAAAGTTTATCCTGTGGCAGATTCCCTTGGTTTCCTAGCTCACAAAGAACTGATGATCCCTTGCTAGTATGACTGCCTTTAATGTGCACTAGAGGGCAGTGACTCCTTAACTGTACACAAAGACTAAAAAACATTGGGACAAAGTGCAGCAGTAAAGCTGCCCTTATTCCAAGTGGTTACTGTGGTAGGCTTGGAACAAAAAGGAGTAGAGCTGTCCTTGTTTTGCATTTGGATGTTTAATGGGGCCATGTATTACAGTGGGAGAGAGGAGATTCTGAAATGAGATAAAACTGGGTACAGGATTAGCTCTCCTGCTATGCATATCCCGTTAACATTTCGGATCCTCAGTTGCTGTGTCTCTGAAATGGCAATCCTTAAATTAGTCATCAGATTACTACAAGGATTCAATAAAGATCAAAATCCTTTGCTTATTCAAATCTATTATTATAATTTACTTTATTGTTATTCTCTTTAATAACCAAACTACTTTGATGTGCACATGTTTTTTTTGCTTTTTGGGTCACACCCGGCAATGCACAGGGGTTACTCCAGGATCTGCACTCAGGAATCATCCCTGGAGGTGCTCAGGGGACCATATGGCATGCTAGGAATCGAACCCGGGTCGGCCGCGTGCAAGGCAAACGCCCTACCCGCTGTGATGTGCACATTTAACCACCTCATTTATTTATTTTCAATTTCTAAGGTGTTTTAAATAACGCGACCTTAAACTTTTTTAAAACGCTGGCATTTTATAATTTTTGCCCAATGAAGCAATGCGAAAAGACAGTTAGAACCTAGATATAATTACTATATAAACAAATACATGTTTGTGTATTTATTTTTATCAACATATTCCCTGTTAATAGCACTGTTTTCTTGTCCCCTATTGTTTTTCTAGTACAAGTGCATTTCTATACAGTTCTTTCTAGTTCTGTACAAAGAAATATATCCTTCTATAAGGGTTTTACCTTAAACATCTAAGTTTCAATATCTAATAAATACAAACAATCCATGGACAATGTCTTCTGGTTCCAGAGAGAGAGAGAGAGAGAGAGAGAGAGAGAGAGAGAGAGAGAGAGAGAGAGAGATCCCACTGTCCATCTCCAAAAAGAATAGGGAGACATTGATTTTATAACAAGAAGAAGAGTTTAGTTCAGTAAGTTTTAAGGGAATCATTTTCCTTATAAAAATTAGCCTAGAAATATAGGAAAATATCACTTTCCAAAATTGCACAATGTATCACGATCACGATCACAATCATCCTGTTGTTTGTCGATTGCCTCGAGCAGGCACCAGTAACATCTTCTTCGTCCTAGCCCTGAGATTTTAAAAAGTGCCACATTTAAGGCTCTTTCAGGTTTAGGAGAATGAGACTCATAATTGTTACTGGTATTTGGCATATTGGGTACGCCACGAGGAGTTTGCCAGACTCTGGCGTGTGGGCAGATTACGTTCGATAGTCTGCCAGGTTGTCCAAAGTAAGAATGAGATAATAAGATGTCCGGGAGCTGGATTTAATAGTCTCTGGGTCTTGGCCATTAATGGGATTACACGGTGCTGGGAGTCAGTTGATGGGTGTGACCCCTGTCTACTGGAAGATGGAGGATCTGGGTGGAGGATGCTCAGCCCTGATCCGACCAAGCTTGGAGATCTCAGCCCTGGGACCCACATGCCTTTGTTCTCTGCCAGTACCTTCATGCATGTAGAGAGTGGTCTCAGCACGGTTGAGGCTGGTTCTGGAGGTCTTCGACTGCCAGAGCTCTGCTTGGGGTGGGGAGGGAAACTCAACCCAACCCCCTCCAAGTGCACAATGTATACCCAAAATTAAATACAAGATTCATTCACTGTTCAAACTTGAATTCTTACTATGAATGGAACCAATGTACTGAGTGCAATTATACTGTGTTAAATTCCAGGGTATTTAGTATATAATCTCATTTCCCTATATTTCAGGTATTTCTTTTGCTTACTAAAACTCCATAAAGAGGAATCCTTCCACATAACCCAAATCTTTAGTCTATAGACACCTGGCGGACTGTTTTCTGTAATTTCAGAGATTTTGTCTAGTGTTCAGTTTAGGGAGACAGATTTCAGTTGACTTCTCCAAATATCATTGGTGTCAAACTGTAACAGAAGAAATACCTCCACTCAAAACCAGAATTTAAGAATGTGGGGAGTGAGTAGTTGCTGCTTCCCAAATATCAGAATTAAGAGATTATTTGTTTGTTCAGTTCCACAAATAATATCAAAAAGGATATGATGCCACCTTGTTTTCCCAAGTAGACCTATGCAGGCTGATAACTCTGAGTCTTTCTTGGGATGGAGACAGGTAGATTCTCCCTTTCTGTCTGAAGTCATAGCAGCCCAAAGCCACACCCAACATCCTCCCACACAGAAATGGCCCAGTTACACAATTAAACCTCCACAAGCTTCCAAGACACCAAATTGTTTCAGCTTCTTAGTTCCTGTACAATGGGGCCATGTGACACCTCCAGATTTCAAAGTGCTTTCAGACAACTCAGTAGAATCACAGCAAATCTGATGGGAAAGTGGCCTAAAAGACCACCAAGCTCAGTGAGCGAAAACAATAACATAGATGATTCAAGGAGCACCAGCCAGATCAACAAATCCTCAGACAATGACTTAAGTAAGGCCACTGTGAGATATAACAGCTGTCACAAATTGACTTGTATTGATTTAAGTTTTGATAATTCCATTTGCCTTTGTATTGTAACAAATAAACAAAGTAAAAAAAAAATTTTTTTCCTGCTGAGGGTACAGGCTGGGTTGGTGGGTGGAAAACTTGGGACACTGGTCAAACTGAAAGGTCACACTGATGGTGGATTAATGTTGGAACATCTAATGCGTGAAGCAACTGAATTATGAACAATTTATTAAATCATGGCAGTATCATAAAATCATTTTGAAAAGAGATTTTTTATCAAAAATGATGCTGGACTGTTTTCTGATAATAATGCTTGATAAGATCAATATGCAGTTTACTTGGAGATAACCCAACGGCATGGTGCTCTTGCCAACATTGCCAGATCCCCAACAATGCTTGGTTAGGTGTTACCAAGAGGCACCGAACTTCTCTGCATGGAACAGTTTCACATTCATGGGTCCGAGCACCAAAGTCTTCTAGGTTTGAACTGGTATTTCTGGAAGCCACTGTAGGCTGTTGGGCCTCATTGGGGTGGACCCTCCCCAATAAATAGTTAATAGTAAATGAATTTTCTATTAATTAATATATATTTTATATTATGTTAATTAATTTCATATTAATGTTGTTAACTTAACGGTTCCAATGGTTCCCAACTATTAAGGTGTTAATGTAATTTCAGAAATGAATACATCTAAAGAATTCATGCATTGGTCAGAAACAAGGAGTAACCAAGAAAGCACTGGTAAAACTCATCTGAACACCCTTCAGGGCAAAGTAAATATAGAGTGTATGGACTGTGGCTGGATGGCTAATCCCTTCTGATGTCATGACATGTCATAATTTATAGGAGGTAAATGGAGATATCGCGGTTGAGGTTTATCACTTCGATCCCAACTGCTCTCACTACAGGCTCTCTCTAAGTGCCATTCACCCTGGAAGCATCCAATACTTCAGAAGGATTATTGCAGTTAGAATGGAACCAAACGTTGATTAGCAATGCTCGACTTTAATTTTCCAGGCATGCTTATGAAACACAGGACAAAGATGTTGATTTCTTCATTAAGCAAGAATGGCTCTGAGCTAAATAATATTCATAATGGATAAATATAACCTAGGAACATTTTTTTGCATATTAATACTAGATAAAGACTATGACTGGGATTAGGTTACAAGAGAGGGAGTAAGACAGCTGGGTGTCTGTGTGTGAGAAGATTATGAAAGAGTGTCCCCTCCATTTCCTGACCTAGTTCAGGAGGTCCACAGTACTCAACAATTGCTAAAGTTACGTTTTCATCTGTATCCAAACTTTTGAGGCTCAATCTAATAATATCTCTTTTCTTTTCTTTTCTTTTCTTTTCTGTTCCTTTCTTTTCTTTGCTTCCCTTCCCTTCCCTTCTCCTCTCTTCTTCCCCCTCTCTCTCCTACTACTGCCTTCCCTCTTCTCCTATCTGCTTCCCTCCCATCCCCCCTCCTCCCTCTTCTCTCTCCTCTTTTCTTCTCCTCTCCTTTCATCTTTTCTTCTCTTTCTATCCTTTTCTATTTTTTTTGGTCCACACCTTGTTGTACTTGGAGACTAAACCCAACACTGGCTTAGAAGTCATTCCCAGTGGCACACAGGTGGCCATTTAGTACTGAGGAATAAACCTGGGCACCCCACATACATAGAATGTGCTGAGCCCTTTGAGCTGTCACCTCGCTCTCTATGATTTCTTACAAATTAGTCCAGTGAATGTGGTTTGACTGGTGGGCAGCTTTTCTTCATGTGGTGACTCAGGTACCCGGGCTCCTTTCATCTTGCAGTTATTCAATCCCGGTAACACTGACATACAGCAGGCAAAAAAGAAAGAAGAGAAGTGGAATTCCCATCTGCTTCTTAAAATTCTGGCATAGATGTGAGTCTATGAAATTCCTGAGTTGTTGTTTATATGCAAAGTTGTGTATTGTTCCTTCAAGTCTGAATGAGAGTCTGACTGGGTATAATGTTCTTAGTGAGGCATTCATTTCATGGAGTTTCTTGTGGTTTTTTTTTTTTTACTATACCCCACCACTGTCATCAGGCCTGAAGGGTTTCCTCTGATAAGTCTGCTGTGAATCTTAACTATGCTCCTTTGTAAACAAGATGCTTCCCTGATCTTGCTGCTTTCAGTATTCTATCTGTATCCGTGGTTTTCATCATTCTGATTAGGATGTGTATCAGGGTATTTTTGTTTGGATTGGTACCTGGATTTAGGCCTCCTGGGTCTGGGTGTATGCACCCTTTACCTCTGGGAACTTTTCAGTATGATGGCTTTGACAGTTGCTTCTTCTTCCTAAGGGTTTTCTTCCTGCTCTTCTGGCACTCCAACAATTCTTAGGCTGTTCCTCTTAACTCCATCCTATTGTTCTCTTGTCATCTGTTGGTTTATTTTGAGGCTCTTTTCCATCTGCTGTTGTCTGGAGATTTTATGCACCTCATCTTGGAGCTCACTGATTCTGTCCTCAGCAGCTGTTACTTGGCTGCCGAGGCCTTCCAGTGAGTTTTTCATTTTACCTACCTGAATTTTTGAGATCAGTCATTTTTGTTTGTATTTTTCTCGTTTCGATATCACAGAGCTGGAGAAATAGCACAGTGGTAGGGCATTTGCCTTGTGCGCAGCTGGCCAGGCCGAGCTGAGTTCGATTCCTCTGCCCCTCTCGGAGAGCCCCGCAAGCTACCGAGAGTATCTTGCCTGTACAAAAGTGGCTGGCCAGATACCCGTGATGTATTCCATATGCCAAACACAGTAACAATAAGTCTCACAATGGAGATGTTACTGGGCCCGAGCAAATCGATAAGCAACTAGAGGACAGTGCTACAGTGCTTTCTCGTTTCTGTTCTCATATCCTCTTATATTTTATTGGCAGTGTGTTCCATAGTTTCTTTGAGCTCCTTATGTATCCCTAATAATTCCATCCTAAATTTCTTATCAGGGAAGTTATAGAGCTCACTATTACTCGCTGGGTCACCTGGGCTAGCTTCTTCACTCACTAAACCTGGTGGGTTTCTGCATCGCTTTACCATTGTAACCTTGGCAGTTTGAAGTTGTTTCTTGCATGCTTTTGTGTGGTTTAGAGCCTATGTTAGGATGTCTTTGCAAGCTTACAGTGAGTTATGGAGAGGTGAAGAAATGCGCAGCCACGTTGCATAATGGCCTCGGTCTCTGGCAGCGGGTGAGCTCACTGGTATCTGTAGAGGAGAATAGTGTTCCTGGGTCCAAGAGCTAGCCCTGTTGCCACACCTGTCTTTCTGGTTTCCAGGTCCTCTAGCTGGAGTCTGGCCTAGATATGAGCGACACCAGTTATTCAAATGATAAGAACCAGTTCCCACGGGCAACTGGATGCAAAGAATATGGAAAGACACACTGGCTATGTAGCTTTCTCTCTGAGAAAAACTCCATACTATGGGAGAAGAATCAATTTTAGAGGAGAGCTGCTCATGTCTGCCATGAATTTCTTAAAGATTTGAACCCTGAGACTAGGTCAGTGTGAAACCCACTTTCCTTCTGTGGTTATGGCAGGTGGCAATACCTGAGGAAGTTCTACTAGCTTGAATATGAGGCAGTGTTCAAAAGAAACCGAACTGAAGAGTCAAAAAGAACTCTCCTACTCACCATCAATCTCCTCAGATTATTCTAATCCTTCCAAAGTCAGTGTTCTTCAACTGTATTATACTTGCAGACCAGCTTCAACCTTCTGAATGAGCTGTGCAGTTGTAACCAAGGTAGTAAGTGGGTCAGTGACCTTTAGCCTTTCTACACCTGTGGATTGGAATTGGTCTGTAGACTGGTGGTTAGAACTCACTATCCTAAGTGATATGGAAGAACATGCAAAATTGTATTTTCCTTCTAAACACAAAAGCTCTAGATAGTTGTATAGCTAAAAATCTGTGAAGTGGCCTTAACTTGGGGATGAAGGAAAGTCAAGTAATGCTACCACAAGCCACCAAGGGGGCAAATCGCAATGTGGCAGCAAGTACGAATGCTAGAAATGTAGGAGTTGATGGCCAAGGAATAGAAAGCCTCTCCCCGCAATGCAGTGGCTCTCAGTATTAGAAATAATCAAGGGGAGGGAAATTGAGAATAATTTTAGATTGACAGAGTCTTTGTTGAATAGTATATATTCACCCTGAGTTGTTGGAAGTTAAGTGATTCTGCTACAGATAAAATAGGGCTTACGCTAGAAATCAGCACTGTCAGCACTGTCCTCCTGTTGTTCATCGATTTGCTCGAGCGGGCACCAGTAACGTCTCACAACAAATTGTGAGACTTGTTGTTACTGTTTTTGGCATATCGAATATGTCACGGGGAGCTTGCCAGGCTTTGCGTGCGGGCGAGATACTCTCGGGTAGCTTGCCGGGCTATCGGAGAGGTGCGGGGGAATCAAACCTCATGCAAGGCAAACACCTTACCCATTGTGCTATTGCTCCAGCCCACTAGAAATCACAGTCACAGTCACAGTCCTCCCGTTGTTCATCGATTTGCTCGAGCGGGCCCAGTAACGTCTCCATCATGGGACTTGTTGTTACTGTGTTTGGCATATCGAATACATCACAGGTAGCTTGCCAGGCTCTGCCGTGCGGGCGAGATACTCTTGGTAGCTTGCCAGGCTCTCCGAGAGGGGCGGAGGAATTGAACTTGGGTAGGCCATGTTGGCCGCATGTAAGGCGAACGCCCTACCGCTGTGCAATCAAATGCTTGTAAAAAAACATGATTTTTGGAGGTGCATATCCAAAATTATAGTCCAAGATTTACTTGTTACTTGGTATATAATCAGTTCTCTGAGTCTGATTGCAAACTCCTCGAGCAATTTTCAGTCTTGAATTTTCTTACCAAGCTCCATAGTCTATCATGAATAAACCAAACAGTCCTGTTGTCCATAAGTAGCATGTCTATCTTCTGCATGTAAAAGTATCATATTTAGCACATCAAGTGTCATATAACACGGATGATCAGATCTCTAGTTTTATGCAATGTGATGATTAATTTAATGTGTTAGCTGATAATATGATCAGTCTAATTTGAATCTTATAGCTAAGAGATTCTCAAATAATGGCTAAAATACTATTTTGGGTGTGTCTGTGAGGATGTTTCTGAGAGATTAGCATTTGAAGCAGTCAACTGAGGAAAAAAGATGCTTTTACCAATGCCAGTGGGTTTCATAAAAGCCTGAATAGAACATTAGGGTGAGGGAAGAGTGAATGCACTCCTTGCTTGAGCTGGGGCAACCGTCTTGCTGCCTTTGGGTAGCAGTACTTCTGGGTCGTAGGCTTTAAATGATGACCTAAATATATACATTACTCCCATCCCCATTGTCAGAACTTCAGATTCACACTGAATGACATTAACTGCCTTTTTTCTCCAGCTTGTAGCTAGCAACGCATGAGGGTTTTAAGGTTTCATAACTATGATGACCAATTTTTGTAATACAAAATTTTTTATTTCTCCCTAAACACACATACCTACACATACACACTATATTTGTTCCACTTTCTGAGCTATTCTAATAAATTTAGTTATATTTTTTGTGTTAGTTATTTAATAAAACAGTTTTTTTCTTTTTGTCTGTTTCACAGCTTAATTTCACATACTAAACTGTCAGCTTTGAAACAGAAAGCTCAATGCCCTCCCCTCTCTCCTTCTCCCCATCCTATTGATAGGAGCAAGGACAGCACTTGCTCTTGGCATGTCTTTGCAGGGAAGATTCCCATTTTAGACTCATGAAGCATGTTTTTCCTGTGTACTCACTCTGTTTCAGCTAATGCTCAAGACAAAATAAGCCAGGCACATAAGCAGAACAACAATTTAACAGAATGCGCATACCAATACATTGCAAACGTAAAATTAAAATTGTATCAGACAATAAAATAAGTAGACTTTGAGAAAACAAAAGCAGAGCAGAGAGGGAGAGGGATGAAGAGATATTGAATCTTAAACAGTGACAGTCTCACTGAGAAGCTGTCATTTGTGAAATCACCTGGAAGAGCGAAAAAACAAGTGAAGGCTATGAGTGGAAAGAAGTGTGTCCTGTGAGTGTGAGGAAGATGAGGAGGATCTGGGTGACCACACAGTGACCAAAGTTCTAGAGGGTTCCTAAAGGCAGATCCTGTCTGAGAACAAAATGGCCTTTGTACTGCGATCTTCAGGCCATTGAATTTAATTAATACAAATCTGCCTCAGAAGAGCTTGCCCAATATGTGGCCCAAACCGTCTTTCTTGCATTTGCATGGAGTGTTGCAGGCTTCTGATTATGGTAATTTTTGCACAATGCTGACAGCTTGTGCTGGATAACAGGGGAGTCCTCTGGCCACCTGGTCAAGGTCACCTGTCACTGGCTGGTCATTCTGTTGAACCTCTACCCACAACAAGTGCCCCCTGGGACTATGCTCTCACTTCTCCGCCTTCCTGGGGAAAGTCTCTGTCTCCTTTTGGCATGCAACTCCCATGATTTTGCTTCTTTTCCCTCCAGGTGCTCCCTGGAGCTTCACCAGGAATGAATTTAATTCGCATAAAAGAGACCAGAAGACAGAAAGAGAGAGTGGGCACTTGAGTGGTAGGTGACCTGCTGCAAGCGCTTAGCTTGGCCTTCTTTGCACCCAGCTGAGCATCTCAGAAATGTACACAGACTTCCAAATTTAGGAACACAGGACTCAGCTCTTCCCAGAAGCCTTCCTGCTCTGCCCTCTCGGCCCACCCTCCACCCAGTACCAAGGACACTTGCTCTCTAGCGCCACCTTCAGGGAGATTACTAAGGAGAGCATCAAAAAAAGTTCTTCCTGCCCCCATATTGAGGAAACCAAGCACATTCTACTACCAGATTTCATAGAGTTGCTCATAACTTTGCCAGCTAATAGACTAAGTTGTTAATTATAAATATGGTCACAGTTATTGCTTTCCATCTGCAATCTAGTTCATATATCCCACACAGAATTTCAGCACCCATGAAACAATCAGGATTATTAAACACCGTATTTCGTAGCTTTGCATTTTAAAGATACAGAAACTGATGCCCAGGGAAATTGCCTTATCCTTTCTTAAAATCTATTTTGTTCAGACTGAATAAATAATTAAATATATTTAGTTAAGCCTGTTTTTAGTTCAGAGATCTAATAATAGGGACTATGTGTTAATTTGGAAAGGGTTGTGTTTTCATTGCAGTGATGCCTTTATAAATGATATTTCCCTAAAACAATAATGGAATCAACAGAATACTACACAATGTTCTATTTTGGGGGGATGGTGTGTGAGGCAGAGGGAGGGTTCCTAAGAAGTACTCAGGGGCCTCCACTGATGACAATACTTGATTAAATGTGCCACACTATTCAGTGCTGCTGGAGCGATAGCACAGGGGGTAGGGCATTTGCCTTGCACTGGGCGGACCTGGGTTTGATTCCTCCGAACCTCTCAGAGAGCTCTGCAAGCTACCCAGAGTATCTTGCCTGCACTGAAAATCCTGCCAAGCTACCTCTGTCGTATTTGATATGCCAAAAACAGTAACAAGTCTCACAATTTGTTGTGTGATATTACTGGTGCCCACTGGAGCAAATCGATGAACAACGGGAGGACAGTGCTACAGTGCTACAGTTCAATGCTAAGGCCTGAGGATATGATGCTGTGCCAGAGATTTCCAGGGTCCATCAGGGTCCTATGGTGGTACTCAGGGAGCTCCAGAGTTACACCCAGTGATGTCAGGATGGTCAGTGGAGTTAGGGATCCAAATTCACTTTCCTTCCATGTAATCGTGAATGTAGAATGCTAGCTGGCAATCTTGTCAACATAAATGCAATCTATCTCATTGTATTTCTGATCTACGTTGGCTGAGTTCTTAAATCACCATTTACTTTCTAGGTTAAATCTTAGCATATCAAGAACTGCCTTCTTTTATGAATAAACGTGCCAAGTCAACTTGGATCTTCTTGATGATTCTCACACCTTTAGTCTTCATAAGACAACATTTTTGTGTTGCCAGATGTAGTCCAGATGGTACATATTAATTTATATATGGATATTGGACAAATATATGGTTTCCATCTGAGGTCTTTTTAGTGTGATTTTTTAACTGATGTGAACATTGCTTTTAAAAAAAAGTACCATATGCAGTCAAAATATGGTTCCCAGGTGAACGAACATATATCTGTTTCACTTGGCATCACTCTTTATTTCTGAGCCATGACTTTTGAATGGATTTGTGCCTTTGCAGACTTGGTTTCAACTGGCTGAAAAGCAATCTGATAGTGTCAAGTAACTATCATTATGTTGAAAGACAGTGCTGATAAGATAAATTTAGAACATCTTTCATCTCATTTTCAATATTAACAACTGTTCTATAGTCTTGCCAGCAGACACAAATGTGTGATAAAGTTTAGACATTTTAATCCTTTAGACTCTCCTGTTTTGATAAATATTAGACATAAGGTGGTACTGAAATATCATCCTGAAATCTCTAGATTTTTCAAAGAACACGGTCCGTCATAACTAATTATAAAATTATTTACAAAATAAATTTTAGTGCTGATTCAGTAAAAGAATGAGATTTTAAGTCTTTCAGTTACTTTATTCATAGGAAAGAAAACACATACTTCAAAATGACACTTAAAGTTTTCAAAAATGATTTGATAAGAGTAACTGAAGGAAAACTGCCTTCCCATTTCTCTTCTGCCCTAATTTATTCCCTTTTCCTTTCTATAGTCTCTGTAATCTGCTATTAATTGAAGATGTCAATGCTTAGATCCTCTTTGAATAATCTAATATGTGCATGTATACCCAGACACTTACATGACCTAAAATTATTTACAAAATTTAGTTCATTGAAACATTAAGCATATCATCCTAAACAACATGAGAACATCAGTAACATCTCAGATATTACTGGGTGTGTGTGTGTGTGTGTGTGTGTGTGTGTGTGTGTGAGGGGTTGGTCCACACCCTGTGGTACTCAGGGCTTACTCTCATCACTACACTCAGGCATCACTCCTGATGGGACTAAGGGACCATATAGGATAACAGACAACAAACCCGGGTTGGCCGCATGCAAGGCATACACTTTACCTGCTGAATTACCTCATCAGTTACATTATTATATTATACAATTCCTACACAATTATTATACAATTCCTATATTCTATACCTTGATCTTTTTCCATCTCTGACTAGACTCCTGGTACAAATTAAAAGTATAAGACACCCCTTTCAATAGCCAGATCTCCCTTCCCAAGTTCTGTTGAAAAATCAGAGAATTAATTTATGTTTAGATTTCCTTCTGATTTTTACATACAAATTAAAACAATCAGAGTCTCCAAAATATTGGGTCACTGAGGCAAAAAGAAGAAAGGAAGGTAAAACTACTAAATATTGGACATGCATTCCTCAAAACAGTTGTGTTCAATTATACACTTAGTATACACAAAGATGTTCAAATAAACAAGAGCAATTCACTCCTGCAACTTTTTATATTCCTTTGTTTGATGGTGAGGACACAATTCACAGCCTATTTCATTACTTGAACTTCTGCAGCAGCCTTATCGATTACTTCTGTTCTGATTTCAGAGAATACAGTTCCATGTGCTTAAAGCAATGCTGTATTGTGTGCAGAAAAAGTGAAGCATGTGCACAATTCCCATGTGGTGTCACAGTCTGTCACATAGAGAAAGTCACACCTCTCCATTTTCTCTGACTGCTTTTGAATGAGAACAGCTCCTGTAAGTTCAGCTTGCTCCTGGTCTCATCACAGAACTTTGGTTTATGTCCTGAAACCACCATCGGGACAGACACACAGCTCTCCTTCAGTCCCAGACACCCTATCTCTTCAAGGTGATGACTTCAGTCATCCCTGCCTACTGGTACTCCAACCTGTGTATCATGTCCGGTGAGTGAGTCTTAGTCACAGTGTCTTGCATCTAACCCACATGGTACAGGACAGGTATAGGGATGCTTCTAGAAAATACTATGGCTTCATCCTTCTAGCTGAGCCTATTGTTTTCTTGGCTTGCAGGTTTTGATGAGGCACTTTTCCAAGGTGAAGAAATTAGGATAATCCCTGGTCAGCAGCCTATGAGGAATAAGACTTTCGGCCTTCAAAGATCTGAAATCCTCAGTTGAATGTCCATCGAGGAACTGAAAAACTGCCAAGAACTACTCAACTGGGAAAAATAAGTTTTCCTCTTCTGAGCCTTCATATGAAACTCCATACTTGACTGACTTTGTAGTATTGGGAAAGCCAGAAACAAAGGACCCCCAAAAGTTGTACCCTCAGAAACAAAGGACCCCCAAAAGTTTCTGTAAGTTTTTAACTTACAGAAAATGAGATTTAAAAAAAAAGTATATGGCTTTAAATCACTGAATTTGTGACAGTTTTTTCTATGGCCATAAGTAATTAATGTACATCGCAATAAAGTACTTTCAAAATTCTCTATATGCATGTGAATTAAATCCTAGCAACCTAGTTCACCAAGCGCACAGCCCAGTTCAGACACTGAAGACATGATACAGAAATTAAGGCTTGCCTTGCATGCAGCCAATTCTGGTTCAATTATTGGCACTAAATGTTCCCTGAACATTGCCAGGTAAAGCCCAGTAAGGTGACCTGGATATTCTCTAGAACCTCGGGCCTGGGCAACATGGCATCCTTTATCCCTTGCACTGCACTGCAGGTTTTACTGGTCATGAATCACCAACAGTGGTAATAATAATAATAATAATAATAATGCATAGCCCGGTTTATGCTCAAGCTAAGATCTCACAACAATTCTCCACCAGCTTTCCCCCCAAGGCAAGACAGTTAACATTTAGGGGACCTGTGGATTTTATTTACCCATATGTGGCAGGACCAGAAATACCTGAGAGCTTAAGTAAAACAATTGTTTTACATCTTTCATTTGTATCAGTACAGAAAGAGATTTGGAAACATCACAGAACAGAGAAACAGCATACAAGTCCAGATGTTGTACTTCTCAGAGCTACTTTATTTTATGTCATCCTCTTTCTAAATAAGTTTTTTTTTTTATTTTTTGTCATTTAGCAGAATCTTTAATGTAGCAATGTGAAGTATTCACAAGTTTTAAGGAATTACTTTGTGGCTAATGGTGGAATCAAATGATAATGTTTTATTGGTAAAATGTGTGTTGACATTCATTTGGGAGTGGAAAGTTCACCAGCAGAGTGAGGATGAACCCGGCTCTCCACGGCAGTGCAGGAGAGGCACATGGTACCAGGGATTGAACCTGGACCCCATGAGCATCAGGCATGCACTCCAGCCTCTCAAATCAACTCTCCACCCACCCCCCTCCCCAAAATTTACATCAGTGACCTACCCATAGGATATAATTCTTTTTTTTTTTACATTGTCTAAAATGAGATCCATTTGGAACACCTTCAAGAGCGTCGAAGAAATAGCTAAGAGGACAAAGAACCTCCGGTTCCCGGCACATCTCTTCGATTCCACTGTTCTTCCTGCATCAACATATGCCTCAGAGACCTGGGCCCTATGCAAACAGGATGAGAATTCTGGTCTCCCAAAGAGGAATTGAAAGAGCTTTGCTTGGAGTATCACATTTCACTCAAATGAGAGAAAGAATCCAGAGTTCTGAACTCCGTGGATGATCAAGAATCAGGGACAGTGTCTTGTTTGCCAAGTTGTCAAAAATCAGATGGATTGGTCACGTAATGAGATTTGGAGACGACTGCTGGACTAGAGCCCTTACCGACTGGATTCCATGGGACGTCAAAAGACCACGTAGCCGCCCACCTACCAGATGGTCAGACTTCTTCATCAAGACCATGAATGATCAGTTTGAGGCTCTTCGTGTTCCTAGAACGAACAGACGCCATTGGGCTACACTAGCATGCGACAGGGACAAATGGAGATGTTACTGACACCCACTCAAGCAAATCAACAATTAAAGGGAAGTCAAGTGATGAAGTGATTGTCTAAAAAGTAATTTGAGGGGTAAATTAACATTTGGTTCAGCTTTGGCAAAAACAGTAACACTGTCTTCCAAAACAGTAAGATCCCTTGAGCATTTGACAGCATTCACTTCCTCTGATTTACGCCCACCAGCTCTATGCATGTTGCTGCAAACTGCAAGATGTCATCATTTCATGAAGCTGCATAATACTTCACTGTATATATTCTAGAACTCTATCCATTTATCTGTCACTGGGCACTTAGGCTGTTTTCATATCCTGGCTTTTGAACTAATTACTACGGTGAAATAGGTGTGCTTATACCCCCGCCCCCTTTCTTAGCGGGAGAGGTCTTCACAACTGGTGATGCTCAGGGCTTACTCCTGGCTCTACATTCAGAAATTTCTTCTGGTAGTGCTCAAGGGACCATAAGGGATACCGAGGATAAATCTGAGTTGGCCATATGCAAGGCAAACACACCCTATTTGTGTACTATAGGGACCCCTCTGCTTGTACATTTTGAATTAATATTTTTTTGCATTTCGGAGAGAATTGATATTAATAAGTGGAATCACTGTGTTATACAGAAGACTTGATCTTATTTTTTGGAGGAATTTTTGTCGTTTTGCATAACGGCTTAGCCAGGCTACATTCCCACACCAGCAGTGGATGAGGGTTCCCCTTTTCATCATGTACCAAAAAAACTGGTTGTTTCCAGTCTTTGTCATATCTGCCATCCTCACCAATGTGAGATGGTATCTCAATGTTCTTTTGATTTGCATTTCCCCACTAAGTGACAAAGTGAAATAAGTCAGAGGGAGGAAAACAAATAACAGATGATCTCACTCATCAATGGAAAACAAGAGACAAAATAAAGAAGTGCACAGGAAGGAACAAAGATAAGCCTTTGGTCTCGGATCAAAAAACTCAAATTACTAAGCAGTGGGGGGATAGATGTGTGAGGAATGAAGAGGCGGAATGAAAGGCATTGGCGACGCATACTGGGTATTTTTGTACTGGTGTGCGGTCAGTAACTGTGTACATCAATACTGGAAATACGAACACTTGTAACCACATTACATAAACTATAAAAAACCTAAAATTTTTACAAATGTATTTTAAATGCCAGAATTGATTCCCGGTGTTCAACATCGATGTTGACAGGACAGAAATGTAACCACTGGCCTCACTGTGGTGAGAGGGGCTACTGCAGACATCAAGACTGAAGACTCTGGGCGTGAAGCCCCGGGAGTGAGGTGGCAGTTGAGACTGCAGGTCCTCACTCCATCTCCTCCTGCAGATAGTCTGATTTGTCAACAATGAAAGCAACAGTTTAGTGGAAGTAATGAAAACTCTGTCTACTACATTATTTTTTCCTTTCCCACAAATTAGAAAATATGCTTGGCAGTCTTGCTGACAGTTCAATAATATACTTCCTTTTGCTACTATACTCAATGACTTTCTCGGTTTCTTGTTTAATAGATCCATGCCAAAATAAAACTTGGAGGTAAACAGATTTTAATTGAGTTTTTTTTGTGATATTAACTATCACAAATTTGGGATAATGTAGAATTATGAATAATCTGGGGTTTTATTTTGTTTGAATATTTGGCAATGAGTATTATAACAGCTTTCAGAGGGGAAGACAAACATTTAAGGGAGTTTTCTTTTTGGGCTCTCTACAACATTTGGGGAACATTTGGGGACATTTGGGGAAAGTTTCTGCCAGATCTATTTATTTTCTCCCAACTGGCCTTATATATAATTATCTTGATAAGAATTGAGAATGTCAAGACTCAAAATAATGCATTTGCTAATTTGGTAATCAGAAAACTGAATGCTTTGTGGTGTGTGTGTGTGTGTGTGTGTGGTGTTTTACAATGACACAATGCTTAAGTTCTAACTTGTGGGAAGAGTCGCCTAAGTTTGGCCTGTGATATTAACTATCATGTGACAAAGTACTAAAGAGCCAGTGGAAAGTCTCTTAATCAAGGTAAACCCAGGCCAACTTACCAGGGAGTAGTTGCCTAACCTGTTTACTCCCTTTACTTCCTGAGAAACAAAAGGCCCTTCACAAAGGAGCAATGCTTAACAAATGGATATTAAATGTTAAGTACTATAAAGCAAGCATACTCTTGATGAAAGAGCAATACCCTCTGTCTCAATATCTAAGTTCATACGAGCATTTCCTTACAATTCAAGGTAGGAATCTGTCATTGTCCTCACAGTCCTATAGTGGGTTAAAGCTACTGCATATCCTTACCAGATGAGAGGGAAAGGCACGTGAATAGAAATTAGACTCGGTGGTAAGCTTCGATTTTATTGTTTTGAGAAACTTATTTTTAAAATGTTGAATATATGTAAAGGTTTATCAAGAGTTTTCCTGGAAGAAAAAAAGTAGATTTGGAAAATATGCTAAGTGGTAGATTGTATCGTGCTGATGGATATTCCCAAAGTGGCCACAGCACTATCTTCACATCAGATGCTCTAGTTCACAGGCAACACAGGTCGGGAGATGGTCCACATTTTCGGTCTTGTGTCCAAGCTGGCTCCTGACAGTTGGAAAGACTGTAGGGTGTCACTTCTAAGTCTGAAGTGCTTTATGGTTCCCTGCTTTGGCCTAGATTTTTGGGGGCTTGTTCCTTGAAGAAAGACACCAAGCCACAAGGACAGTCCAATGGAGTGGCCATGTGAAGCCAGTGTGCTGCACCGTCCCCGCTCAGCTTCCGGTCACCATCCAGAAGCCACAGGCAGGACTGGGAAACCTCTGAGTGCTTCAAGCGGGCACACGGCCTCCAGTTTCCTCAAGCCATGTGGCGCAGAGGCAAGTGGGTCCTGCTGGGTCTTATCTAAGTTACAGATTTCTGAATAAAAATTACTAACTGGTTTGATTTGTTTTATAGCATGGGGTCCTTTGGAGGTTGGAGCCATAGATAGTACAGTGGGTAGGGCATTTGCCTTGTCTACAGATCATCTAGGTAAAACCCTGGCATCCCATATGGTCCCCCCCCCCACACACACACAGCACTGTCAGGAGTGATTCCTGAGTGCAGAGCCAGGAGTAACCCCCGAACATCTTTGGTGAGGCCTCAAAACCAAATAAATAAATGAATGAATAAATAAAAAGTCTCCTGGAATCTCAAATATGGGGCCAAAGCGATAGGACAGTGCGTAACGCATTTACCTTGCACGCAGCCGACCTAGGTTCTATTCCCGCATTCCATACTGTCCCCTGAGCTCACCAGGAGTGAGCCCTGAGCACAGAGTAAAGAAAAGAGTCCCCAGCACCACCAGGTGTGGCCCCAAAATAAACTAAATAAATGAGTAAAATAAATGGGTTCTTGAAACAGTATTATCTCCATTTTACATATGAAGCAATGGGATCTTCAAGTAGATAGGGATTTGACTAATGACACTAGTAAACATGATGGTAGACTGAATCCCAAAATTTCTGCTGTAAATATGTAATGCAAGTGTGTTATATATAAATTATATCACTCGTAAACTATATAAAACATACATGATTCTTGATTAACTATTTGATGAAATTTAAGGGTTACCTTCTAAATTATGGTTTCTGCTCTCAGATTTACTTGTGTAAATAAGTAAATTATTATTAATACTTATGTCTCTACTGGGAAATTACAAGTTCATGGGTAAAATTTTTCCATGGCTTTTAGAATTAAAAAAAAAAGTTTTTTTCAGACTGCCACAGTGATGAAGAAATCAGTCTTTTCTCATTTAAAATCATTAATAAGTTTATCTGACCTAGATCTTTTGCCCTCATTCCCTACAATGTCTGCTTGAGTTATGATACCATTGGGTTAAAAGAATAAATGCTGCACACCTGATTAATCTACTATCCAATTAGCTGAACTGCTATTAGAAAGAAAATGTAGAATTACAAATAGAAAAGGAAAAACTTAAATCTAATTTTTAGATTTTTTATACATATTAAATAATTCCACTTGCATTTGATATATTTTCTAATATTCTTCAAATGGCAAAATCTAACCTTGTTGAACACTTACAGCTGTGCCACATACGTCATCTAATCACCTTAGATATTATTACAGGAGAACAAGAAGTGCTGATGAAGTGTTTCTCACAGGACTTAAAGACAGAAGGGTAAATATCAAATTAGAATTTAGAAAGCAAGGATTCCATTTCCAATAGCGCTTCTCCTCTACCAGCCCGGTAATTGGCAGTACAATCAGAAAGTAATCCATACAAAGTTATTTACTGCTAACCTTTGTTTTTAATATGTCAATTCGTAATCAAACACCATTTGATATATATACTTGTAGTGAAAACAATAATATATAATTAAAGCTCTGATATAATTACGAGGAAAACAGAGTCAAAAACATGTGTAATGGAAACTTTTTTATTTCAAAATGAAAGTATAAAATGCTAAGTGGGTTTTCTTCAGTGGCTAATTTCTGGTAGAATATTGAGGAGTATTATTTTTATTTTTTTCAGATTTTTGCCTTGAAGTACTCACTGAGAAAGATGGCTTGCTAAATCTAATCGTAGGATGTTAAGATAACGATGCTTAAGCAAGCTATAATTAATGGTACGATTGGATGGTTTAACCATTGCAAACAAAACTTTTTCTTTGAAAAACATTTGATCAAGTATATGAGCTTGACACAGTTTTTAAAACTGCACCCTTAACATTAAGTACCTCTATTTTCCTGGCTAGGTGGAGTTGGGTGTACAAGGTAGGATTTCACACTGAAGGTAACATAGAGGAAATGCGAAGTTGCTGTTAGGTGCCCATTATTTCTCAGGAATTTGTTAGATATTTCTTCCTTTCATTCAGAGTAAATGCCAAGATTTCATTGCCCATTTCCACCCAAGGAAACTAAATTTCAAAATCAAATAGGTAAATTCAATCCCCACCTGCAATGCGGCAGAGGATTCAAAACTCTTAATTCCAAGTTCCAGCCTCTAGTCACCCAGTCATGCCTTTCTAAGAAAGCAGAAAGTATTCTGAACCAGATTGTCTGCCAAAAAGGCACATTTAAAGTTGTCTTTGGTATTCTCTCACTGCCATTAGATCAGTTATGTGACATAGTCAATGAGCTTTATTTTTCCTATCACTAAAACTGGCTGAATTTCTATTATGGATTTAGAGGGTATATAGTAATTTACAGAGCACACAATAAATTTTGCTGCAATTATTTCATGATATAAAGAACTGGGAACCAAAGAAGAGAGAAGTTATTTATATTTTAGTCATCATGGCATTGCAGAAATTTTTCTACAACATTACTGTTGTTTTTTTTAAGATCTCATCCCTTTGGTTTTTCCCCCTTTTTCAGAGCACCTGGCTAATATAAGTCAAATCATTCCTCCCTTTTCTTATTATTAGTTTTCATTGCTCTCCTTGTCAAGTTGCCTTTAATAATTTATCAATTATGCCTGATCAGGGCTGCTTGGCTGGCAGAGCTAAGCTATAAAAAAGAAGAAGAACAGATGTGAAAAATGCATTTGTTTTCTCTTTTTTCGCCAAATGCCAGGCAAGGAATGGCACCGTCATGCTTGCTTGCCCCTTATACTGGTGAGTAGTGTAAAATGGTTCACACAGCAGCTGCTTTTGTAAAGACCCACAAGCATTGCCCACATATGTCCAGATGTCATTGCACATACACAAATATCTGTAGGACTGGAAGTGAACACACAACTTTCTCGATGCCAAATCTCGTGTTGTTCCATCCCATTTTATTCTGGGATCTGGACCAGTGGAAAAGGAAGGGTAGATGGACTGGAGCAAGAAACTTGGTCTCCTTTTGATTTCATTTCGTAGAAATGCTTTTCCTTTTTCTAATCGGTGACTGTTTTAAGGACATAGTATTAGGGGTTAAAGATGCAAGGTAGCCTCTGACATTGGGAAAGGTGGAAAAGAAAGGTTAACTCATTGCTATTAGATAACCGAGAACCCAGAAAGCAAAACATGAAGACATTTTTGCTGTTGTGAAAGTAGATCCAGGAAACCTAAATATTCTTACTAAGTAAGAGATAGGAGATAGGGAAGTCTTTCCCATTATGTCCACCTGTCTTCTCTCTCACCACCATCTCTTCCAAAACTCCTGCCTCTTCTCTGTTACCATGCTTCTCCTTCTTAACCTCTTAGTTAAAATTCCTACTTGCTTTCCCCTTTAGTGGAGTTCCTGAACTCCAATGGGAGATCACTTCTGATTTTAGACCTATGGGGAAAGACTGAAGCACCCTGTCTGGTGCACATACATGTGAATCACCTGTGAGATCAAAGCTTTCCCTCATTAGGGTGAAGCATTTCCTGACATAGTTTAGGTATAAGTCTTTTCATAGTTTCATCTTTTCATAGTTGAATCTGGTCTGTGTCACCAAATAGGCATTGGATTGGATAGTCCTATACCTCACATGGGAAGGAGTTAAATTCCGCTGTGCCAGCCACAATAAAATATAAAAGTATATTGATATCCATTCTCTTATTTTCATAGGAATGTTTATCTCTTAATTTTTTTCTGCTGAGTGTGGTAAATATAAATGGACAAAAATTAAATCGAATTTTTTTGTGTGTGTGACAGTTGCAGCACATCAGAGCTGGGGCTGCAAATTTCCATTCTGTAAAGGACCAAATAATAAATATTTTCAGCTTTGTAGAACATATGGCATCTGTCACAAATATTCAAATGCACCATTTCTGCATGAAAGCAACCATAAACAATACAGGCGTGAATTGGCATGGCTGCATTCCAATAAAGCTTTATTAACAAAAATAGGTAGCAGGGTGGATTTGGTCCATGGGTCATAGATTGCAAACCTTTGTTGTAGAAAACAGAAGAATGTACATACACACATATGTACATATACATACACACCTAATCTCTGGGATCCAATGGGGGAGATTTCATTCTATTGTTCAAGGAGTGAAATAACGTATTATTGATATAAGATGCTATAAAATTAGAGAGAATAAAATTTAAATCACAAGAAATCTTTATAGAAGAAGTGAGATAAACTGAAAGTTGCACTGGATTTTGCCAGATGGGGCATCACAGGCACTGTGACATTCTGGATAGAATAAGGTCTATGAGCAAAGCAAAGGAGACATTAAGGAATATGGACCACAGAGGGAAATGAAGCTTGTTCAGCATACATTTTAATAACAGTTGAAATGGATGTTATAATACAGGTAGGAGGCAAATTTAGATTGTAGAAGTCTTGCCCCTCGTATGAAGAAGTTTAAGTCTTGACCTCTAATTTTCATTTGACAAGTGAGAAAATACAATGCCCAAGTATAATTATTGCAGATATATCCTATGTATGGCAGAATGTAAGGAATGAGGTCCTACTTCTAAAACTGGAAAACTTGGTGGATGGATGTGAACACTAGTGAAAAGACTGGTGTGGGAAAACTGTATGCCTAAAATTCAATAATGATTAATTTTGTAACTCTTTATTTTAAAGTGATTAAAATTTTTTAAACAACTTTTATATAAAACAGACTGCCTGGGCTAAATTGCTCACACTATTGTGTAGTATTGTTCAACTGTTCAGTAGTCAGTTCTCTCCTTTTCAAAGGAGAATGATATTAAAAACTAATGTCTGTCTCCTAAGGTAATAAAAAGGATTCATTTATGAAATATTTGTAAAGTTCTTTGACTAGGCCATGCAACAAACTGTAGTAGAAAGGGACCATTTATTAAATACAAAGGAACAAGTCACTGCATTCCAGGAGAAAAGTTCTGAACCCAAGTATTGGCTTTTGGAATTAAAATGGGAGGGTGTTTAGAGATATCATAAAGAGGTAGATCTGAATAAAAAACTTCATTACCAATTAGATGAAGATAACATATCCTTTGAGAGTCGAAACTCTCAGCAGATAATAGCTTTATGTTTTGACCACCTAGGTAAATGGCAGTGAGGTTTCTGGATCGTGGATCCCAGTGGTGAAACAGAATTGGGGAACAGTACCAGCTATGCTAGTCAGTCTTTCCACCCTTCGTCATCTAGAAGATTCTCTTTCCCCAACACTGGAAGGAGCACATCATGCATACAGAATGACTGTTTAATTTATCATCTAAATTGAAGCATGTTGGAAAGTGAAAATTAAAACCTGCTAATATTACTATGGGACAAGTATTAATCGGTAGACTTCAGAACAAAGTGGGTCAAACATCATGGTCACTTTATCATTTATGGTCATGTTCGTTTCCTTAGTCCACAGCTGTCTGGACCACGGGTAACCTACTAGCCCATGTTAGCCAATCAAGATACTTACTCCCTAGAATTTGGAATTCTAAACTGAGAGATTTTTCTTTTAGTTCAAAACTACAAATTGAACACTAAACATGTGCCATAAAATGTTCCACTTCAAGTAAAAGGAAAAAAAACCCATAATGCCCATTAAAATCATATCTTGTTTTTAAAAACAATGCACATAAATATACAAAAATATATATGTAATAGCAAGGGAAGTACAGTAAGCAGTTTAGGTTGTTAATTTTTTCTTATCAATGTCTCAACAAAACTACGTTAAATAAAATGACAATAGACATAATTTGAGGACCTTTTATAATACAGAAAAAATGAAACAGAGCAAGAAGGTAGAAAATGGCACGGTGGCAGGGTGCTTATTTTAGATTGGGGAGTTATAAATAGAAAGTTACTTGGGGAGGTGACATTTGACAAATACTTGAATGAAGTATGAAACATATACATGGTCTCAGAATGGAAACTGACTTGTTGTATTTGAGAAATAATGAGTTAGGTAAAGTGATAGAATAATCACTATCACTATCACCTCGTCGTTCAACGATTCACTCGAGCGGGCCCAGTAACGTCTCCATTCGTCCCTGTCACATGCTAGTGTAGCCCGATGACATATTGGGGGCTCCTTCAGGATCAGGGGAATGAGGACCATTCATTGTTACTGTTTTTGACATATCAAGTATGCCATGGGTAGCTTGTCAGGCTCTGCCGTGCGGGCGGGATACTCTCAGTAGCTTGCCGGGCTCTCCAAGAGGGATGTAAGCTTTTAGGGTAGCCTCTAATCACCTTTATAGGTGTTCCTAGTCAGGCATATAGATGGGTATGATACTCTCAGTTACCTGCCGGGTTCTCTGAGAGTGAGAACTACAGAATAAAAGAAGCTTGGTTTTAGAGTTTCTGGATCCTGGCCATTGATGGGGTTACACGGCAGTTGGTGGGTGTAACTGTCCAGCTACTGGAAGGTGGGGGAGTTGGGTGGAGGAGGCCCAGTCCCGAACCGAGGAGGCTTGGAGATCTCAGCCCCGGGTCCCTCACACCTGGGTTCCTCTGCAGGTTCCTCATCCAAGCGTGTGAAGAGTGGTCTTAGCATGGCTTTGGCTGGGTCCCAGAGGTCTTCAGTTGTCAAGGTTCTGCTCAGGTCGGAGAGGGAAACTCAATCCGCCCTCCTCCAAGAGGCCCCGGTGAGGACAGCCAGGCGCGGAGGCAGGAGACTCTGCCTTGTTCTCTTCCGGGAGCTTGGTTTCAGAGTCTCTGGATCCTGGCCATTGATGGAGATACATGGCAGTTGGTGGGTGTAACTGTCTAGCTACTGGAAGGTGGGGGAGCTGGAATAATAAGAATTATTATGAATAAGATAGAATAAGAAGAATTCAAAATAGAAGTGAGAGGCCTAAAAAGATACAGTGGGTTGGTCACTTGCCCTGCACATAGCTAACCTGGGTTTGATTCCTTGTACCATATATGGTTCCTGAGCACCACCAGGTATGACCCCAAAACCAAAACTAAAAAAATAAAACAGTAGTGAAGTTCCAAATTTGAACTGGAGGATGACTATTAATGACTTACTAAATTTGGCTCCAGGATTTCATAAATACATACCATGGGCTATCAATCCATCATTCCTCACTGTTGTGTAATTACAGGTATGTATTATCAATGCACTTCCACTTTCTGGCAACTGATTTAGGGGTAGTATGGAACCAGATTTGGAGAACATGGGTGAAAAACAGTGGCGGGCACTTTTTTAGAAGTCTTCCTCACTTTTGCAAAGAAGTACATCTTTCCTTTTAGACTGCCTTCTAAAACCGTGTTAGCCATCTTGCAATTAACGTGCAATTCATTTCTTATTCTTATAAGAAAGCAGCCCTGGGTACAATGGCGGAGCAGAAAGAAATATTTTGACTATCGATCTGATGATTTAACCAACTCTACTCTGTTACTTCTTTGAAATAAATTTATAGGGTGTAACACAAAGTGAGCTTTGAAAAATTCAGTCTAAAGTATCCTTTAAAACACATCTTGAAAGTGGGAGGGGTAGTCCAGTGAGTAGAGCACTTGTCCTGCATGTGGTTGATCAGGGTTGGATTCTCAGCACCACCATATGGCCTCTCCTCCCCCCACTCCCCACCTCACTGGAAGTGATTCCTGAATGTAGAGGCTGAAGTCAATCCTGAGTGTTTTGGGATGTGATCCCCAAATGAAAAAAAGTAAGGATAATAAATAAAAAATAAAATAAAAATACACATGAAAGACTGCTAGTAAGGACAATGGTAACTTGTACTGCAACTGAAAAGGCAAGAGTGAACAGAAAAAAAGAGTATCTTAGATTGGACGTACAGAAACAAACGATGCCGAGTTATATGCCCTTTGCGGGACAAGTGTTCTTCTCCAGTCCGGTGCTTATCTGCTAACTTCACTTTAGCATTTACCACCAGATGTCCCTATGCTTCCTTGTTGTGTCACTTTGGTAAATTATCTTTATTTGAATTAATGAGTAGTCTCATACCCTTCCAGAAAAAAAATGTCTCCATTGTAACATTTTTGTTTTGTTTTGGGGCCAGACCCACTGGTGCTCAGAGCTTACTTACTCCTGACTCTGCCTCAGCAATCACTTCTGGGGGACTCAGGGTACCAAATGGGATACTGAGGATAGAACCTGAGCTCTCTCTTGTGCAAGGCAAATGCTCAACCCATTGTACTATCTCTCCAGACCTTAACACGGATACATAGTTGGTAGACTAACTACACACACACACACACACACACACACACACACACACACACAGTCCCATCAAAAAATAGGGAGAAGAAATAAAAAGAAACTTCCTAAAAGAAAAAATACAAATGGCCAAAAGGCACAATAAAAATTCTTAACTAACATCAGGGAAATATGCAAATCAGAACAACAATGATATATTACCTCACGCCACATCAAAAAAAAAAAAGCAAAAACAAAAAAAAACAAATGAAAAAAAAACAAGAATAATCAGTGCTGGTGTGGATGCAGGGAGAAAGGGACTTTCATTCATTGTTGGTGGGAATGTCAACTGGTCCAGCCTTTTTGAAAAACAATATGGGAATTCCTCAAAAAATTCTGAGAAATTACCACTAGTGGGAATACATCTCGGGGGCACAAAAAGGTGCAGAAAGGTCAATACTCTTCTATGTTCATTGCAGCACTATTCACAATAGCCAGAATCTGGAAACAACCCAAGTACCAGAGAAAATATGACTGGATAAAAAAAATCTATGGTACATCAACACAGTGGAATACAACTCAGCTGTTAGGGAAAATGAAGTCATAAAATTTGTTTATAAATAGATGGGCATGGAAAGTATCATGCTGAGTGAAATGAGTCAGAGGTAGAGGAACAGACATGGATTGATTGCACTTCTTTGTGGAATATATATTTAAAAAAAGACGTGGTATGAAGGTAATACCCAAGCACAGTAGAAATGAGGGCCAGGAGGACTGCTTCATGGTTGGAAATTTGCCACAAGACCACAATAGTGTCAGAGAGGGAGGCGCAGAGTTAAGACAGAGAAGAGTCCCTTTATGACCAACTATGACAATGATAGTTGGAAATGATCACTCTGGACAAGAACTGATGCTGAAATGAGGTAAAAGGATATATATGATAAACTTTCAGTACCTGTATTGCAAACCATAATGCCCAAGGGGAGTGGGAAAGGAGAGAGAGAGAGAGAGAGAGAGAGAGAGAGAGAAACAGAGAGAGACAGAGAGACAGAGACAGAGAGAGACAGAGAGACAGAGAGACAGAGAGACAGAGAGACAGAGACAGAGACTGTGAAGTGTCTGCCATAGACACAGGGTTGGGGGTAGTGGCATGAAGCATGAAGGAAACTGGAGACATTTGTGTTGGGAAATATACACTGGTAAAGGCTGAGTGTTGGAACATTGTATAAGTGAAACCTAATCATGAATAACTTAGTAACTGAAAAAAAATAAAGACAATTGAACTTAAAGGGCGTTTGCCTTGCACGCAGCCAACATGGCCGACCCGAGTTCAATTCCTCCACTCCTCTCGGAGAGACCGGCAAGCTACTGAGAGTATCTCAACTGCATGGCAGAGCCTGGCAAGCTCCCCGTGACGTATTCGATATGCCAGACACAGTAACAACAAAGTCTCCAATGGAGACTGGGCCCGCTCGAGCAAATAAAAAAACATAGGTCCTGCCAACAAGAAGCAAATTGAAGTTATTCATATTCCATTGGAGCTTCTTACAGAGAATCTAACACAAAAATTAATGGAATCATCCATTCAAGATTTGATGATGTGTGATAAAGGGTAGGAACACATCAGATTTCTTGAGGTTTAAGAAAAATGAGGAGCAGATTCTCAAATGGGATGGCATGAGTACCTTATAATGGGAACTACTTTGTTTTTGGCAAGAACATGAGCTACAACACAAAAAGCCTTCTGGCTTACTACTGGATAATTAAGGTCAGCATGCAAATTTCAAGGACAAAAAAAAGAGGCAAAGGTGATGGAAGAAAAAACATCAAAACGTTGAAGTCTACTATTGCCCCCAGTACTCCTATCAGAAGCAGATAACCATTATATGTTATGGATTCTTATTCAAAATTGCTTTGGTGGAGTCTGGAGCAAGGTGAAGGTCCAGAAGTTTCCTTGTATAGATTTTACCTCTTCGGCAAGTCAGAGAGCTCCTCCTGTAGGTTTTGGGCCCTCTGCTCATTGTACCTGTGTTGCTAAAAATCTCTCATTTCAAGAGTTGGTGATAGAACCATATTAGGAGGAGATGTATTTTTAAATCCCTTGGAAAATAGCACTGAAAATAATTGGCTCTTGGATCGCAGTAAAGCTTATTTGTTTGATCTATAAAAATTTCTTTCCTTCCTACCCTACCCATTGCTTATTTTCTCTTCATGTTGGGAAATGATTTTTTCATTTTATTTCCTACCATCTTCCTATAAAGGTCTGTACTGTTTTCCCAACTAGGTAAGAGAAGAAAAATCTCTATATTTGTTTTCTTGCCATTAATCAAGATTAAATATTGATCTCTTGAAATATATGAAGGATTGCCTGGGGACTCCTAGGAAGTCTGACTCGATTGGAATTGTGGCTTTTCTTCTTTCTGCTTTATAGGAGTCATCACGGCTAAGATTTTTAGTTATTTTTATTATTATTTCTAAAAGAGCATGAACATGTTCCTTGAGACTTCATTTACTGCTACAGAGGATGTCACTACTTCTTTAAATGCTACCCAGAAGTAATGGCTGTCTCTAAGTGTTCTACAATTCTGTGAAATCCAGCGTTTTCAGAACGCTCAGCACACATTCAATACAATGATTCATTCCCATAACAAATTTTCAAGTCCTCAAGTTAATAGAAAACTCTTAAGTAATCTTTTTATCATGCTCTTTTAAAAGTCATTTGAGATTCTAGGAACTTATAGGAGAAGCTTTATGATTTATAAAGGGAAGTTGACTCATCTAGGGAGAGGCATTACTTTGAGGGAAAATTCCCAATTAGTAACTGCAGGTTATTCCACCAAGAAAAATAAGATCTTGCAACATCTTCATTTTCTAGTATGCTTTAGTTTTTTTTAAGTAAAATTTGATATTGGTTGCCCATAATTTTGACACAGATAAAACTTACAATGGTTAAATAGTTCAACTGCAGAAGTGGTAGAGATGCTGAGGTGATTGTGATAAAAAAGAGACAGTTGAAAAGACTGGAGATATTCATAATTTATCCTACATTCACAGTACCATGAAGAGAAGCTTATACTAAGTAAAAGAGAATTGCTATTTAGATTAGAATAGGCTATCTGCATTGTTTTCAAACAATGAAATGTTCAGTGTATTCAAGAAATCTTCTCAGTAATGAGAAAGAGGTGATCTTTCCTTCCAGATAATGAGATGACAAAGATGGATGTTTACATAGTTAGGAGTATGGATCCTTTGTTTGAAAATTCCTGACAAATAGCCTGTGGTTATGCTTAATATCTATCTAACGAGTAAACCCTTAGTTCTGCTGTAAAGACATAATTCATCAGGCAGGTGACCAAACTGAAGTGCACAGAAGAAGGTGCACTTGGTGAAAAGCTTTATATATGATATATGATAGATAGATATGACTTTATATATGTGTAGTATAAAGCTTTATATATATGCATATATATGACTTCTAATTTAATCCTAGAATCTTGCCTTCTATTTATTTATATAGTTTTCAGTGGCTTAAAATGGAAAATTAACCCCTTAACCATTCTTAAAAGTGATGGAAGATTTGCAATATGAGAATAATTTTGACTACGTTCACTCCTGACATCAATGATGCATTAACTGTGTTAAACAAAGAAATACAAATGACAAGGAAGCACCATCATTATTCACTGTCTGTTTGTTTTAGATGCTGTGCATTGTTCAGTTTTCTTTTTATTGTCAAATTTTCTCCTTTCCTTTGCATGTCATCGCACTCAGAATACTTTTGAAATAAAAAAGTAATAAAAATAGAAGCAATATAAATGAATGAATGAAGTTATCTTCATTTTCCTGTGATTTTTAGATTTAAGGTTAAAAAAAATAAAAAACGATCCTGCAGGCCAATAGTGAAATCCCTATATTGTGGATGTACAAGTAACTTTATAATGAATCCCACACTCTTAAAAATAGAATATTCACTTTACTTTTCAGACTAACACGTTTGATAGGCAAAACTCCAAGACAAAATAAAATCAGACAATATTGTAAATCATGGCACCTCAATAAAAAATGAGGTTTTTCTAAAACTCAGGAAGAAGCCAAACTTGAAATTTAGGTTTTAAATTTAAAGAAAAGAGGAAATGGCTCCTGGGTTTTTGCATTTTGATTTATATTTGGTTTCTTTCTTTCTTTATTTGGGAAAAAAAATCGCTAGCCTTGTGCTTTAGAAATGTCTTATTTTTATCTCCAAGTCTTACAGCGAGACAGTCTTCAACTGAAAAATCACAACACCTAGTCTTTAATCTTATTTAGTCAGAAGCACATTTGGTATCCACATTTCTGCTTCTTTAGCTGGGAAGCAGGGGTGGGAATCCCTCTCTGCTTTACAAGCAGGGATCATAGGATAAAAATGAGATAACTTGTTAGGTGCTAAGAAAGATCCTCTATAAACGTCAGCTATGATGGTTACTTAATCTGAGTCTCCTCTGGAGGCTGCCACTGCGGAGCTCCTGCCAGCTCAGTCTCAGAAATGTCAGCTCCCGGGGAAAGGGGAGCTCTAAATGAGAAAGCTGGCCTGTGTCAGTCCCAGGGGCCCTGCCGGTGCCAGCACTGTGGGGACTAACGGGACGATCAGTGGAACCCGTGTAGAGGAAGTCGGCTCCCCTTCTGCTGCAGCTGTCAGCATCACAGAGGTCTCCAGCATCAAGCCAACACCTCCTGCGGAGCAGCAAAACGTTTGTGCCACCTGCCTTCCCTGGAAGCAGGCGGGCTGCAGCGGATCCTAATCAAGGCAGAGGAGGCGCAGTCACTCCTCCCACCTGGGGAGGGAAGTGACGACGACGACTGAGCCATCAGAAGGAAAATCTTTAGCAGGCCTGTGGTGCTGCAGCCACCTCGGATGGCCTGCGACGATGCACTTTGAGGAAGGTTGGCTGATTGTATTATCTGCCGGATAGGAAAATGGGAACCTGGTTTAGAGCCTATATTAACGCTTTCATTTCTAGTCCCTCACAAGTACTCAACAAACACTCAGTTCGAAACCCGCAGTTCTAAGTAACAAAAGGGATAAGAAGTGACCCGGTCTCTAACAAGTTTATTAGATTGCTAAAGGAGAAAAAACAAATGTTGTATGCATGTTCATGCATGTGCACTCACGTGTGTGTGTGCGTGTGTGTGTCTGAAAATGAACAGAGTTCTCAAGTTCTTTTACATCATGGCATCTCTAAAGCGAAGGCCCAGGGCTGGAGCTATAGTATAGTGGGTAGGGTGCTTGTCTTTACACACAGCCCAGACCACTGGGAGCCCCGTCAGGAGTAATTCTGAGTGCAGAGTCAGGAGTAAGCCCTCAGTACCCCTGGGTGTGGCCGCCAAACAAAACCAAAAGAAAGTAAATAAAGAGAAGTTCGGGTAGGAGATTTATTTATCAATGGTAAGACAATTGCAATTCTTAGCAACTGACTTCCCCCAACCCTGCCCTTCCTCAAGACATGACCTTCAGGCAGTGTTGTAAGATCTAGGCTTTCCAGGGAAAGAAAAGTAGATGAGAAAGGCACAAATTTGTGTGCTTGACCAGCTCAGGAAGGTGAGAGAAGAGTAGAAAGCAGATCTGGGGCCATGGAGATCCATCAGAGAAGTCATGATGAAAGTATACTAATGAAACTAAGCATGAATTTGGTCATCCTATGAGCGATAGCACAGCAGTAGGGCATTTGCCTTGCATGTGGCCGGTCTGGCTGACCTGGGTTCTATTCCTCCACCCCTCTCGGAGAGCCTGGCAAGCTACTGAGACTATCTCACCTGCACGGCAAAGCCTGGCAAGCTCCCCGTGATGTATTCGATGCCAAACACAGTAACAACAAGTCTCACAATGTTACTGGGCCCGCTCCAGCAAATCGATAAACAATGGGAGTACAATGCTACAGTGCTATGATTACTTAGATTTATAAAAACATACAGATCTTTGCTCAGAAATAATTATAATAAATATATCCCCTTTATTTATTTACACAAATTATATACAACACCAATATACATGCATGGATTCTGATAGCTTTCACCAAGTTTCAGGTACAGGTTTTTAATCCCCAAAATATCATTAGACATAATTTTAGAACATATAAATGTTTTAATAGATCAAGATGATATATAATATGGTACAGAGAGGGATCATGACACCTCTTCTGGGGTTAAGATAGGCCATTTATAATTCTTTGAAGTGTCGCTTGGGAGCTTGTAATTATATAGGAATAGATTTATGATCGATGGTCACCAGCAAACTGGGAGCAAGGAATACTGGAAGGACTGATGAGTTGCTGTAGAGAATCAAGGAAACAGGACACTGGATTTCCCGTCCCAGGCTCTGTCTGTATGTGCCCCACACCTGGCCCTCTCTTTCCTATAGCTCTTTGATCTGGATGAATCTGTCCAATCCCTTATTTTTACCCTTTCTGCTTTCTTTGAATACAACTGACCTGCTGGGCACGTCAATGGTCCCCTGAATACTGTGAGGAGTGAGCCCTGATAATAGAGGAAGTCCTGAGCACTGTTGGGGGGCTCAAAACAAACAAACAGACAAAACCGAGAAAGAAGAGTGAAGAGGCTGTGGAACGCACTAGAGAAAAAGGTAAAACTGGTCAATGCTGAGGCTACACTAACGCAATAAATGAGGGAAAGAGTATATTGTTTCCTGTGTGCCATGTTTATTATTACCTCTTGCCATGAGGGAGAAAAGAAAAATTGTTGGAAGATTTCAAGTAGTATGTTGAGATGTTTTCAACATCAATTCTTCCATCCATCCAGAAGACCTACTGATTTATGATCATTCGAGAGGGAATGAATTATAAACACTTTGTCTGAGGGAAGAATGAGGCTTCAATGAAGACACAGGAATGTCATGGTGACACACTTTGAAGAAGGTTGGAAAAGTGGAAGGTAAGAGGGAGGTTGACAGGTTGAATTCCATTCATCTTCCCTCTTCTCAACACGTAAAACAGAATGGGATTTAGTCAGTTTGAAGGAAATGACTTGGGTTTTGCTGTGTGAGAATTGATATGTTCTCATTTCCCCACAAGTTTTGAAGTATTGGCTCACAAAGCATCAATGTATGACCATATCAGGAGATTTGCAGGGGTGACTGCTGGTGCTCGGAACTCACCCTGCTCAGTATAACCCAGGCTCTTATTTTCCCACATAGCCTCATACACAATGATTTCTATGATTTTTCACTCAGTCAAGTGGGTTTCTTTTCTTTTTATTCCCTTATGCATAGGGGTTACTCCTGGCTTTTGCACTCAGGAATTACTCCTGGCGGTGCACAGAGGACCATATGGGATGCTGGGAATCGAACCTAGGTCAGCCATGTGCAAGGCAAACGCCCTACCCTCTGTACTATAGAACCAGCCTATAGTACAGGGGCTGGAGCAATAGTACAGCAGGTAGGGAGTTTGCCTTGCACGCGGCCAACCCAGGTTTAATTCCTCTGTCCCTCTTGGAGAGCTCAGCAAGCTACCAAGCTACCAAGAAATTGGTAAATTTGCCCGCCCACATGGCAAAGCCTGGCAAGCTCGCCGTGGCGTACTCGATACACCAAAAACAGTAACAAGTCTCACAATGGAGACATTACTGGTGCCCACTTGAGAAACTCGATGAACAATGGGATGACAGTGCTCCAGTGCAAGTTGGGTTCAAATCTTATACTTGGTGTCGTAACTAATAGGCCACCAGCTGTAAGTTATTGCATGTGCCATGGTTGCTGCACTTGTAATCTGATGGTGACAAACCAATCCTATAGGACCACTGAGAAAATTAAAGGTGTAAAATTTGGTATCTGAGGCAAAATCCATGTTTGACACAAGAAATTTTCCTTCCCACACTAGAGCAAGTTGATGATATGCCTCTGAACTTTTCTCTCACTTAGTGTCACAAGTATCAATAAACAATGCTAAATCTGACTCCGCTCTGCTTTTTTAAATTTAGTTTTCATTTTTGTATCAATAAATCTGTCATATTCCATTTTTCTTTTTTCATGATAAATCTTGCATTCTTTGCGTGTTAGTTTTATGTCAGATATTGTCAGTTATTTGTGGTATTATAAGATACAAACAGAACCAGTCTCTATGTGGCAGACAATATTATCATCACTATGATAGCACAGTGAGTAGGGCATTTGCCTTGCATGCGGCCGACACGGCCGACCCAGGTTCGATTCCTCTGCCCTTCTCAGAGAGCCCGGCAAGCTACCGAGAGTATTTCGCCCACATGGCAAAGCCTGGCAAGCTACCTGTGACGTATTTGATATGTCAAAACACAGTAACATGTGTCAGAATAGAGATGTTACTGGGCCCACTCGAGCAAATCAATGGACAATGGGAGGACAGTGACAGTGACAGTGACCTTACACAAACAAGGTAGAGAACCTGCCCCTGCTCAGGTTCACAAGTGACAAACTGGAACTGAATCCAGAAGGACCATAACAGAAACCAGCTTTTATAATCTATTTTATTTTAGATTTACTGTATTTTAGCAATTTTTAGATGCCGAAAAAAGCATGCCTATGATTAATAATAGGGAATGGAACAACAATACAGCAGATAGGGTGCCTACCTTGCACATGCCTAACCCAGGTTCAATCCCCAGCATCCCATATGGTCCCCGAAGCACTTCCAGGCATAATTCCTGTAAGCAGAGTCAGGAGTAAACCCTGAACACTTCAGGGAGTAGTCCCCCCAAAAAAACAACAACAAAAAGCAATGGTTAAGCTACTCTTTGCTTATGTTTCACAAACTAATATTTTACTGAGTATAAATAGGATACTTGAAAAAATTCAGGTCTATCAGTTAATTCCATCCTGGCAAAAGCCTTCTTGTTCCCCGTTATTCTACTGGCACCTAAGAACTTGTTAGAAGTATAAACTCCCAGGATCTTTCTGGGCATACTCACTAGAAAAATGACTATGTCAAGATTCTAAGATGATTTCTACAAGCAGGAAGGGTTAGAAAGCATTGATTTCTGCTTCTTAAACATGAGTGTTTATCTGCAGAGTATGGAGTTTGGACTTTAGTTTTCTCATTCCAGTCCAGGCCTTGCATGTGGTTTATACTCCTGGTTGTGACTCATGCTCTCCACACCAGATGGATGGATGAATTCATTCGTTCTCCTCCATCTGCATCAATCCCTAAAATATCTCTCTTAAAGAGCTGTAAAAACGAAGCTATTCTTTTTGGGAGCACAGAAAACAATTGCAAAATCTTCATATTTTGCTAAATTGAGCAATTCAAGCAACCTCTTTTACAGATTTGCTGTTCGCATTAATTTTTTTCTTCCAGTAGATCAATCAATCATTTTCCCATGATACTTAATAGTGGAGGGTGTATATTTTAGCCACGTTCATACCTGCCATGACCTACCTTCCTTCATTAGAATATACAAGTGTCCCTTTTACTTTTACATTTCTTACTATTTAAATGCAGTTTTGTTACCTTTCTCTGATCTATATGTTGGCTTCTAAGTGGAAAATTTCTGTTCAGAAATACAGTAATTACAATGACTAAAATATGTAATAATAATTTTCTTCAATGTCCTTTTGGGTTTCTGTGTCTAGGTGGACTTTGGCAAAGGCTGAGCTTCAAAGTCTCAGCAGAAGTTGACTAGTAAGTGATCTGTGTCTTACTTCTCCATCGATTAGGATAAAGATGACAGATAAAATGAATGGGTAGACACAAATTGGAAAAATGAATACATAGATGAAAGATAGTAATAAGATGTTAATCAAATGGCAGATAGGTAGATAGATGGAGAGATGATAGATAGATATGGAAGGTAAAATGATCAATAACTGTGTCTTCCATAGGTATCTGAGGCAATGACACCATAAACACATGAATGGAGCTAATACCACTAGCTTTGTAGACCCTAAGACACAAGGTGACAGAGCTCTATATACTCACTATTGTCATTGTCAAAATCTCAGTACAATTATCAGTACATTGACAACAAATTTGCATCTCCAACTGCAGAATATGTGACCTAATTTTTTTAGCATATATGCATTTTTATATTTGGACAGTTTTATTCTTCATGTATTCAGTGTGCAACAATTCATAAATCACTTTCAAAATCTTAATTAACATGACTTAATATGGCTTAAATAAAATCATAAAGAGAAGAATCAAAATATTTAATTTTAAAAATATTTGAGCAAGTGAGAATGACATTTTTATTAAAAAGTTTTTCTTCATATTTTAAAATAATTTTACAGCTCCTTTATGGCTATGATGCTGTCAGTGTTAATAATCAATGTCCTAAAATTAGTGTTCTTATCCCAAGCTCCCACTTAAAATCAAAAAAGTTATCCATAGAGCCCATTTATCATTTTCTTTTTATTTCCAGCAAGTTAGATAGAGGACGAGGGTATTTCTGTAAAACTGCCTGAAAATCAGTTGTAGGCAATTGTGCAGTTGGGAAAATGGGCAATTTAACTCTAATGTCTCCAGGTTCTAACCCAGTCTCTAATGCAAGCTGATTTATTTATATGTCCCTCCTTAGAAATATTTTAAATTATAATAGAAATGAATGTTTGTAATTTTAATTATTTCTACCTAAATTTTATTATCCATTGTTCTAATTGCTTTCTTCTTCCACAACTGTCTTAACACATAAAAAAGAAATGCTGTGATTTAAAAAGACCTCAAAACTACAGAGTTCTAGAAATCTATGTATGTTTTAAAATCTTCCATAAAATTGAGGAGACAATAGTTTAGGCCTAAGTACCTCCGGGATGATGAATTCAATAAGCTTCCTCTAAAGACTAGCTATTCTGTCTTTGAAAGGAGGTTGCATTAATTTTTTCTCTTCTACTAATCAAGAGGCAAAGGTTGGGGCTGAAATGATAGTACAGTGGATAGGGCACTTCTCTTGTACACAGCCATTCTGGATTTGATCCCATCACCCAATATGGTACCCTGAGCTAGGGCAAGAGTGATCCCTGAGCACAAAGCCAAGAGTCAGCCCCGGGCACACGCGCGTGCGCACACACACACACACACACACACACACACACACACACACACACAGAGGCAAAGGGTAATATACGCAGTCTTCAGTTCTTACCTAAATATTTCGCAGGTTATAAATATCTTTCATTACTTTAGAAGGCAGAATTATGTTATTCATGATATTCTAAAAACATGTATTTTAGAGTCTTTCATGCTCACATGATTTTTAGATGAATTTATACATGTAGAAATACATCAATGCATGTATGTATGTATGTCTAGGAGACAAAAAAAAAGTCACATATCACCGTGTTTACTTTGCAAACACCATGTTTATAATCAGTGGTAGATTCCAAGTCACCCAGAGCCCTGGTTCAGAATCCACTCCTCTGGCCTGTGATTTGTTCTAGCAACCAGATTGTTTTGTCTAGCTAGGGTTGCTTTTTATACTTATTGTGAATATTAAAAACTCCTTCCCGAAGTCATTCTTCTCCCCCTGTGCAGTCAAGCATGTCGCTTGCTCCTGGCAGAATGAACACAACAGAGCAGAGTTTTGGGAGGTGCAGCCTCTGCACTTCCTTTTCAGCACCACTTGATTTGGAACCTGGAGACTTGTTCCTGGTGGGGGGTGGGGTGGGGGGGGGCTGGGAGGGAGAGCGGTGAGGGAGGGGAGTAATATCAACCTTTCCCCCATAATTAATTTCTGTAAGCTGCAGTTCATTAGCGAGTAGAATGACAGCCTCGAGACTCTGATGCTGGCTTGTGTGTGACTCCCAATCTCTATCACCTTATTTAAAGGTGGAGCTGGCCATTAGTCTTAATAATAATTCAAACATCTTTTAATACCAGCAGCAACTCAACCACCTTAAAATAATTCCAGTTGTGAGCAAATGAAGCAATTTAAAGGCAGCTCATGTTCTCTCTAAGTTTTTCATGGCTGCAACTGGGAATACTTGATAATTTATGAAAGCTTATACCATCAAATTAATTACATTTTCCGGATGCCACATGTCTTTTTTTTTTAAATACCAGCTAGCTCTGAATTATAAGCAACAACACTGTAGCTATTCAGTTTATGGAAAATAATACTTGAACCATCTTGGAACAGCCATTTATTCCAGGCACAGTCATTAAAGATGTGTCAGCATTTTAAAATTCTTCATCCTATGTATTTTTGGTTAAAAATTAGAAGACAGTATCCCAGCTGGGAAGCAATTTTTTCAACAAAGTGTGAAAAAACATTGTTAGTCTTTTGTAACTAATTTGAAAGAGAAAAGGAGCTTAGTTGCTGGGGCATTTGAATTTCTTCTAGCAAAGGGGAGATGTGAATAGACTTAAGACTGACAGTCCTGGAAAGTCAAATAAATACATTAGTCCATAGTAAGAGCTTATGCAATGAAAGTGAATTAAGCCGCGTCCACTGCAGGTGAGAATCCAAATGATAAGAAATAGAGCCCACAGACCAAACATGATGGGCACTTACTACCTGCATTGAAAACCATAACGCCCAAAAGGAGAGAGAGAGAGTAAAAAGGAATGTGCCTACCACAGAGGTGGGGTGGGGGGAGGGATACTGGGAACATTTGTGGTAGAGAATGGGCACAGGTGAAGGGATGGGTACGCAACCCTTGTATGACTGAAATATAATCACAAAAGTTTGTGAGTCTGTAACTGTATCTCACAGTGATTCGTTAAAATATATATGTGTATATATATATATATATATATATGTACATATATAGAAAGAAATCCCATCAACGTGTAATCCCATCAACGGCCAAGACTCAGAGACTATAAAATCAGCTCCCAGAAGCGCGTGGCCGCATTCGCAGCTGCACGACATCTTATTATCTCATTCCTACTTTGGACAAACTGGCAGGCTACCAAATGTAACCTGCCCACATGGCAGAGTCTGGCAAACTTCCTGTGGTGTACCAAATATGCCAAATACCAGTAACAATGATGGGTCTCGTTCTCCTAACTCTGAAAGAGCCTTGAATATGGCACTTTTTAAAAAATCTCAGGGCTAGGACGAAGGAGACATTACTGGGGCCTGCTCCAGGCAATCGACGAATAACAGGTTGGTCGTGATCGTGATAGAAAGAAATACTACCCACAGTCCAGGTTTTCCTTCTCTTTCAACAGTGGTCTTCGGTACAGAATATAGACGAGCTATCATCATCCAGAAGACAGAGGGCTACTGGCCCTCCACTGAGAAGTTTTTCAAAGCTAAAATTCATTTTAGAAAGGGAGTCAGAGCCCTGTGTGCTTCTTTAATGCTAAGTTATTTTTCTCCTGTAAGGTCAATACAGAAAATTTCATTTTTATAATACATTAAGGTTTGGACCCTTATTTATAAAATTTTTTCTAAACATTGTATTAAACAATGTTTAGAAAAATAAGTTTTAGAATCCTACTTACCAGTTATAAAATGTTACTCTGCCTCTTTTCACCTGCGTGACCTTGAGAAAATTACTTATACTAAGCCTTGGTGTATCAACCAGGAATTGGTGACTATGGTTCAAGGGTGAATATGATCCACTGCCTACATTTGTAAATAATGTTTTATTGGTATAAAGTCATGCGCACTCATTTACATACTGTCTCTGAATGTTTTTGTACCACAATAGTGGAATAAAATATTTCAATAGATACCATATGGCCCCCAATGCCTGAAACATTTATTTTCAGGACCTTCACAGGAAAGTTGCTAACCTGTGATCTAATGAACAAAAATGATAGTACCTACCCCATAAGACGACAGGACAATTTAATAATAGGATCACGTGTGTGTATTGCTTCAGACATTATCTGGTACATAGTAAATTATCATCACCTTGTTAGGCTCATTACCTGTGTTTTGCCAGATGTTTATATTTGCCATGATAAATATCACATAGTTTTATTCTTAAGAGCTTAAACTAAAGATACAATGTGATTGAGTGATAGAGCAGAACAAGAGATAAGATTACTTTGCAGAGATATACAGGAACATGACCAAAACCTGTATCTCCTAAATTTATTATATGGCTATAGTATGTAAAATCTTTCTTCTAAAATCTAAAATCTTAGTATGTAAAATCTTTCTTCTTCCTTTTCTTCTCAATCATGTAAACCATCTTATAAATGACTTGGTGAATAATTTTGTAAATTTTCTTTTCATCAATATATATAGTAATCATATATTATCACTGAAAATGGAGATAAGGAAAGAAATGGTGAACTTTAATATATGTGTTGATTCACTTTTCTTTATATATAATGGAATATAAAACAGTGAGATGTTGTGGCCAGAGCGATAGTACAGCGGGTAGGGCATTTGCCTTGCACGTGGCTGACCTGGGTTCACTCCTCGGCATCCCATATGGTACCCCCAACACCGCCAGGAGTAATTCCTGAGTGCAGAGCCAGGGGTGACCCCTGTGCATCGCTGGGTGTGATCCAAAAAAGAAAAATAAATAAATATAAAAGAGAGAGATGTGGCCCAAAGTGATAGTACAGCAGTTTGGGTACTTGACTTGTATGCAACTGACCCAGGTTCATTCCCTGGCATCACATAAAGTTCCTTATGGCCTACGAGGAGCAATTCCTAACATGAAATTGAAAAGTTTCTACCTTACTCAAAAATACTCTCATTAATACAAAAAGATGTCCTACTAAATGAGAGAAAATACCTGTATGCTATAGTCATGATCTGGAAATAACTCAAGTATCCAATGACTGTAGCACTGTAGCACTGTCCTCCCATTGTTCATGGATTTGCTTGGGCGGGCCCAGTAATGTCTCCATTGTGAGACTTGTTGTTACTGTGTTTGGCAAATTGAATATGCCACGGGGAGCTTGCCAGGCTTTGCCATGCAGGCGAGATACTCTCAGTAGTTTGCCAGGCTCTCCAAGAGGGGCGGAGGAATCGAACCCAGGTCGGCCGGGCTGGCTGTGTGCAAGGCAAACGCCCTACCGCTGTGCTATTGCTCCAGTCCATGCTATTGCTCCAGCCCAATGATATCCAATGACATGAATGAATAAAAAAGTGGTACATATATGTAAAGGAATAGCACCCAACTCTAAGAAAATGCGAAGTTTTGCCTTTTGTTACAACAAACAGTAGAGAGTCATGTTAAGTTAAACAATTCAGAAGAAACACAAAAACTGGGTGATGTCACTCCTATGTGCTATAGAAAGAACGAAATAAGAAATAACTGTCAAGTGAACATAAGTCCTTAGACTCTAGCAACAGAACTTATGTTATCAAGGTAGCAGGGAATGGCTAAATGACCACTGGACAGTGGTTTAGCAATATTGACACTTTAGCGGTGCGTGTGTCATTCCAACATTATACTTATAAAGCATATGAATATCTGCACTCTTGAAATTAGCATCATATTCCGTTGTGCATATGTGAGTCTATAAACATATGTCATATATCATAACTTCTTGATCCATTGAAATTTATTTTTATTGAGATAACACTAATTTCAAGAGTGGTCATTTTATTCATTCATGTCATTGGTCAAGATCTGGAAACAACCTGAGTTATTTCCAGATCTTGACTATTGTAAAAGCACCTCAGTGAATATAAAATGTGCATCTATCCTTTCAAATTCATATTTTTGTGTGTTCTTTAGATAGATACCTCAGAGTGGAATTGCTGTTGATCCTAGTTTTGATATTTTGAGACATCTCCATACATTTTTCTATAGAGATTAAACCAGTTTACATTCCCATCAACAGTGATAAGAGTTCCTTTTCCTTTATATCCTTTTTCAGTATATGCATTGTTTTTTGGCCTCTGATACCATCTATTCCCACTGGTATGAGGTGATATCTCACTGTCCTTTTGATTTGCATTTCCCTAATAATCTTTGATGATCAAAACATTTTCATGTGCATGTTGGTCAGCTGTATTTCTTTATTATAGAAGTATCTGCTCAGTTCTCTGAGTGTCTTGGTAGAATTGTTTCTTTTTCTAGTCCCTGAGCTTTCTGCATCCTTTATAGATCTTGACTGTGAGCACTTTGTATAGGTATTTTCATTTATCTTGGATTGATTTCATAGCATTAGAATTTCTGAGTTACATGGTAAATTCATATTTTAATTTTTGAAGAAACTGCCAAACTGCTTTCCAAACTGCTGAGTCATTTAAAAGAAATATGTGCTAACATTCTATTGACTGATCTTTTTTATTAGAGACTTTCAACTGATTAGAATAAAGTGTTGTCCACATCTGCTTATTTTTAAATAAGTGCCTTGTCTTTGTGTGACTTACAAAGTTCTTTACAACAGGGTTTCAGGCATATAGTACTCCCATTCTCAGTCCTAATATCCCTTGGCCCAATCCCTTCATTAATGATCCGAGATTTCTTCCTACCCTCCAATGTGAATCCTTGACAGACACATTTTCTTACGTTTAATTTTTTTGGTCCCATAGTTTCAGTAGTGTTAAGTCTAATGACTTAATTATATACAAGTTCCTCATTTCTACACCATAGATAATCTCAAGGCCCTTAACTCTCATTCCAATGTGACTTTCAGAACTCCTCATCTTACTTTCCCCTCATTTCTTTTGTTTCTTGGCATTTTTGTTTCTGTAAATTAGAACAAGTATTGGCGGACAGTTTTTCCCCAAGGTGTCTGAGACACACTGTGCACTAGGTCAGGCAGACGTGAGTGAAGAAAAACAGGTGCGCCGAGAAACCCCCTCCGGGAGCAGCTGGTGTCTGTTCACTTTATTGCCAAATACACACATCTTTTATAGAGGGTCTCAGCACACAGGAAGGTCCAATCACATAAAGTTCATTATTATGGGACTATCACCTTTTCCTACTCCGCTTTGCCTTGGTCCAATCCCAGTCAAGGGTAGATGCTGCAGTTAGGATGACTTGCTAAACATACGTGACAGTGTCTTGGGCGCATGTGACTAGGAGGTCAAGGGAGGCTCAAGGCCAGACACCTGGTGGTGATACCCTGTTCTTGCCAACTTTGCCCAGATACTCCCTTCCGTGGGGCCTCGCATCAGGACCGCTCTGCAAAGTTGGGTCTTATCTACTCCAGTGCCCATCGCCAGGCTCCACAAACAAGTGTTCACCTCTCCACACCTTTCCTACCCTGCATTCCCTAGACATGTGACCCTATGTACTAGAGCAGAGAGGATATCCGGCATTTGTCCTGTTCTGATTACTTTACTTAACATAAGATTCTGCATTTCCATCCAAGTTACAGCAAAGCTCGTGATGTCATCATCCCTTGAGAATGCCTAGTATTGCACTGAAATTATAGATTAATTTGAGAGACCTACCCATTGACACTTCCTCTCCATGATCGTGACTCTTTATTTATTTATATCTTTATGGTTTCACAATGAGGACTAAGGTTATTCTCAGTGACAAAGCACTCGTCTTGCATGTTGAGGTAGATCACTGATACAGTCAAAAAATAAAATTGGGTGGGCCATGAGGGAGGGGGAGGCAGGGAACTAACTCACGTGAGAAAGCACATACCTAGTATGTGTGAGGCTCTGAGTTAGAACCCTAACATTGAATGATCCCCTCACCATACAAGGGAGTGTATCTCTGGTAGATCTCAAATACTACTGGGGGAAGCTATTTAAAACATATTTTTAAAGTTGTTACTTATATTTCTAAAAATAATATCATACACTTCTGTTGTTTCTCAACTAATATACATCTTACGAATAAAACTATTTTGTTAATTTTATCTTTAGTTGCTACTAACCTATAGTCACTGTGACTGTCCTCCTATTGTTCATCAACTTGCTCGAGCAGGCCCAGTAACGTCTCCATTGTGACACTTGTTACTGTGTTTGGCATATCAAATACGTCACGGGTAGCTTGCCAGACTTTGCCATGCGGGCAAGATACTCTCAGTAGTAGCTTGCCAGGCTATTGGAGAGTAGCGGAGGAATCAAATCTGAGTCAGCCGTGTCAGCCATGTGCAAGGCAAACACTTTGCCCGCTATGCTATCGCTCCAACCCTATAGTATAAAAATTAATTTTTAACATTTTAATTTTATATCCTATAATATAAATAGGAGTATAGACATATATCTTGTTATACTCAGCTGCAGTAATTTTTGTGATTTCTTGGGATATTCTATAGTAGCATGTCACAGCTAACAAATTATTCCTTCTCCCTTTCCTATAGGAATACTTTACACTTATTTCCTTTACCCTATATCCCTTATTATAGACATTCCCATACAGTATTCAATAAAAGTGACAAGTCTGTACATCTTTGTTTTGTGATCAGACTTAGATAAAAAGCATTCATACAGGGTCAGAGAGTATGGTGTAGGGGGTATGGTGCTTGCCTTACACACAGTCGATCGCGTTTGATCCCCATCACCTCCAGATATCCTTAAGCCCCACCAGGAATGATTCCTGCGTGCAGAGCCAGAAGTGACCTTAGTAGTATCATCAGCTGCAGCCCCCAAACAACAACACAAATTATTGAGTGGTTTTTTTTTTTTTTACCACTGGCACAGTATTACCAGTCTAAATATTTTTTGAGAGCTTGATGTGTCTCAGGAATTCTCTAAAAACACTCAGGACCATGACGAGTAATAAAAGATGATTCTAGCCTTGAAAAAGCAGGATATCCATAACATCAGCAAAATAATGTAGTAAATATTCAAGTAGAAGCTGACTCAGGATACTATCGAAGAAGAAAGGTTAATTACGTGATGAAGTTTCATCTAGGCTTCTTGAGAGAGAATAATCCTAAATTGAAACATATGAACAGGTTTTAGCACAAGGAAGCTGTTGGCACTTTTTGGGGGGGAAGGGGGCGGGGGGGCAGATGGCATTACTGAGAGCATGAAAACAAAGTCAGTCAGGTACAAGTCTTTAGTGTCGTTGGCTACTGTTCCCTATGTGAGATGCTGATTGCAATGAGACTATCACTTAGCACCTGAACTATGTAACACATGGCAGAAGTAATAACAGAGAAATGCGGTCATTTATGTCATCAATAAGCATATGTTAGAGGTATCTGCTCTAGAATTCTCTTTATGATTTCATTATCTTATAGGAAGCCCCTTAATTCATTCTTTACACGGATTTCTTTTTTGTTTTTCTATTGGTTATACTGTTAAGGTACAGACGTAGACTAGAGCCTACTTATGCAAAATACAGTTCAGGGACCAGCTGCATTGATATCAACTGGGATCTTGTTAGCAATACAGAATCTGCATTTTCATTTTATATACTCTGAATCAGAGTCTAAGTACTACCAAGATTGCAGTTAATACATTAAAGATTCGAAAGCACAAAACTAGAGGCTCTTAAGTTTACTTCCACCTTGAAAATTTGTAGAATAATAAAATTCTGGTATATCCTTGAGATTGGAAACAGGCCAGAAGTTCTAATTAGAAAATGAAATGTCACATAGATTTGAGGATCAGGAAGGATAAAAGAGATCTTGCCAGTTATAAAAGTGTGAGACTTTTACCTGATGTTATCTGGCATTTGTTACTACAATGGGTGCATTGAACAAACAGAATTAATAGTGTTTTCATAAAACAATTTTGTCCTCTTCTTTTCCTTCTGCCTGTATTTGTGTTATTTTCCATGACTGAACAAAAATTTGTTTTTTTTTTTTCGTATGGTGCTCTAATTAAAAAAAAAACTATCTAGTTTGTTCGTATCAGAAAAATATGTTTAGAAATTAAAATATTTAGATTGGTTTAGAAATTGAAATACTCGTGTTGCAAATTCAGGAATTTGCCTTCCTTCTCATCCTACAACTAGTGCGATATCTTTGAGAGTAAAAAAAAAAAAAAAACCTCTTGAAGCAAACTTTCCCCCTTCAAGTAGAATCACCTACCTCAACTGAAGAGCAACTAATTTGGGGGATGAGAAGTGAGATTGAGGGTAGGTAAGAATATGCCACCAAGGAAACATGTTTCACTTTACAAGAACACTCCTTGATCAGTTTTTTTTGTTTGTTTGTTTTGTTTTGTTTTTGCGTCACACCCGGTGATGCACAGGGGTTACTCCTGGCTCTGTGCTCAGGAATTACCCCTGGCGGTGCTCAGGGGACCATATGAGTTGCTGGAAATCAAACCCAGGTCAGCCACATGCAAGGCAAACGCCCTACCCGCTGTGCTATTGCTCCAGCTCCCAGATCAGTTTTTAAGCATCACAGTTTGTGAAACTGCAGCTAGTCTGTGCAGAGGCCAGTTTGGTCCTGTCATTGTCCATCCTGGACAGAAATTTTCCCCATCACATTGTTTTGAATTCTTTGCTTCAGTACATTAAAGGGAGACACGGCATTTCTGGACTACTAAATTTTTCAGCTGGGGGCCAGCAACCTAACCTGTATTCCCTATACATAACAGGCAAGATTTGAAAAAGAATTTGCTATGAGACAAAGTTTTCTGCCAGAACATGAGAGCCATCCTTAACAGACTTCAGAACGGTGGAATTCATAGCACATCGTCATTCTTTGCACAGAATTGATTTCTTAATTCCCTTCCTGGTCTACATGCAGTCTTACCCAAAGAGCAGCTAGATGAGGAAATCACTATCATGAACGCAATTTTTAGATAGTTTCCTTTATAAATCTATATTTTGAGCTATTAATTATTTTAGAAATGACCAATCAATCTTCATATCCCTTTGATACATTTTTAAAAATAATTGTAGCCATACCCAGTGGTACTCAGGGCTTACTCCTGGGCTCTGTGCTCAGAGAGTACTCCTGGCACAGCTCAGGGGACTACTCCTGGCACAGCTCAGGGACACTACTTCCACTACCCAGCCGTCGCCACACTTCAGGACGCTTTCCGGACCATCATAAGACACTAAATACCCATCTTCCGGAATTGTCGTACCGTATTTGATAGGGTTCAAATATGGTGACACCTACAAGGGTGATTAGAGGTCGCCCCAAAAGCCTCTATCCCTCTCGGAAAGACTGGCAAGCTACTGAGAGTATTCCGCCCGCATGGAAGAGCCTGGCAAGCTATCCGTTGTGTATTCGATATGCCAAAACCAGTAACTACAACTGGTCTCATTCACCTGACCCTGCAGGCTTCACTGACATGGCAGCACTGAGAAGGATGAGAAAGGAGAGTCCGACAAAATCTCAAGGCCGACCTAGGCTGCCACAACGAAGGAAGACAAAAATGATCGTCTGTACTTTCAATGCACGTACGCTAGCATCAGATGCATCCATCGAGGACCTGATGGTACAAGCGCGAATGATCAAGTACAACATCATTGGTCTGACCGAGACAAGAAGGCACGAATCTCACCATGCCGTTTTCGACACTGGAGAAGAATTGTTCCTTGGAACATGCGATAAAAGAGGTGTTGGAGGCGTCGGTGTCCTTGTCAACACAAACTTGGCCAAGAGCATTGATTCATTCCAATGCCTAACAACCCAAATCGGACGTTTACATTTGAATAGATGTGGCTCACTGCCTGCATTTTCTATCTTCGTTGTCTACGCACCAACATCTCATTATGATGAAAGAGAAATCGAGAAGTTCTATATGGAGCTAGAGAAGTTCTATAAAGAAGACCACACCTTCTACAAGATCATTGTGGGTGATTTTAATGCCAAGATAGGACCGAGAAGATCAACTGAAGAACTTCACATCGGGACCCATGGCCTAGAATGGAACGAACAGGGTGAGAGGGGACTATATGGGATATAAGAATTCAAATCTCACCACCTGCAAGGCTGACCTCCTATACTATCTCTCTGCACCCCACACTGACACATTTCATTTAAAATTTGAGGGAAAACTCAAGAAATTTCTTAAAATTTAGAGGCGTGCCACCTCAAATTTTAATGTGTGAATTAATGAGAAAACCTCCAAGAGGGGACCATTTTCTAAGGGAGTGAAATAATTCCATCAGAAATCTGAAGCTTTGCTGAATAAGCCGAGGAAAATGTTGATGAATCCCTTCAAGGAAAGGAGGGGAAAGAAATAATGAGGATTCCAAATAGAAATAATGATATCTGAAGAAGAGTATGGGTTTAATTTCACTTTCTGCCACACGAACATATTTTTAGATTCAATTTTCTGCGACATCTGAATCCTATAAAATGCAAGAAGTAAAACTAAAACACTTTTACTAAAAAAAAATCACACCTTACCATGGCCCAATTTATTCTATTTTTAAAAGTGTTTCTAACAGTGTGTGACCCACCGAGGAACACACAGTTTCCTATGCCTAAAACTCAACTCTAAATAATTTGGTAAATTACACTGTCTTAATAAAAAAAATTTTAAAAATATCAAACCATAAGGTTATCATTTGAAACATTAATTCTACTTCTGGATAATAAGTAGAAGAAGTAAAAATATATTTCCACACAAAAACATGCACATAAATGTCATAGCAGCATTATTTATTTTATTTTATTTATCCCCGGCATTATTTTCAGAGTGAAAACAGCCCATATGTTTATTAACTGATGAAGGAGTAAACAAAATATGGTATATCTATGTAATAAGATGCTACTCAACAGTAACATTTAATACCATGATATACCATAAAATAAAAAGAAACGAGAAAAACCTCAGAGGAGTCCCAGGAGGAGTATCAGTGCTTTGTGCTTAGAGAGAAGAGCGAAAGAAGAGTCCTGGGAATTGGAAATAAGTTCCTGCCAGTAGGGCCCAGTGGGGTTTGCCAACAAGTTTTTTCCCCAGGCTCACAGCAGTAGAGGCAACTGTCACCGACCACAGAGACTTCCACTGAGGAGGATGAGGACCCAGAAAATATGTCCTCCAGATCCTAGGGTAACAGACGAGGACCCGAGGAAACCCTATGTCCCTCAAGTCCCCCCAGTCAGGGTTGGCCTCTTCCCTGCCGCGGTCCAGAAGGGGACACCATCCGCCCAGAAAACAGATGGAATATTCCCCAGAATTTAAGGCCTTTTCAAAACCCACTCTCTGGGCCCATTTGCTGTCAAGAGATCTCGCTGGGGCCTCCAAATGTTAGGGCGCGGATCAAAATCTCCCTTTAACGACAAAGAGACTCCAGAGACTGCAAACAGCAAGCAGGGTTTATTCTAAGACTGGCTAGCCAGGGTCCAACTGCCTACACAGACACGCAGGTCCGGCAGGCTGTGTAAAGACCCCGAGCTTCTCCAAAGGAGATCTTATATAGGTCTTCACCGACCGTTACATTTCATAGCCAATAGATTTGTAATAACAGTCACTTTCCTAACCAATCCAATTAAGGGTACATCACCTCTTAGCCTATAGTTTAAAGTTCAGCATTTGCGTCAGTGCTTAGGAATGTCCAGGTTTTTAGGGAAGTCCTGGGTCTTGCAACATGGGTCTTGTGAGAGACATCCGGTTATCTAGTCTGACCCCCACCCTTCGAGTACCTGTATCTGAATTCCTTGCTCAGGGGCAGAAAACCCAGTTATTCTGCAATGCGGGTTCCTGTTAAGCTAAGCCAAATTAATTCTGGTGGTGGTCCATTTTGGGCCTGTCCCTCACAAACACGTGGGTCCCTCCATGAAGAACTAGATTGATGTAGGACAGGAAGAGCCAGGGGAGGTGAAGTTCACTTTAAGAAAATAGGGACTGTGAGTTAGTGTGGGCTGGAGCGATAGCACAGCGGGTAGGGCGTTTGCCTTGCACACAGCCAACATGGCCCACCCGAGTTCGATTCCTCCGCCCCTCTCAGAGAGCCTGGCAAGCTACCAAGAGTATTCAATATGCCAAACACAGTAACAACGAAGTCTCCAATGGAGATGTTACTGGGCCCGCTCGAGTAAATCGATAAACAACGGGAGAACAGTGACAGTGACAGTGACAGTGAGTTAGTGAAGAATAGGCACCTATACTCAGTAAACTGAGTTTTATGATTCAAGGCCAAGGGGTTGCCATCATTCAAGCAGTGGGAGGGACTAGAAAGTTTGAAGATCTGACTAGAAGTGACCTAAAGACAGTGGTGGAGGGTCTTGTTCACTTGAGGTGCAGTGGCAACAGACATCAAAATCATTAACGTTAGCACTATCGTAGCCAGGTGACCTGAACGATGACAAAAAGTAGAGATTGTGAATTAGTAATAAATGTCAGTACAGATATTCAGATAATTTCATTTCTAACTCATACATACAATAATAAGATCTGAAAATTAGGTTAGAAATGATATGGTCCAGTTTCCTCAATAACTGAGCAGAAATGTGAATATTTCAAACACACTGTTAAAAAAAAACACATACTTCTAAGACCTTAACTAGAGGGGCAGTTAGTTAACTAGAGTTAGTTAACTAGAGTGGCAGCCATGCAGGGGAATCAGAAAACCTCAAGACAAAGCAGGCCCTGTGTGTGCTCTGGTTTCTTTGCAGTTTCAATCTGAGTGAAGGAAGCCCTGCGGCAATTATTTTAGTCATAAGCCACCAACATATGGTGAGCAGAATGTATGGAAGCTAACCTTAACCTTTTCATCTTCCAGAAAGTTCCATCTTCTCATCAGAATGAGCATTAATACCCATGCACCTTAACATTTTTTTGCTTACAGTACCGACCTCTCTTCCTTCGCCAGTGATTTTTCTCTTCTTTGGGATCTTTTGTGAATCTTCACATTTTTTGTTTTGCCAATTTTTTTAAAAAAAGTCGCCATCCTTTTCCCTTCTTTGCATTTCCTTTCTCACCTCAGTCACTTCTCAGGATGAGGAGGAAGAAATAATAATAGAAAAAGGCAAGCAACTCCCCCCCACCCTCTTTAAATGTTTTTCAGAATAGCATTGGTGGCTTTGTTTTACTTTTCCCCCTTTGAGCAGAAAAGTTATTCGAGAGCTTCAGGGCAGGGGGACTCAGTCCTCCTGTTAATACTTCACTCTGTGTTTAATGTTTCAATGTCTGAATCTAAAATCTTGGAAGATAGGAAAAGTATCATGAGAGATGTTTGGGCTTGAGGCCAAAAAAGAGAATCAGGCCACCACATGAAACAAGATTCAAATCTGCGCGCAGGGCTCAGCTGTAGAACATATGCTTGCAGAGGGAAAACCCCAGTTTTCTTCTTTGTAGTGGCATCTCCGTTGCAGTCTTGACTAATAGAGCATTTTTTAAAAAAAAAATAAAAACAAAACAAAAGCAATCTTGGGAGATTCTTGGTTTTCATCCTTCCATGTTTTAAATTCATTAGATTCAGTAGAATTCCCCCCACCTCACCCCACCAAGCATTGAGGTTAGTGGTCTTTAGCAAAGATTTGTAAGGCACATATGTGCTGATGTTAAATCAGATGAAACAGACTTAAGTGATTGTGGAGGATGGAGGGGTTGAGGTTAACTTCTGTCCATTTGACTAACCGTATGTCAGTGGAGCGTGACTAAAATAAATGGAGCATAGGAGTTCGATCCTAAGTCAGACAAGACCAGTTTATTACCAGGGTCAAAGCAGAGACCAGGGACCAGCCTCCATGCTGTGCAATTGCATTTTCTGCTACATTTGTACTATACCTCTGAACTTGAACCCAGGAGCCGGGTCACTGTCCTGTTATGTCAGACAAAGTATGCAAGCCATTGAAGACGTAGGTAACAACATCTGGGTGATACTTCCCAGTACAGAAAGGGCCTCAAGGAGCTGAGCTTCAAGTAGTTGCACATCTGTTTCAGGTTTGAAAATGTGGTATTCTTCTTGTGAGAATGTCCTTGAAGATTTCTTAGCTCCCGATTGCAAATTTCACCATTTTCAAAAATGTTGATAAAATGCACTAGAGATGTTTTGTGAGTATTGTTGAAAGAGCTGTCTGTTTCTCAGAGGAAGTGCATCTTGAGTATTTCAGAATGGATCAGTAAGGTCCATGGTATAAAATACATACTTTTGAAATGTGCCATGTAGGTTTCATATTTACTCAAAGACAAGATCAATCATGGGAATTGCTAATTTCTTATAAGAATAGCATGTCATTCCTGGTTCTGTTCTGGTGTAGGAGCATCTGAGAGTTGGTTGGGAAGGAAGGAAGGAAGGAAGGAAGGAAGGAAGGAAGGAAGGAAGGAAGGAAGGAAGGAAGGGAGGGAGGGAGGGAGGGAGGGAGTTGAGGGAAGGAGGGAGAGGAAGAAAGAGAGAAAGAATGAACGAAAGAAGGAAGGAAAGAAGAAAAGAAAGAAAGAAAGAAAGAAAGAAAGAAAGAAAGAAAGAAAGAAAGAAAGGAAGGAAGGAAGAAAGAAAGATTTGGTGACAGTTAAATGAAAATGACACCAAAATGCTCTATTGATACAGTCAGAATACTTGGTGCTGTGTTGGGAATAAGGAAGATGTAGAACTGGAGGTCAAACTCCTGGCTTCTTCATGGCTCGTTGGAAGAATAGAATTTATTTAAAAATGAAGTAATTTATCTGGCGGGTTAGTTGAACCTCAAATCAGCCCTACAAATGTTAGGTTTATGCTTGCTATCCTGGTTAATTGTTTCCAAATGATATCCTGGCACTGGTCAACCACTGGCTTTCACACTAACTTCTGTCAGGTAAGAAGTACAGAAACAACCAAACAAAAAAAAACCAGGATAGTCATTTGTAAAGAGAAAATAATGAATATTCTCAATCTCAATATTGAAAAACCAGTCCAAGCAGTATCTTGTCACAGTGACAGTGATTCGCCTTCCATTTGCCTCAACAGATCCATTTATCTACACAGTCATTCTCTACAGTATTATAAAAACCTGAACTAACGGTTTGAGGCTCTTTGTGTTCCTGGAGCAAGCTAGAGTAAACATTTAAGTTTTGATTTTCTGATGATTCCATTGTATGTGTGACATGTTAGAGCTCTGTGCACAGAAATAAAAATTACATAGTGCCAGATCCGTAGTACAGTAAGTGGGGTGCTAGCATTGCATATAGCTGACCTGAGTCAGCTAAAAGGTTTCTTGAGTCCCACCATGTGTGGGACTAAGAGTGATTCTGGAGTGAGAAGACAGAAGTAAGCCCTGAGCACAGCTAGATATGCTTCCTGAGCCCCAGAAAGGGAATAAATGAAAATTTAAAATGTATATTCTATGTACTCCACTGAATTTGATAGTTTCTCATCAAAATATTGATATTTTTATATGTTCCTTTGAACTCTACAAATGCTAAAAATCTGTTCTGTTTATTTTCTGTTAAATCCAGTACATTATAGACTATGCTGTACTTTTTAATTGCGAAATCATGTCTTTTTCAGTATAGACATTTTATTATTAAAGACCTTTTCTCTTTATGATTTGATACTGTATTTCAGTCTCCTCATATTTTTGAGTACAGTTTTTATATATGTCAAGTCAAAATTATAAAAAAAATAGTAAATCTATTTCAAAAAAGACACGTTATATTTCCAAAACATTAATTTTCTTTTGAATGCTGATATAATTTCAAAAGAGTCGTGATTTCTTTTTGCTATTCGATATTTGTCTACAAAGCCGCCTATGTTTACCCAGGATGGATTCAAAGTAAATTTGAAGTTGAGGTTAATGTAGGTCTTTGCACACTAATTTCACTCTCAAAAACAGTAAAATACCGGGTTTACTATATAGTCTTATTGGACTAGCTTGGAAATTCCATAATGAAGGAGCAGGAAAAGAGGGATTTGATCCTGACACTGGGCAACCATTGGAGGCAATTTTCCTTAGGGACTGGAGCGATAGCACAGCGGTAGGGCGTTTGCCTTGCATGCAGCCAACATGGCCAACCTGAGTTCGATTCCTCCACCCCTCTCGGAGAGCCCGGCAAGCTACCGAGAGTATCTCGCCCGCACGGCAGAGCCTGGCAAGCTACCCGTGACGTATTCGATATGCCAGACACAGTAACAACAAAGTCTCCAATGGAGACGTTACTGGGCCCGCTCGAGCAAATCGATGATCAACGGGAGGGCCTTTACCTTTACCTTAATATTGTTACTGCAAGAGATTCCAGTAACATTTTGTCTATTCTTCCCCCAGAACGTGGCCTTTTGCCTTCATGAAATTCATGTTTGCCTATACGTAACACTTGCCCGAGCTCATTTTATGACCTTTCTCTGATTTGAGGGCTGTCACTCATGTTCATGTTCTCCTGCATCTCCTTCATCTGCTATCAGTACAGGCTAATTGACCAACTGTATTGATCTCACTTAATCACTTAATCACTTAACTTCCCGTTAGTCGTCGATTTGCTCGAGCGGGCGCCAGTAACGTCTCCATTTGTCCCTGTCGCGTGCTAGTGTAGCCCAATGGCATCTGTTCGCTCCGGGAACATGAAGGGCCTCAAACCGATCGTTCATGATCTTCACGAAGAAGTCTGACCACCTGGTAGGTGGGCGACCACGCGGTCTCTTGACATCCCGTGGAATCCAATCAGTAACAGCTCTAGTCCAACGGTCGTCTTTAAATCTCATTACGTGACCAGCCCATCTGATTTTCGACACCTTGGCAAATGAGACAGCGTCCCTGATCCTTGATCGTCGACGGATGTCAGAACTCCGGATTCTTTCTCTCATTTGAGTGAAACGTGATATTCCAAGCATAGCTCTTTCTATTCTTCTTTGGGAGACCTGAATAGCGTTCTCATCTTGTTTGCATAGCGCCCAGGTCTCTGAGGCATATGTTAATGCAGGAAGAACAGTGGAATCAAAGAGATGTGCCCGGAGCCGGAGGTTCTTCGTCCTCTTAGCTATTTCTTCGACGTTTTTGAAGGCGTTCCAAGCCGCTCTCTTCCTCCTGCGCAGCTCGGGTGCCAGGTCATTTGTCATGTTGACCTCTCGACCTAGGTACACATAGCTGTTGCATTCCGAGATGGTCGTTCCATTGAGAGCGAATGGAGCGTCAGGAACAAGGCTGTTTCTCATAAACATTGTCTTCGTAAGATTCAGCTGTAGTCCTACCTTTCCACACTCACGGTCAAAGTCGGCCAGCATTTGTGCCGCTTGACTGATGTTTGGTGTTATTAAAACAATGTCATCAGCAAAGCGGAGGTGGTGTAGTTGCCGGCCATCTATCTTCACTCCCATTCCTTCCCATTCCAGTCGTCGCATGATGTTCTCGAGGGTGGCACTGAAGAGTTTTGGTGAAATGGTATCACCCTGCCGCACCCCTCTCTTGACATCAACGATCACTTCTTTGTAGAATGATCTCATTTTTTAAAATAACTATGATATGTACATTTAACAATTAAATTGTAAGGTGGGACATGGGACTCAGATAATCTGGTTATTCTTTTATTAATTATGGGAATGTCTTTGGAAAGCTAGCTAACTTTTCTTAGACTCATTTTTCTAATATGTAAATTGAGAGGAATCATTTATATTTTCCCCTTGCATGGCAATCAATGACAACTGCTATTTTTTTTAATATTTTTATTAGTGAAACTCCAAGTGGTATAGTTGTTGACCTTACAAATTTTTGTGCTTGGGTTTCAGTTATACAATGATTGAGTATACATCCCTCCACCGGTGCCCATTCCCGACCTCCAATACTGCTATTTCCATGTCAAATAACCACCCAGGTTTGTGGAAATCAAACTGTTTGGTGAAGTTGGAAAGAAAACTATGTTTTAGTAACATGCCTTTTGGTAAAAATCATATCCTACTTCTTTAGAAGGTAAGCGTCCAGTGGGAAGGGGATATAAAAGTTCTTTTTCTAAGGCACAAATTACTAGCAAAAAGATTAAATATTTGGAATATGTACTTCTTCCTGAGAGTGAATGGCTCTCCAAAGACCGTAAGGAAGTTATTCATAAACTCAAAGCGCCTCAAACTGGGAAGCAATTGAGGTCGTTTGGGAGAAATGAAAAGTTTCTGGAGACTGGATCGACAACGACACTGCAGTTATTTCTTTGGGGATAACTTAAGGAGGCTGATTTTGAGCCCCTAGACTAGAATGAGAGTTTCCGACTGGCATTTAAATGCCTAAAGTTTATGAGTTTCAGCTCCTGTTTTGGCAATACCTAATCGAGAGATAAGAGGCCATGAATGGCTGACAGGTGGGAGAATGACACGCAACAAGCCCGACTGTCAGACTTCTTAGGTGTGACTCTTATTAGACACTTAATCCAGTAATCCTAATTTTCCTCCTCGAGGAAACCAGTGGAAGTATAGATCATGTGCACAAAGGTGATAGAACAAGCATATTCTAGTCTATTTGATTGAAAAGGTATTCCTCTGAATAATGCAGTTAAACATGGTTTGCCAATGGCAGTAGTCTAGTTCATGAAGGAGTTTGAGCAGGTACATAGGCTGATATGAATCTAAGCAGGACAGTGGAAGCTAAAGCCTTGCCAGGGGAAACTTCGTCTCAAAAAGCAGAATTAATTTTCACCCAAGTCTGAAAATTGAGTAAAAGACTTAGAATGAACATCTATACTGATTCTAAACATGCTTCTGTAGTCTCACAGGCTCATGTCATAATGTGGAAAGAAAGGGTGTAACAAGTAAAAACAGTCCAATAAAGCATGAGGAAGAAAATTTAAAACTATTTGGAAGCAACGCGGGACCCCAAAGAAATAGCAGTTGTATCCCACTATGACCACTAAGAGATACTGAGCTAATTAAGGGAAGTAGCCAAGCAGATGCCACTGCTAGGAAGACTGCCCTTAATTCTGGTTCAATTACTAGATTTATACCCCATTTGGAGAAAATTTCTATTAAGCCAGAAAACTCTGAAGAAGTGGAACAATGGGCATTGCAACAAGATTTTCAAAAGGAAACTAATGGATGTTTTATTAAACAGGGGAAACTACTAATCCCTGGTCCAATGCAGTAGAAAATAGCTAAAGGATTAAATGAGCCTTCCTATGTAGGAAAAAAAATGTTTTAACAACATTAGTAAAAATTATCTTCCACGGGAAAAGGCCAAGCAAGACAGAAAGAGAAGCAACTCAAAGTTGTGCTTTCTGTACTGTTAACAAACCTCGTAGAAAACCTACTTGGGGGAGAATGTCAGCTGGACATCACTCAAATGTCTAAATGTTCATGATACACATAATTCTATTGATATCTTCACTGGATGGGTAAAAGCATCCCCCCCCCCCCCGACCTCCAACACACCAGTCTGAGAAGAGCATTTACCATTTGTACTGAGAAAACAGGGCTGGAGTGATAGCACAGCAGGTAAGGCATTTGCCTTGCCTGTGATGGACAGTGGTTCAATCCCTCTGTCCCTCTCCGAAAGCCTGCAAGCTACCGAGAGTATCCTGCCCATATGGCAGAGCCTGGCATGCTCCCCGTAGCGTATTCGATATGCCAAAAACAGTAACAACAAGTCTCATAATGGAGACGTTACTGGTGCCCGCTCCAGCAAATTGATGAACAATGGGAGGGCAGTGCTCCAGACTATGCTACTGAGAAAACTAGATACACTATTTTGCTTCACAAACAAACAAGTGTTACTTAAAGATACAATTCCTAGGTTTGGTTTACTCCAATCACTATAGAGTGATAGTATTTCTTTTACTTCTATTTCACTTTAAAAGTCACCAAAGATTTAAAGGTCTGCTTTAAAAATTAACTATCAATTCCACATAGTCCAGCACCCCCAATATTCAGGGAAAGTTCAATCGCACCCTGAATCATATACTAGATCTGAGTCTTGTTCTCATAAGTGCCTTTAGCCCTTCTTGGGTCCAGAGCAGCTTCCGAGGAAAAACTTCAGCTTAGTCCCTTTAGTTATTGCATGATCTGCCCTTTATAATGACAGACTTCTTACTGGACTCAGTCGAAAAATTAATGAAGTATGCTCTTTAAGACAAGTGCAGTAGGTGATTGAAAAACAACAAAATGCTATTTTGGGGCTGTAGCAATAGCACAGCGGGTAGGGCGTTTGCCTTGCATGCAGCTGACCTGGGTTCAATTCCCAGCATCCCATATAGTCCCTGAGCACCACCAGGAATAATTCCTGACTGCAGACCCAGGAATAACCCCTGTGTATTGCCGGGTGTGACCCCAAAAAGCAAAAAAGAAAAAAATGCTATTTTATCTCATCCAAACAGAGAATTAACCCTAACCAAAATTCACTAGTGGAGTCTCACTAAAAACCTGGAAGACTGGCTCTCTCCCAGATCAATGGCTGCCTAATGGAAGGAACCTTATCAAGTTAACGTAAGCACTTCCAATGCTATACAACTTAATAGAATTTCTAATTAAGTTCATCTCTCCAAGATAAAATCAGCTCCATCTACATATTTCAGGGACCAGACTCCAACAAAGAGCAAATCAAACTATTTCTGTGAATCCATTAAGTACATAAACTTCTCCTTAAGGAAACCTAACACTGGCTTCCCATAACCACGGCCTTGTGAACTCACCCCCTGGCCCAGCTCTTCAGACTCATGAACTAAAACTCCAAGAAGATGCAAGCCAAGCAGTTGAAATTCATGAACACACCCATCCCAATGGCTGAGAACTCTGGGAAACCCTGTGGAGTGCAGGGTGCCAAGTCCCTGACCTGCGGAAGTTCTGGTCAGGACTTCAAAGTGACGGTCACAGTAGCACTGTCCTCCTGTTGTTCATCTATTTGCTCGAACAGGCTCAGTAAGCTCAGTAACATCTCCATCGTGAGACTTTGTTGTTACTGTGTTTGGCATATCGAAGACGTCATGGGGAGCTTGCCAGGTTTTGCCCTGTGGGAGAGATACTCTCGGTAGCTTGCCACGCTCTCCTAGAGGGGCGGAGGAATCCAACGCAGGTCGGCCATGTTGGCCACTTGCAAGGTAAACACCCTACCCACTGTGCTATTGCTCCAGCCCACAAAGTGACTACACAGTCCAAACCTCCCTGCTGCCATGTCAGTAGACTAACTCCGTGGCTTCACTAACAATCTCTACAGACTCATCCTAGTTCTACAGATCCTGACATTTTCAGACCACATAGTGACGAATACCTCCAAATTCCACAATACTGAAATCCCAGTATGAGCACACAAATTAGATGAGTAAGTGACACAGAAGTCAATTAAACAAACACAATAACGCAGAAGACTTAACTAGCGTTGAACAGTTTAGTAAACCCTTAAAGACTTAACCCCATAGTGAGGTATAACAGTTTCCACTAGTTTTCTTTTACCACAATATTTTTTGATAATTCCTTTAGCCACATAAACCAATTTATTGTGTAGTTGGGAAAATGGGTATAATGGTGGAGGGAAGATCACTCAGGTGGTGGGTTTGGTGTTGTAACAGCAAAAACCTGTAACAGCTGTATTAAAACAACTTTGTAAACCCTGGTTTTTAGATAAAGGGAAAAACAAAAAAAAAACAAACTCTAAAAGCCTAGTAACACCGATTTTTTTTTCATCTGAAAATATCTTTGTATAGAGGGCCACAGAAATAGGAGCTAAACTTCCTTTTACAGTAGATTAATCAATATACAAAAGAAAAGAACAAAGGCTTTTGCTTTGTAGTCATTGTTTTCATGTCATCTAAAGCACTGCCTTCACCCCCCACCCCCTCCATCCCACCCCACCCCGCCAAGGAAAGCTTTTCTCCTCTAGGGTCTAATATTTTAAAAGTTTTTGTCTAATCTATCTGATTTTTCTTTCAGTCTGACAACCCTGAAACCCAATAATCCATTGCCTGGGCCCCATTAATACCAATTAGTATGAGATTTCACTCACTTCTAGGTAAGTCTATGCGGTTTGGTCAGCATGATAAAGTTATAGAAAATGGACCTTCACCCATGTAACCTTTAAAGATTTAAGAAGGTGACACGTCTAAGGAAATGCTGCAAACAGAGATAGGGGAGCGATGGGTATTGAGCTTTTGGGAACTAAGAAAACTTAAGAATAACTTACCCCTCCCTGTGGCAGTGCAAAGACAGAGGAATACATCCTGGAGAGATGCAAATTGGGAGCTCTTTTGAGATGAAGAAATTCAGGCCCCACCCAGTTGCATAAACTGAGACCCTCCAGAGAAGGGGAGTACCCCTCAAAAAGGAGAAACTACCGGAAAACTTAAAGTTCATGATAAGTCCAAGGTTTTCTCAACAACAATTCCCAGATTAACTTTTATGTGTGCAGAAAACTCCAGGCCAAAACAAATTGAAAAAATTGTAGATAACTTCCTCCCCATTCAGCTATTCTCAGCTTTTTCCGCTCTGGGGAATATCATATTCTCTACTGATCACGTGTTTCTTTTTTTCTCCTCTCACATTTCTCTAAATTTCTTTCAGTAAATATTATTTTGCTTCACTGAAAAATAAAATTACTATGGTGGATCTAATTTGAAGTGCTGTGAGAAATTTAGTGAATCATTCTATGAGATAGTTTTAAGTATCCTGTTTTTAATTAACCTTTCCCCCCTACTGAAGTCCTTAAATGTGAAAGAGTAGAAGAAATAAGATGGTGGGAAATGAGAACCTAAGGAAAAACTGCACTGTAAAGAAGGAGTAAGACAATGTTCTTTGCTATGAGAACATTGGAGAAGATGCAGTTGCTGGGATACCATAAATATACCCATTCCCATTGGGATCAGTAGCAGCTTTATCCTTTCCTAAGCATCAGCACTAATCCTGGTCCTAAAGAGCCTTGGAAGTGGGAATCAGAAGGAAAAGGTGGATTTAATAAAAACACTTCTGTCACCAAACACTTATCTGTTGCCTTTGTGCTATATCCTGTCAGTACCCAACCATCTGGTGTTAAAAATGCTCCTGAAAAAATGTGTGTGTGTGTGTGTGTGTGTGTGTGTGTTTTTAAAGAAGCTACTTTGTGGTTAAAATGGGTAAAATTGTGATCTGCTTCAAAACCAGATATGAGTGAAAATGGCTCCGACAATATCACTAAACTTCCAAATGCATTAGAAGAACAAGGGGAAAGAAGGAAGGAAGCTGATCTGTGCTCCCGTTCCTTATAAATCACGGTGGTTATCTCCAATGGCTCAAGGCAGAAGGGAGCCCTCGGCTGGTCATTATTAGTCCAGCCGACTCCGGAGTTTGCTTTTACAACTTTCCTTCTCGATGGCTCCTTATTCCACCTTTCAAGATGAGTCTCTATGTCTAGACTTTGGGGCATCTTAAAGTCCCTCCAACCACAAAGCTCATCTGCAACCCCTACTGGGGGCTGGAGCGACTCCCTCCCTGGGGCACTCCGGCTCTGTCAATTAAGTAGGAAATAGCCAACCCTAGACCGGAGCTGTTTGAGTTTGATTAACTGATCCTCTACATTAAGCAAAAACCATTAGGATAAACTGTCCTAATTGGCTGGACTGTCTACTTGCTGGAGCATCCTGGGAGAGATTTCTCTGCCCGGGTGGTAGTTACCAGGCTGCCAAAACAAATGATTCTCATTGACTTTGTGGCCTAAGAAGACACATTAGCTAAGATGAGACACAGCCAACAGAGCTCAGACCGTTCTGTCCACTCAGCTGTCCTAGACTCAGAGGGAGGACACCAGAAGGTAATGCGTTCATACTCTGTGCAAATCACCCCCTCACCCACACCCTACCCTTCTCATTGCTGTAATCCCAAGTCCCACAGCAGGCTCACTTCAGATTTCTCATACTTACAACAGAGGGACCCTTTAAGGCGATGCAGCTTTGATATTTTCTGATTTGATGACATACACATTTCTCAAACATGACTGCATGCTACTTGCCATCTCTCAAGCAAGCAACACAAAGTCACTTATGGAAATTATAAAACCCTTTCAGTCTGTTTAGAGATGAATGGAAATACATTAGGAAGGCCCCCAGAAGAGCTTTGGAATCAGGCAGCATCAAGCCAGTAGTTCAAAGCATTGCAGACAGGACATGGGTAGAAAATTTTATAAAGAAGTAGAAGAGAAGTAAGGAGGTGTTGATTGACTATTTGTGATTGGTTGTTCTAAAGCTTCAGTACAGTAACCTTAAGTCTGACAAGCTTAAATGTTGGTTTATTTTGACTGGCTGGCGAGGCATTAGAGTCATTTCATTCTAATGACCTTATTTAATTAATGAAAACTCCCCCAACCACTTAGACATGCAGTTCAGACTGAGCCTAACCTCATTCCCCAAAAACAGAGGAAGCTCTTACCCTCAGACTTGGATTCAATTATTCTTCTAGGTCCTTTTTACAATTACTTAAATAATAATTGAAAACTTAACACATTTGAATTGGTGAAACATTTCATATTTTGAGAGAAAGCGTGTGGTAAAGAATAGAATTTGTGTATGGAAAATCTCTGGAACATAATAGTTAATCAATAAAAAAAAGCTTCTATGGGACACTGAGTGGTCATATCCCCTCCCCCTCATGTTGAAAATGCATTCACAAAAGAGATAGATGAGCTCAGGACCTGCCATGGGCCCCAATTCTGAGATCCTTGCAGAGCCCTAAAAGATGGCTTCAACAAAATATATTCTGTTTATTTGACACATTTCAGTCTCACTTCCTCAATTTGGGTTTTCTTACAGTTTTACTTTCTAAAACAGTTTGTTCTGTGACAAAAAGTTTGCAAAAATACAGGGATAATTGCTAAAGTTTCTCTCTTTTTGACAGTAATTCAATGCCTTTTACAAAATTTACAATCCTTTTGTACCTAAATGTTTATATGTGTTGTTAAACCATAATGTAAAAGTATATAAACATTTTCACATGTTCTTCCAGATCAAATATGGTACGTATGATAATAATTAGAACCACCAACCTAACATATTGTGAAAAATGCCACATATGCATTTAATTATAGTTTCTTATTTTCCAGCATGCATTCAGGGAAAGGAGGAAGTGGCTTTCTATTTAACTTCTTCACTGCTAACAGAATATACATGTGTTTTGGCAAGTTTCCTAAGGAACAGCGGTCTGAAAAGCAACATTGGGGAGTTAATCAACATCTTCCCAACCTGGGCAACTGTGGTACGGTCCATATTGTATTTGTTAAACTTCTTAACTATGTCTCCCTTTAAGCAACGTCACAAAGTACACTATTGATTCCATTCCCTGAGTGGGAAAGCAGATTCTGAGCAAAATTTAAACCAGTTTATTTACAGAGTGGCTTTATGCATTTGTTTCACAACTAAGGGTCTTTTCTCTCAAATATTTGTGGAAGACATCAATGCTGAAGAAGGGGATCGGAGTGTGGGGAAGGGTTATAAATGAACTCCGGACGTGTTTTCATTGGCTCATACCAAAGAAATGGATAGGAAATATTTCCTTAGAGTTTTGCTGGCAAGATGGAGAAGGCTCTAAATGTGATGCAGAATGAAACCTCTAGCACTCAAGACATCGCCTGAGTTCTATCTGGAGCAAGGATGAAGGATTTGAAAATTAGTAAGAAGCCCAACGGTTTAGCAGAACTGGCTAAACAGACCTAAGATGAATTGGATTTAGTCTCTCTTTTCTCAGTTAGATTTGACAAGGAACAGACTAATGTTTTACAGATGAAGAACGATGAGGTGATAGAACAGAATGTTCCAGGTTTCTGAAAGTGTCTATATTAGAATTTGAATCCTCTGACTTATTCTATTTTCTCATATTTATTTTTTCAAACTGCATGTATGTTTCTCCCTCTTCCTTAATTATTTGTGCCACAACAAGAACATTGATGACTAAGGGAATAAGTGAAGAATCAGACATCAGGTTGACAGACAAAAGGCAGGATATCATTTGAAGTTAAGGTAATACCATTTTCCCCAAGGTCTTGGATAATTTTATTGACAAAACAAAAATTCTATCAGAATCACATAAAAATAAAGCTAAGGCGAGATCAATACAAAGGCAAAGTTAGAGAGACAAGAATAGTTGGGGGATGGAGCAAATGTACTGCCAGTAGAATGCTAGCCTTGCATGTGGCCAGCCTGGGTTCAATCCCTGGCACTATGCATGGTCACCTAAGCCCTACTAGGAGTTATTCCTGGGTAAGACAGAGCCACGAAGGAACCCTGAGCACTGTCAAAAAAAAAAAGCAAAACAAAAACAAAACCCTCAAAAACAAAAACCAAAGAGCAGGACAAATGTTAATGGGTAAAAATCAGGAAACTCCAAGATTCAAGAGAAGAGCAATGTGGTACCGGGACTAGAGGTAGTTGTTAAAGAAAAATCTGGAACTGGAAGCTTGACAGACCTAGAAATGTGATGTCGGAAGACAGGAGAAAGTCACAGTAGAGCTTTGATTAGTACCTCAAAGGTGTCATGCCTTCAATAATTTTTTAGGGTAGTCTCCATTGAATGAAACTCACTTGGAACGAGGTGGGAAGCATGAAGAGAGGAATACATGTTCGAGAGACAACTCAGGCTTCTCCAGAGCAGAAATAAAAACAAGCAAAGAAACATCAAGACAAGCAAGATACATGTTCAAGGGCAAACACGGGTGTGAAGAACAAGCCGATTTCAATGACTATTATCATTTGTTAAGGCTGCCATGTCAAATACCAAAACAACAGAAGTTCACCTCCTTGCAATTCTGGAGCCCAGAAGTCTATGATAAAGAAGTCAGCTCATCTTGGCTTTTAGATCTCTCCAGCGCTTTACTTGGTTACCTCTTGTGTGTATGTTTGTACACTAATCTTAGAAGGACATAGTAATCCTGTATGAGAGATAATTCTATAAACTCACTGTCCTGTAATTTCTTCTTGGAAAGTCCTGTCTCCAAATCCAGTGCATTCTTGGATACTGAGGCTTGGACCTCAAAACACGGATTTTATGAAGACAAGCATAATTCAGCTCACTGCGTAGTTAGGCTTCCTAAGTGGAAATAAATTCAGGTAAGTTTTACAAGCATTTATAGCTAGCTACTGACCCAAATTCTTCAGTTCTAGGTGTTTGGGAAAGTAAAACTAATCACTCACAGTGCTTGCCTTCAAATGTTCTTATAGTGGGGGCCATCCACGTCCATGAAACGCCTGACTACGTGACAACAGATATAGGTCAAATGCTGGCAAGGCTCATCCACTTAAATCTGAGTGTGGAGAGTTCAGATCTGAAAGGGGAGCACTTATATTTGCTTGGTCAAGTCCTAGAGATTAGTTATCAAGTTTGATTTTGCTGCCAAGCTCAGTTCAGTTCCTCATCTATAATTGCAGTTCTTACTATTAGAAAAGCATTTAGAAACGTATAGAACTAATGGTTGTAGCTAACGGTTATAGTAGTTGTACATGATGGTTGTATCTAAAGGTTACAACTAGAGGAAATTTTACAACTTTCCCCCCAAATTATCATTCCAGCTGAATCTTAAAATACCAGGAACATTTTGTCAGGTGGGCTAGGGGTCTAGATAATAACACAAATATAAAAGATCAGAGACATGCACATTTTTATATACCTAAAGCAGAGTTACTTGGGTTATAGAAAATTAAGACCAGAACAAAAAAAAACAGGAAAAAAAAACAGAAAAAGAAAGAAAAGAAGACAGAAAAGGTACAGTAATGCTACTGTTAGGTCCTTAAGCTTCGTGCTCCATGAAAGAGGCAAAGGAAAACATGTATGCTTCAATACAATTCTGTTGGCTTGTTTTAATTACCTTTGTTCTTACACACACACACACACACACACACACACACACACACATACACACACACACACTAAAAGTAGTTATAATGACTAGAACACTCAGAGTAAGAAATCTAGTAGAAAGAGTCCTATCCAAAGCAAATTCTAGCAAATCACATAAAGTAGGACTAGACCCGTTTCTCACACAGTATCAGAGAAAACAAAAACCATCTCAGGCCTTTTCTGTTTCACTTGTTTTGTAAGAACACTCTGATCTCTCATTATCTTATAAAATGATTCACTTCTGATCTTCCTTTTATTGCCTACTATTTCACTATATTTTTAATTATTTGTTATAAAATGAAACATTTCTTATTACTGTGATACATGTTTATTACAGATGGGTTAGAAGCTATAATAAGCAAAGGGAGAACCAATTTCCTAGGCAAATCCTTTTAACCACCAAAAGATCACTCTTCCTCTTCATAGAAGCCTCCTCATACAGGTTTTTCAATATGGGATAGGATCAAAGCACACATTTCTTGGCGGTGCACATGCTATACATGGCAACATGGAGACTTCTCAAAATACTAAAAATATTTGGTATTTAATATCTAGTGTTTAGATGTAATATTTAGTATTTCAGGGGACACAGTATTTCTACTGCAAGTTATCCACCAGAAGGACACAAAAACATATAGATGCATATATACAAGATGTTCATTGTACGTATACACACATATTCATCACAGCTTTATTTATAATAATCAAATCTAGAAATAAAGCCCCCAAGTGAAGTAGATGTATACACACAATATAGTACTCAGACATATAAAATATGAAGTCTTGCCTTTTTTTGTAGCATGGATGGAACAGGAAGATGGTTATACTAAGAGAAATAAGTCAGAAGGGAAATGACAGTTACTAAATTATTTCAATCACTTGTGGTATGTGTGTATATATGTGTGTATTTATGTAAATACAGATTTATCTATATATGTATTTCTATAAATACATATCTATTTATGTAAAGGAATGTACAATGCGCAATGAAACCAGCTCTTGGATGCTGATTAAAGAACTGAGGTTATTAAGGTGTGAGTGTTGTGGATGTGGTCAATAGGTTCCAGTGGGGCAGGAGGAGGAAGGAAACAGTCCTGTTTCCTTGCACTGGCTGGAAGGATGCTGGCACTCTGGTGATGAGTGTGAGATTTGAATATCATACCCCAAAGTATGGGGCTGGAGCGATAGCACAGTGGTAGGGCGTTTGCCTTGCACGCAGCCAACATGGCCGACCCGAGTTCGATTCCTCCGCCCCTCTCGGAGAGCCCGGAAAGCTACCGAGAGTATCTTGCCCACACGGCAGAGCCTGGCAAGCTATCCGTGACGTCTTCGATATGCCAAACACAGTAACAACAAAGTCTCCAATGGAGACATTACTGGACCCGCTAGAGCAAATCAATGAACAACTAGAGGACATAGGACATAGGACCCCAAAGTATATGTACATTTATACTATCAGAAATAAATGTTACCTACATTTTTTAAAATGTAAAAACCATTAATATAAAAGAAAGATAAGAGTTTTTAAGAAGAAACTATACAGCTAGAAATGACATAGCTAAAAAGTACCAACCCTAATTTAAAAGGTGTTTCCAGGAAACTCCTTCTACAAGGTCGTTAACTATGCTGACTTCTTCCACTGAAGATTGCTTTTGTCTTTTTTTGTACTCTATACCTGCTATTTAACTCTTTAGGCAATATACAGCATTTTGTAACTGGCTTCTTTCATTCCATGTATATGAGACACTTTATACTATACATAGTAGCAAATTCTTTTTTGCTTGCTGTATACTAATGTCACTTGTCACTTATCTTCCTGCTGTTCATAGATTTGCTTGGGCAGGCACCAGCAATGTCTTCATTCATCCCAGCCCTGAGATTTTAGCAGCCTCTCCCTACTCGTCTTTCCCAACGCTGCCATATTGGAGGCTCTTGCACGGTCAGGGGGATGAGACCCGTTATTGTTACTGTTTTTGGCATATCGAATATGCCACGGGTAGCTTGCCAGGCTCTGCCATGTGGGCGGGATACTCTTGGTAGCTTGCCAGGCTCTCTAAAGGGGATGGAGGTTTGCAGGGGCGACCTCTAATCGTTTTTATGGGTGTTCCCAGTCTACTGAATGCAAGTCTTTGGTTGACTGGCTTGTTGTAACAATCTGAACGCTGACAAACATGCACCTGTCTACGTCTCTGGGCAGCACCTGGGATATCAGCTGCCTCAGGTTGATCTCCTTGAGGTCGATGGAGTGTGCCCGGAGGTTGTTGAGCAGCTGGCAGAGCAGGACCCCATTGCAGAGGGTCTGTGCCAGGTTGAACACCTGCGCCAAGTCCCAAATCATCCGGTGGTTGGTGGACAGCACCTTGCAGTGGATGGGCCTTCTGGATGCAGGTGCTTTGTAATTTATGTGTATATTAGTGTGAGAGAAAAAGAGAGAGAGCATGCGTCTGTGTGTGTATGTGTGTGTATGATATATGTGGTACGTTCATCTTCTCATATTCTATGACCATTAAAAAGATATCTCATTTTTTTCCATTCTGAAGAAGCCCATATTTTCTCTTAAATATGTTCCTCTTTCTCTCCTCTAACATTTATTTAAATTTCATTCAATAAAAAACTATTTGGGGGGATGGAGCGATAACACAGTGGGTAGGGCATTTGCCTTGCATGCAGCCGACCCGGTTTCGATATGGTCCCCTGAGCATCCCATGTGGTCCTCTGAGCACTGCCAGGGGTAATTCCTGAGTGCAGAGCCAGGAGTAACCCCTGAGCATCGCTGGGTGTGACCCAAAAAGGAAAAAAAAAAAACAAAAACCAAAAAACTATTTTGCTTAAAAAATTAATAATCTCATAATGGCATTTAAGCAGATTCTTAATTTTTTGTTGAGTCATAAACAGTGGTGCTCAGGGCTTACTCTAGGTTTTGCACTCAGGGATCACTCCTGGTAGGTATTGGAGCATGATACGTGGTACTGGGAATCACAGCCAGGTTTCTGCATGTACGGCAAGTTCCCTACCAACTGTCCTATCTCTCTGGATCTAAGTTGCTTAATTTTAGTCAACTTCATTTTTCCAGACTTTTCCTTCCTTGAGTAAGATGGTTCATGATTCCTGTTTATAAAATTTTAATTTCATCATAGAAGAGATATCCATGAATATTTGTCTTCTAGCAATTAAATTTTTATTTTTCTGCCTTTAATATTTAGATATATAATCCCAAGGACTTGGTTTTTGTATAGAGAGTTTTTTAACGTTTTGTTTCATTTTTATGTCCAATGACCCAGTTATTTGTTGGAAAAGCCATTTACTCCTCACTGTGCAATGTCCTTCAAGAAGTGTTATTTTTGTCGTAATTTCAGTGCTGATGCATATGTAAGTCTATTTCCGTATTCTCATTTATCATTCTATAATAGCAAATGTAGTTACATGGATTTCATTTCTTCGTTTAATAAAATTAGAAGTTATTCTGTAGACTCATCACACTTCAAGTGTTCAGTAGTTATATGTGACTTGTGGTTATTATGTGAGTGTTGATATAGAATATTTCCATTTTTCCGGAAAATTTAACAAAATTTTAACACCATCGCTCAAGAACATTACTTGTTTCAGGGAAAACACTTTTATTTAAATCAGCTTAAAGGCGAAATTCTCCTCTTGATAAGGAGACACGTGTAAGACATTAGCCACCAACAAATAGTCATCGTAGTTAGGGAAAGCAGCTAGATATAGTGGTTGGGAAGAGGGAACGTTGCCAGGGGTCCTGTGAGCATGCACAGTTCTCACACTCCTTTAAAAAGATCCAACCCGGGGCTGGAGCGATAGTACAGCGGGTAGGGCGTTGGCCTTGCACGCAGCCAACTTGGCCAACCCAGGTTCGATTCCCAGCCTCCCATATAGTCCCCCGAGCACTGCCAGGAATAATTCCTGAGTGCATGAGCCAGGAGTAACCCCTGAGCATCGCCGGGTGTGACCCAAAAAGCAAAAAAAAAAAAAATCCAACTTTATTCATTAGTTATGTTGATTAGGAAATAGTGTTCAGCGTTCATGCAGTTGATGCCTTTGTGTGGGTTTCACAAACAACTTTCAGGGCCCTGGATATTTCTGCCGAGTCTGCTTCAGGAACACACGTGCCAGAGGAATTCGAAAACTCCCAAAGAGAATGAGAGCAGAATGGCATAAGTACACCCTACAAGCTATTTTAAATAACCACTAGTAAATTAAAACATCTGGTCGATGATTTAGAGCCACATTTTGAACTTCGGCAAATAATATGCGATGCGCCTTTAAGGGGACACGTACCTGCCAGCAGTATTTCCAGTGGCATGTGGTGTCCAACGGGGAGCCCAGGAAAGGTAGGCGGGAGCATGAGGACTCATCCTGCGAGCTCTGTGGGATGAGAGGGCTCGGAGCACGTCGCCTCCTGTTTTATTGATCTTTAGACTGTGTTCTGTTTATGCTCTTTAGAAGAGTAGTTATGAAAAACCAGATATTACACTCATTGGCTGTGAATGTGACACCAACATCTGCTTGTCTTGGCTTGACGCCTTTAGTGGGAACCGTGGGGAACCCTTCAGACCACACCTTCCCTTTACAAACATGAGCGGAAAGGAAACTTAACAGGCCCGAAACGCCTGCGCTGGCATCCAACAGCCACATAAACAGATTCTGAAAATCAAACTCCCTGCTCCTTTTCTCCCTCCGACCATGCTGCAAAGGAGTGATGTCCAAGGTCCTGGTGGCTTCTGAAGTTCTCATCTCTGAGCTCTGCTGAGACATCAGTGGGAGGAAATTCCCGAGTGCCTCTAAAAGCGAGATCTAGGACCAGGACTCTTGTTTAGCGGGAAGCAGCATTTTCTTATCCTTGAGGCAGCCTCACTTAAAAGGTCAGAGCAAATAAAATCTTTTGGTACCCTTTTGATCATGGGATATTTTGAGCACATCCCACTGAGCTCTTTGGACTTTATTTTTTTGCTTTCCAAAATGAGACCTAACTTGTTTCTGTTGCTTAAAACAGAGGGACAGAGGCTGGAGCAATAGCACAATGCGTAGGGCGTTTGCCTTGCATGCGGCTGACCCGGGTTCGATTTCAAGCGTCCCATATGGTCCCCTGAGCACTGCCAGGGGTAATTCCTGAGTGCAGAGCCAGGAGTAACCCCTGTGCATCGCTGGGCGTGACCCCAAAATGAAAATAAATAAATAAATAAATAAATAAAACAGAGGGACAAACCATATATCATGAATACACAGCTCATACTCTGTTGGAAATCAGTTTCCGCCATCATTTTCATTAGATTGAATTCTCTGAATTGGGAAAAGTATCATTTTCCCATTGTGCTTTTGCAAAACTGCCTGGTCTTGAAACTTTGTGGCTGTGAGCTCCTGATTATTTTCATTGTTTTCCTCATCTACTTTCCTGGCTCAAGGTCTTAACACTTTCCTCACCTTTGCATAGTAGGGCAACGCCGTAAGAAAGGGAGAAGAAACAGAATGATTAAACAACCTGTGTGCAGCAAGGGGGCAATATTTCAATAGCAAATATTGCTACCCATATACCTCAACAGAATGTGCTAAAGTAAACAAAATGATAGCATAATTATAGTAGTTCCAATTATGTTAATTAGACTGCATGCACGCTTCATTGATAAGCAACTGTGCTGCAAAGAAATGCTATATGCCTTGTACTTGAGCCTTTAGCAGCTTTATGGCACACATATGCTCCTATATTCCTGGGTAGCATTTAGCCTTTCACATTTTTCCCTTTTGTTAAAAATAATAATCATAAGGGGTGTGCTACGCCAGGTTTCTGGAAGAGTCAGGGAACCCGATTTGGCGTCCATGCCCGCTGTAGTCCTCGGGGTTCTGGTTCCTTTCTTCCTGAACCTCAAATGCAAAACATTAACATGTCCCACTTGACTAATTAAAATCCAGCTTAAGAAAATGGATTTGCTTTCAGCCTCCTCCAAATAGCATCCTCTGCTTTGATATCACCCATAAAAAGAGCCCCGGAGGGAGGAGACCACCCAAAGCTACTGCTCACATAGTGGGTTGTACCGGGGGAAGGGGAGGACCTAAAAATTGGGGAAATATGAAACTGCTCCCAAGTATTTGGGTGGGTTAATGGGACACCTGATTGTTTTAATAAAGAAGGTGTGGATTAAAAAAGATATAGAAGATAGTAAAAGAAATTATGGCTGAAGCTTAAGTGCTCAGAAAGGGAGAATTACAGTTGTAAGCTAATGAGAATCATTTGCATTTTAAAACAGAATGTTAATGCAATTAAAATAATACAATCATTTAAATATGGAGCAACCAAAAACTCATAAATAAAATAAAAAGTTTTTTAAAGACTTGAGACAACCAAGGGAATTGAGAAGGAAATAGTATCTGTGTCTGCTCCAGATATAATCGAAGGGACATTGTCAGAAGAGTGAAATAAATAATTACTTCAAGAAGGAAAATAATTTTTTTTATTCCTCAGAGTGCTGAGAAATGTGCATGGTAATTTAAATGAACTGCTTATAAATCAGAGGATAAAATAAAAACTAAATATTATATTTGCTCGAGCGGGCCCAGTAACGTCTCCATTGGAGACTTTGTTGTTACTGTATCTGGCGTATCCAATGAAAGCAACACAATACGAGTTTATTTATTAAAAGAAGTCTAGGCAGAATTCCTGACCAGGCTGTCTTCACCAGGGCACCTCGGAGTGGGGTGGATTGAATTTCCCTCCCTGCTCGAAGCAGAACCCCAGCAGCCAAAAATCCCCAGAACCCAACCACCACCATGTTCAAGGCCACTCTCTACCTGCTCGAAAGAGCCTTACCCAAGAGGGAACTGGCAGAAAAACCCAGGTATTCAAGAACCCATAACTGAGATCTCTAAGCCTGCTCAGATCAGGACCAGGCCTCCTCCTCTCTGTTCCCCCGATTTTCCAGTAGGTAGGCAGTCACACCCACAAACTGCCCTGGGTGCCATGTAACCTCATCAATGACCAAGACCCAGAGACTATAAACTAAAGCTCCAAGGAGAACACCAAAGAATTTCCTGGAGTGTGCAGCCACATTTGTGGCCTTGCGACCTCTTAGGCTCTAGCCCACTTATGCACCCAAAGTAGCACACATCTGTTTGGTTTTAACATACTTGCTTGCATTCTCTCATATACGGACTTAAATGGCTCCAGAATGAAATGCAGCAACCTTCGCACACTTCCCTCTTATTGTGGTGGGAAGGTGCTCAGATTGGTGTTTGAGTATTATCTGTAATGAACTGCTGTGGACTACTTTTGTGAAAATAAAATTTATATTAAAAAAATCTATGATGGGGTTGGGGTGATAGAACAGCAGTCAGGGTGCTTCCCTTTCATGAAGCCAACCCGGGTTCAATCCCCAGCTCCTTATTTTGTCCCCTGAGCCCTCCAGGAGTGATTTCTCAGCACAGAACCAGGAATAAGCCCTGACCACCACAGGGTGTGGCCTCCAAACAAACAAAAAAACAAAACAAAAGGCAGTTTATGAACCAGTTAAATTCCACTTCTGCATCTCACTTTCTGCTCTCCTGTGTCCTTTGAGAACTCGTTTAATAAGTTACATACTTTCTCACTTTCCTCTACTTTAATTTTTACACATTTTTTACCCACACACTCTGTTCAAGCTGCATCACTCTAAAAATATTTCCTTCCTCTGTCTGCCTGTCTGTCTCTCCATTTCTTTAGTTGCCAGATCTCCCAAAATTCTGAATGGCAATCATCCTCCCCAAATAAGTTAAGTGGTGCTTCGTAAAGACTGCAGTGTATTAGATGTCTGTACAGACCCAGAATAAGTTGTCAAAACAAGGCTAAATCCTTTTTGGTTCTGTCTTAGTGATCTATGCCATTAGATTAAATTTTAGAACCAGCTCCTCTAACATTTTTCTATCTAAATATTTGCCGTTTGAAAAATTCAGTCTGAGTTTTTCTCAGGTCTGTGGTTTGTTTTCTATAACCTGGTCTATAGAATCTTTAAAAGAAGCAAAGAAAATCAAAGGTATAAAGAATATAAGTAATATAAAAGTGTGGATGATAAAAACATCAAGGAATGAAAATATCTACCCTGTGGGCATAAGTTCTTAAAAACGCTGAGCTGATTTTGTGTCTAACGAGAGAAGCTAAGGGGTGGTGACCATCTGTAATTATGTAAAAAATAGTTAGGAAGCAAGATATTGCCAGCTGCTCTCTTCTCTGCTGAGGGTAGAGGTGGGATTAAATTATAACTAGAGAGATTGTGTTAGACATAAGGAAGAGCATTGCAGCTTTGGGGATTGATGGTCTCTAATGTGGATTATCAAGGGACGGTATGAAATCTGCAGTATTAAATTCTAAAGAATGAAAATGGAACCGAGTACTCACCGTGTCAGTATGGGTCATCCTACAGAGACACAGTGAAGCGTTCTTTGCCAATGGTGACTAGAGGACCCTCTGCTTATGAAATATATTTGGGTCCATAGTAAGTGTGGATTAACTATAAAGACAGGGTTTTTCGAACATTTTCCATGCCCGGGACAGTTTATTTTACTCTTTTCTGCTTCAGCCCCAAAGTCCATTATGTTCCTTCCTTCCCTCCCTCTTTCTCTCCCTCCCTCCCTCCCTCCCTCCCTCCCTCCCTCCCTCCCTCCCTCCCTCCATTCCTCCCATACCTCCTCTTCCCTTTCTATTTCCTTTTCTTTCTCCCTTCTCCTTTTCTTTTTCACTTCTTAAAGCACAAGTGCCTGAAAATAGAAAGATAAAAAAATGTCCTTTCTCATTTCTTCTAAGCATTATTATTCTAAGTTTTTAAATTTCCACAGTGAAATTGGGGCAGCAGGGGAAAATTCTCTGCCCCAGTTTTTCAGGGTCTACAAAGAGAGTGTCTCACATATATCTTTTTTCTTTCTATTTTTTATTACTTACTGTGAAAATGCAAAGCTATTCATTATTTTAATACCAAGCCCTCCTCAAATGTCCTCTACTCTCTACCAATGCCCCCATCCCCCACCTTTGCGTCTAAAAGAGGCACATTAAACACACACACACACACACACACACACACACACACACGCTTTTGCACTGTGGTTTACTGTATTGTTGGCCATAGTTTCACACAAAACACTTGGGCACTCTTCAGCCTGCCTCCTCCCCTCATTTGCTCTTCCCTTCACTATAGAGGTGCCCCCTCCCTGTCCCATCTCCCACCCCCCACCCCCTTAGGTGGCATGTTCCCATCAGTTCTCTTGTTCTTTGTCTCCATTGTCTCTGGGGATTTGTTATTCCATTATGGTTCCTTATACCCCTCATAGGAGAGAGATTATTCTGTCTCTCTCTGTCTCCTTCTGACTAACCTTACTCAGCATGGGACTTGCCAGTATAATTTACTCCAGAATATATAAAGAACAAAATTATAGTTTCTAATAAAATTATTTTAATACCGAGCCCTACTCAATTGTCCTCTTCCCTCTACCAATAGAGAATAGAATTTGGCTGTGCAAAGTCCCTGAGTCAGAAATAAGCTTGAATAATATTGAATGTATCAAAGTAGAGAGAGAGAGAGTAATGTGGAAATCACCTGCCCTACAGGTAGGGGGGGTGTGGGATGGGGGTATACTGGGGTTTTGGGGGGTGGAGAATGGGCACTGGTGAAGTTACAGGTGTTTCATTGTATGACTGAGACTTAAACCTGAAAGCTTTGTAACTGCTCTCACAGTGATTCAATAAAAAAAATTATAAAGAATGAAGAAAAAAAAAGTAAGGTGGAGTTCATGCCCAATTCAATCAGGTAATCAGTGGCTGAATAAATAGCAGTACTCCTATATTAAAAAAAAAAAAAGAAAGAAGGTTGAAAATAAAAGAACACAACTATAAGGAAAATAATAAGGTCAGCCAAACTAAAAAAAAAGATGTAAAGATGTATATATGACTTACAGATAGAGTTATGAATATTATTTGTAACATAACAAATACAGGGAAACTTTTGAATAGTTTTTGATGTAAGAATTCCCTGTTTTCAAGCATAATTCTGGCTAAAGTCTAAATAACAAATTTACTTGAGACAAGATTTACTGCAGGAAAATCAGTGAGGTTTTATGGTAATGTAGGTAAGAATGAATGATGGCTTCAATAGGATGTCAATAGGGCAAATGGAGAAAAATGGAAATAGTCAGTGTTCAAAAAGTAAGTATTTAGAAAGAAAAAGATCTCTAGAACACTTTCTTTTAGACTCTAAATGGAGATGTGAGAAAGTATATTACCAAATGTTCTTTGATATATTTGAGAGGCCATTTATTATGCCCAAGAGAAAGTGAAAAAGAGCCATATTTTTAGTTGAGGGTCTGCAAATCTTTAATCTGAAGTTCCAGCTATAAAATAGTTTTTGAAAAACATATAATCCCACAACTATTGAACTTTGTTGGTATAGAGTGTAAGCAGTTATCGTACAGAATATGAAAATGAATTTCATGTTTTCATGTCTGTGTTTCAATGAAGTTTTATTGGTGATTAGATATATTCTGGGTTATGGTTTGTCTGCTCATTTTAGATGATAAACATTTTGATTAAACAAACTATTTTGTATGTGTGTATGTATACATATACATGCATATACAACCCTCTACCATAAAAATAATTGGATTTTATAATATTTGTTCTGCCAAGTGCTATAAGTATTTTAAATACATGAAAGCAGATAGAAAAAATGGGCTTAGGCAATTTTGAAGGTTAAAGAAACTTGACTGCTTTATCTGAACCTTTTGTACATTTAAAGCTGAAACATTTTTCTCCCTGAAAATATAAGATGATGTTTGAGGTTTTTATATTGATATGGTTAACCAAGTTTCAGAAAGGTCAAGTTGAAAGAAACCCGAGTTCTTTGCAAAGAATTGATGCAACAACAAGTATTTGCATTTGATATCTTACTATATTTCACTATAGTATCATCTTGCTTTTCATTTTCATTTTCATCATCCTGTTATTCGTCGATTGCCTCGAGCAGGCCCCAGTAACGTCTCTTTCATCCTAGCCCTGAGATTATATTCAAGGCTCTTTTATCTTGCTTATGAATGAAATTTCTCTTGGATTGTTATAAAGTAAAATGGCATCTCAGAATTTGGGATAACCCCTATAAAAGCTATGGATTTTTCTGTTGTTCTTTTGGCAATGACTATTTGCATAATTTTTATGAACATAAATAAAAACAAATACTATTAGTCAAAATCCATGAAGATTCCAACACAATGTTTCTTGTTAAAAACTTTTATTTGGCATGAAAGTATGAAAAAGTAAAGTAGAAAAGTTGTTTTGAAAATGTCTATTTTTATGGTATTTTCTTCTAAAATGTAATTCATTGCAAAAAAGTCCAAGTGGCACTTTTAGCTAGATGGCCCAGATTCTAAATGAGATATCTAAATAGATATCATAAGAGTTTCTCTTATGCTTGGTTATGGAATTTAGAAAGTCTGGAAAGTCATGGAGTTCAGTTAAATGACAGTATAAATTAATTTCTTTACTGTAGTTTCTAGAATGTATGAGATTGTTTCCCCACTTCATACCTAACCTGACAATAAATTTATTTTTAAGAAAATGCCCTAATAAAGGCCCTCCCGTTGTTCACGGATTTGCTCGAGCGGGCCCAGTAACGTCTCCATTGGAGACTTTGTTGTTACTGTGTTTGGCATATCGAATACGTCACGGGGAGCTTGCCAGGCTCTGCCGTGCGGGCGAGATACTCTCAGTAGCTTGCCGGGTTCTCCGAGAGGGGTGGAGGAATCGAACTCGGGTCGGTCATGTTGGTTGCGTGCAAGGCAAACGCCCTACTGCTGTGCTATCGCTCTAGCCCGAGCAAATTTATTTTAAATATTCTTAAATTCTAAAAAACTATTCTAAAAACAGAGAAATTAGATAAATGTGCGAGCTTTGGAGTGGAGGGGTTCTTTTCTTGTTTGGGACCATGTCCAGATGTGGTCAGGGCTTACTTCTGGCTCTGAAGACCAGATGCAATGCCACGGATTGAACTAGGATCTAGTCACGAGCAAAGCAAACACCTGAACTCCTGTATTGTCTGTCCTGTCCTGAGCATTCTCTTTCAAATGAAGATTTTTTTAAAAAAGGAATTTTTAGCAAAATAAGTTTAAAAGCCCCTCACTCTTGTAAACATTATATGCAGATTCACTGAGTTCACACAGCAAAGGATCTCCTGAGAGCAGGTGTGGAAAGATTCTTACCTGCAGGAGCTGACCTAACAGGTGTTTCCTTTTTAATGCAATTTTACAAAGCTATGAAATCCTCATTAAATTGTGAGCCAAAGGCTTTCGCCTTGGAACCAGCTGTGCCAGATAAGCAGTGTGTTTTCTGATATGCCAGGCTCCATAGTCATGTCAAAACCCTCCAAAAATAAAACCCCCAAACTACATAAACCTCCCTGATGCTGTTTTAAACCTTGAAAAGTGCTTTCCCTATTAGGTCATTATTGAAACGCTGATAACATTTTTCACTTGCAGCTACTCAAAAGCAGGTTTAATTTTAAAGAATTATTTCCATTGTAGTTTATGTCGTAGGGTCAGAGTAATGTTCATCTTTCTGATTGTTAATGAGCAAAGTTACTTTACCAGAGTGCTCAGGTAACTTGCTCATGAATGATATTTCTCTTGGATCATTATTGTTATGTAAAGTAAAAAGGCATTCCTTCTCAGAATTTGGGATAACCTCTATAAAAGACAGGAGGTTTTTGTTGTTGTTTTGGCAAAAACTATTTGTGTAAATTTTAGCGACAGCAGAGCGGTAGGTAGAGTGTTTGCCTTGCACGCAGTCAGCCCGGCTGAGCCGGGTTCGATTCCTCCACATTTCTCGGAGAGCCTGGCAAGCTACCGAGAGTATCTTGCCCACAGGGCAAAGCCTGGCAAGCTCCCCGTGACAAGCCTGGCAAGCTCCCCGTGACATATTCGATATGCCAAACACAGTAACAACAAGTCTCAAAATGGAGACGTTACTGGGCCTTCTCGAGCAAAATTGAAGAACAATGGGAGGACAGTGTTTGTTATTATCACCATTCTTATATCACTTCTACTCCACTTCTTTCTCAGATTTAGCACTGCACTGTTACAGTGTCCTCCCATTGTTCATCGATTTGCTCGCGCAGGCACCAGTAACATCTCCATTGTGAGACTTAATCCTTTAATATTTTTAAAAACAAACAATAACAAATATTACATTATTCTTTTTAAAAAATCACAAAAACTAAGAGATAGTACAGTGGTTAAGGTTCCTGCCTTGCACACAGCCAACCTGGGTTTGATTCCTGGCACCACATATGGTTCCCTGAGCTTCACCAGAAGTGATCCCTGTGAGCACAGTCAGGAATAAGCTTGGAATACAATCAGGTGTGACCCCACAATAGCACTGTAGCACTGTCCTCCTGCTGTTCATCGATTTGCCCAGTAACGTCTCCATTGTGAGACTTTGTTGTTACTGTGTTTGACATATCGAATACGTCATGAGTAGCTTGCCAGGCTTTGCTGTGTGGGTGAAAATATCAAACAAAAAAAGGACAAAAATCCCACTGTATCACTGCCATCCTGTTGTTCATCGATTGCCTCGAGCAGGCCCCAGTAACGTCTCCTTCGTCCTAGCCCTGAAATTTTAAAAAGTGCCACATTCGAGGCTGTTCCAGGGTCAGGAGAATGAGACCCATCATTGTTACTGGTTTTTGGCATATTGAATACGCCACGGGGAGTTTGCCAGACTCTGCTGTGTGGGTAGGACACTTTTGGTAGCCTGCCAGGTTCTCTAGAGTAAGAACTAGATAATAAGATGTCCAGGAGCTGGGTTTTATAGTCTCTGGGTCTTGGCCATTGATGGGATTACACAACTCCGGCGCCAGGGGCAGTTGGTGGGTGTAACGCCTACATACTGGAAGATGGGGGATCTGGGTGGAGGAGGCCCAGTCCCAATCTGAGCAGGCTTGGAGATCTACGCCCCAGGTCCTGCACACCTGGGTTCCTCTGCCGGTTCCTTCATGTATGAGGCTTATCCGAATGTATGGAGAGTGGTCTTAAGCATGGCTGTGGATGGAACCGGGGGTCTTCAGCTGCCACATTTTTACTTATATGACAGACAATAAAACATTGTACATAACAGGTTAAAAAAAGCAAAAGTTACCTTCTAAAAGATTTGGTGACATTAATGTGTTACAGAATAAAAATCACCCTTTAGGGGCCAGAGAAATAGTACAGTGGGTGAACTCTTGCCTTGCATGATCCTGATCTGGATTTGACTTGCCATACCTCATGTGGTCCCCTGAGCTTGGCCAGGAGTGACTCGTGAAGGCAGAAGCAGGAGTAAGCCCTGGGCAAAACCAGATGTGGCCCTAAGACAAAACAATAAATCACAAGAAAAATTACCTTTAAATTCATGCCAATTTTATAGGTATATCATTAAATTTAATATTATCCAATAGTGTCAAAATGTATATTATTGGGGGCTGGAGAGATTGTACAGAGGATAGGGAACTTGCCTTGCATGCAGATAACCCAGGGTCTATCACAAGCATAAGGAGTAATTTCTGAGTGCAGAGCCAGGAGTTACACCTGAGCATTGCCAGGTGAGGCCCCCAAACAAAAATAAAACAAAAAAGTAAAATTGATATTACTATACAAAATTACAAACACACCAGTTTCGTGTCCACTACCCCTGCCATCACCTTTAAAACTGATCCCTCCCCCTAATTTGTGAATAAATTTTGTAAACTCAGATTTAATCCTCAACTTCCAAATCCTTAACTTCTCTCTTGCTCTGAAAAAGAATCTGCAAATAATACATCCATTGATTTCTAGTTTATTGTTCTGATAGAAATGTTAATGTTAATGTTTTCTGTGTTTATATTACTGGATATGTGTGGAGGAAGAGAGTTTTTGAAATGGAAGACACAAACTCTGCTCTTAGAAAAACTAAACTAAGAAATGAAACAGAAATGCAGACAAAAATGATAAATGAGAGTTTATACTAAATAAAAGATGTCTCTAGAAAAAACAAGAGAAGTCAAATAAATGGAGTTAGGGTTACCAAGAAATGATTCAGGGATGACAGACAATTGTCTTCCTATTTTTGATGAGGTCATGAAAATGGGTGCAGGGGACCCCTCCAGGGTGTCCAGTGCTAGGGGCTAAATGTAGGCTTTCAGCCCTTTGAGCCATACTGTATTTCTTTCTGAGTAAGAGTAGGAAGACGGTGCTGACATAGCAAGTATTTTGTGTGTGGTGATAACAGGATTCAACCCTGAGTCTGGAATGTACATGGCAATTTTAAGGGAAAACAGAGAGCTCACCTTGAATAAGATAAGGTTTAGCTGACAATCTGAAAAGACAGTTGAACAGGTTGAATGATTTAACAATCCTGCAGTAACAACACTTTAATTGGAACGGTGTTCCTTATACCTTTTATAGTTACCCCTGCAAAATTGCATTATAGAAGAAAACCAGAGAAAATAATTTTGAATTTAGAATTTTATAAGAGATCATATATCTCTTTAATTACTTCTCAGACGTGAAAGAACAGAGTTCATTCTGAGTGCAATAAAAAAAATGAAGTACACATTCCATAAAAAATAAATAAATAAAATGAACACAAGAAAAAGGGAGATAAGGGGTATATAATCTATAAGTAAGCAAACAAAATATATTACCTCTATTTATTTACTTATTTTATGGAGGAGAGTTGGGGCAATTTCAGGCAACAGTCTGGGCTTACTCTTGGTTCTGTGAGTAGAAATGTGTCCTGGAGGCACTCTGAGAACTAGATGTGGTGGTAGGTCAGTCCGAATGGGGTGGGCCGTATGCAACACAAGTGCCTTAACCCCTACATTAAGCTGCTTTTGTTGAATTTCCTAATTATAGTTACAGAGCATGCTTCCCCAGTCCTCAGTGGTATAAAGCAACAGTAATCAGTAATCGTTTACCATTATTTCCTACAATAGTATTGGCGTGAACTTGGCTCCAAGGGCTAATTTTCACCTAGGGTGTGGTTGTGGTCAGGTGGTGGCTGGAGACAGAGTTGGCTAAAAGGCTTTCTCACCTGTACTTGGGAGCTGCTGACTGAGAATTGGGGCCTAAGTCGAGGCCGTCAGCTGGAAAACCCTGGCGTAGTTTCTCTGTTTACAACATGACAGCTCTGTGGCAAGAACAATTATTCCAAGAAATAGTGAGTCAGGACCAAGTTCTATTTCCTCTGCCACCTGGTCTCTGAAGTCCACTAATGTTCCTTCTACCACCTTCTATTCCTTAAGAAAAAAGCACTAACACCTGGCCAACTTCAAAGGGAAAGTATTAAGCAAACGTTTGAAAATCACCATATAGAAGGCAGCTTAAATATCAAAATGTACCAAAAACTAGTGATCTAGAGGTGATAAATAAGAAAAAAAAATAGAAATGTTCAAATACTGTCTTACTTGAGAGGAAGTTACCACGACTGATGAATTATCAGTATTGATATTGAGACCATTAGCATTTAAATGTTTGTTACAATTGCAATGGTAGGGGCTGGAGAGACAGTAGAGCAGGTAAAGCATTTGCCTTGTACATGGCCAACTCTGGTTTGATCCCTGGCATTCTATATGGTTTTCAGGGTACTGTATATCTGAGTGATATCTGAGCACAGAGCTGGAAGTAAGGCCTGAACAACACTGGATGTGGTCCCAAAATAAACCAAAAAAATTCAGTGCTTGTCCACTATATCTCATGGCCATATAATATTCTGCAATAAAGTACTTGATTCCTTAAATAATTTGTCTGGAATATTCTCCCTTTGCTATTTCATTGTGTCTCCATCTATACGTGAAATGCTTCATCTGCTTTCAATGTTCATGCCTTTGGGCTCACTTTAACCTCCGTGCCACAGTAGCTCTGTGGACTCCAAAATTTCCTTTGTTATGCTAATCTGCGAAAATGCACAGTATTTTAATAACTCACTATTCAAACAAGTCTCCAAATCCCTGAACCTTTCTTATTCAACTGACCTTCATTTCCACTCCACTGAGATTCACCTGCTACCAAACTCAGAACTACATCAGAATTGACAATCACTCCCCTTCACTCTCTTCTACCACACACATCCTCAAGTCCTATTACATCACTCTTCCTCCTCAGAGCATATACATTTTATTCCTATTTTTTGTTTTCTCTAATTTACTATCGCCATTTCCCATCTTTTAAAAATGTAATCTAGAGTGGCAGAGAGATAGTACAGCAAGGAGGGCACCTGCCTCGCACACAGCGAACCCAGCTTTGCACCCCAGCATCCCACATGGTCCCCCGAGCCCCACCAGGAGGGATTCGTGGGCACAGATCCAGGAGTAAGCCCTGAGCACAGCCAGGTGTGGCCACCCCCAAAATAAATAAGAATGTGACCTAAACTAAAATTTTGATCACTTTATTTTGTATGCTAGAGAAAAAGGTACATTTCTGAATTTAGGTCTTTTCCTTTCCAAAGAAACCCCAACATTATGTTACAGAACTACCTTCTCTTCTATGACACTAATAAAAGACAACAGTGTGAACTGGTATCACAAAGCATGTCTCTTCATTGTCAGACAGGTACTGATAACTACCAGTAAATATATTTATCGTTTGTCAGAAATATATCAGCCCTGGGGGCTGGAGCTATATAGTACAGTGGGTGGGGCACTTGCCTTGAATGCAGCCATCCCTAAGCCCACCAGGAGACAACCCTGAATGCACAGCCCTATCATCACTAGGTGTGATCCCAAAACAGAAAACAAACAAACAACAACAACAACAAACAAGAAATATATCAACCCCTTAAAAGCTTTTCTCTGGAATCAACACGTTTTTATTTTTCTTCTCAAGCCTATGAACACCATCTTAGCCTTTTCATTCTCAGTGAAATACATATGTTTCATTATAAACTTCAAGGTTATTAGGAAAATCTACCTTGTTCCCACCAATACCTCTTCTTTGTCCTATCTTTTCATTTGAGATATAATTGATATATGACATTATATTTGTTTCAAGTATACAACAGAAGAATTCAATGTTTGAACATACTATGCAGTTATCACCAAAATAAATCTCATTCATGTCCAGCATGGTACTTGGTTACAAAATATTTCACTTGTCCTGAAGACCTTAGGAACTTTTAAATATGCAGTGAATTATAAGTCACTACTATAAAAGGCCTTCCCCCCCCCCCGCCCCCGTCTCCTATAAGAACAGGTCCTCTCTCTGTGCTTGCTTTCATTTTAGCTAATAAACATTTTCTACTCTTCCTGACACTAAGTGAAACTTCAGATTATTTAATATTCCTGTTAAATTACTTTTCAATTGCTTGCTTTCTACACTTCTTATAAAAGCAAGTCATTGTCTCCTCAATAGTAGCTTTCATAAAATACTTCAACTGACTATAATGTGTCCTCCAGATCTCTCTCTGTAATTATTCTGAATAAGATCACCAATTGCCTCATTACAGGCGAAAGGACATTTTCCTATCCATACAATTGAATTTGGTTGCTTTTTATTTTATTGGTCTCTTGTGCTTATTTTGTTCTCTAGATCTTCTTACACTTCATTCTATCTCAATCATTTCCAAATTTTCCATTTCGATTTCCTAATTATTTTCCAAGTTTAAGTCTCCAAAGTTAATGTAGCCACCAAAAAAAAAAGTCATGAAATTTGCTTATAAATGGATGGACATGCAGAGTATCATGCTGAGAAAAATGAGTCAAAAGTAGAGGAACAAACATAGAATGAGTGCACTCATTTATGATATATATATATGTGTGTGTGTATATATATATATATATATACATATATATATATATATAATGAGACTAATACCCAAGGACAGTAGAAAAGATGGTCAGGAAGATTGGTCCACAGTACGAGGTTTGTCACAAGTATGGGGGGGGGGAGGTCAGTTAGAATAGAGAAGGCAGTATCTATATTGCAAACCACAATGCCCAAAAGTAGAGAGAGAGTATGGGGGAAATTGTCTGCCATAGAGGCAGGGGGAGGGATGGGATGAGGGGGAAGGATAATGGGGACATTGGTGGTGTGAAATGTGCATTGGTGAAGGGATGGATGTTGGAACATAGTATGACTGAAACCCAATCATGAACAACTTTGTAACTGCGTATCTCACAGTGTTTTAATAAAATAATTAATTAATAAATAAAAAGTCAATTTCTCTTTCAGGTTTTGTGATCACACACAAAACCACCTGGCAAACAACTGTTTTGTTATATCCAGTCAAACAGTGGAGATGAATCATCATCTCCTCTCCTTGAAATCCTAACTCTTCTCCTAAATTTTCTCTGAGTTGACGGGGAAATTTTCTACCCACTTAGCCTACCAAATTGAAGCTAGACGTGTCATCGTAGACCTCCCTTTCCACTCAGTGTAGTTTAGTCACCTGTGCATTTCATGGAGGTGTCTTCTCTTCGCCCCAGTTACTTTAATCTAGTTCATATTGTTAACATTGCTTGCTGAGTTTCTAAACTCATTTCAGGAGCACAGAATCAGGTATAAATTCCAAGTTAGCTTACGTTGCTGATGCTATGTTTTACGGGAGTGTAATCTTGAGGAAGTTACTAAATCTTTATTCCCTCGGATGCCTTGTCTTGAAATTGGTTAGTTTCATGACCTGCATGAGCTGAATGATATAGTACAAGGTTTACCATAGGACTCGCAGAGAGTGAGGACTGAGTATAGACAATGTTGCTGCTTTCAGTTTTATCTTAAAAAGTAAAGATAAAACAGTGAGTGAGTCAAAAGGTTTGAAGACTGCTCTCCCACACTGCCTCACATTTCCCTGAAGTTTTTCTCTCATTCCGTTAAAATTCTCCACTTTCCTTGGTACTTCATTTGCAAGGAAAAGAAAAATTCAGTTATTCCAAAACTGGTACTGGGTTCAATGACTACACTGTAGCACTGTAGCACTGTCCTCCTGTTGTTCATCGATTTGCTCGAGCAGCACCAGTAACATCTCCATTGTGAGACTTGTTGTTACTGTATTTTTTTTGGCATATCGAATACGCCACGGGGAGCTTGCCAGACTCTGCCATGTGGGCGGGATACTCTCTTTACCTTGCCAGGATCTCCAAGGGGGACAGAGGAATAGAACCCGGGTTGGCTGCGTGCAAGGCAAACACCCTACCCGCTGTGCTATGGCTCTGCCCAATGACTAGGCAATGAATTAAATTGAAGTCATACCAAAATGAATTTTAGATGAATAAAAAGTGAAGCTGGAAAAAGAAATTTTTGAGACCACAAAAGCATTCAAAGAACACAAGGGAGAAAAGTTTACAACACAACAAAAATGTATGATCATAAAAAAATGATCATAAATTTGGCCAAGTAAAATATTTTGAGATCTTTTGTGGTTAAAAATATCTAAATAAAGTCAAAAGATAGATGATAAACTGGAGAAATATTTGCAGCACAAATGGTAAAGGATTGACTCTAATAAAGTTACATTAATTAAATTTAGTCAAACTTATACAATATAAGTTTAAAATAAGCAAGGGCAAACAGCATGCAAGTTTACTTAATGTTTTATATATATATATATGTATCTATATGACTTTTTATATTTAGGTAAAAATAAAGATTGACTGCATAAATATTCACCCATGGATTAAATATCTGAAGAGGTAATAGCAACAACAATGAAAACTGCTAAAGGGGTTGCCTCTAGGGAAGGAGACAGATTTATTTCATTTTATAGCTTTTACTGTGAGTATAACATAGATAGCATTATATCACCATCATAAAATTGAACTCTTTCTAGTAAATCTTTTCTGAAACCCTGAATATGGAAAAAAAAGAGAAAGGAGGGAGAGCCATCAACTTCTTTTTAGAATTAAACTCTTATGGTAGCAAATTTATATTCCTTTATCCTTTATCACGAAAAATATTCCATTTCCTTTTCTAGAACACACACTGTTTGGGGAAAAATAGTTCCCAATCGTATTACTGTTTTATACTGTGCCAAGAATTAAGCAGAATCTTTATTTATGCTTTTAAAGTAAATAAGTAAGTGATTATCTCAGCCTATTTCATGTGTGGTATTTTTTGTCTAACAAAATTTGTTTCTGCTACTTCCTACCTTTTAAGCATATTGCAGAGATTTTCCAACATTATGGAAAGTACAAAATGAATACTGCATCATAGCTAACATTTTCTCCTCAAAGGGGAATTTTACACTTCTGGCATTTGAGTCAGAAAAGTATCAGCACTTTGTCATCTTCCATAAATCCTCTTTCGGAAAGACACCACCATTAAATAGCATGCAAACATAAATTTAAATATTCTTCAAAAAGGGTCCCACCACTCCTTCATGGCTGGTGGAAATGCTGAATGGTTCAGCCCTTTTGGAAAACAGAATGGACGAGTCTCAAAAAATTAGAAATTGAGCTCCCATTTGACCGAGCAATACCACTCCTGGGAATATATCCCAGAAAGGCAAAAAAGTATAGTTGAAGTGACATCTGCACTTGTTTGTTCATTGCAGCACTCTTTACAATAGCCAGAATCTGGAAAAAACCTGAGTGCCCGAGAACAGATGACTGGTTAAAGAAACTTTGGTACATCTACACAATGGAGTACTATGTAGCTGTTAGAAAAGATGACGTCATGAAATTTACATACAAGTGGTACTACATGGAAAGTATGCTAGCGAAATGAGTCAGAAAGAGAGGAATAGACATAGAAAGATTGCATTCATCTAGGGGAACATAAAGTAACAAAATAGGAGACTAACACCCAAGAATAGCTGAGATAAGTAGCAGGACGTTTACTCCATGGCTTGGAGGCCAGCCGCACATGCTAGGGGAAAAGGCAGCTCAGATAGAGAAGAGAGCACCAAATAGAGGGTGTTGGGAGGATCCTCCCGGGATGGGAGATGCATGCTGAAAGTAGACTATAGACCGGACATGATTGCCACTCAATGCCTCTTTTGAAAACCACAGCACCCAAAAGGAGAGAGAGAACAAAAGGGAATGCCCTGTCACAGAGGCAGGGTGGGATGGGAAGGGCCTACGGGGGGGGGGGGGGTAGGAGGGCTACTGGGTTCATTGGTGGTGAAGAATGGGCACTGGTGGAGGGATGGGTACTTGATCATTGTATAACTGAAACCCAAGCACGAAAGTTTGTAAGTCTACAACTGTACCTCATGGTGTTTCACTAATAAAATTTTTTTAAAAATAAAGTAATTTAAATTTATACATATTGTTAGGGCGCGGATTCCTGTCCCTCACAATATAATATTGTTACTAAGAAATCAAATACTATGATCAATAAAATGCCTTACAGTATAAAAAACAAGGGTCCCACCATACAAAAGTGAGTAACCATGGGTCCCTGTGGCTGAAAACTCTGGGGCCCCCTGGAGAGGTGGGCAGGATGAATATCCCCTCTACTGAAGCCCAGAAGCCACACCCATACCCCACCACTGCAGCCACCCCAAGATATCAATTCTTTGGCTTCTCTGCAGAGACGCCAAAATGCAAATAATTTCAGGGACCCCAGTGCCCAGGCTGAGAACTCTGGGGTCTTCACAGACTCGGGGTGGGCAGACTTTCCCAGGTACTCTGGAAGCCCGGGCAGCCACACCTACCTCCCTTATCCACTGCCATGTCAACTTACTGACCCAGACAATAGATCCTAAGGACTCTGGAGCAACTCTAGAGTTGTTGTATCAACTCTTATTGCTTTTGTTTATATTAAAATACATTCATTATAATTAAAATTGTTTATATTTTACATTTATATTAAGATTAGTGGGATGACTGGTTGTGTATAGCGCATAATCTGCATAAATTGTACATGATTCTGTAGCACTGTCCCCCTGTTGTTCATCGAATTCCTCGTGGGGGCCCAGTAAAATGTCTCCATTGTGAGACTTGTTGTTACTGTGTTTAGCATATCAAATATGTCACAGGTAGCTTGCCAGGATTTGCTGTGCAGGCGGGATACTCTCAGTAGTTTGCCTATTTGACCACGACCACGACCATCCTGTTATTCGTCGATTGCCTCAAGCAGGCCCCAGTAACGTCTCCTTCATCCTAGCCCTGAGATTTTTAAGAAAGTGCTATATTCAAGGCTCTTTAGGAGAATGAGACCCATCATTGCTACTGGTATTTGGCATATTGGGTACACCATGGGGAGTTTGCCAGACTCTGCTGTGTGGGCAGGTTACATTCAGTAGCCTGCCAGTTTGTCCAAAATAGGAATGAGATAATAAGATGTCATAATAACATGCCGCGCGTTTCCGGGAGCTGGTTTTTATAGTCTCTGAGTCTTGGCCGTTGATGGGATTAACATGGCACCAGGGGCCCAGTTGGTGGGTGTGACCCCCGCCTACTGGAATTCGGAGGATCTGGGTGGAGGATGCTCAGCCCTGATCCGAGTAGGCTTGGAGATCTCTGCCCCGGGACCCGCTTGCCTTTGTTCCTCTGCCAGTACCTTCATGTGTGCGGAGAGTGGTCTCAGCATGGTGGTGGCTGGTCCTGGAGGTCTTCGGCTGCCGGAGCCCTGGTTGGGGTGGGGAGGAAAGCTCAACCTGCTCCCCTCCAAGGGACCCTGATGTGCACAGTTAATTGGATGGATTGATTCCTGGCTACCTTATAATCAGATTTCTCTTTTCTATTGTTATATGTTAGATCACATCCTTAAAACGTAGTTCTACTAAGGATCATCTACTCACATTCTTTGGTGTTTTTTTTCTATACTAAAATCATAAGCATATGAAAATGAATAAAATCTTTAGAAAAGAATGGTGTGAGTTGAGTTCAGTTTGTTAACAGAAGATCTAGTCCAGTAACCCCACGACATGGTGAAGTCTGATCAGAGCACGACTTAAGAAATATGATTCATTAGGTCCTTGACCCCACATCTGAGAATAGCGTTGTTGAAGCAATAGTCTCTACAATTTCTCCAGATGTTTTTTGATCAAAGATACATCTCCAAGTGAATTCTATTCCCTTTGCCAGTAAATTGTACACAGATTTCATCTAGAAGAACAAGGCTTTACCACTAAGTCATTTTCGTTGCAGTACACAGTATGTTTAGTAAAAAATTGGGCTAGTATTCAATATTGTAAGACTCTTAAAGCAATAAACTTTGATCTTTATTTTGGTTCTGATAACATGGTTACAATAGTGTTAACACTTTTGGCTTTTGGTATACAAAGTTATTGAGTCTTCACTACACCAAAGTGTCCTAGACCCTTTTTTAACCCCTTTTTTTACCGTAATTACATCATTTGCAGTTCATCTAAAGATCATATACACAGACAGTGATGCATTTAGCAGGTACAGGTAAAATCAAAATGCATTTTTGATAAGTTTCACATGTACCTGTGTGTAGGATAACACTATTCTGTCCTTCCTGCATAGCCTCAGGAATAGTTGATAGTTGATAGTTTGATAGTTTATTGGACTGAGGAAAAGAGAGAAACACCTTAAGGAGGTATTTTTCCTGGGGCAGTCAGGAAGGGCTTTATAATACCTTTTATGTGGGCCCTCAGGAAGGTCTTTCTTATGCTGATTTGGCTACCTGATTGGGTGGAGTGTCAGCCCAGACTGCAAGGGAGTTGGAGAGACAAGGGAGATGGAGAGACAAGGGAGATGGAGAGAGAGAGAGAGAGAGAGAGAGAGAGAGAGAGAGAGAGAGAGAGAGAGAGAGAGAGAGAGAGAGAGAGAGAGCAGGGCTGCAAGATGGACCACGGAGAGACTAGTAAGGGGAAGACGTGCTTGAGAGAACCTAGGCCCTACATAACATAAATTACTTCTATGGGATAAACTTCCTTGTAATAAACTGCTACTAAGATCAACCGGCGTGGCCCTCATCTCTTCCTTTGCCTGCCCTTGGCCAACAGCAGTCCCAACACAGGCCACACACAGCAGCGGCTCTAAAGCACCAACACAGGGGGTCAGACAGAGCAACCTTTGGCATGCATAGTTTATTACACCTGTGCACACAAAATGAATCTATCTTAGCTTTTCCTATGTGTTTCAGTGTTCTCTGAGTCAATAATGTGGTCCCAGGTCAGAACAGACCTTACCTCTATGTTCAATTTGTAAGTATCTGCTTTTCTATATTCGACTGTGACATGTAAAGAAACGAAAGAAATAGACAGTATCCAATGAAAATAAATTCTTGGAATCTGACATCAGAACTGAGGTTATCAAGTTGGGGGCAAAGAGAGGGGAAAAGAGAGTTAAAAGCCACAGAAGTTTTGAAAGGTTTCAGAAGGTTTAGTGGTGATGCAGGAAGTGTATATATCAAAGAATAAAGATTTACACTGTTTTATCTATGCTACCTCTTTTTTTTTTAATTTTAAATAAATGCACTTCTTCTATCATGCTTTCAGCAAAATTGGGTATGTGTGTTATAGTGCAAAGAATAGTGTGATTGGGAAGAAGTTGGCCCAGTTTTCTGTGACCATCTAGGTAGGAACATTTGGAAAGCTGGTTAGCATGAGAGTGGGGGCTTTCCAGAGATATTGGACTTTAAGTGCTAAAATCAGGATTGTCTTGAGCAAATGCAGTTAGGTGGTCATCTTAAATTGCTCACCTTAAATTTCTTGTCATTAAAATAATGCTCTCATCACATTGGATGGGATATAAAGTAGAAGACAACCAATCTTAAAAGTAAAAGTAAAGTAAAGGCCCTCCCGTTGATCATCGATTTGCTTGAGCGGGCCCAGTAACGTCTCCATTGGAGACTTTGTTGTTACTGTGTCTGGCATATCGAATACGTCACGGGGAGCTTGCCAGGCTCTGCCGTGTGGGCAAGATACTCTCGGTAGCTTGCCGGGCTCTCCGAGAGGGGCGGAGGAATCGAACTCGGGTCAGCCATGTTGGCTGCGTGCAAGGCAAACGCCCTACCGCTGTGCTATCGCTGATTAACAAAATATAAAAACACAAGTTTTAGCTTGTAACAACATGTTAGTAATCTCTTATACAAGGGCTTGATGTCTCCATGATGAGAAACAACCTTCACTAACTTTCTTCTAAAGAAACATATTTTGATCATTTTTAGAAAATTATATATAACAAGCAATATAAAATAAATTATTGAGGGCCTACTTATAGGAGCAGGTTTAAGGAGTGGTTGGGAAAATTGGAAATAATGGTAGTGGGAAGATGCAATGGTGGTGGCATTGGTGTTGGAATATTGGATGTCTGATCAACTTTGTAAAAACAAAATTAAATGACAAAAAATAAGGCTGGAGTGATAGCACAGCAGGTAGGGCATTTATCTTGCATATGGCCGACCCAAGTTAGATTCCTTTGCCCCTCTCAGAGAGCCTGGCAAGCTACCAAGAGTATCTCGCCCGCACAGCAAAGCCTGGCAAGTTATCTGTGACGTATTCGATATGCCAAACACAGTAACAGGTCTCACAATGTTACTGGGCCCGCTTGAGCAAGTCGATTAACAAGGGGAGGATAGTGATAGTGACAGTGACAAAAAAATAAATGAATAAAATAATATTCTCATCTCCTGGACTTGCCCAGTTTATGTAGATTCTAATACAATTGCTCTATTCACCACTGTTGGAAGTCTTCTCAACTACTGAGGCTATTACCATTTGGGAAGAGAATGACTTTAACTTTGATCCCTTTGCAGAGCCAAAGCCTCACTTTTCTCTTAAATGTGAAGAATGACCTCCAATTCTTTCCCTGATCTTCTACAAAATTCAACTCAGAACCAGAATTTGAGACCATCCACCTCTATACAACCAACCTTGCAGCAACTCTGAACCCTCGGGATAAATGCATCTCAATTTGCAGTATTGCTTAGATACATTTATATATTATTTGTTCACTATATCATTGTAAATATTTGTTGGATTGAGTGTATAACTTATAAAGACCCACAGGTTTTTGATGGGCTGGAGAGTTAGTACAGTGGATAGGGCACTTGTCTTGCACAGTCAACAGAGTTTTGACGCCAGCATTCGAAATGGCCCCTTAACCTGCCAGGAGTAAGCCCTAAGCACTACCCAAAACCAAACAAATGAAAAACTCACACATTTCTCTTTTTGGGGGGGGAAAATTTGAAAGCTTATGGCTGGAGCGATAGCACAGCGGGTAGGGCGTTCGCCTTACAAGCGGCCAACATGGCCGACCCGAGTTCGATTCCTCCGCCCCTCTCGGAGAGCCCGGCAAGCTACCGAGAGTATTCGATATGCCAGACACAGTAACAACAAAGTCTCCAATGGAGACGTTACTGGGCCCGCTCGAGCAAATCGACGATCAACGGGAGGGCCTTTACTTTACTTTACTTTATGGAGAAAGGAATGCCTGGTGTTTAGCTCTACAATGTTACTCTCTCATCACATTATCAGACTCGTATTGTCAGCACAGTCTTACAAATGAAGACAGATGATTTTATCTGACCTAAAGAATATGACTAGTATTTTTTATTCATAATTTTACAATACAAAATATACTAGGAAACAAGCAAACATGGGGGGAAAAATCATAGCAACTCCATTACATAGAAAACTTGCAATGGTGTTGAGGTCTTGCTCCTTGAACATTTGCCCCTTGCTAGACATCTAGCAACATCTTTGTTGTTACTGAATCCTCACAACACTCCTCTGAGACAGACTTTTGTAAAGTGAGGAACCAGAGCTCAGAAAAATCAAGTCATTATCTTGAAGTTAGTGGTAAAGTCAGAATTTCTGCAAAGTTCCCGTCTTTCTCAAATGCATGCCCTTCAGCACTCTGTTGTAATGCCACTCGGCCCAGACAACTTTCTTCACTGTTCATTCAAAAGGAACTGAGAATTTCTGAGGGTTAGACTTGTGCAAAGTTAAGACACAGAGCAGGAAATAAGACGATATGCTTTTTTTCCTGCTGCTTTAAAACGTAAGCCTAGGTCAAGCAGTTCTTACATTTGTAGACGGTGTGTCCTTAAAATTATTTTAAAACTCAAATTTAAACCTCAAATGGCAGCTTTTTCACATGAGAAATGTAGAGGTTAAAATTCTGAATATTTACCATCTAAACACAGTATTGACAAGTCCTTCACCATATAAACTATAACTGGCTTAACATTAATAAGTATATTATTGAAACTAAATTTGATTTCCTTGATCTTTGAACTGGAATCTTTAACCAAATTATTGCCTTTTAGGGCAGTGGAGAATTCTGCTGGCTCAAATGTAAACGTGAGCAATGGGAAACAGTGCACATTGTTTTAAAAATAGGGAATTCAATATCCCTGCCTACATTTTACTTTATTAAATATAGGCCAGTACATAATACAATTCATCTTGTTTCACTCTAAATTTCAGCTACTATAAAAGGGCCATGATGTGCCCTATTAAGTCGAAGAATTAATGATGTCTTTCTCATATGACTTATATGGTCTCACTCAAGGTCATAAGTAGAATTTGCCATGGATTCTAACATTCTTCCTTCAATCTCACAAAATTGTACAAGGATAAGCAGCAATAAAATACTTAAATAAATGCTCCATGGAAAACAAATAAATCATAGTGATCTTAAAAGGGTAATCCAATAAACTAATCTGATCAAACAATTGGTCTTGTAAAATCAATCACATTTGTCTTTAAAAAAAGGACATAGAAAAAAGTTCGTATGTGAAATATGTTTTCCATAGGGACTCAACCACAGATTGATTTATGGAAATAGTCCCTAAGAGAAAGAGTAACTTCATTCCTAAAGAATTTCCACTAAAAAAAATAATAACAATTCTTTTCCTTTCTGTACTAGTTAAGCAACTGTTTGGGTACATGCAAATGTTTCTGAAACATGGTTTATAGTGATCTATCCTGTTTGTTCCCTATGTGCACATGATAAATGACAATAATCCCTGTTACTGAAAAAGCATGGGTCAGAGCATTCTGCAAACTGATATTGCTCTGTAGCAGATTGGGGATTCCAGAGAACAATGATCATCTTATAATCCTTGGGTCATTATTATTTTTAATAATATGATAAGGGCATTTAAATTCTTATTTCATATTTTTAATTGTGAAGGTATTACTGCATCAAGTGCCATGTCACATTGATGTCGGTGGACCCCACGGGTGGCTCACACGAGTCGGGAGGAGAGAAAGACGATCACTCTTTCTCACTCCGCCCCTGCCACCCAAGTCCCTGGGTAGGATAGGACCGGTAAAGTCTGCGGTGAGCACCTGCTCGACCCGGGCCACACCTGAAGTCTGCTTGATCTTCTCTGCACGGGAGTTAATCCCCGCCACCCGATTGCTCGGGGAGCCACGGACTCAAGTTGGGGCGAGAATTCGCTCTTTGCAGGAAAGGAGAGACCAGTCCCAAGCCTTACCCGGGGTTTCTGTCTCTGGGGTTCTTGTCTTGCTCGCAGAAAAGAATTTCAGGAGTAGACGAGCAGTGAAGTAACAGGTTTTATTTGGAGGCTTTTGGAGAGGGAGAGAAAGGGATAAGCAGATAAGCAGGGGAATGGGGAGAGAGAGAGTAACGTGTCCAGAGGGAACGCGGGCTTCTCCGAGGGTGGAGAGAGCCCCAACTGGGCTCTTGAGCTGGCTCTTATAGATCCTTCTGACTCGAAATGTTCTAGAATCTCCTTGGGGCTGACTCGCTGGAGTTAACTGGATTGAAAGGGGGTCCGAGAATCTTCTGACTTGGAACGTCCTGGAATCTCCTTGGGGCTGGGTTGCTGGAGTTAACCGGATTGAAAGGGGATTTTCGAAAAGGAGGAATTTCATGGGGAGGAGGCCCATATCTTCAGGGTCTGGGGATGGTCTTATCGAGTCTTTGTTCTCTGTATCCACAGGGTGGGACGGTCCTAGAATTCTTCTTCCATGAAATTTTTGTTTCATTGCAAAGAGCCTTTCCCTATCTACCTGCCTACATCAACATGAAATCTGTATATAATAGCTAACAACCATCCATAGTGTTCTGAAGACGCATTTATCTTTCATCTGGGAGAGAAGCTGAAAAGACTGATTTTCATATTCCTTCCAACTGCCCAACATAACTAGTACATCACATGAATGCCAAGGACAATTTGCATTTGTTTTTATTTGGTTGAATTAAGAAAGCAAATCATTTTGAGTCACAGACTAGATGAAATCTAAGTCATCATTAGCTCTGTGGCCTTAAAATTTTTCAGTAGTAGAATCCTCTGTTTCACAAGCAAACTAATAGGGACCCTTGCAATTTGAAATGGATGCTAACTCGATTTTTTAAATTCAGAGTATTTATACATATTAGGTTACAGCAATGCCAATGTATAATCTACTACCTATATATGCTAACCTATTACAGTTTTGAAAATATATTTTAAAAATCAAACATTATGAACTGTGTGCAAATATTTTCTCCAAAATCAAAAGAGTAAGGGTGTCTTTCAATTTTATATCTTTTTCTTATACCATGCACTTTTTAACCTGATGCACTAATCTATGTTATATAGAACAAAAAGTCTGGAGAATGGTAGGAAGCAAAGCTTAGCAAAACACAGGCTCTAGATTACAGAAAAAAATGCTTAGGAGAGAAATGGAACAACAAAAAGGATTCTGGAAGTAACGTGGGATCCGACTTTGGGGCACCTTGATGGTAGAGAGAAGTGTATGTATGTCTGAGCCTCTAGATCCAACACTGCCATACACATTATAGTGATACAACACTCCCAAATTACAATGATAAAATTTAAAAGTGTAAGTGTAGGCCCAAATCCAATGGTCGCTGTCATGTTAGCTCATATATCAGTCTTGTTCCAGAGACACATAAATAAATCTCAAAACAGGTCAACTAGCTGCAAATTTTTCTCAACATCCATTCCTGGCTGTGATGACCATGCTGACTGCATGCCAGAGCTGCCGCCATGCCCCTGGCCAGGCTGCCCAGGTAAATATTCTGGATTTTCTGTAGCATGCAGCTGTGACATCTCCAAACTGCACAACACTGAAATCCCAGTAGGAGCACAACAGATTGAATGTCCCATAGAAGCCAACTAACAAAAACATTCACACCCAACTTGCAACAACAGCTTAACTTACAACAACAGCTTAGTAAACCCCACAGACAAGGACTTAATGAGATGCAGCAATTTTCACTAATTTTCTTCTATGGCAATCTTTTTTAATCATTCCGTTAGTGATTTCATGGTAACAAGCAACACGAAATAAATGTTGTGGGCCTGCTATGGGGCAGACTTGAGGGGAGGTTGGGAAAATGGAGACAATGGTGGAGCAAAGGTGATAGTGGGGGTGGGATTGGGGTGGGGTTGGAATATTCAATGCCTGGAACAAATCATGATGCAGAAGTCTGTAAAACAGAGTGCTTAAATAAAGTGTGTGTGTGGTGTGTGTGTGTGTGTGTGTGTGTGTGTGTTTTAGGGGGGTGTTGGGGAGGGCAGGGGGATGAATCTGGTGTAAGCAGAGGGATGGGGATGCAGGGTGGTAGGATTGGAGGGACAACTCTGTATACCTGAAAGCCCACTGTAAACAACTCTATAAATCAGTGTCATCATAAAAATAATTAATTTGAAAAAAGCTAAATCACATGCTGAGGCATTTTTGTGGAATATGACAGTACCTTCTAATAATTTGGAAATTTGATGTAACTTCACCCTTCATCTCATTTTAAAGATGAGGAGAAGATGGCAAGGCTGAAATGTTACTGTCCAGAAGCAAATAATGGCAAAATGAAAACTCAAAGCCAGGTCCCCTGGGTATTATTAAAGGGAGAATGGGTTTTTCTCCTATATTACTTGTTCAACCTGTGCATTTGGTGCTTATAACAACTATGTGAGGAGTTCACATCAAAATTATCATTTCTTTCAAAAGTTGAGACTTAGAAAGATTAAGTAATTTGCCACAGATACAGGGTACGTAGACAGCTCATGCTTCTATGGTCCAAATTCATACAATTTTGACTGTTCTGCAGCTTTGATATTTAAATATATTGTTTCATAAAGAGAAGTAAATGACTACGAATGACTGAAAGCAACAGGACCTGAGAAATTGCTTACAGAGCTGAGGATGTTGGGGGAAGTAATAGGGAGAGAAAAGCGGACTGTGGTAGAGAAGCAAAGAGGAAAATGGGTCCTCAGGAAGGGTGTGGTTTGTGCGGAACATTGTCCCCACAAAACCCCTGCAGTAACACTATTGTAAATCACAATGCTTAAGATTAATTTTTAATTTAATTTCATTTCATCATCCTGTTAATCGTCGATTGCCTCGAGCAGGCCCCAGTAACGTCTCTTTCATCCTAGCCCTGACATTATATTCACGGCTCTTTAGGAGAATGAGACCCATCATTGTTACTGGTATTTGGCATATTTGGTACGCCACGGGGAGTTTGCCAGACTCTGCCCTGTGGGCAGGCTACATTCGGATAGCCTGCAAGTTTGTCCAAAGTAGGAATGAGGTAATAAGATGTTGCGTGGCCGCGAATGCGGCCGCGCGGTTCCGGGATCTGGATTTTATAGTCTCTGAGTCTTGGCCGCTGATGGGATTACACGGCGCCAGGGGGCCAGGTGGTGGGTGTGACCCCCGCCTACTGGAATTTGGAGGATCTGGGTGGAAGATGCTCGACTCCAATTCGAGTAGGCTTGGAGGTCTCGGCCCCGGAACCCGCGTGGCTTTGTCCCTCTGCCAGTACCTTAATTAAAATAGAATAAGTAATTTTAAATGGAAAAATTCATATAAATTTGAGGCTAACTCCTACTTCCTTTTTCTAGATCCTCTTTGGTATGCTTCTTGCTAGCTGGATTCAAAACTATAGGCAAACTGACCGGCCTTTGAAATTCAATTTAGTCCTGCATTGGGTCTCCTGAATAACACAAAGCTAAAATTGCTGCCAAGTTCAAGGTGACACTTTTTTTTTTTTGTTAATGATCACAGATTTGGACAGAATTAACTCAGTTCCTACAGTGGTACCATAGGTAACAATAAGGAAAAAAATATTTCTAGGCTGGAATAAGTAAGAATGAAAAAGGAAAGGTTTTATAATATTCTTTTTACGCCCAAACCTTTGGAATAGGCTTAAGTCCTTTAAATCTACTGGGTTTCATTCTTGCTTTTACTTAATATCCATCATAAATCAAAACGCTTTCAATTTTATCAGAGCATTGACTACATGTAGTAATTAGCATTTAAAATCATTATCCGTAAGCCCTCAGGGAAATTTCATAGGTGAGATGATCCAACTCGAGCCTCCAGCTGACTGTAGGTCAGAAACACCAAATCACCCTTTATAATTGTATTCCATTGGTAATCTCATCTCAACTCGGGAGAGGCTCAAGCCAAATTAGGTCAAATTACCTATAACTTCACAGGAATACATTCCAGACCTGAACAGGTCAAATTGCATGGCCTGACCTGCGAATACCCAGAGGCTGACTCTGTTAGAAATGCAGCAGAGATCTGAGGTATAGCTGCGAGTCCTAAGGGAACTTCAACTTGACTATAAATTTTCTCAAGATAGCTTTTAAAGAAAGCGCTTTGATTTTTGTTTAAGATTTAAAGTCCGGGGAGAGAGAGAAAGTCCATGTTCAGTGATATAAGTAGGCTTTCTTTCTACAGTAAAATTGCTAACTCCTTGCTTTTCAGCATTTAAATAAAATGAATGCTAAACTTTTTAAACGAGTTTTAAAAAGTAGTAGTTTATAAAAAAAAATTCTTTAAGAAGTGTATTCGGGGACTTGAAATGTGGGTCAGTGTAGGGCACATGCCTTGATAATGTGAGGCCCTGGGTCAAATCACTTATTTTAAAGAAATAAATGAATTTTTATGATCTACAAATAACTTTCTAACAGAAACCAGCAAAATATTTCATTCATATGGGAATACGGAGACACAGAAAAGTTCAGTAGATAGTCAAGCTCACAAAGCCGATGTTTCTATTTTAATGTAGATGTTGGGCCTGGGTCTCTGCTCATTTAATTCAAATACTCCCATGATTCTTTACATGTTCTTAAAAGAACATTGTTTCAATACCTTCCTATGGAGAACTGGGGTTGGACAGGTAGGATGTTCAGGCCTTTGCAGACCTCAACATGCCCGTGGACTTAAGCACCTTTTCATGTTCAGAAGCTGTGCAGGATGATGACCATATATTTTATTTCTTCGACCAACCAGATGGAACCATGATTATAAAGTAAGGGTGACAGGGAAGTAAAGGGCTTCTCATTGTAGCTTACTCTGAAGGTAAAGGAAAAGTGCTTTGGAAATGTATTTGAGGATCCACTTTCTGCCAATGCAATTTAACACTCACTGTCTCTCAGACCTCACAAATTCCAAGACCTACAAAGAATGTCACTGTGTAAAAAGTAGAAAATCAACTTTCTCCCAGGTTCTTTGTTTTTTTTTTTTTTTATTTTTTTTTTTCTTTTTTTTATTAGTGAAAAACCATGAGGTACAGTTATAGGCTTACAAATTTTGTGCTTGGGTTTCAGTTATACAATGATCAAGTCCCCATACCTCCACCAGTGCCCGTCATCCATCCCAATGGGTCCCAGCATCCCCCCCACCCTCATCCCCCCCCCCCCGTCCCATCCTGCCTCTGTGGCAGGGTATTCCCCCTTGTTCTCTCTCTCTTCTTTTGGGTACTGTGTTTTGCAAGAGAGGCTTTGAGTGGCAATCATGTTTGGTCTATCGACTACTTTTAGCATGCTTCTCCCACCCTGGGAGGGCCCTCACAACACCCTTCATTTGGTACTCTCTTCTCTATCTGAGCTTCCTTTTCACCTAGAGCCTGTGGCTGGCCTTCCATTCATGGAGCAAAATTCCTGGTACTAATCTCAGCCATTCCTGTGTGTCACTCTCCCTTTTTGTTGCTTTATGTTCCCCAGATGAATGCAATCTTTCTGTGTCTATCCCGCTCTTTCTGACTCATTTCGCTTAACATGATACTTTCCATGTAGTACCACTTGTATGTAAATTTCATAACTTCATCTTTTCTAACAGCTACATAGTACTCCATTGTGTAAATGTACCAAAGTTTCTTTAACCAGTCATCTGTTCTTGGGCACTCAGGTTTTTTCCAGATTCTGGCTATTGTAAAGAGTGCTGCAATGAACAAACAATTGCAGATGTCACTTCGACTATACCTTTTTGCCTCTCTGGGATATATTCCCAGGAGTGCTATAGCTGGGTCAAATGGGAGATCAAATTCTAATTTTTTGAGAGTCGTCCATACTGTTTTCCAAAAGGGTTGGACCAGCCGGCATTCCCACCAGCAGTGAAGGAGGGTCCCTTTCTCGCCACATCCGCGCCAGCACCGGTTGCTTTTGTTCTTGTGGATGTGGGCCAGTCTCTGTGGTGTGAAATGATATCTCATTGTTGTTTTGATCTGCATCTCTCTGATGATTAGTGATGTAGAGCATTTTCTCATGTGCCTTTTTGCCATTCGAATTTCTTCTTTGCGAAAGTTTCTGTTCATTTCCTCACCCCATTTTTTGATGGGGTTGGGTGATTTCTTCTTGTGGAGTTTAACCAGTACCTTGTATATCCTTGATATCAACCCCTTGTCGGATGTGTACTTGGTGAATATCCTTTCCCATTCTGTAGGCTGTCTTTGTATTTTGGTCACTGTTTCTTTGGAGGTGCAGAAGCTTCTTAGTTTAAGATAGTCCCATTTGTCTATCTCTGTTTTCACTTGCTCGGCTAGTGGCGTGACATCTTTGAAGATACCATTAGCTTCAATATCATGGAGAGTTTTGCCGACTTTGTCTTCAATAAACATTATGGATTCTGGTCTGATGTTGAGGTCATCAATCCATTTTGATCTTACTTTTGTGCATGGTGTTAGGCAGAGATCTGAGCCCACTTTTTTGCATGTAGCCGTCCAATTTTGCCAGCACAGTTTGTTGAAGAGGCTTTCCCTGCTCCATTTCACTTTTCTTGCCCCCTTATCAAAAATTAGATGATTATATGTTTGGGAGGAAATGTCAGTATATTCAACTCTGTTCCATTGGTCTGCAGCTCTGCTTTTGTTCCAGTACCATGCTGTTTTAATTATTACTGCCTTGTAGTAGAGTTTGAAGTTAGGGAGGTTGATTCCTCCCATTTTCTTTTTCCCAAGAATTGCTTTAGCTATTCGTGGGGGCTTATTGTTCCATATAAATTTCAGGAGTGTTTGCTCCATTTCTTTGAAGAATGTCATGGGTATCCTTATAGGGATTGCATTGAATTTGTATAGTGCTTTGGGAAGTATTGCCATTTTGATGATGTTGATTCTCCCCATCCATGAACAGGGGATATTTTTCCATTTCCTCGTGTCCTCTTTTATTTCCTGAAGTAGCGTTTTGTAGTTTTCCTTGTACAGGTCCTTTACTTCCTTAGTTAAGCTGATTCCTAGATACTTGATTTTCTGGGGCACAATTGTGAATGGGATTGTTTTCTTGATGTCACTTGCTTCTCTTTCACTATTTGCGTATAGGAATGCCATGGATTTTTGGGTATTGATTTTATAGCCTGCCACTTTACTATACAAGCCTATTGTTTCTAGGAGTTTCTTGGTAGAGGTTTTAGGGTTCTCTAAGTATAGTATCATGTCATCTGCGAATAGTGAGAGCTTAATTTCTTCTTTCCCTATCTGGATGCCCTTAATATCTTTTTCTTGCCTAATCGCTATTGCAAGTACTTCCAGTACTATATTGAACAGTAGTGGAGAGAGTGGGCATCCTTGTCTCGTCCCTGACCTTAGGGGGAAGGGTCTCAGTTTTTCCCCATTGAGGATGATGTTTGCTGTAGGTTTGTGGTAGATGGCTTTAACTATATTGAGGAAAGTCCCCTCTATCCCCATTTTGGCAAGGGTTTTCATCATGAATGGGTGCTGGATCTTGTCAAAAGCTTTCTCTGCGTCTATTGATATGATCATATGATTTTTATCTTTTCTTTTGTTGATATGATGGATTATGTTGATTGATTTCCGAATGTTGAACCATCCTTGCATCCCTGGGATGAATCCTACTTGGTCATGATGTATGATCTTTTTGATGAGTTGTTGTATTCTATTGGCTAGTATTTTGTTGAGAATCTTCGCATCCGTGTTCATCAGGGATATTGGCCTGTAGTTTTCTTTTCTTGTGGTGTCTTTGTTTCCTTTTGGTATTAGAGAGATATGGGCTTCATAGAAGCTGTTTGGGAGAGTTTCTGTTTTTTCAATTTCCTGGAAAAGCTTGAGAAGAATTGGCAATAGGTCCTCTTTAAATGTTTGGAAAAATTCGCTAGTAAATCCGTCTGGGCCTGGGCTTTTGTTTTTGGGAAGACTTTTGATTACAGTTTCAATTTCCTTGATGTGAATGGGTCTATTCAGGTACTCTATATCTTCTTGATTCAGCTTTGGGAGATGGTAGAGATCCAGGAATTTATCCATTTCTTCTAGGTTCTCGTGTTTCGTGGCATAGAGACTTTCAAAGTAGTCTCTGATGATCTCTTGAATTTCTTTAGTTTCTGTTGTGATATCCCCATTCTTATTTCTGATTCGATTTATTAGGGTTCTCTCTCTCTGTTTCTTTGTGAGTGTTGCTAGTGGTTTATCTATCTTATTTATTTTCTCGAAGAACCAGCTCTTGGTTTCATTGATCTTTCGGATTGTTTCTTTGTTTTCCATGTCGTTGATTTCTGCTCTAAGTTTTATGATCTCTTTCCTTCTGCCTGATTTAGGCTCTTTCTGTTGATCCTTTTCTAAGGTCTTGAGCTGTGAGGTCAAATTGTTTATGTGCATCGTTTCTATCGACTTAAGATAGGCTTGCAGAGCTATAAATTTTCCCCTTAATACAGCTTTCGCTGCATCCCATAAGTTCTGGTAGTTTGTGTCTTCATTCTCATTTGTTTCTAGGTATCTTTTGATTTCATCCTTGACTTCGTTCCTGACCCACTCATTGTTCAGCATCGAGTTGTTTAATTTCCAGGTGTTTGATTTGGTTCTCCGTGTCTGTGTGTGATTCACTTCTATCCTCAGTGCATCATGGTCTGAAAAGATGGCTGATACTATTTCTATCTTCTTGATTCTGTTGAGGTATGTTTTGTGTCCTAGCACATGGTCTATTTTGGAAAATGTTCCGTGCGCACTGGAGAAGAATGTGTATTCTTTCTTTTTGGGGTGTAAAGCCCTGTATAAGTCCATAAGCCCTTTCTCTTCTATTACTTCTTTCAAAGCCAATAATTCCTTGCTGGGTTTTGTTCGTGTTGATCTATCCAGAGGTGATAAGGCGATGTTGAAGTCTCCAAGTACTATTGTGTTGGTAGTGATGTCCTCCTTAAAATCTGTTAGCAGTTGTTTTAAATATTTAGCTGTTCCCTCATTAGGTGCGTATACATTTAAGAGTGTGATTTCTTCCTGTTGTACGTATCCCTTGATGAAGAGAAAATAGCCTTCACTGTCCCTTCTAATCTTTTTCAAGGTGAAATTAATGTTGTCAGATACTAGTATGGCCACCCCAGCTTTTTTGAAGGAGTTGTTTGCTTGCAGGATTGTATTCCATCCTTTGACTTTGAGTCTGTGTTTGCTCTGGCTGTTGAGGTGAGTTTCTTGTAGGCAGCAGAATGTTGGGTTCTGTCTCTGTATCCATTTTGCCACTCTGTGTCTCTTAACTGGTGAATTTAGACCGTTGACATTGAGAGAGAGAATGGTTATGGGGTTTTGTGTCATGTTTCTGTGCAGGTGTGTTGTGGTTGTAGGGTTTGTCTTTTCTTATAGTAGCCCCTTTAGGCCTTGCTTTAGGTTTGGTTTTGAGTCTATGAAGTTCCTGAGCTGCTGTTTATCTATAAAATAATGTACTGTTCCTTCGATTTTGAGGGAGAGTTTAGCCGGGTAGAGTATTCTTGGGGAAGCATTCATTTCCATGAGTTTTTTGACTATATCTCGCCACTGCCTTCGGGCTTGTAGGGTTTCCTCTGATAGGTCTGCTGTGAATCTAAGGGATGCTCCTTTGTATGTGATTTCCTTCTTTGCTCTTGCTGCTTGCAGTATTGTGTCTCTATCGGCAGTATCAATCATTCTAAGTATGATATGTCTTGGAGTGTTTTTGTTGGGGTCTCTTTTAGCTGGCACCCTTCGGGCTCCTTGAACCTGAATGTCTGCATTGTGCAGCTCTGGGAAGTTTTCAGCAATGATTTGTTTGACGGTGTTTTTTTCATTGGGATTGTTTCCCTGAGGTTCAGGTAGTCCCATGATTCTAATATTGTTCCTCTTGGAGTCATCTGCTAGGACTCTGATTCTCTGTAGAGCCATTTTGAGGTCCCTTGCCAGTGTTTGTTGTTGCGTGTTGGCTTGTTGCAGCTGATCTTCCAGGTCACTGATTCTCTCTTCAGCTGCGGTCATTCTATTTTTAAGAGAAGAAACTGAATTTCTCATTTCATCTATGGAATCTTTTAATCGTGACATTTCTGCCCTCATTTCTTCTCGTAATTTGTCTATTTTTTCTGTGGTGTTACTGGCTGTCTGTCTGACTGTTTCATTGAGTTGATTGAACATCTTGATGACTTCGAACCTGAATTCTATGTCAGAGAGGTCCCTTAGGTGAGCTGTATTGACAGAATGGTCTAGATTGTTTTCGTTGTTCTCCCCTTGTGTTGGAGATTTTCTTTGTTTCTTCATATTGCTGAGTAGATTGGGTTACTAGATTCCTTGGGTAGTAGGTTCCTTAGTGTAGGAAAACAACCTGCGGCCGCGTTAGCGGCCGCCCGCTGGAAATTAAGCCACGCCCACTTTTGAGGCCACGCCCACTTTGAGGAGGCCACGCCTCTACAGAACCCTGGGTTTGGGATGAGATGGGCGCCGCCGTCAGGTCAGGAGTGAAGAGGGCAGGGCAGACGCTCAAAACTGCTTCTCTTCAGGCATCACGGGGGACACCTGGGGTCCTGCAGGGAAAGATGGAGGTCCCAGGGTCGCGAGCCGGCAGCTGTTCTGACCTGGAATTAAGATGAGATGGGCGCCGCCTCAGGTCAGGAGTGAAGAGGGCAGGGCAGACGCTCAAAACTGCTTCTCTTCAGGCATCACGGGGGACACCTGGGGTCCTGGAATTAAGATGAGATGGGCGCCGCCTCAGGTCAGGAGTGAAGAGGGCAGGGCAGACGCTCAAAACTGCTTCTCTTCAGGCATCACGGGGGACACCTGGGGTCCTGCAGGGAAAGATGGAGGTCCCAGGGTCGCGAGCCGGCAGCTGTTCTGACCTGGAATTAAGATGAGATGGGCGCCGCCTCAGGTCAGGAGTGAAGAGGGCAGGGCAGACGCTCAAAACTGCTTCTCTTCAGGCATCACGGGGGACACCTGGGGTCCTGGAATTAAGATGAGATGGGCGCCGCCTCAGGTCAGGAGTGAAGAGGGCAGGGCAGACGCTCAAAACTGCTTCTCTTCAGGCATCACGGGGGACACCTGGGGTCCTGCAGGGAAAGATGGAGGTCCCAGGGTCGCGAGCCGGCAGCTGTTCTGACCTGGAATTCCAGGTTCTTTGTTTTACAAAGTAAAGCAGTACATCCAAATAAAACCATTTATGTTCAAAGCTCCCTTATTATATTATTTCATTTCACATTCATAATTTTCTTACCAGTTGTACAGAACAGTTATGCTTTGTAATGTCCCTATTTCACAGATGATACTTGATCATTTGACATCCCATTATCTATTTGTTAAAGATAACATCAATAACATCATAAAGATAGCACCAGTAACATCTCCATTTGTCCCTGTCACCTGCAAGTGTAGACCAATGGCGTCTGCTAGGTCTAAGAACACGAACAGCCTCAAACCAATCATTCAGAGTCTTGACGAAGAAGTCCGACCATCTCATAGGTGTGCTGCCATGCAATCTTTTGACATCCTGTGAAATCCAGACGGTAATGACTCTAGTCCAGCAGTCGTCTCCAAATCTCATTATGTGTCCAGTCTGTCCTGCCCATCTGATTTTCGATGCTTTGGCAAACAAGACAGCGTTCCTGAGACAGTGTTCCTGATTCTTGACTGTAGATGGAGGTCGGAACTCTGGATTCTTTCTCTCATTTGAATGAAGCATGATACTCCAAGCATAGCTCTTTTGATTCCTCTTTGGGAGACCCGAATAGCGTTCTCATCCTGTTTTCGTAGGGCGCAGGTCTGTGAGGTGTATGTTAATGCAGGAAGAACAGTGGAATTGAAGAGATGTGCCTGGAGCCAGAGGTTCTTCGTCCTCTTAGCTCTTTCTTCGACATTCTTGAAGGCGTTCCAAGCCGCTCTCTTCCTCCTGTGTAACTCAGGTGCCAGGTCATTCGTCATGTTGACTTCTGAACCTAGGTACACATAACCATTGCATCGGAGATGTTCATCCCATTGATAGTGAATGGAACTTCAGGAATGAGACTGTTTCTCATAAACATTGTCTTTGTGAGATTCAGCTGTAGCCTAACCTTTCCACATTCACGGTCGAAGTCGGCCAGCATTTGTGCCACTTGGCTAATGTTTGGTGTTATAAGAATGATGTCATCAGCGAAGCGGAGGTGGTGTAGTTGCCGAATGTCTATCTTCACTCCCATTCCTTCCCATTCCAGTCATCGCATGACATTCTCAAGGGTGGCACTGAAGAGTTTCGGTGAAATGGTATCACCCTGCCGAACCCCTCTCTTTACGTCAATGATCACCTCCCATTAGAATGGTGAGATACTGGTAGTGAATCAGCTCAATCAGCTGATGTACTGACTTTGAACACCCTGTTTAGCTAGGGCCTTGATGAATGCTTTAGTCTCAACAGAATCAAAGGTCTTCTTTAAATCAGTGAACATTAGACAGAGAGGCATCTTGAACTCCCGAGAAACCTCAATGAGCTTGGTTATCGTGTGGATATGGTCAATGGTGCTGAATCCTTTTCGGAACCCAGCTTGCTCGCATGGTTGTCCTTCATCTAGTGTTCTGCCAATCCTATTCAAGAAGACTCAAGTGAACAGCTTGTACACGACAGACAACAGGTAGATCGGGTGATAGTTGCCAATGTTGTGGATGTCTCCCTTCTTGTACAGTAGTACAGTTCTGCTGCTTTTCCACTGGGACGGAACCTTGCAGACAGATAGCATGTGAAGAGCCGAGCCAGTCTATTGATGAGTACTAGCGGCAGGTTCTTCAGGTGTTCAGGTCTGACCTTGTCGGGGCCAGGTGCTGTTTGCTTCTTTACCAATGAAATGACATGTTGGATTTCGTAAGGGAGAACACTGGGAACGACATATCCAACCTGTGGAATTTGGTATGTGGGCAGGTTTACGTGGCTATTGAAGAGATCCGAGTAGAAGTCATAGATGATCTTCTCCATTGCCCTTCTGGAAGATGTGATAGATCCATCAGGACGTCGGAGGGCAGTCATCTTGGTCTTGTAGTTGGCGAAGGACAGGCGGGCATTGAGAATGCTTTTCCCAGTTTCTGCTGCATCTGCCAGCACTGCTGCTCTTCTCTCTTTGAGATCTTCCTTGATAGTTTCTCTGCACTGCTTTGCAAGCTCGCACATTCGCTTGTGGTTGCCTGAGGTTTGTGCCAAGCCATGTTGGTGAATGAGCTCAAGAGTTTTCGAAGACAGGCATCTTTTTGTGGCTATCTCTCTCTTGGCGTTCCTCGCACAATCATGGAGGTGCTGAACCAATCGATCGTATTCCTCGTCAATGTTGTCTACAATGGCATCTTCCCATGTTGCTGCAATAGTGCCAAAGAGCTGCCAGTTGGTGGTCCTTCTGGGAGTTCTCTTCTTAAACTTTGCAGCTCTTTCTCCCCACTCTGTGAAGTAGAAATTTGCACAAAGGAGACGGTGGCCCAATCCCATTTGGAATTTTGGCACAACAGTGACATAGGTCAGGCAACATCGTCGATTGAATATGATGTGGTCAATTTCGTTGTGAAACCGTCCACTGGGAGACTCCCATGCCCAATGCTTAGATTCGGCCTTCTGGAATTGTGAGTTACCATGCATTGTCTTGGTTGACATGATGATCTCTGATCGTCTCTCACCCTGTCCGTTCCATTCTAGGCCATGGGTCCCGATGTGGAGTTCTTTGGCTGATCTTCTCGGTCCTATCTTGGCATTAAAATCACCAACAATGATTTTGTCGAAGGTGTGGTCTTCTTTATAGAACTTCTCCAGACCCATGTAGAACTTCTCAGTTTCTCCTTCATCGTAATTGGATATTGGCGTGTAGACAACAAAGATAAAACTGCCGGCAGTGAGCTACATCTCTTCAAGTATAATAGTCCGATTTGGGTTGTTAGGCATTAGAATGAATCAATGTTTATGACCAAGTTCGTGTTGACAAGGACACCGACACCACCGACGCCTCTTTTGTCGCATGTTTCGAGGAACAGTTCTTCTCTAGTGTTGAAAATGATGTGATGTGATTGATGCCAATTAGTAAGAATAAAGAGAAGTAAGTAAATTTTAAGTGGAAAATCTCAAATAGGCCTATAAAAGTTTTAAAGTGTGTTTTATCCCAAGAAAACAAATACCTGATTTATGTTAGAAAATATTATGTTATGAATACTGCTTAAATGTCTGCTAATATTAATAAGTAAAAGTAAAAATCTATTTGGATGTTGCAGAACACATTATAGGACATAATGTATTCAATATAAATAAAATTTTAATTCATTATTGAAAAAGTATAAAATCTCTTTGCAAACTAGAAGTAAATAAGCTTTATTAATCTAGTAGAGAGCAACCACAAGCACCGTACTCAATGCCAAGTGTTGAAAAGTTTATCTTGTCTTTTAAAGAAATTCCTTTTACAAGACCATGAATTCCCTAAGATATTGCTTGTCCATGAAAGTCTATATTATTCCTCCAAATCTGAATTGATAATACAGCTAGAAAGGTATTTATTGAGTTTTGGTACTATATTCCTCCATTCTCCTCTGGGTGGTAAAGTCTTATTTTATATATCTGCTATAAAACTTATGGGCTTTCCTTTTTATTTTAAGTTCCTTTTATGATCTTGGTGATTTCAGTATTCTTCCTCTGTCTCTTTGTCTTTGGTTTTTGTCATTCTGAGCACAATGTATCTTAGAGTTTTTCTGAGTCTATATTCACAGGGACCCCTGGGGTCTCTTGTATTTGGTTGCCTGTATTGTTCTACTCTGGGAAATTCTCAACTCTGATTTTTTTAAACTATTGGTTCTTTATAAAGCTTACCTTCCTGTTTTTCAGGGACTCTGATGATTCTTATATCATTTCTCTAGAACTCATGCCATATTTCTCTATTGTGCTGGGTTTTTTTGTTTTTTGCACTTTTTCCATCTTCTATTGTTTTCTAGAAGTTTCCTCCATCTTATCTTTGGAGTGTCTCAATCTTTCTTAAACTACTGTTATTTTACTGCTTATACTATCAAGTTTGTTTTAATGTCATCTACCATAGGTAAGTATTTCCATCTTCATTTCCATCACTTCTGACTGTAGTTTTCTCATTTCCTCCCTCATAATTTCTTGTGCTTTACTGACTACTTGTGTTACCATTTCTTTGAGCTCACTAAATATCCTCACCATGGTGTCATTAAAGTTATTCTCCGAGGACCTGCAGAGATGTTTGGTGTTGTTTGAGTGTTCTGTATTATTTCTTTTACTCATTTAACTTGCTGAACTTCTATGCATATCCCCCATTGGGTTTGCTGAGGTGTGACCTTATTATGCTGAGGGTGAATATTTGTACTTAGCCTCTCTGGAAGTCTCCGAAGGATTAATCTAGGACTTGCTTTTTCCCCCGCCTGCCCATCTTTACCCAATGACAGGAAATTTAACCGTGAACAGTGAAGTTGTCTTCTGGGAGATCAACCTTACCTGGAAGTAGTGATGGAGCTCATAGAGGGTCAGGAGACACTGCACTGGGCCCAGTGATATGGGGGTGGTTGGCAGTGGAGCTTCCAGGAGCTGCCAGAGATTCAAGTGTCTTCTTTTTTGCAACTGTTCTTTTTATTTAATAATTATGGTTTTCAAAATTACAAAGTTATTCCTGATTGAGTTTAAGGTCTATAATGTTCAAACATCAATCCTTTCACCAGTGCCCACTTCCTTCCACCCATCAGGTATTTCTTATAGCAAACAAATCAGCAGACTAACAGTTTGCACTGGGCACAGAAGGGATGATTGAATGAACCTGTCAGCAATTCCAGGAGTGAAAATAGAATCGAAGAGCAAGTCTCCCAAACTGAGTTTACACCCTCCTCTTCAAAGATATTGCTGCCTGTGAACCAGATACTTTACTTAATAGAAATACAGAAGCTGGAATTATTTTGGTCTCAGTTCAAATTGAGATTCTATGCTTACTAGATCAAGTGGGAGAAGTAATTCATTTATTCCAATTTTCTTATTGTTGAGTAGAGCAATAACACCATTTTTTAAAATTTAATTATATTATAGAGATACTGCACTGCACTGTCCTCCCGCTTTTCATAGATTTGCTCAAATGGGCACCAAAAAATTATGAGACTTGTTGTTACTGTTTTTGGCATATCGAATACATCACAGGTAGCTTGCGAGGCTTTACTGTGTGGGCGAGATACTCTTGGTAGCTTGCTGGGCTCTCCGAGAGGGGTGGAAGAATTGAACCCGGGTCAGCCACATGCAAGGCAAACGCCCTACTCACTGTGCTATCACTCCAGCCCATTATAGAGATTAAGATAACTTATTTAATTATTTAAAAAAGTACTCAGCCATAGAAAAACACACAGGTACAGAGCATAGATAAGATCTCAAAAGCTGACCAAGTAAAGCTGTCTCATAGCATAACTCATGGTTATGAAGTGACTGCACACTTTGCTTTTGACTTCTAAGCAATCCATATATCAATGATCATGAGATTCTGTATTGCTTATATGATTAGCTATCCACACTTCTACTGGAATTGCTTTTCCAGGCTCTAAGATAGATATGGCTTGAGTTCACTAAATCTTATGCTAAACCAATTCTTATAAATGCTTTAAATACATATGCCACCTCACAGTGAGTTCATGCTACCTTCCCCACACATTTTTCACACAGATTGTCTAGACATTTCAAAATTCACCATTCTGGTTTATGGCCAAATGTTTTGTGAGTTCTGATTCATTTGCCTGAAGTATTGCTTTACCCTTGTCTCTTGTCAATCTGGCTCTTTCCACCTTGACATAGTCTGTCAAAGCAAACCCCTCCCTCCTGCCTTTACACATACCTCTGCACTCTGGTGCGTTACTGGGATTTGCTGATCAAGTGTTTATCTTGAAAACTAATTAGTCTGAGCATTCTATGGGAACAGGAACTGTGTCATGTTTGTCTTCTACCCTCATCACATAGATGAGCTTTTGTATACAGAAGATGCTCAGTGAGTGCCTATTGAATGTGTTTATGAATGGGGGAGCATGTGAACACATGAACAGAGCACTAACTCATGAATCATGGAATCAGAACTCTTGTTATGGTCCGCTTCACACGTCTCTTCATTATGACACCCACTTTTTAAATAAGCAGCTATTAGGAGCCCAGGCTGCATAAACACCCACTAGCTCCGATGTCCTTCCACTGGTGCCTACAGATCCTAACTGGGCTTCCTGCCTTTACTCAATCATCTTCTCTAAAGAGGACTCATCCCTGTGAATCCTGAAGTGGTGATTAGCTCATCATAAGAAAACCATAAATTCTATAAATTATTTTGTATTGGCAGAGCCCATTATACCTACTTAACAAACATTAGTGCTATTTTTGAGTATTTTAAGAATTTCATCAAGGGTCAAAGAGATAGGGTAGGGATTAAGATCCTTCACTTGCATGTGACCTACCCTGGTTTAATCCCCTAGTACTACATATGTTCTTCTGAGCAGCAAAGGGAGTGACCCTGAATTCAGAGCCAGCAATAGCCCCTGAGCACTGCCAGGTGTGATTCCATTTGTTTTTAAATTAAAAAACAATATAAAAATAAGAATTTTTAGGTGAAAGGTACTATTCAGTTCTTGTTTGGGGAAGCTTCTCCTAGCAATTCTAAGCCAACCAGACTGAAGTCAATCAGGCTTGTCCAGCAAGGGACAAGAATGGGGTGCTTCCCAGATCCTGTGGTGCTGTGGAATGCCCTGGCAACCTTAGAGGGCTCTAAGCTGCATTCTGCAATGCTGAAGGGCCATTGGTGCCAGGGATTAAGTCAGCATCAACTGCAAGCAAGACATGTGTCTGTGCTATCTGGGATTCTATAAAGCTTTATTAGAGATGAATTAATGATGTTTTCAACTGAAATTACAAATATTTCATGGATATTGGTTTAAGACCTCATTCCATAGACAACTTTTATGTATGGGAACAGACGCTGAATAGTGAGGCACAAACTAGCAAAAAAGAAAAAAGAAAATTAGAAAACAAAACTGATGTTCCATATTATGCGATCATGGTTTGTGTTTAGTAATTCCTAATGAGGGGGCTGGAACGATAGCACAGCGGGTAGGGCGTTTGCCTTGCATGCGGCCGACCCAGGTTCGATTCCCAGCATCCCATATGATCCCCCAAGCACTGTCAAGAGTAATTCCTGAGTGCAGAGCCAGGAGTAACCCCTGAGCATCGCCAGGTGTGACTTAAAAAGCAAAAAACAATAATTTCTTATGAAATTACAGGTTTTTTGCTTTGAATGTCTCCACCAATATATTTTATACATGGTATTTCTGTTGTATCATCTTTGAGACTTGTCTAACTGCTTTCACTCTCCCATTACAGACAAGGTGGCCAGTTTCTGAGACAGTTTATTTCCGTTTTGAGAGTGGACATCTGTTCCCCTCAGTCTCTTGTGGTCTCTCCCCCCGACACACTTTTTAAAGTACAAAACATGATCAACCTTGAATTGCTTTCTTCTTTTTGTCACAGGGGAAATAATTCTGGCCCAGCTATAGAACAGAAAAAATAATCTGAGTTTTCCTCAGTTCTTCATTTATCCTCTTTGTGGTTTCTCTTCCCTTGAGTATTTTTATTTGTGTGTGGTTGATTTTAGATCTAGCTCTCAGGCAGATCTCTATCACTGATAACCAAAGTTTGGGCCTAAGTAACTTAACATCTATAAAATGCACTGAAACAAATTGCACATGGTGAGATACATCTATTTGACTTTGTCTGTCTTTATAAATAGTAAATTGCAGAAAGTGGTTCCTTTCTATTTATAAATGGATTCTTGTCAGTGTCATCTTATACAATACATATTTTAATTAAAATTATTTATTAATGTGAAGTAAGTTTTCTTTTGAGGTAAAGTCTAAAGATGATTAAATAGAAGTAGTTCATGTGTGAGGCTAATCTTAAAAAAACTCAAAACTTTAGAGATAATTTAACTCTGAATTAGAGAGTACTGTGATGCTCTACGTTACCTTGAGAAAGTAATGCAGCTTTTCTAATATTCTGTTTCTGGATTTTGAAGAAAAGGTGCAATGAAAGTTATTTACAGGGGTGTGTGACATTAAATAAAAATATTAAGCACATAGTCTGTACTCAGTAATTGTCAATTTCTCATGCTTGTGCCTGTTCTCTCAATTCCATTTACTCCACAAAACAATTACATATATCTCTGCATTTGCACATATTAGGTTCCAGATTTAGAGTGTCCTAATGAAAAGTGCCATAGGTCAGATAATTTAATAAAACTAAAAGAGGAAGTTTATTGGTACCAGGCAACATTATTTGACCCTTTCTTTAGAAATAAGCAGAAATCATGATCAAAATTTTCCATAATGAATAGGATGCACTAAAATGGTGTGAGTTAAATACTCTGCTTCATTAGAGCTAATGTGACAGTAATACCATGCAGTGCACAGTGACTGCTTTGAAAAGTCATTACTTTTAGTAGAAATGACTGGAGATGTTGTGGGCCATTGTTATACCTCATGGGAAATTGCAGGGGGATCTCCTGTAATTAACATGAGCCACTAGTGCACAAAATAAATAAGCAACACAATTATGATTTTTTTCCAGCTGTGAGCAGGTATTTGGGATTTTCCTTTGATTCACTTTGCTCTGGGAGCTGGCTCCTTGCCATCCCCCAGCTCTGCAATCCCCTCTGAATTCTACATTTTTGTACTTTTTCTAGGTCATAAAGTTATCATTTGATGCTCTGTGTATCAGTGAGTAGATAAAAAGAATGTGTGCAGGTGGGAAGAGTGGTTTAGAAACTACAATAAGGAAAAAGTTGTCCTTGATGACAATCTGTACATGGTTACAAAGGCAACGTGCTTAATGATATGGCTAACAAAAATCACTGGCATACACACGAATCTCTAAGCGTGTGAAGGAGAAAACCATTGATGAGTAGGCCAAGCAAAATCTCATTTGGTGCTTCCAAAAGGGGTGAATGCAAATAAGGAATGTTGAAAGGATATAACAAAAAGTGTATTCAAATATCACTCGCTGTGAGTTAAAATCTTAGAACTCTAGATGTGAACTTCACAGTAACCTCAAAACAAAAATACTTAATAAGATAATTTAAAAAGAATGAAAGCTGAATACAAAAGGCAAAATCAAAGCACAAAGGAGGATACAAAAGCAGAACAAAGGAACAGAGACAAACTTCAAAACACCAAGAATCCACAAAATGAGAATGAAATGTTATATCTATAATTTCACTAAGTGTCAATGACTCAAACACCCTAATCAAAAGGTACACAGAGGATTGATGGACTAAAAAAACAAAATTCAACATTTTTTCTGTCTAAAAGAAACCCACTTAAGTTCCAATGATTGTGATAGGAACAAAGTAAAAAGTTGGAAATACAATCATACAAATGATTTCCTAGCCTAAAATAGGCAAGGACAGCTGTACTTTACTCAGACAAAACATTTCAAGCTGAAAATGGTAATAAGAGACTAGGATGAACATTATATAAAGCCTGAGAAGTAACTATATCAGAGAACTGAACACTCATTAACATATATACACCAAATGAAGTAGCATCAAAATACACAAAACAGAACTGAAAAGAGTTCTGAATGGCAATATAACAGTAGTAGAAAACTTAACACTTCAATCTCATGAATGGACAAAACAATCTGATAGAAAATCAACAAGGAAAAAAAGAGCAATAAATGAGAAACTGGATTAAATGGGCTGACTAGACATTTATAGTATTTACTGTTTCTCCCAAATACAAATACATATACTTCTCTGGTGCATATGACAGCTTCTGGAGGGCTGGAGCGATAGCACAGCAGGTAGGGTGTTTGCCTTGAATGCAGCCGATTCGATTCCTCCATCCCTCTCGGAGAGCCCAGCAAGCAACCGAGAGTATCCCGCCTGCATGGCAGAGTTTGGCAAGCTCTTCATGGCGTATTTGATATGCTAAAAACAGTAACAACAAGTCTCACAATGGAGACGTTATTGGTGCCCACTTGAACAAATCAATGAACAATGGGAGGACAGTGCTACAGGACATCTGACAGCTTTTAAGGATAAAACACATTTAACACAAAACAAGTGTCAATAAAGTTGTGAAATAGAATTGATATTATTAAACTTTTCATTCTTCAACGCAGTAATACTAGAAATCAGCCATAAAGTCAATCTGGAAAAAAAGCATCAAACATTTGGAGGCAAAACAACATGTTATATAATAACTAGTGGTTAATGAGAAAATCAAAAAAGAACTTCAAAAAGTCCTGGAATCAGGTGATACAGAGACAGTGATGAGCGTGGGGTACAGTAACTTAGTGCACTATTTCCAGAAACATTAACACTAATTTAACCATGTTACTGAAATCATAACAAAAGACTATTTTAAAATAAAATTAACTTTAAGATTAGTTACATAAATTGATGGAAACTGGTATGAACTCATGATCAGGATACATAGATTACAGCAAAAGTGGTACAAAGAGGGATTGTTCATAGTTCAATGTGTGCTTATAACAGAAAACAAGAAAAATGTCAAATAAATAATCTAACATTGCACCTTTAGCCGAACAAAGGAAAACTAAGCTCTGTAGAAGTAAGGAATGAATAAAAAAATCAACTTTTTATTTACTTTTATGTTAGGATGAAATTAATAGAAATCAAGAATATGAAAGTTAAATCAAACCAAAAGCTTTTTCCAAAACGATAAATAAGAGGTGGCCCATGGGATGATTCAATGACTAACACTGTCTTACAACTGTCAAATGAGTGCAGCCTGTATATTACCTACACATGCCAAGTGTCCTGATATCTGGACCTCTCAGCCACAGCAAAATGTGTGATCTCTGCGCAGCTAGGTACATGTGAACACCATAACTAAAGAAATTTAAATTTGGAGGCCAGGAGGGCAATTCCGAGGTGAGAATATATATATATATATAAAAACACAACAACCCCCACTGTGAAGCACTGCAACCAGATCGTATAAAAGCACCAAATGGCTGCTGCCCTGAGTGATATCATATACAAACTCTACAACTAAAGTGTGCAACCCATGAAAAGCACCCAAATCAAGTTCACACAATGAAGTGTGTAACCCCCAGTCATTACAACAATAGCAGCAAAGTGAGGGAATGGACACCTTAAGAAAATGATAAACACAAGTGACAAAGCCATCAACATGTTTAAAAAGAAAAACACAAGAGAAGGCCCTTGATATTAGGATCATAACTGATAACTAGGGTCATAAATAAAATGAGAGAAAGGTTACTCTTCTCATGAAAAACTAGTAGAGAAAACCTGATGCCAAAAATTTAACACCTACAAAAAGAGGGTGCATTTTTAGAATCATACTGCCTTCTAAGACTGAATCATGAGGAAATAGAAGATCTGAATAGATAAATAATAATCAAGGAAATTAAAACAGTATTGAAAAGTTCCCCCTAAACAAAATTCAGGTTCAGGTCTTTTTAGTGATGAGTTCTAATGAACCTCAAATTAGGGCCTATTACCTATTCTTAGAAAAAAAATGGAAGAGTCAGACATTTGTCCAGACATTCCTTGATAAAAACAATCCCCTAAAGCAGACAAGGACATCACACACATAGAGGAAAGCAAAAGAAAAATATCCATTATGAGTACAGATGCAAAGATAATTAACAAAATTTGAGCAGATCAATATCAAGTGGGATTTGTTATAGGTATACAAGGATGGTTCAACATATGTCAATCAATTCAATATAACATAGCCACAAAGTAAATGGCAAACACACTGTGATCATTGTAGATACATTCCTAGAAAGTTTTTGACAAGAAGCTTGGATATTTCTCAAGAAATTAAAAAGAGAACTATTATAGGATATAGCAATTTCACTCCTCGGTATTTATGCCAAGGTCACACAAACCATAATCTGAAAACATGGGTACTCGCATATTTTCATTTTATTACAATTTATGATAGCTAGGATCTGAAAACCACCCAAGTATGCCAAAACAAATGAGTTAATAAAGAATATGCCACATGTATACCCAGTGGAATTCCACTCCTACTTAGACAAGAGAAGAGATGGAATTTTGCTTTTTGCTAACACCTGGATAGAACTAGAAGAGGCAGTGGTTAAAAAAATGGTTAGTAGTTAGACAAAAGGAAAATTAAAAATATTAAATGATCTTGTTTTTATGTTATATAGAGAAATAAAACAAGGGGAACAGACTATGTCCAATGAAAACAAACCCTAAAACTGAACTGTAGTTATCAAAATGTAGGAATAAATTGAAGGGTCCTAAGGACATAGAGTGATGCTGGTGTGGATGGAGTATGGTACTATTTCAATTCTAAAACATATAAGCATTTACACACTTGTACACAGATGTTATCTCAATAAATATAATGAAAACAAAAACACTGAAAAAGTAAAAAAAATAAAAGAGAACAAAATCTTGCCTTTTCTAAAAACAAAGATTGAGGACTCACAAATAAATCTCAGAAGATGCCTCCAGACCCTGCACTAGGCTGAGTCTCATCCAGGGAGCCCCAGCTATTGAAAAACTCCAGAACTCAATTGCCACCTTGTGCCTGGCCAATCTCCACACCTTGGGAACTAGCCTCATGCATGAGAATGAATCTACTGAAAAATACAGGTATGTGGGATTTGTGACTGAAATCGCCATGCCTCCACGGAGTCAGGAATGGGCGACTTCTCCCCATCTCCCTGGTTCTGGGAACCTGGCAGTCACACCCACAAATTGCCTCCTGGTGCCATATAAGCTCATTAACTGCCATGAACCAGAGACTCACAAATAAGTATTTGGAAAGGAGCCACAAACTGCAGAGATGCCTCCGGACCTCAAAGTCACCATCCAGTTAAAAAAATTTAAGTCCTGCTCTATCACCAATTTAAAATTTTCGAACTCCTGGAGCAGCTTCTCATTCTCTAAGTCACTGATGTAAGAGTAGCACACCACATTTGATAGGGCACAAAGTAGAAGGTGACCGAACTCAATCAAAAAAAAAAATGAAAAGATATTAGCACAAAAGGCTCAACCTGTAAGAACGTGTTAGTGATCTCTTATACAAGAGTTTAATGTCTCCAGAGTGAGCTACAACAATCTTCAGACACTTTCCTCTAAAGAAACTTTTTCGAATCATTTTTAGTGGATTATTCATAACAAGCAACACAAAATAAATTATTCAGGATCTGCCTTTGGGGCAGAGTTGGGTGGTGGTGGGAAAAATCAAAATTTTGAATTTTGGGATGGTGGGAAGGTGTTAACGGTGGTGGGATTGGTGTTGGAATACTGAATGTAATAAATTACTGTGAGCACCTCTATACAAATTAAAAAATCAAAAAAATTTTAAAAAGATAGAAGTTGAGAATATGCCAAGAAACAAACCTCAGAAGTGAAAGATAATTACTACATGGCTTCTCTCATATGTGTAACATGGAGAAGCAAAGGAAATCAATATCCCACAGCAACTGCCATGGAAATGCATCCACTGGCCCAGCTTTACAGATTCATGACTACACCTCAGGAGAGATGCAAGCCAAACCACTCAGTTCACGGGTACACTCGTCTTCTGGTTTGAAACTCTGGAGCACCTGGGGACAGGGGCAGGCCAAGTACGCAGTCTGCAGAAGTCCCAGCAGCTGCACACACACACAGCCCACATGCCAACGGCTTGGGTCCACCACTTCACAACTTCTCACTTCAGCTATGCCAAACAGATGAAAATTCCAGGTGCACCGGTTTTCAGGCTGAAACTTCTGGATTCTTCTCAGAGTGAGGACAAGCAGCCTCCCCACACCCTTCCTGTACTTCCAAAAGCTCAGGCAGCCACCCCCTCACCCCACAGCCTTCACCATGTGAACTCACTGGCCCAGTTTAATAGATCCTGAAGTTTCTGGAGTGTGCAGCCAGGTGAATGGCCTCAGGACACCTTCAAACTCCACAATGCTGACATCTCAGTGACAGCAGACCAAGTTAGATGGGAAAGTAATATAGAAGCCAACTCAAGTCAATAAACAAAAACAATAACATGGAAGACTCAACTAGCAATAAATAGCTGAATAAACCCTCAGAGAGGGTTTAATGATCCCATGGTGAGATATAACAATTTTCACAAACTTTCTTTTACTGATGTATCTTTTGTTTGTTTTTGGACCCCACCTGTCACTGCTCAGGGATTACTCTTGGCTCTGTACTCAGGAATCACTCCTGGCTGTGCTTGGGGGACTACATATGGGATGTTGGGAATAGAATCCATGTTGTCCACATGCAAGGAAAGTACCTATTCAATGTATTATATTTCTGGCCCTAAAATATTTTTATAATTCTGTTAGTCATTAGTAGTAAGAAGCAATATAAAATGACTTATTTTTTTCCTGCTAAGGACACAGACTTGGGGAGTGGATGGGAAACTGGGGACAATGGTGATGGGGAGGTCACACTGGTGGTGGGATTAGTGTTGTCACACTGAATGCCTGAAACAACTAGATTATGAACAACTTTGTACACCACAGTGTTTAAAGTTTTAAAAGTAGAATCACAAAAAAACCCCAAAATTTACATAAACACTGCCAAAATATGTGTGTGTATGTGTGTGTGTGTATGTGTGTGTGTGTGTGTGTGTGTGTGTGTGTGTGTGGTGCTTATCAGAGACAAAGAGAAGTGGTGAGACAGGAAGACAGGAGTGGAGATGTAAAACCTGGTCATGGAAACAACACTAAAATTTACCTGATAGATGAATTTGACATTATTTGGAGGTACTCTTGATATACATACAACGTTTGAAATTATAAATTAGTTCAATTTTCACACACAATCACACAACTATCCTGTTATTCGTTGATTGCTCGAGGAGGCCCCAGTAATGTCTCCTTCATCCTAGCCCTGAGATTTTTTTTTAAATGCCATATTCAAGGCTCTTTCAGAGTTAGGAGAATGAGACCCTTCATTGTTACTGGTGTTTGGCATATTGGGTACACCATGGGGAGTTTGCCAGACTCTGCTGTGTGAGCAGGTTACATTCAGTAGCCTGCCAGTTTGTCCAAAGTAGAAATGAGATGCGCTTCCAGGAGCTGGGTTTTATAGTCTCTGAGTGTTGGCCATTCATGGGATTACATGGTGCCAGGGGGCCAGTTGGTGGGTGTGACCCCCGCCTACTGGAATTTGGAGGATATGGGTGGAGGATGCTCAGCCCTGATCCAAGTAGGCTTGGAGATCTCAGCCCCGGGACCCACGTGCCTTTGTTCCTCTGCCGGTACCTTCATGTGTGCGGAGAGTGGTCTCAGCATGGTGGTGGCTGGTAGTTCAATTTTATATAAGGATAATTAAAAAACCCAATATTCTATTCACAGAGGAAACACTCACCTAATGATTGGATAAATGGGGTAGAAATACCTACACTTACGTTAATTTGGAGAAAGGAATTGGTGATTGGATTGATAGTTGGATGGATGGATGGATGGATGGATGGATGGATGGATGGACTGAAGGAGGAGAGAAGAGAGGGAGAGACAGTAGAGAGAGTGAGATAGAGGAGATAGATACAGTGGGAAGAAAGAATTATGCGGTTAGACAGAGACACAGAGAGAGAGAGAGAGAGAGAGAGAGAGAGAGAGAGTCAGAGAGAGCTGGGAGAAAGGAGAGATTGAGTAAATGGCAACTAATCAGCAACCATCTTGGCCCTCGTTCTTCCTTCGTCAGTCCAAAGCAACAGCCATTCCAGATGGAAAAGTGGCTGGAGAGAACCGAACCTGGGCAGCAAGAGAGAGAGCTGCCCAGAGAGCCCGTGAACATCCTTTAATGTGTAATCCCCAAGCTCAGGAGTTTACACAGCTCGGAGCATGAGGGGTTTTCACAGCCGGAGAGTGAGGGGCTTACACAAATAGGTATTCAGTCGCAGATATATAAAAAATGGTTTCTACGTTCCATAACCACGGCGATATTGACTCATCCACTGGCTCTGTTCTTCAGATTTATGAACTAAGTCTCAGAAGCCAAGCAGCTGAAATTCATGGACGTTCTGGTACCCCTGTGTGAAATCTCTGCCATCCTAGAGAGTGGAGCGGGCTGAGTCCCCTCCCTACCAAAGCTTTGGCAGCGACACCCACACATCACTGCTTGCCACGTCAACGGCCTACAGCCTAACTCCTAGCCTCACTGAGAATCTCTGAAGACTCATCCCACTTCTATAGATCCTGAAGGTTTTGGACCACAGGACCACATATGCCACAAGAACTGGCATCCCAGCAGGAGCACACCAAATTAGATGAGAAGGAAGCAAAGAAGCCAACTCAACAGACCTCAATTAGCAACGAACAGTTTAGTAAATCCCCAGTCAAGGACTTAACAACACCATGGTGAGCTATAACAAGTTTTATAAGTTTTCTTTTATTAAGATAATTTTGATAATTCCTTTATAGATTTAGTTATAACAAGCAATAAAACACAAATTATTGTGTGTGTTCTAAGGAGGCAGGTTTAGGGGGTGGTTGTGATCGGGAAAGTAGGGACAATGTTGACCAGGTCACTCAGATGATGGAATTGGTGCTGGAACATCAAAACCCATAACAACTGTATTGTGAAAGCTTTGGAAACTATGGACTTTAAATGGGCTGGAGCAATAGCACAGCAGTAGGGTGTTTGCCTTGCACGCAGCCAACATGGCCGACCAGAGTTCGATTCCTCCACTCCTCTCGGAGAGTCTGGCAAGCTACCGAGAGTATCTCGCCCGCAGGGCAGAGCCTGGCAAGCTACCCGTGATGTATTCCATATGCCAAACACAGTAACAAGTCTCATGATGGAGACATTGCTGGGCCCGCTTGAGCAAATCAATGAACAACGGGAGGACTGGGACTGGACTTTAAATAAAGTAAAAGAAAAAGTTTTCATAAAATCCAAATCACCCTTGGTATACACGGATTTTATTTCCAAGAATAGAATATAAATATGGGGGACATGAATCAACTTAGAGAGCACATTCCTTACACGTGCAATGTCCTGGGTCCTATTATAGACACTCTGTGCCCATTCTCCATGATCCCCGCACCCATAGTGTGCCCGCAGGTGGTCTCTGAACATCACAGGGTGTGGCACTCATAAAAGAGCAAAAAAAAAAAAACTATAACAAAACACTTCAAGCAAGTTGTTCTTTGTTTTCTTTACAGCACTTTTCAAGGTACTAATCATCCATATAATGCCCAAGCACAGAGTTTGATACAGGAATTCTGTTCCCTCTTCGGGGCCAGAAAGATAGTACAGTGGATAAGGCACTTGTCTTGCATGCTAGGTTCAATTCCTAGCACCACATATGGTCTCCCTGCCTGTCACAAGTAAGACCCAATCACTACTACTGTGTTTCCAAAATAAAATAACAACAATGAGAAAGTCCCTACTAATTGCTATAAATAAGGGAGCAGAAAGACAATCTCTAGTATCTAGTATTTGGGAAGTATATCTAGATATCAAGTACTTAGGAGGTATATCACCCACTTACATCTGTTGAAACAGTCAACTAAGGATTTGTTCTAGTAACTAACAGTAGAAGCATTTTAAAGGCTTAAACAATCTGAAAGCTACATGATATTAAAAATGAACCCCAAAACTGCATAAACAGAATTTAATGACTATAATACAAAATTAAAGTTTAATACAAATATCTGAAATTATTCCTGAAAAGATAATCCGTTGAACCAAATCATTATTTTATAATCATAATTATATTCTGGGTCTAAATCCTACATCCCATAAATAAAGATGGAGAGTTAATTAGCAGGTGAAAAGAAGACATGGATGAAATTTCTCATCGCACAAAGGATGAAAATTTATTGTGATTACAGAAACGCCTTTCATTTTTAAATATAAATATATACGAGACTAAAGATAGTATATACAGTTTAATATGGGAAGACAATATTAAACATAGATCAACTACTTAGAAGAATAATAAACCTCATGAATTATTAATGATGTCAAACTTTATGCGCTTAAAAATCCAGTTCTAAGGCTAGAGAGATGATATAACAGGTAAGGCACTCATCTTGCAAGCAGCTGATCCCAGTTATATACCCGAGCACCACCAGAATTGATCTATGAGCACAAAATCAAAAGTAAGCCATTAGGTATGGCCAACAAAAACAAGTAACAAAAGTTCAGTACTCCATGTAAAGATTCTGATTTAAATTATATAAATAACTGGGACTATATAATACTAAATAAGGACTAAGAGTGTGATCCAAAGTGGTAAATTGCATGTCTTGCAATTGCGATGCTATGGACTACATCCACATCATATGCCCTACAACTGTTCATCAACAGGAATATCCCAGGTGGCTCTCAAACACTGACCCTCACAAATCACAGAATGTGGCCCCTACAACAAATCAGATAAACAAGAAAATGTGACTTACAACTGGTCCAAAGATCTTAACATACTCCCCACCAAAGAAAACTCTAAAAAAATAAACTCCATCTCTTATGCCAACAAGACATATATCACTGTATACCTATAAAGATAATTAAAATCTGGAACACTGACAACACCAAATGGCATCGAGAAAGTCGAACTATGGGAATTCTCATTTATTGCTCGTGGGAATGCAAAATAGTACATCCACTTTGGAAGACAGTTTGGCAGTTTCTCACAGATCTAACCATACCATACCATAAGATCCTGAAATAACTCTCCTTATTTACCCCCAAGGACTTAAAGACATGTCTAAAAAGAGAATGAAAGAAAAAGGATAAGAAAAACCTGCACAAGAATGTAGTAGTTGCTTTATTCATCCTTGCCCAAACTTAGAAATAATTGCAATGTCATCTAATGGATGAATGCACCAAGAGATATCTGAATTCCACTATCCAGATAGTGGAATATTAGTCATAATAATATTATAATTATATAATTATATTAGTGGGCTGGAGCGATAGCACAGTGGTAGGGCATTTGCCTTGCACGCAGCCAACATGGCCGACCCGAGTTCGATTCCTCCACCTCTGTTGGAGAGCCCGGCAAGCTACCGAGAGTATCTCGCCCGCACGGCAAAGCCTGGCAAGCTACCCGTGATGTATTCGATATGCCAAACACAGTAACAACAAGTATCACGATGGAGATGTTACTGGGCCTGCTCGAGCAAATCGATGAACAATGGGAGGACCGTGAATTATATTAGCACTGTAGCATTCTCCTCCCATTATTCATTGATTTGCTGGAGTGGGTACCAGTAACATCTCCATCGTGAGACTTGTTGTTACTGTGTTTGTCATATCGAATACGTCACGGGTAGCTTGCCAGGCTTTGCCAGCGAGTGAGATACTCTCAGTACTTTCCCAGCTCTCCAAGAGGGGCAGAGCAATCAAACCCGGGTTGGCAGGGCCGGCCACGTGCAAGGCAAAAGCCCTACCGCTGTGCTATCACTCCAGCCCATATAATTATATTAATAATAAAAATAATACCCCATTATGTCTAGATAGTGGAATAATATTCAGGGATAAAAAGATATAAATTGACAAGCTACCAAAAGATATGGGAGAAACGTCAATATACATTACTATTGAGAGAGGTTTGCTCTATTGGCATCTAACAGTATATAGTCACAGATTGAAAAAATTAACAGATCAGTGGGTTGTAATGGATTAAGGTAAGAGAAAGGTGAGGGATAGTAAGACAGAGGACAGAGGGTCTTCAAGGCAGAAAAGTTCTCTGGACAACATCATAATGTCATAATAAATTTGTCTAAACCCACGTATTGTAAAACACCAACTGTGAACCTTAAGGTAAACTAGGGACTTTGAGTGATTATGTAACCACACTGCCTCATCCGCGATGAAAAAAATAATAAAGTCTGATTCTGATAAGTGAAATAAGTAATGGAGATAGATTTGCCTATGTTAAAGAAAGAAATATATGTGACATGTCTATATTTTTCTAAATTATATTGTAAACTTAAAATTGTTCTAAAACATTTACAAATATTAACGATATTTAATCACATGCTTTTATTTTCATGGTCTGATAGAGAGTATGTCAGAACTCTGATATGTCACAAGTTAGAAATAGAGAAGAAAAGCTACACACAGCCTCTGTGTCCTTCATTGGTTAGACTGTGTGTACCCAGACTCTTGGTAAAGACATTTTAGCTATAGGAACTGGGTGGACATCTACATGATTAAGCTTACACTTGCACAATATAATACTTATCAGCCATCGCAAACCTATTTGGTGCTGTGTTTAGAAGACAATTTCATATTGCTGCTGCTGCGTCCATTTCCTATAGTCGCGTCCTGGACAGTAGTAAAAATATTGTAAAAGATTCTGTTGTCCCAGCATCCAAGCCAGAAGTTGAAGGTAAGACACAGTGATGAGTGTGTTGCAGTATATTGTTCTAAGACCCCTTCAAGGAGGAAACTCAGAAGAGTCTACATTATATAAAGCATTATTCCCTTTGACCAGGACGGCTGACTTGTAGCCCGTGAGAGCAGTCACGGCTGATTACAAATAAGTCACTTGATATTAAACAAGCGCTAAATTTTACAGTAGTTCTTAACAGCAAGGCACTCTGGAAGGGCACCGAACTGAATAAACTTAAACTTCAAGGAACAGCAAGCTCTTACTTGCAGCAATCAATAGCTTTTTACTATGGAGAGCAACAAAACCCTTTTGGCTTTCCGACTCGAGTCTCTGATCCCCATTCTAACCATCATTCATTTTCAGGGCACTTTGATTCTGTGTCTCTCATGTGGAGGCAACAAGGTGCTGGCCCCGGTTTGAACTCATGTCCTGTGGAGAAAAAGATTCCCCAGCAGAGAAAATAAATACTTCCCAACTTCTCTGTTTGTCTTCCAGGCTCCCAGTGGGCACAGAAGTCGTGCTCTCCTTGGTAGCTCTCTTCAACTCTCCCTGCTAATTAACCTCTCCTACCGGGTTGCCAAATGAGCTGCTGACAACCAGCCCTGAGCAACTAGAAAACACCAGGGCAACAGACTGGATTGTTAAATTCTTCCATTAAGTCTAGAGCAGAGAGCGCCTTTGGAGTTCTGTATTGATGCAGGAGTAGGAAGTTGACATCACAATCAGAAAGAGGAAAGAATGGTGCCACATGTGTTTTTATTTTCTATAAATCTTTCTAGCCATAGATGCAGTTTTTGGTGTGAGTGTGTATGTGTGTGTGTATGTGTGTGTGTGTGTGGTGTGTATAAAGGGGTACACAAAAGAAAAAATATATGAAAAATCCATTGGAAAGAGTGAAGATAGCAGGAATTGAATTTTAGACTTTTGATTCAAAACTGGTAGTGCTCTTTATAATGGAAAATGAAAGATTCTAAGAAATGTTAACATTTGCTATCTCTGCTTTCCTAATATAAAAGGATCTCAAACTGAAAATTAAGGGCCATTTATTTTTGCACTTTAGCTAAGAGGAGAGGGTAAATCAGGCATAGCTGGCAGGTTATAGGATTCAATAAATATTTTAAAAGAATGAGCAGGTGATAAAACACATAAACTGATATGATAAGTCACATAACAATTTATAGGAATGATATATTTTATATAACTACACAACCCCACATTCCTGTAAAAATAAATCCACTGGAAATAGTTTAAAGGAAAGTTTTAGTAAAATCAATAAAATATAATTTTCTTTACTTTTTTAAAATGTGAGAACCTTTTATATAAACATGAATAAAATAGGGGCTGGAATGATAGCACAGTGGGCGTTTGCCTTGCATGTGGCTGACCCAGGTTCAATTCCCAGCATCCCATATGGTCCCCAGAGCTCCGCTAGGAGTAATTCCTGAGTGCTAAAGCCAGGAATAACCCCTGTGTGTGACCCAAAAACCAAAAAAAAAAAAAAGAGTAAAATATATTTTTGACATCTTCAAAATCAGTGTTGCTTTGTCAGGATTCCGAAACATTTTTGATTTGCATTAAAGAAGTACCAGTACACTCTTACACAATTCACAAAACTCAGAAATATTAATGACGCTATACTTTTACTCAAGAATCTATTTTTTGCTTCTCCATTGTGTCACTTCTTTAGTAACATACATCTCTAAGGGTTTTTTATTAGATTTTTTTCTAATTTCCCCTTAATATTTTTACCTTCTAACCTCATTATTCCTAAAATATTTTATTTTCAAAAAGTGCTTTTCACAGTGAGCTGGGGCAATAGCATAGCAGGTAGTGTGTCTCCCTTGCAAGCAGCCATCCCGGTCGACCCGAGTTCAATTCCTCCACGCCCCCCTCGGAGAGCCTGGCAAGCTGCTGAGAATATCTCACCCGCATGGCAAAGCCTGGCAAGCTCCCCGTGACGTATTCTACATGCCAAACACAGTAACAATTGTCACAATGTTGAACAATGGAAGGATAGTGATAGTGATAAGTGACTTTTCACAGTAAGTTGTTGTACATGATTGTTCTACATATTCTGGACCTAACTTCTCCTTTCACACTTATCTTTTTTTAAAATTTATTTTTATAAGGTAGTTCACAACATTCGATTACATTTTATATTCAAACACCAATCCCACCACCATTACACCTTCCCAACACCATATTTCATATGTTTCCATCCGAACCCCAATCCCAGCTCCAAAGCAGAACCAAAATAATTTATTTTTTATTGTTTGTTACCGCTGAAAATGCTCTAAAAAGTTTCCTTTGAGGAAAGTGTGTGAACATTGTTGTATTTCACCTAGGGACCATTAAAAAGTTCTTCTATAATAGATTACTAACATGTTGTTAAAGGTTGAACCTTGTGTCACAGTAGTCTTATGACCTACACTACAAGGGAATGGCTTATTTGAGGCGTTGTGGACAAAAAATGCTTTCATAATTCTTTAAATCCTTCTATGAACGCATTTTATCTTGAATTAATATCTGTTTATGTTTATTGTGAACTTAAACTTTATATTATAATGTGATTACAGGTGTCAATATCACCTCTATCAACTGTTATTAATTGGTATTGATGACCTAGAATGCTACATTTGGCAGAGATTCCAAGTGGAAGTTGAGCAAGTTGTGATTTATTAATGATTTCTACCATGAACACAAGGTGAGAAAGTATTGTAAATATGCTGTGCCTTTGCCAACTACATCATCTGCAGGTTCCTAGATGTGGATGAACATGTCAATCTCTGTCGCCTATATCTTTAACTACATAGAGTGGAGAAAAGTTTATGAAAGAAGAAAATCCCAAAGTATAATGCTCTCTAATATCAAATATAATGGATACACGTTTTAAATATTTTTTATTTTATAAGGTATTTCACAATATTTGATTGCATTTAATATTCAAACACCAATCCCACAAACACTGCACCTTCCCACTAACATATTTGGGATGTTTCCATTCCAAACCCCAATCCCTGTCCCAAAGCAGAACTAAAATAAAAGATTTTGTATTGCTTGTTGTGAAAAACTGCTGAAAATGCTACAAAAAAGTATACACAGAGGAAAGAGTTGGGCACACTTTTTTAATGCTTTCATGTAACCCTGAATGTCCACCTGAAAACAACTGCCCAACTTCTTATTTCCAAATAAAAAATATTTAAAAGATCAAAATAGACGTATCACTACATATTTCTCAAAGCTCAGAATCACAAAATTTATACAGGGACTAGTTTACAAATAATTAGTTGCACATAACTTGAAGTGTCTATATTGTAACATCCCCAGCATCCCATGTGGTCCCGAGTACCACCAGGACTGATTCCTGAGCACAGAGCCAGGAGTTAGCTCTGAGCATTGCCAAGCATGGCCCCCAACCAAATAAAGAAAGAAAGAAAAGTAAATTCTCTCCTTATGGACAAATGCAGAATGATCTCTCTCATATGTGGGTTAGAAAGAAATGTATAGTTTAAGAATAACAAATGATCAAAGAGCACTGACCCGAGAACTGGTTTATAGAACTGAGTTTACCAAGGGCAGTGCTTGGGGGTTGTAAGGGGACAATGATGTAGAGCATTTTATATGTGCATTTTGTCCTTTTGTATTTTTTTTTGAGGAAGTTTTTGTTCATCTCTTCTCCCTCTTTTTTTGATGGGTTGGAATTTTTTCTCATAAAGTTCTATCAGTTCCTTACACATCTTTGATAGTAACCCCTTATCATATGGGATAAATATTTTTTTCCATTCTGTGGACTCTCTCTGTATCCTGGTTATCATTTTATTTGAGTGCAGAAGCTTAGTTTAATGTAGTCCCATTTGTTTATCTTTGCTTCCACTTGTTTGTTTAGTGGTGTTTCCTTGAAAAAATCTATCGCTTCAATATCATGGAGAGTTCTGCCTACATTTTCATCTATGTGTCTTATGGATTCAGGTCTTATATTGAGGTCTTTAATACATTTTGATTTGATTGTTGTGCACAGCATTAGAAAGAGGTTTGAGTTTTGTTGGGATTTCGTGTTTGTTTGTTTGTTTGTTTGTTTACATATAGTTGACCATTTTTCCCAGCACTACTTGTTGAAATGGTTTTCCTTGTTCCACTTCCTATTTTTGCTCCTTTATCAAAGATTAACTGATCATATGCCTGAGGGTCCGTCTCAGGAAATTCAATTCTGTTCCATTGATCTAAGGGTCTATCTTTATTCTAATACCATGTTTTTTTAATTACTACTGTTTTGTTGTTCATGAAAGTGATGCGTCCCATCTTCTTTTTCCCTAGGATTGCTTTAGCTATTTGGTTTGGAGGGTATGGTGGGCTTATTGTTCCATATGAATTTCAGGAATGTTTAGTCTATGTCTCTGAAAGGTGACATGGGTGTTCTTAAAGAGACTATTAAATCTGCACAATATTTTGGGCAGTACTGACATGTTATTTTAGTATCTTTATGTTCTCTTTCATTATCTGTACATAGGATCGCCATCAAGTTTTGTGTATTACTTTTATAGGCTGCCACTTTACCATAAACATCCACTGTTTCTCGGAGTTAATTTGTAGAATCTTTAGGGTTCTCTAAATATAGTATCACATCATCCAAAAATAGTGAGAGCTTGACTTCTTTCTTTCCTATATGGATGCCCTTGATATCTTTTTATTGCCTAACTGCTATGGACAATACTTTCAGTACTATACTGAATAGGAGTGGAAAAAGTAGGCAACCTTGTCTTGTGCCTGATCTTAGAGGGAAGGCTTTTAGTTTTCCCTCATTGATTATAATGTGTGCTGTGGGCTTGTGGTAAATGTCTTTGATCATACTGAGGAAAGTTCCTTAAATTCCCGTTTTGTTCAGTTCTGTATCTTGTCAAATGCTTTCTCTATATTTATTGATTTGATAATAACATTTTTGTTTATCTTTTAATGACATGGTTCATTATGTTGATTGTCTTTTGTAGGTTAAACCATTCTTGCACCCCCAGGATAAATCCTATTTGTCATGGTATATGATCTTTTTGATTGTTAGATCCTATTTGCTAATACTTTGATAATGATCTTTGCTTCTGTGATCATCAAGTATATAGACCTGCAGTCCTTTTGTTTGGTCAAAAACACAATGAAATATCATCTCACACCACAAAGATTGGTACACATCAAAAAGAGCAAGAACAACTTGTTGGTGTGAATGCTGGAAGAAAGAGATTCTCATTCATTGCTGGTGGAGATGCCAACTAGTCCAGTCGTTTTGGAAAACAATATGGACATTCCTCAGAAAACTAGAAATTGAGCTCCACACTATGCAGCAAAACTGCTCCTGGGAATTGCCCAAAACACAATGTAGAAAGGCCATCTGCACTCCTATGTTTATTGTAGCACTATTGACACTTGCCAGAATTTGGAAAAAATTAAGTGCCTGAGAACAGATGAGTGGATAACGAAACTATGGCACATCTACACAATGGAATGCTGTCAGCCATTAAGAAACATTAACTGATAGAATTTGCTTATAATGGATGGATATAGAGAGTATCATATTGAGTGAAATGGGTCAGAGGAAGAGGAACAAGCATATGGAGGATATTTTGTAAATACTCATAGTAACTCATACTATATATACAATCTATGCATATATACTGTGTATAAAATGATAGTTATTCTTATACTGTAGACAGTAGAAATGTCTGTCTAAGACAGTAGAAATGAGGCCAGGAGACCACTTATGTTAGAAAGTTTGACACAGGTTCTGGAAGGAGACACATAGAAAGGACCACTATGACAATGATGGTTGTAATGATTACTCTGGACAAGAACTGAGTGCCGACAGGAAGTAAAGTTATATACATGATAATCATCCAGTAACAGAATTGCAAACCACATGCCTAAGAGGAGAGAGAGAGAAAGAGAGAGAGAGAGAGAAAGTATTTGCCATAGAGGCAGGTGAGGGTTGGTGGGAGAGAAACTGGAAACATTGGTGGTGGGAATGTACTCTGGTGAATGTATGGGTGTTGTAATATTGTGTGATTGAAGCCAAATCATTAACATCTTTGTAACTGTGTATCTCACAGTGATTCAATAAAGGAAAAAAATAAGTTTAATGTTAGAGGTTGAGGAAACAGCCAAAAAGGTTTGAGTGAATGCCTGGCATGCAGGAATCTCTGAGTGTAAAACCCAGCCCCACCACACGCCTCTCCAACCATGCCCAGGATGTATGAGTATTGTCAAGAATGCACTCTGGGCTCCCAAGCTCTTCTTGGAAGGTCTCTTAATAGCACAAGTGTGAATAATTTTGGTTGTTTGGTATAAATAAAGTACAAAATAAAGGTATGCAGAAGATACATGATGATATATGTAGAAACTCCAAGGAGTCCATGAAACAATTTAGAAACGAAAAATAAGTGCAACAAAGTAACTGCTATCAATACGCAAAAATGTGTTGTACATATACAAATAATGAACTAGAAGAGAAAGAAATTTTAAAAGGCTTACCTCATTTAAGACAATGTCCAAAACTATCAAGGATCTATGAATAAACTTAAGAATAAAGTTTAAAGAACTTTACCTGGGGAACTGCAAGTCACTGTAGGAAACAATAGAAGACCTTAAGAAATGGGAAAATACTCCATGTTGCTGGTTTGGAAGAATCAATATTGTCAAATAACCATACTTCTAAATTACTATATAAATTCAATGCAATCTCCATCAAAATACCAATGGCATTCTTCAAGGAATTAGAATTCTGTAGCACTGTAGCACTGTCCTCCCGTTGTTCATCAATTTGCTCGAGCGGGCCCAGTAATGTCTCCATTTTGAGACTTGTTGTTACTGTGTTTGGCATTCTGAATACGTCACGGGGAGCTTGCCAGGCTTTGCCATGTATCTCGGTAACTTGCCAGGCTCTCTGAGAGAGGCGGAGTTAGAATAGTCACTGATAATTTTATGAAACCATAAAACATTCAGAAGAGCCAAACCCATTCTGAGAAATAAAAAATTGGGAGGCATTTTATTAATTGACTTGAAACTATATGGTAAAGCTATAGTAATCAAAAGAGCATGATACTGGTACAAAGTCATACTGTTGGGCCAATGGTTAGAACTGGGAACTCAATGATAAACCTTCAGGTGCATGCACAGCTAATTTATCTAAAGGAGTAGGGCCAATGAAGTGGAGCAAAAGCATCCTTTTCAACAAATGGAGTTGGGAAAATTAGATAGCTACAGGTAAAGATAATAAAACTGAATCTGCCCCTTGCACCTGACACAAAAGTCAGTTCAAAAGGAATCAAAGTCCTCTAGATTAGAACAGATTCCATAAAATCCACAAAGAAAAATATAAGAGCACCATAGGGTTTATATCACAAAGGAGTTTGCATGATAATACTTCACTCTCAAAAACCATAGAAACAAAAATAAATGGCATTATGTCAAATCAAAAAGTTTCTGCATGGCCAAATAAGCACAGACTAAAATCAAAAGATACCCTGTTGAATAGGAGAAAATATTTGAAAACAATACTTCAGATACAGGGCTGCAAAATAAACAAAATACTCATGATATACAGAATATCAAGCTACACAAAATGCACAGATCATCAACAAATCCAATAACTGAATTAAAAACGATGCAAAATAAAGAAGAGACACTTCTCTGAGGAAGACAGATGGATGGCCAGTAGGCATATAAAAAAGTGTACACCATCACTTATTATCAGGAAAATTCAAATTAAGACAATAATGAGATGGCACCTCACACCAGTGAGAATGGCATACATCAAAAAGTGCAGAAACAATCTGTGTTGTCAGGAATGTGGTGGAAAAAGTAACTCTCATGAACTTCTCCTTGGAATGCTGAGTTAGGCCCTGTGGAAAACAATGTAGAGATTCCTCATAACAAGCAAAACAACTAAGCATAGAACTTTTCTGTGACCCAGCAATTCACTGCTTCATATCTACTCCCAAGACACAAAAAATTTCATTTGAAAAGATATATGTTCTATGCTCACTGTAGTATTAAGTATAGCCTATGTTTGTTGTAGTAATTCCTAAAATATCCAGAATATGGAAACAAATGAGGTCTAAATGACAGAAGAATGGATATTGAAGTTGTAGTATCTAGACACAATAATTTACTAAGCAGGACAAAGAATGATGAAATCATGCAATTCACTACAAATTGCATGAAATCGGAGGGTTCTAATGCTAGGTGAAGTAAGTCAGAAGAACAAGGACAAATAGCAGATGTTCTGACTAATCAGTGGTATAGAGAATGACAGGTTAAGAGAATGGATGTTATCAACGATTGGCAAGACATGGTCTACGGATTACAGGAACAGAACTGCAAAAATGCAGGAAATAAAAGGAGGAAGAAAGCAAGACAAGAAGAAGGTCTAGAAACAATATAGGGGCAAGTGAAAGAGTCTTAGGCTCATCTCTGGTGTAGAGGCAGGTAATTAAATGTAACCAAATCACTAGAACCAACACTACTAAAAGCCAGAACACAAAATACAATAATTAAAACTTAAAAAGTATCTGTTAAGAATTCAAATCCGGGGTGAGAGCTTACCTGGGATCATAGGTGAAGTGGGGTCACGGGACTGGAGGTGGGAACATTATATTCCTGAAACCCTATTGCAAACAGTTTTGTAAATTATGGTGTCTAAATAAAAATTCACATTTTAGAAAGTATGCCTGAAATGTTTACTAAATACATGTAAAAGGACGATTTTTTAAAAAGTCCAATAGCTTGTAAATCCTTGGAAGACAGACATTCTATTTAGTATAAACCTACTGCCTGGCATGCCTGATGTATTTTCAGTGTGTCCTCAATCAATTATGTTAAATACAATCAAAATGAATAAGTGAAATAAATATAATTGAACAACCAATATGACTCCTTTGTTTTATAACTGTCCTCCATCCTGCTAAAAATCCAAAATCATTAAAATGCCAAACTTTCAAAAGATTATAATCCTTTCTAAATTGCTTTTGAAGTTTGAGACCATCATGTATGTATATAGCGAAATAAACATATTTCTCAAATTATCCTCTCCAATGAAATCTGGAGGAAAATGAAAGTTCATTGTTCATCTACTCTCTTTAGTCAAAATTCTGACATGAGTTTTAAGAGATAAAATTGACATTTCAGGTTATTTTCCCAAGGTCACATAGATAAAAAATAGCGGAGCCCAGATTTAAAATTAGATTTATCCTATTCCAAAACTCATACTGTTTTCACTCTTCCAAGCTGACTTGGCTTCAGATCACTTGACTTTTCCTGACCTCAAAATCCCCCACTCACCAGCTCAAGTTGATTCCTTTCGTTTCACCACGCTGCTAGCTCTGAATTGTTTCTAGGCTTCCCATCACCTTGTGATAGAAATGCCACCCACTTACAGTGTGCTGACCTCCGTCTGGTCCTCGTCAATGTGATTTTACCTTCATCATCTCTTCAGGGCACTTGCCCTTTCTTTGCCACCTTCCAACACCATATGGCACATTCTTCTGCCACATGGCTTCCATATATCCTGCCTCCTTATGCTCACGATTCTCTTAATCCCCTTTATATGCACTTTGACAAATTTTCCCCTGCTCTTAGATTTCTGATCTCCACTTTCATCCCAGGTTTCACTGCCGTGCCCTGTTTTTCCTCATTTCATGGCAGTCAATACAGTATGATTGCAACATATGTCTATAATTCCTTCATAGTTTGGGGATCATCCATCACTCTGCTGACACTACATAAATTCGGTGCATACGTTACAGATTTTAGAGGAATAGAAGTCGCTTCCACTCAGACTGTACTGACATTACTTCACAAGTTGATTTGGGCCCCACCAGCATCCTACAAAATAATATTATTTGGACATACAAAAAATTCTGAACAAAAGCTTTTTTAAACTGAATTTCTAGAGATTCAGTTAAGTCATTGTTTTCATTTTTAGTTTTTGGACACAGCTAACAGTGCTCAGTGTTTACCCTGGCTCTGTGTTCAGAGACCACTCCTAGTGGGCTTGGAAGACCATATGGATTGAAGGGGGGTGAGCTTTGGGAAAAATTCATAAAAAAATTAGGAAACATTAATGAAGTTTCAGCTAAAATATTTTGTTATAATGTCTTTTTGACCATTTTTCCCACTTGGGTAGGAAAACTTTCTCTGCCAAGGATCATTTGAAAATTTGTAAAATCATTTTTGTACCATAAAGTATAAAAGGCAGAGTCATCGGTAGCTGAAGAGAGCATAAATATAAGTCCCATGCTTTCCAGACAAGCCTAGTATGGTCTGTGGGCTGGAGATTCCCCATCACCTAATTAGCATTGGTGATTTTGTTGCCTATATATGTATTTTTATGACCATAAATGACCATAGCAAATCAATTCTCTTTTCTTTTTCTTTTTTCTATCCTCTAAAAACACTATTTTATTTTACAATACTATTGATAATGGTTTCTCACGGACATAATTTCAACATCACACCTATCACCACCAGTGGACACAAGCACTGGACACCACCAGTGGGCACATCTCTACCCAAGCACTTCAACCTCCCTCTTCTCATTTTCTACCCCAAACTCAATTGTGTAGATCAGTTTTCCCATTATGTTGCCTCTGACCCTTTGTTGCTATCTCACTGTGTATCTTTAAGTCCCATACATGTAAGAGGTCATTCTGTGTCTGTCTCTTTCCTTCTAACTGACTTCACTTAGCATAATATTTTCTAGTTCCATCTCTGTTCCTCAAATCGCATGATTTTGTTCTTTCTTAGAGCTGCATGGTATAGATATCATCTTATGCATGTAAGAATGGCACACAGCAAAAAGTCTGGAAATGGCCAATGTTGGCAGGAGTGTGGTGAGAAAGGAACCATCATCCCCTGTTGGTCGGAATAGCATCTGACTCAAATCAATTCTCTTATAGAATACATAATAGTCTGAATTCATTAGTTTCTTGTTCTCACTTAACTTTCTCCATACTTTCATTTTCTTTATAAGACATGTTTAAGGTACTAATAGATTCTGCTTAACTATGTTTTAGATAATTTTTAGTGATGTTAATGTATAGTTATAGTTGCCACAGATTGAGATGGGGGCATATAAAGCTTATTATTCAGGTTTGTACCAAAATTGGATAATTTTGTTAGGGTATTAAAAAAAACAGATGTCTCCATTGTAAAGGTACATTTTTCTCATTGCAATTGGCAAGTAGACTATGAACTGACACTTCTGCAGAGTGTAAATTAGCTATTTCCAGTCTGCCTTTCCCATAATGACTTGGACACCCACTGCTGTTCCATGCCTAGAATAAGTACTTGAGACTTTGAAAATACTCACTTTTCCAATCCCATAATTCCTCAACACTAAATTGTAAACTGAAATTCTTATATTAAGGGAAGCTTTCTTTCATCAAATAGTTTGAACTCATTTATTTTACAATACCTGAACACCTGAAGAACCTGCTGTCAGCACTTATCAATACACTGGCTCGGTTCTTCACACACTACATGTCTGAATGCAAGGTCCCATCCCAGTGGAAAACCAGAAGGACTGTACTACTGTACAAGAAGGGAGACATCCACGACATTGGCAACTATTGCCCAATCTGCTTATTGTCTGTCATCTACAAGTTGTTCACTCGAGTCATCCTGAATAGGATTGGCAGAACACTAGATGAAGAACAACCATGCAAGCAAGCTGAGTTCCGCAAAGGATTCAGAAAGGATTCAGCACAATTGACCATATCCACATGATAACCAAGCTCATTGAGGTATCTCAGGAGTTCAAGATGCCACTCTGTCTAATGTTCATTAATTTAAAGAAGGCCTTTGATTCTGCTGAGACTGAAGCGGTCATCAAGTCCCTAGCCAAACAGGGCGTTCAAATTCAATACATCAGGATCCTTCATGAGCTGTATTATGGATTCACTACCAGGATCTTACCATTCTACAAGGAACTGATCATCCACGTCAAGAGAGGGGTTCGGCAGGGTGATACCGTTTCACTGAAACTCTTCAGTGCCACCCTCAAGAATGTCATGCAACGACTGGAATGGAGGGAACGGGAGTGAAGATAGACGGTCGGCAACTACACCATCTCCGCTTCGCTGATGATATCATTCTAATAACACCAAACATTAGCCAAGAAGCACAAATGCTGGCCGACTTTGACTGTGAGTGTGAAAAGCTCAGACTCCAGCTGAATCTCACAAAGACAATGTTTATAAGAAACAGTCTCGTTTCTGACGTTCCATTCGCTCTCAACGGGATGAACATCTCTGAATGCAACAGTTATGTGTACCTAGGTCGAGAAGTCAACATAACAAATGACCTGGCACCTGAGTTGTGCAGGAGGAAGAGAGCAGCTTGGAACACCTTTAAGAGCATTGGAGAAATAGCTAAGAGGACAAAGAACCTTGGCTCTGGGCACATCTCTTTGATTCTACTGTTCTTCCTGCATTAACATACGCCTCAGAGACCTGTGCCCTATGAAAACAGGATGAGAATGCTATTCCGGTCTCCCAAAAAGAAATCAAAAGAGCTATGCTTAGAGTATCATGCTTCACTCAAATGAAAGAAAGAATCGGAGTTCCAACCTCCATGGACAATCAAGAATCAGGAATGCTGTCTTGTTTGCCAAGGCATCAAAAATCAGATGGGCTGGACATGTAATGAGATTTGGAGATGACCGCTGGACTAGAGCCATTACCGACTGGATTCCACGGGACATTAAAAGATCACGTGGCCGCCCACCTACGAGATGGTCAGACTTCTTCATCAAGATCATGAACGATCGGTTTGAGGCTCTTCGTGTTCCTAAAGTGAACAGACGCCATTGGGCTACACTAGCACGCGACAGGGACAAATGGAGACGTTACTGGTGCCCGCTTGAGCAAATCGACGATTAACGGGAAGTCAAGTGATCAAGTGATAATAAAAATAAACATTACTTCCCAAAATTAGAAACTTTAAGCATTAGAAGACATTCAATCACATATACATATATATGTTTCACATGTGTATAATGGGCTGGAGCGATAGCACAGCGGGTAGGGCGTTCGACTTACAAGCGGCCAACATGGCCGACCCAAGTTCGATTCCTCTGCCCCTCTCGGAGAGCCCGGCAAGCTACCGAGAGTATTTGTATGCCAAACACAGTGACAACAAAGTCTCCAATGGAGACGTTACTGGGCCCACTCGAGCAAATCGACGATCAATGGGAGGGCCTTTACCTTTACCTTACCTTATGTGTATAATAAAATTAAAATTACTTCCCCAAATTATACCTAACCTCTAAGCATTAGAAGATATTCAGATTCACAACCTAACTTCTTTTCACTTCATATTCCAAGATATATGCACACAAAGAAGACAGAAAGAGAAAACTTACATGACACCAAACTTACCCCATGATGTACTGATTTATGCAAATTACCAAGGGATAAATATAGATGCACTGGCACTTCTACAACTAAAACTGTTCAAATATGAAAAACTATGAAATTTTTTTTTATTTTTTGTAATTATGGTATGGAATTCAGCTTACAGGAAAGAGTGAATGTTTTGTTAGTGTAAGACTTAGCTGATGGGATTACACGGCGCCAGGGGGCCAGGTGGTGGGTGTGACCCCCGCCTACTGGAATTTGGAGGATCTGGGTGGAAGATGCTCGACTCCAATTCGAGTAGGCTTGGAGGTCTCGGCCCCGGAACCCGCGTGGCTTTGTCCCTCTGCCAGTACCTTCATGTGTGCGGAAAGTGGTCTCAGCATGGTGGTGGCTGGTCCTGGAGGTCTTCGGCTGCCGTAGCCCTGGTCGGGGCGGGGAGGAAAGCTCAACCCGCTCCCCTCCAAGGGACTCCGGGAAGGAACACCCAGGCGCGGGGGCAGAGACTGCACTGCTCTCGTCCGGGATCTGGATTTTATAGTCTCTGAGTCTTGGCCGCTGATGGGATTACACGGCGCCAGGGGGCCAGGTGGTGGGTGTGACCCCCGCCTACTGGAATTTGGAGGATCTGGGTGGAAGATGCTCGACTCCAATTCGAGTAGGCTTGGAGGTCTCGGCCCCGGAACCCGCGTGGCTTTGTCCCTCTGCCAGTACCTTCATGTGTGCGGAGAGTGGTCTCAGCATGGTGGTGGCTGGTCCTGGAGGTCTTCGGCTGCCGTAGCCCTGGTCGGGGCGGGGAGGAAAGCTCAACCCGCTCCCCTCCAAGGGACTCCGGGAAGGAACACCCAGGCGCGGGGGCAGAGACTCAAGAGACTATAAAAGCCAAGACTCAGAGACTATAAAATCCAGATCCCGGACGAGAGCAGTGCATCTTATTATCTCATTCCTACTTTGAACAAACTTGCAGGCTATCGAATGTAGCCTGCCCACAGGGCAGAGTCTGGCAAACTCCCCGTGGCCTACCAAATATGCCAAATACCAGTAACAATGATGGGTCTCATTCTCCTAAAGAGCCGTGAATATAATCTCAGGGCTAGGATGAAAGAGACGTTACTGGGGCCTGCTCGAGGTAATTGACGATTAACAGGATGATGAAATGAAATGAAATGAAAAAGACTTAGCTAAGAGCCCTGAAGTTATAGACAATTGTCAATAGTTCTGGAGCCCCGAGCACTGTCCTGCATCACTGGGATATATGCCACTTGGTCTTGGTGTGTTGTTGGTTTTGATTTGTCAATATTTTGTTGAGGATTTTATTTCAGCAATGTTCATGAGAGAGCTTGGTCTACCATTTTCTTTGTGTGTGTGTGTGTGTGTTTTCTTTTCTGTACTTTCTTTGGAATTACAGTGATACTGGCCTCCTCTGTTGCATTTGGGAGTGTTTGAGCAGACATGTATTAGTCATTCTTTGAAAGTTTAATGGAATTTACTAGTATAACCAGTGTTAAGAACTTAGTGTTTTGGGGCCAGAAAGATAGTATGGTGGATAAGGTGTTTGCCTTCTCATGGCTGACCTGACTTTGAACTCTGGCAACCATTAGAATCCCCTAAGAACCAACAGGAGTAATTCCTGAGCACAAAGCCACGAGTAATTCTTTAGCACAGCTATAGATGTCTCAAAAAAACCAAACAATTAGAATCACCTAAGCATCACCAGAAGCGATTCCTATACACAAAGCCAGGAGTACTTCTTTAGCACAGCTCTAGATGTCTCAAAAAACAAACTAAAGAACCCAGTGTTTTCTGTTGGGACAATGGGTAATAAACTTGGTACAGAGGTCTATCTATATAAATAAGCATAGTGAACCTCAGTTTTACACTTTGAAACTTTAACCCACTGAGCTAATTGTCACTGACTAAATTATTAATTATGTTATAACAATATAATCACCGTTGAAGTCACTGTTTATTACTGAAAATGTGAGCAAGCAACATTGGCATTTCAAGAATAATGACTATTTCGCTCACAAAAGGCAGGAGGGTTCAACGGATCTGCTGGACTGATCTGGTGTGAAATAATTGCATTGATGACTTTCTTCAGGTTGTCATCACTAAATATCGCCTGGCAATTATTTTCAACAGCTGGCTGAATATTGTGCATCTATTTATAAACCTGTCCTCTTCAACAAAGCTGGGTCTTATAAGCATCTGTTTGCAGCCGGTTTATGTCTCTCTTGGAAAGATGATTTTTTGCAGACCTTAGTTCTTGACAGCCTTCCCTCTTACCACCAGCAATATTCCACATCCTTTTCTGGATATTCTTTATTTATACATTGTTTCTATTAACAGATCTATCCCATACAACCAAAATGAAAACAACCCTGAATTAATTAAGCCAAGACTGGCTTCTGTCATATCATAAAGCAAATAAGATTACGTTTTGAACCTGGCTTAAAAGTCTATTTCTAAATGCATATGGGATGACATCAATGGTTTATATTCAACTGCTGTTTGTAAAACTATTATTTTATGTTAGTTTTTATATAGAAGCACTTCAGTAAAAATATACTTGAATTCAATGGAAAACTGTTCAAATTAAAGAATAATTCTGGGGTAATGACTATAGATTATTTCAATTTAAAAATATAGTCATAAGGTGTGTGTTATAAGAACAATTAATATTAAAAGTATATGACCATCTAAAATTGACAAATTTTATCATTGGATATACTAGAATCTGATCCAGGTTTGGTCACTTTTTAATACTAGTGAAAGACAAAGCTAGGCAAAAAGCATTTCATGGAAAATGTCCAGAAATATGTAAGAAAAAGAGAAACTATAAATCAGCACTGTCCAATAAAACTCTTTGAAATGACATAAATATTTAATATCTGCTCTTTACCACAAATGACTATTGAGCTGAAATATAGAGTATGAAATATAAAAGATTTAACAAATAAGCTTTTACTTAATTTAATTTTTATTCATTGAAACTGAAAAGTCCACGTTTTTCAGTGGACTACCTGTGACTACCACATTTCCAGCTATATGCATAATAAACTACAGCTATTAGGAATTATAAGCTATCATTTTTAAGAAAATTAGAAAATATGTCAAATATACACATATATTTACATTACTTGTATGTCTGATTTTTCACTCATAGTAAGTGTATTGTTTCTGGTATACCTAGTCTAAGCTCTTTGAATGTTTTAGAATTTGGGGACTATCTGAAACTTAGAAATAACTTAGTCATCTATTTCATAAGTGTGAAATCGATGGATTTCAAGAGCAAAATAAAATAAAGGATCTCAAGAGTGAAATGATTCCAAGGAGTTTTAAAATGACTCTTCTCGGGTCAACTGCCATTAACAGAAGCAAGATTAAAACTACCATCTCTTTTTTTTTCCCTGACATATGTTTTTTTATTGTGGTAAAATGTAACAACATGTGTGGCAAAATACAAAGTCATATTTTTGAGTTTTTCAACCAAGTTTAAATATAACTTTAGTAGAATTAAGTACATTCACCGTGCCGTGCAATCATCACCACTATACATTTCTAGAATTTTGTATCATACAAATTTTGAGGAGGCATTGGAAAGAATTTCAAGAGCAATTTCTACCTATTTTAAAATTTGCCTACAAATAAGGGAGTTTCAAGAAAATGGAAAGTAAAATAGATATTACCAGGACTAGAGGAAGTGTGTAAGTGGAAAACCTAACATCTTTTATCCTTTTCAAATGATCCTTTCTTCCCAGGGGTATTCCAATGACTGTATTTTTTAAAAATAAGATACTCAATGTTTTATTATTGAAAATGTTTAATTTAAATTGCATAAACTACTATCAAAATCAACGATAGCAATATTCTAGAAAATGGATTATTTACTAGCGGTTAGACACAGCCCAAAGTATTTTGCCAACTGCAGAGCATTTCGTGTCTCCTCTTCATCTCCTCACAATGAGCCGTTGATATCATTAAAATTTCTATTTTCTAGAAGAGAAAACCGGAACACAGTGAAGCCAAATAATTTACCCAAAATTGGAAATGCAAGGCATACCACAATAAGTATGGTAACTTTCTGGGAGCTATATGTTGATAGCTACTATTAATCACCGTAATTTCTCAGTTGTCACTTCCCCCTAGCCCCCAATTCTGGTCTCACTCTTTGTACTCAATTCTGTCACTTGCTGCTAAACACTTACAGACATTCAACAGACAGGTCAACACTTGACTGTTCACAAATGCCTCTTATGCATACCAACCTTTGTTCTCTCAGGCTTTCTCCCTTTCTGTTCACTCGTCAGGCAGTCACAATATGCTTCATCCTGTGCTCTCTACTAAAAACAGGATGCTTATATCAAGTTGCTTTTATCAAGGTATAATAAACCTAATGAACACTTCCTACGCCATATTAGCTTTCTCAAAAGCACTCAGTGATGTTGATTACTCCCTTCTCTCTCATAGTTGACCCTCTGCTTTGGACGTGATAGCATGGGCTTCTTTTTCTTTATTCCCATCTTTGACTTCCCCTTGGAAACATCATTTACTTTCCCCACCCTTCACATAGTCTGTTCATTCATGGACTATTCCTGTTTCTCAGGGATCTCTCTGTTTCTGCCTTTATTCCATCCGTGACTTCGTTCAGTCCTATGGCTCTTGGTACCAGCTCTATATGCTCTTGGTTCCAAACTTTTAAACATCAGATCAAGCTTTATTTTTTTTAGTCTAGTTCTTGTTCTCTAACTGCTTCTTAATATTTATATTTGGTTGTTTCCCAACCATTGCAATCTTATATTGAAAACAATTCAGGGGTTCCCTTCAATTAAATTCCTCGCAAGTCATTATCTACAGTTAGTACCAGTTAAATGGCATCTCAAGTTATGCCAATTATAATAAAAAAATATCACAAAATCATTCTTATTTTATCTTTCACAATCAACCTCTTTAGAACTCTTTCAATAGTGTCTCAAATGGAACTCCCTGTGCCTTATTTTGGTTCCTCTAAATCTGTTCTCTATAGAGATATTATCATGATAGTTTAAAAATATGCCAAGTCATAGCATTCCATTTGTTTGGGAATGATTATACTTAAAATGAATTCACAAATAGTAATTTTTGTCTGATCCAACCCATCATGTATCACTCCTTCGCTTACTCAGGGACTCAGACATACTGGCCTTATTTTTATTCTTCAAACAACCCAAAAATCTTTCCACCCTTGGACATGTGCACATACTCTTTCTTCACTTTTGAAAGCTTTTCTTCAGAAAAACTTTTCTGCTCATAGATTTCAGATTAAATATCCCCATTCTTGGCTGGGGACACACTACAGGGGTTAAGGCATTGTCTGGTGTGCAGGCAACTCTGGTTCAATCCCCAGCATGGCGTTTTGTCCCCCAAGCACCTTAAGGAGTGATCCCTGAGCAGAGAGCCAGGAGTCAGTCCAGAGCACCACTGGGTGTAGCCTAAATACCCCCCAAATCCCCTCCCAAAGTTTAAACAAAAAATATGATCATTTTTGGAAAGTTATCTCTGTATATATTATCAAAAGGAGTAGTCCTATTGTAACTCAATTAAAATACATCTTCAGTCATATTTTTTAACACTTTTAATTACTTTTTTGTAATCAACTTAAGAGAAGCAGAGATCATGTTTTGTTTTATTGTCTGCTGTACAAATACTATCATCTGTTTTACATTCTTTGCTCACAGTACATGGAAGAAAACAGGCCCTCAGAGATCATTTATTAAATAAGTAATTGAACACATGAAATTAGCCAACTAATATAGTAGTGATTGTTCGAGATTTAAAATTTGAGTATCCTGGACTGAGAGATAGTATGATAGATAATATGTGAATTTTACATCCAGATAAGCTAAGTTCACACATGATCTTCTGAGTACTACCATGAGTGATGCCCTGAGCACTCCCAGGTTCATATTAAAAATAAAATAAAACAAAATATGAGCATCTTTGCAACAATTATTCAGATAGAGTCTTTTCAAAGCTTATAGGATGGGGCAGAAATGATCACTTGATCACTTGACTTCCCGTTAATCGTTGATTTGCTCAAGCGGGCACCAGTAACATCTCCATTTGTCCCTGTCGCGTGCTAGTGTAGCCCAATGACATCTGTTCGTTCTAGGAACACGAAGAGCCTCAAACTGATCGTTCAAGATCTTGATGAAGAAGTCTGACCATCTGGTGGGTGGGCGGCCATGTGGTCTTTTGACGTCCAGTGGAATCCAGTCGGTAACAGCTTTAGTCCAGCGGTCATCTCTAAATCTCATTATGTGTCCAGCCCATCTGATTTTTGATGCCTTAGCAAATGAGACAGCGTCCCTGATTCTTGATCGTAAATGGAGGTCGGAACTCCAGATTTTTTCTCTCATTTGAGTGAAACATGATACTCTAAGTTTAGCTCTTTCGATTCCTCTTTGGGAGACCCGAATAACGTTTTCATCTTGTTTGCGTAGGCAAATTCATCCACTACCTCCACTACCTCCACTACCTCCACTACCCAACTGCCGCCACGCTCCAGGACACTTTCTGGACGCTGGGGCCAAGACTCACGCACGACTGAAGCCCCAGAGAACAAGATAAGCGGAACTCTGAGACCTTGGACTCCAGGATCAACAGACCCGAGGACAGAGATTCTCTGCTTGCTCCCACCAACCACAGGTGATGAAGGGATTAAAACCAGGAGCCCCATCCTACCCTACCCTGTCTGCTTCCACCAACCGCCAGAGACCCAGGGATTGGTTTGTGTACAGAAGACCCACCCTACCCCTACCAGTACCAGATAAATACCTCACCAGCAGACCTCCACTACCTCCACTACCCAGCCATCGCCATGCTCCTGACACATTATAAGACACTTAATACCCATCTTCCAGAATTGCTGCACCATATTTGATCACTGTGACTACCACTCTCCTCCTGTTGTTCATCGATTTGCTTGAGTGGGCCCAGTAACGTCTCCATTGGAGACTTTGTTGTTACTGTGTTTGGCATATCAAATACATCACGGGTAGCTTGTCAGGCTCTGCCCTGCGGGTGAGATACTCTCGGTAGCTTGCCCGGCTCTCTGAGGGGGTGGAGGAATCGAACTCAGGTCAGCCATGTTGGCTGCATACAAGGCAAATGCCCTACCACTGTGCTATCACTCCAGCCCACCATATTTTACAGGGTTCAAATATGATTTGAACCATGGGAACACCTACAAGGGCGATTAGAGGCTGCCCCAAAAACCTTTATCGCTCTGGAAGAGCCTGGCAAGCTACTGAGAGTATTCTGCCTGCACAGCAGAGCCTCGCAAACTATCCATTGTGTATTGGATATGCGAAAACCAGTAATTACAATCGGTCTCATTCCCCTGACCCTGAAGGTGTCACCAATATGGCAGCGTTGAGAAGGATGAGGAAGGAGAGGCTGATAAAATCTCAAGGCCGAACTAGGCTGCCAAAATAAAGGAAGACACAAATGATTGTACTTTCAATGCATGTACGCTAGCATTGGATGCATCCATCGAGGACCTGATTGTACAAGCACAAAAGATCAAGTACGACATCATTGGTCTGACTGAGACAAGAAGACATCAATTACATCGCACTGTCTTCGACACTGGAGAAGAATTGTTCCTCGGAACATGCGATAAAAGAGGCGCTGGAGGTGTCATTGTGCTTGTCAACATGAACTTGGCCATGAGTATTGATTCATTCGAATGCCTAACAACCCGAATCAGATGTTTACACTTGAATAGATGTGGCTGAGTGCTGGCAGTTTCTATCTTCGTTGTCTATGCACCAATATTCAATTATGATGAAGGAGAAATTGAGAAGTTCTACATTGAAGTTCTATAAAGAAGACCACACCTTCTACAAGATCATTGTCGGTGATTTTAATGCCAAGATAGGACAGAAATCAGCTGAAGAACTACACATAGGGACCCATGGCCTAGAATGGAATGAACAGGGTGAGAGACTGTCTGAGTTCATCATGTTGACCAAGACCATCCATGGTAACTCACAGTTCCAGAAGGCTGAATCTAAATGTTGGACATGGTAGTCTCCCAGTGGACGGTTCCACAATGAAAGAGACCACATCACATTCAATAGACGGTTTTGCCTAACCTATGTCACTGTTGTCCCAAAATTCCAAATGGGATCAGACCACCGTCTCCTTTGTGCAAAATTCTACTTCACAGCGTGGGGAGAAAGAGCTGCGAAGTTTAAGAAGAGAACTGCCAGATCAACCACCAAATGGGAGCTCTTTGGCACTATTGCTGTAACATGGGAAGATGCCACTGTTGACAACATTGACGAGGAATATGATCGACTGGTTCAGCACCTCCATGATTGTGCGAGGAATGCCGAGAGAGATAGCCACAAAAAAAAGGCTGTCTTTGAAAACTCTTGAGCTTATTGGCCAACGTGGTTTGGCACATGCCTCAGGCAACCGCAAGCGAACATCTGAGCTTGCAAAGCAGTGAAGAGATGTGATCAAGGAAGACCTCAAAGAGAGAAGAGCAGAAGTGCTGGTAGATGTGGCAGAAGCTGGGAAAAGCATTCGTAATGCCCGCCTGTCCTTTGCCAACTACAAGACCAAGATGACTGCCCTCCAACGTCCTGATGGATCTATCATGGATCTATCACATCTTCCAGAAGGGCAATGGAGAATATTATCCATGACTTCTACTCAAATCTCTTCGATAGCCATGTCCACCTGCCCACACACCAAATTCCACAGGATGGATACGTTGTTCCCAATGTTCTCCCTTCCAAAATCCAAGATGCCATTTCATTGGTAAATAAACGAACAGCATCCGGCCCAGACAAGGTAGACCTGCCATCAGTACTCATCAATATACTGGCTCGGCTCTTCACACGCTACCTGTCTGAATGCAAGGTTCCATCCCAATGGAAAACCAGCAGGACTGAACTACTGTACAAGAAGGGAGACATCCACGACATTGGCAACTATCGTCCAATCTGCCTATTGTCTGTCATCTACAAGTTGTTCACTAGAGCCATCCTGAATAGGATTGGCAGAATACTAGATGAAGGACAACCATGTGAGCAAGCTAGGTTCCACAAAAGATTCAGCACCATTGACCATATCCACACGACAACCAAGATCATTGAGGTTTCTCAGGAGTTCAAGATGCCGCTCTGTCTACCGTTCATTGATTTAAAGAAGGCCTTTGATTCTGTTGAGACGGAAGCGGTCATTGACACCCTAGCCAATCAGGGCATTCAAACTCAATACATCAGGATCCTCTGCGAGATTTATTAGGATTCACTACCAGGATCTCACCATTCTACAAAGAAGTAATCATCGATGTCAAGAGAGGGGTTCGGCAGGGTGATACCATTTCACCGAAACTCTTCAGTGCCACCCTCAAGAACATCATGCGACGACTGGAATGGGAAGGAATGGGAGTGAAGATAGATGGTTGGCAACTACACCACCTCCGCTTTGCTGATGACATTGTTTTAATAACACCAAACATCAGCCAAGCGGCACAAATGCTGGCCGACTTTGACCGTGAATGCGGAAAGGTCAGACTAAAGCTGAATCTTATGAAGACAGTGTTTATGAGAAACAGCCTTGTTCCTGATGCTCTATTTGCTCTCAATGGAACAACCATCTCCGAATGCAACAGTTATGTGTACCTAGGTTGAGAAGTCAATATTATAAGTGATCTGGCACCTGAGTTGCGCAGGAGGAAGAGATTGGCTTGGAACGCCTTCAAGAGTGTCGAAGAAATGGCTAAGAGGATGAAGAACCTCCGGCTCCAGGCAAATCTCTTTGATTCTACTGTTCTTCCTGCATTAAGATACACCTCAGATACCTGGGGAAGAAATAAAGCATTTAAATAATATCAATCCTCCTATATTAATCCTCAGAGGATCTGTATTCTATTTTTTTGTAGAGAAGTACCACTTTAAACCCTCCCTGCCCTTTTGTAAAATAGTTCAGTGTGCCTTTTTCCACTCTTTTCCAGTTTGTAGTAAAGATACTGATAGGAGTAAGTACTCAACTTTTACTAAATACTGCTCAATATTATGAAAATTCATTTGGTCAAAAAATGACTGATTTAGTAAAAATTAAATAAAATATACAAATTGTCCTAAACTATGGGTGGAACGATAGTGTAGCGGTAGGGTGTCTGCCTTGCATGCAACCAGCCTGGCTGAGCCGGGTTCGATTCCTCCACCCCTCTTGGAGAGCCCAGCAAGCTACCAAGAGTCTCTAGCCTACACAATAAAGCCTGGCAAGCTACCTGTGATGTATTCAATATGACAAACACAGTAACAACAAGTCTCAAAATGGAGACGTCACTGGGCCCACTCGAGCAAATTGATGAACAATAGGAGGATAGTCCTAAACTATAATTCTTCTATTCTTCCCACTCTCCACAATCTCAGTTCTGCTCCTTCTGCTGATGGCTGCTATGAATGAGTCTTAACTGAGGTCAGATCATCCAAGAACTCTTCTTACCCTAAAGATTTTGATCCTTATGTAAACATATCTAAATATTTGTGTTTAAATTTTTTCTCCTAATTACACAGAATAGCCTGTAAATATTATTATTACCTATGTAATTTGAGTGTCTCTCTCTTAATGCTGGGAACTTCTCTCTTCACTTAGAATAAATATGTTGGTTCATTTACAATTCACTTTGAACACATGCTGAAACATAAAGTATTGTCAAGACTCAATATATTCACATGGATTGATATTGTAAAGTCTTATGCTAATATTCTATGAGAGATTTATACCAATCAAAGAAGCATTACCTATCATATTTATGACTTTAAACTGGATACATGCAAAGAACATTTTAGAAGGTATATGAACCCATGCATAAATTGGTACATTTTCCAGAATAAATTTATTCACTACTAAGTAATTTAAAACATTATTTTAATATTAAATCTACTGCATATCATTTATAGAGTAGAATGCAAAATTCACATAAATTTTTAAGATAAAATGCAGAGACTTCAAAGAACTTCTGTGCCTCGAGAAAGCAGCTCTGAGAATATCCTTTTGGGACCACCAGGAGTGCATATTCTTCTTCTCTGAAGTTTGGAATTCTTTGGCTAAAAGATTTCAATGCATTGAACCAATTTTGAAAAAAGTTATCTCAGAACTTAAAAACCATAGTAGGGGGAGAGTGAGGGAGCCCATCTAAAATGACAGAATTAAAGGAAGACTTAGAAAGGTGAAAAGGCAACGTTCTTCAAATAAGTAGGTAGAAAGAAACCATAGTAAAGATAAGAGATACTGCATCAGAAATCATGGCCAATCCCAAGAGACCACTCTAAATAGCTCTGAAGACAGGATAGTGCTCATTATAGAAGAGTTCATCCTCTTCAGGTTTGAAGAGCTGCCTACTCAGATACAGGAATCCTTAGAGCATGGAGACATAGTGTAAGATATAGTGCAAATTAAATGAAAATATAGCAAATTAAATGAAATGATAGCACCACGGATCTCCCTTTTGTGAGGGACTTTCTTGTCCAGAGGCAGACAGAGCCATCAGCTCTGCTTGTCACTCCTAAAACTACAGAGAACTGGTGCATCTCAAGTCACATCATTTTTGGCAAAACACATGTTTGTAGAATGACTGAGCATGAATTAAGACCAATCCATTTTGCCCAACAGTAGGCATTGTTCAAAGAGGCAAATACTCATTGTAGAGTCCCGAGTTAGCCAAGGAATGGTATATGCATGCACATAGATCAATTGCTCCTTTGATCTAATAATATTTCCTCTCTTTCCTCTCATAGGTGTTGATCCCTGATAAATTTTCTCAGCATGTGTTTCAGAGGTGGCATCTCTCCCGAGCAGGGACCAAAGTAGCTGTTGGTATGGAAGTGTTGAACAACAAGTCCAAAACAGAAAGGTAGTAAAGAAAAAAGAAATGGGAGAGAGATTATAATCAGAAAGGAAGCTCCAAGTAACTAGTTTAAATTTTTGCTAAATCTTGAGACTTGTTTTAGTCCTTTTATATCAGGGAGGGGGGGTTCCCAGGTAACATGAAGGAGGTCCCATGGTAACTTCCTGTGTATTTCACCAGTCAGCCAGAAGATTAATGTTAAGTTCTGAATTATGTCACGCTCCTCAGGCCCTGTGGTGGTAGGGATTGCTAAGGCCTTCATTGCAATGACTGGGAGCCTTGGGACCACCAGAAAATGCTTTTGAAAGCCTATGATGCTGAGATTCAAACTCGAGTTTGTTGGGCCCATGCTCAAACATACCTCCTAACCTCCATACAATCTCCCCAGGCTGAGGCTTGTTTCTGGAGCTCATCAAGTCTGTTGGGTCAGGCGAAAACTATAGTACAACTGGTAAGGTGTAAGGTGTTCCCCCCTTACACCACTGGCCCAGGTTCTATCTCCAACATCCCATCTGGTTCCCCAAGAAATGCCAGGAGTAATTCCTGAATGGAGAGCCAGGAGTGACACATGAATATCTTTGGGTAGGGCCGCAAACCAAAGCAAGCAAACAAATAAACAACAACAACAACAAAGTAGTTTATTGGGTCAGGGGCCTCATAATTAGGGTGGAAAAGATGTAACAGGAACCTCTTGTTCCCTTCAATTCCTCTTCTTAAACAAGGAAACACAGCTTGACCTCATGTTCCTGTGGGATGATTTTCCTGACTAATATTTTAGCACCATCCTTTCAAGTGTACCTGCATCTCGAATTAGAGGTTCATTTAATAGAAATCTCACAGTCCTACCACCACATACATTCATTCTCCACCTAGTTGTCAAGGTGGGATGAAGATCTGGGGAGTAAAGTGTGGGGTCTTCATTGAGCCGGGCAAAGAGGGCATTAGAAGAAGACAAGGTAGGTGTGTGGATAGACACCGTTGAAAGGTTGATGGTTCCTCTGACCTTAAATGACCCTAACTAGCATGAATGCAGTATTTTGAGCAAAAGCAGATGGCCTGTGCAGATATGAGTAGAAACAGATGGTCTCTCTCTGTCAGCTTCTCTCCTGAGACCTGGTGTCTCGCTGTATACTTTATACTTCTCTTTGGCATGCTAACGGGAGTTTTTAGGAACTTGAATAGCCAGTGACTCTCCTAGGATCTTGCTGGCCTTCTGCTTGGGAGAGAAGAGATTTGCAAAAGGGATATAAGTAAAAATCCTTAGTTAGAGCACAAGGGTGAATTCCAGTGGAAGGAGAAAGTAAGAGTAAGCAAATTCCTACATGGTTAGTTAGAGGAACCCAAGGTGGTATCAGTCTGATGTGTGAGAATGAAATGTTCATAGCAAAAGTGATTAAGTATGCAGGTTCTTGGGTCCCTTTCCCAGCGACTTTATCACTCTAGTACACCTTTGGGCAATTAAGTTGTTTGTCTCTCAGTTCTTTCTTTGAAAAGTAAAGGTAATATCACTGTTAATCCCCTTGTATTTTGTAAAGATTAAATCAGTTAATACATTACAAAATGCTTACTACAGGATGACTACTCAGTAATTGTTAACTATCTTTGTTATTGATCCATGCCACATTCTCTTGGTTTAAAAGCAAAACAGCAGTTAGAGAAGCCCAGAGGTAAGTTTTAAACTGCTGCCTTCTAGAAATAAGGTCGTGACCCATGAATATGTTCAGAGATACAGTAATTGACTAATGTGGATTCGGAAAGTACCTTTAATCGATGGAGGGCGGGGCTTAGTAGAAGGCTAGTAAGAGGGAAAGCATTCCCTAGCAGGACTGTCATCATGGACATGACTGCTCCTGATTATAAGCAGCGAATCACAACGAGCCATCATAAAAGAGTCTCGTGAGCATGTGTGAGGTCGAAAGTAAGCATAGAAGTTCTTGAAGATTCCAGAATGTGTCCGTTACTTGAACATGTGTCAGAAGTGCTACTACGGAGCAAGTTGGGTGCCTGCAAGTGGCAGCATCTAGTGGGAGCCTTCCCAAGGAGAGGAACAGCTGGCTATTTTGGTAAAGAACATCTCCTCTCCCATCGTTACCCATGTTTTCCCTTCGCACATTCCATCACCCCCCAATCCGATAACAGGCACAGCTTTGTTTGGGGTTCTGTTTCTGTCTCTTGACAGTTTGCTTCAATGCACTGCAATTAATACTAGATGGGAAAAAATTGTCAGGAAGTGAAAATTCTTCTGGAAAGTACTTGCCATCTCCCCTCCCCCCCATATCCTGCTATATATGACAGAATATTTTATATTTGCTTTTGGCTGCTCCATACATTCATTTATTCATCACATATGATAAAATAGAAGCAAGAAATATTTTTAAGTCAGAGTAAATGGGAAAAAGTGACAGGAGAGTAAAAAGATGCTCAAGGATAAACTTAATTTTAGAATGCATATCGAAAGGCCAAGAAGATTGGGTGGGCTAAAAATTTATCCCAAAGAGTGTTTTTCAAACTCAACCATATGTTTAGATTACATAGTACTTTTATTTATTTTGTTTTTACAAAATTCCACTTACTGGTTCAGATGTCATTGAACTGGGGTGAAGCCAGCCATCGAAAGGTCTAAAATTTTCCCAGGTGAGGCTAATGTAAAGCCAGAGTTTCAAGTTATTGCAAGCAAAGAGAAAGAATTAGTTGATCATAAAAATTACCAGATACCTCCCCTGGATCTTGTACATCATAAATCTATTTAACTTAGAATCCAGGTGACTATGATGATACAGAAATTCTGGGAAAGCATTGGTTTCAAGAATTCACATTTTATTTTAATGTAAAACACTAGTTCTCAGGAAGTCTTTAGCTTTTCTTGGCCCTGAAGAAACATTTCTAATGTTTCAGAGGGTCTCAGAAAGGAGTACCATGAGATTCGTAAACAGTATCCTCAAAAACATCTTTTAAAAAACAATAGTAAATGTGATACAGATGCTTCTGATTTGCTTCTCAGTGCAAGCAGAGAACTTAATTTCAAAACACAATGTAGTGTGTGTGTATGTGTGTGTGTGTGTGTCTGTGTTTTAAATAGTGCTTTAAAGACAAAGGATCAAAGCACTGTGATCTAAACTCACAACTCTTTCTGGTATCTAGCAGGTATATATTTTGTTAAATAACCTCTTTGTTTCACTGATTTAATAGCTCATGTAACTATTATATAAAACTTAGCAATGCTAGAGAGGTTTTTAGGACGATTAAAATAATATGTATAGCAATTAGGACTTTCTCATAGTAATACAAGGACTCTTTTAAGCAAGTAATACAAAGACTTTCTTAAGCAAAAAAGAAATATTGTTGGAAGAATTGCAAGAACTTAGAGAAACAGAAAGCAGTGTGACCAGGATGAAAGTAAGCAGCAAATAAGTTTTGAACAAGAGAGCTGGGGTGACGAAAACCAAACACTGCTTGCAGTTTCACTCGGTTTTTCAAAGGCAATTTCAAAATTTTAATATTCATGGAAAAGAAAACAGCCTTGATTTGTTATTAAATCTCAGTCTCTTCATTACCTACCTTCTTTGAATTTTTCACCTATATACATTCCAAGCTTCTACCATTCTCCTTCAATTTCATTCTGAATTTCTTCATTGATAAGAGACATGTAGTTCCTCAAATGCACCATGATATCTTGCTCCTTCCTGTTCTGATTTCATGATCAGAATGTTGTTGGTGTTTTTCCTTTCCATTTTGGGTGATTCTTTGACTCAATCAGATCTCAGAGCAGTGACCATGCCCTAATTTCCAACTCCCAATTCCTTATTTAGGAATTATTCTAGACTTTTTCCATAGCTCCCTTACTTATGACATGGTATTATACTTTAGTATATGTTTACGTGTGTGCATCCCCCCACAGAACAGTGAATTGTTTAAGGACTGGAACTATGTTGAGATTCTCAATAATTCATTTAACAAATATTTATTGAGTACTTACTAAATATGTCAAACATTTTCCTAGGAAAATATAAGAGGATAAAGAGTCTATTGAGCTTGTATTCCTAAAAGGAAAAAGTGAATAAATGTGACAATAACTAAGCAAAGTTATGTAAAGTACAGCAAAATCTTATTGACAAAGTCTTATTTTTCAAGTACATTTCAAGGTGGTCCAGAGGGCTAAGAGACTCAAGATGTAGTCTGAGACTCCATGAAAGATAGAAATATGGGCAGGAGAGAGAATTCAGCAGCTAAGGTACTGGCCTTGCAGGTAGCTCAACTGGTTCAATCCCTGTCACTACACTATGGTCCCAGGAGTCCCGTCAGGAGTGATCCTGAGCTCAGAGCCAGGAGTAAGCCCTAAGCACAGTTGGATATGGCCCCACAAAAGAAAGGATTAAAGACTCCACGTTTGCTTTAAAAAACAATTGTCGAATGACTAATTACATGGGAAGACTCCAGTGACCTCCCCCTACCTCTGACATGATCCGTTTATAGGCCACACTCACAGTTGAGGCAAGGAGAAGCAATGTTCTGAATACAGCTGATTAAGTGTCTGATTTTCTTTTCACGTGTTTCAGCAGGGAGTAATTGTGTTGCCAGTAAGAAGCAATGGTGCTTAAAATCAATTATGAGGACAAAAAGCTTTCCAGCTGGCCGAGTTGTCCAGAACAGTCTTTCCTTAGTAGACTTAGCTTTTGTCAAGTGTCTCCTTGCTTAGTGAGGAGGCAGGTTAAAGCTGTTAGCTCTAGCGAGGGTAGTGCCTAAGAATTCCAGGTAGCCTTTTGAAAACACTTCCTACTAATTACGTATTCTTATTGAGTGTGGTTTTGTGTTTGCATTTGTGTGTTTGTGTGTGCATAGTTTAAGAAAGGAGGGGAAAAAATAGGAAAAGCAGGACAAAGGAAGGAAAAAATATCACATAAAAATGTTACCTTTTCAGGGTTTGAGCAACATGTTTCAACAAACTCCACACTGGCAGAAAAACCCTGTAATGACTTCCTATTTTTTCTATTGTCAGTAGAGGTATAGCCTTAGACAGGCTTCTTGGACGATTCTGGTCTTTTTCCCTTCAAGCCAATGAGTATTATCTATTCTAGGACTCACCTTCCTACAAAAGTGGTGTAATACCACTGAGCGATAGCATAGCAGGTAGGGTGTTTGCCTTGCACATGGCTGACCCAGGTTCGATTTCTCTGCCCCTCTCGGAAAGCCCAGCAAGCTACCGAGAGTATCCTGCCTGCAACTACCTGTGATGTATTCGTATTTGATATGCCAAAAATAGTAACAACAAGTCTCACAATGGAGACGTTATTGGTGCAGTTACTGATGTTACTGGGCAAATCAATGAACAACGGGAGGACAGTGCTACAATGCTACCATTAACAATACTATCTGGGGGCTGGAACAATAGCACAGCGGGTAGGGCATTTGCCTTGCATGCGGTCCACCCGGGTTCAATTCCCAGCATCCCATATGGTCCCCAGAGCACCACCAGGGGTAATTCCTGCGCGCAGAGGCAAGAGTAACCCCTGTGCATTGCCAGGTGTGACCCAAAAAGCAAAAACAAACAAACAAAAAAAACCCAATACTATCTGTTATAATATTCTGAAAAATCTTACCAGTTTCAATAGTGGAACTAAAACCTGGTTTTATCAAATCTAAGCACATGTTTTTTATTCCCCCCACTGAAAAATTAAACAATGGGAGTGTGACTGCTATCTCCTCCCTCCCCTAGATGCAGCAGATAAGAATGGAGATATTTCAAGGAAGAATTCAGGCTTTTGCGAGGATCACTGATACCAGGAGGAGATGGGGGTACATCATCCTAGTCTGTGTGTCTCTCTGAAGTCCTGTGCTCACTTCCTCCAGGAGGGGAAGGAACAAAATTCTCTCAGCAGGTACTAGCAGGGAGAATATCAAGAATAAAAAGAGGGATGCATATGTCCTGTCACCCCAGCAGTCTGTTTTTTTCTTTTATAGGGCAAAACCCCAGTTTTTTTTTAATAAGCAGTCAAAAATCAAGCAGATTTCCAATTATACTGCAGATGTAAAGTATTTGTTTCTGACATTGCCTTATTCCTGCATTATAACAATGGGGAGGGAAATGTAATGTGATGAAGGAGGAGGCGAGGGGGAGCCTGTGTCACTCTTGATTCCAAAGAATAGGGATGAAAAGGGCAGAGAAGGAAAGAAATTGAGGAGCGAAGGAAGAAGATGAGAAAGGAAAGTAATAGGGGAAGAGGGTGTAACAGTAATGTGGGACAGTGGTAGAGCTATATAACCAAAGCACAGACTCAACAGCACTGAAAACATGAGTCTAAACTGCATCCATCAAACTCTGAAAGGCCTGTCAAGGTGGCAGGTGGGAGAAAAGGGTGAGCGGGAGGGAGCATGTGGACACTGGTGAAGGGATTGGTGTTGGAGTATTGTATGCCTATTACTTATCTATCACTAACTTTGAAATTCAGAGCCGTGTAATAAAATAAATACTTAAAAAATAGATCAGTAAAAGTCAATTTGTGATTAAAATAAAGATATTGTTTATCCTTTCCATTTAAACTTAAATTTGTAACCAAAGGAAGAAGCTCTCTTCATACAGTAATTTCTTGACATTATCCCTCATGATAGCACAGCGGGTAGGGCGTTTGCCTTACAAGCAGCCAACATGGCCGACCCGAGTTCGATTCCTCCACCCCTCTCGGAGAGCCCCGCAAGCTACCGAGAGTATTCGATATGCCAGACACAGTAACAACAAAGTCTCCAATGGAGATGTTACTGGGCCCGCTCGAGCAAAATCCCTCATGAAAGGGATTATGTTGGAGACCCAGACACTATGGCTGTTCTTTCCTATGCGCTTACTCAATGCAGGGGCTCTGGGTCCTGAGGGTGGAAAAGGAGGTAGATGATTCAACATAAACTGATTACTAATTTATTATGTATTAAAAAACTCACTCTCTGTACTGCCAGGGTTAGTCTCCAATTGGCATAACTTCTCTATTTTAATGTGAAAAAGCTTCTCTTTTGCTACTTTTGTTCTTCTAGGCAAATAGCAGGCATCAAGTAGAGAGGGAGATAAAATTCACCTGGAAATAAATACATTATCAAATCCAATCCTCAAAATGGCAATAATAGGTATTATTTATGATTATTCTTTACAAATATATGCTATGGAAGCTAGAATTACCACAGCTGCTGGCACCAGACTTGCCCTCCAATGGATCCTTGTTAAAGGATTTAAAGTGGACTCATTCCAATTACAGGGCCTTGAAAGAGTCCTGTATTGTTATTTTTCGTCACTACAGGATGAGAACGCTATTCAGGTCTCCCAAAGAGGAATAGAATGAGCTATGCTTGGAGTATCATGCTTCACTCAAGTGAGAGAAATAATCCGGAGTTCCAATCTCCATCGACAATCGAGAATCAGGGATGCTGTCTGTTTTGCCAAGGCATCAAAAATCAAATGGGTTGGACATGTAATGTGATTTGGAGATGACCGCTGGACTGGAGTCATTACCGACTGGAATCCATGGGACATCAAAAGATGGCATGGTTGCCCACCTACGATATGGTCAGACTTCTTCATGAAGACTCTGGATGATTGGTTTGAGGCTCTTCATGTTCCTGAAGCAAGCAGATGCCATTGGGCTATACTAGCCTTGACAGGGACAAATGGAGATGTTACAGATGCCCGCTCAAGCAAATTGATGAGTAACGGATGTAAAGTGGTTAAGTGATTCTCTGTAAATAGTAAATTTAAGATGTCTTCATCAGATCATTTAAATCATGATTAAATGTTGAGACCTTCAAAGTTGCAATCAATTGCAAGATATAAACATTTCTTGCAGCTGCATAGTATTCTACTGTGTAAATATCACAATATTCGAATATTTGAATACAGATGTTATGTGTATATTTATAAACCATAAGAGCCAATGACTCTGTTGGCATGAGACCCAAACTAAAATAGCCAAACTTAAAAAACTATGCCTGCTAAGGAGGCAGACTAGTGAGTGAGTGGAGGAACGTTGGGACACCGATGGAGAGAAGGTCACACTGATGATGGGATTATTGTTGGATATTGTAAACTAGAAACTATTATGAACAACTTTAGATATCACAGTCCCTTAATAAAAAATGTAAATTAAAAAGTGATACATTTAAAAAAAAACCTTTTGATTTGCCCTCCAAAGCCTATGTTTTCCATCAATAAAAGAGTGCCTTCAGACATTCACTTCTGGCTGAGAGCTCCAGTGTGCTCTTGGAGCAGGACAGGCCAGCTCTGGCCAAATAAATCAACTGTTCCCATGCCCTAATGCTGATGCTATGCCTCAGGCGAGACCCCATTGCCTCAAAACTGAGCCTCACAGACAACCTAATTGGCTGAAAACTCTAGATACATAGGTCTTTGAGACTCAAAGCTCCATGTCTTCTTCGAGTCAAGATGGGTGACCTCCCCTCATCTCCCCCTACTTCCAGAAATCTTAGTAGCCACGTCCAAATCCCACCACTGCTGCCATATAAACTCACCAACCAGCCTTATTCCAGACACGCAAATCTCAAAAGAGATCACCTAGCCACAAAAATTTCTCAGATATAGTTCCCAGCAGGGAACTTGAGGTACTCTTAGAGGAGAGTAGGCCAGTTCTCACCCCAAACAAATACCCAGCAGCCATTCCCACACCCCAAAATTGCTGCCCAGTTAAAAATTTCACTCATTTTATGGGATGGGGGTGGAGCTGGTCCTTTCCTCCCTGTCCCAACGAGACCCTGGGTCGCTGTCCACGAACGGTTACAAACAGCCTCTCTGGCTCCTGATCAAGCTGCTTAATGGCCGTGATCCCAGAGACTCAGAAACAAATCTTGAAACCCAGCGGCTTTTGGCAGAAATGCATCCAGACCCCGCAGTAGGTTTTCTGGCACCGGGCCACCCCAGGGGGGAAAGGGTGCTGTCCCTACACCTGCTCCCCCTTGGTGGCTCAGTGGTTGCCATCCTCCAAAGGCCATTGGACAATCAGGTTTGGACCTGCAGTGACAAGACATGTGGGGCCTCACGGGATGGGGGTGGAGCCAGCCCTTTCCTCCCTGTTCCAACAAGACCCCGAGTCACTGCCCACAAACAGCCTCTCTGGCTCCTGATCAAGCTGCTAAACTCTGCTAATCTGCCATGATCCTAGAGACTCAGGAACAAATCTCGGAATCCAGCAGGTTTTGGTAGAAATCCCTCCAGATTTAATTGTTAAAATTTCAGAATTCCAAAATCTTGCGGTCACTGCTGCAGCCGTGCGATATCATATGTTATTCATAACCAGCAATAGAAAATAAATTGTCTACTGTTGCCTTTTTGGCATATCCAAGTGTTAGGGTAAAATCCCAAATAATAATGGTGGGTCAGGTGTCAAAATATTGAATGTAATCAAAGTAGAAAGAGAGTAATGTGGAAATCATCTGCCCCACAGGTAGGGGAAGGGTGTGGGATGGGGGTATACTGGGGTTTTTGGTGATGGAGAATGAGCACTGGTGAAGGTACGGGTGTTTCATTGTATGACCGAGATTTAAACCTGAAAGCTTTGTAGCTGCTCTCACAGTGATTCAATAAATAAAATTATAAAAAGTGAAAAAAAAAAGTAAGGTGGAGTTCATGCCCAATTCAATGAACCTAATCAGTGGCTGAATAAATAGCAATACTCCTACATTAATAAAAAAAAATTTAACTCCGGCCAAATTTCCCAGTTAAGAATTGAAATACAAAATAACTTGGGGGTATGAGTCTAATCCCAAGAACAGTAGAGACAAGGGTCAGGAGGACTGCCCCATGGTTGGAAGCCTGCCTCAAGGCCAGGGGGAGAAGGCAGCTGGGATATAGAAGGATATTTCAATGAGAGTTGGAGGGATCACTTAGGATGGGAGATGTGTGCTGAAAGGAAAGGATCAAACATGATGGCCTCTCAGTTTCTGTATTGTAAACCATAATGCCCCAAAGTAGAGAGAGTAAGTAGCAAAGTGCCTGCTGTAGAGGCTAGAGGCGGGGTGGGGTGGAGTGGGGGTGGCTGGAGGGATATTGGGAACATTAGTGGTAGAAAATGCACACCGGTGGAGGGATGAGTGTTCGTTCATTGTATGACTAAAACTAAATCATGAAAGCTCTGTAACTATTTCATGGTGATTCAATAAAATGAATTTCAAAATCTGAAAAAAAATAGAATTCTGAATTTTCTGGAGTTCACGACTGTGACCTCTCCAATATCTATAACACTGATATCACAGTAGTAGATGGATGGGATGTAACATAGAAACCAGCCAATCTCAATAACAAAAACATTAACATAGACGATTAACTTGCAACAACAGCTTAGTGAAATCTCAGACAAGGACTTAGTGCCCCCATGGTGAGACAATTTTCACAATTTTTCTTCCATGGAAACATTTTTTGCTCATTCTGTTAGCCAAACTGGGATGACAAGCATTATAAAAAATAAAATAGAGTGCCCCTTAGAGCTGAAAGGGGCATTTTGGGGTAGTCATTCATTCAACGAACAATCTTCACCCAGTGCCTGAGATGTGTCACTCAAGATGATACTGGGGAATAAAAATGGTCACTATCTTCATGCAGCTCACTGTATTTCAAGGTATATGATATCCTCTAGCATTCTGAAACCAAACCAAAAAAAAAAAAACCCTTCAAAAAACCAATTACTTGTGGACTCATTGTCCCACAGAAGAGTCCTTGAACCTTCAACAGAACTACTCTCCAACTCACTCCATCAATTTGTTTCAGATTAAACTCAAGATCACATAGAAAAAAATGAATTTCTCTGCTACCATTCCCCAGCTCCAGACTCGAGGCTTCCACACTGTTAGAGCTGGTGTCTGTTCCAGTCAGAACAAGAGCTCTGTGGGGAATTGAGGGCTATGCAGGTGGAGGCTCTCACTGCTACTTCCCAGCACTGTCACCTGGCATCTGAGTCCCATAAGCAACAAGTCCGGGAAAGATAAATTGAAGAGGGATGTTTCTGTTCTCCACTCCAGGTGTGGAACAGCTGGCAAAGGCCAGGGGACCCCAAAGCTGTAAGCAATAAATTCTGCTGAAACTCTGGCCACTTCGCATCACTCCGGATTTCTCACATTAATAATCACTGCCCTGGGCAAAAATGGAAGCTCAGGTGTGTTCTGTCACTTCACTTTCCAACACAGCCACACAGTCACCTGGTTTAGATTCACAGCGGGGGCTTGAAAATGACAGGCAGAAAGCTGTGATTTATACAGGGAACAGGTAATTAAGGCAAAATGCCTGGAAGGGCAGCCTCAGTTAAAGTTGTTTCGCAATCTTGATTAGAAGCCCCCAAAGGCCAAAGAGCCCTTTTAAAAACATTCTGAATAGTCACGTTTGCGGACACACAAAGAGCTAAATATTGGAGAATGGATTGAACTGCTTAGGTTTTTGTGATTAATTCAGGCAATTAGAAGGATATATGCTAAACACTGAATTAGTTACACATTTTTTATTAAAGGTTTACACTAAAAAATAAGAGGAAAGGAAATTAATGTTTATAAAATAAATCAGTGATTTAAAGCACCAAAATTAAATTGGCCTTAATGTAAAACTAAAAATTATATTCATATGCATATATAATATACAATTATGTATATATACATATATATATATACATCCACTACAAGTGTCTCTTCTACAAAACACTTTTTGTTTTGAGGCCACATCTGGAAGTCCGCAGGGCTGGCTCTTGATTTTGTGCTTACAGAACACTCCTGGCAGGGTTGAGGGGATAGGATGAGGTGCCAGGAATCAAACCCAGGTCAACCACATGCAAGGAAAGTGCCTACCTTACTATACTATCTACCCAGTCCTATAAACCTATTTTGACATTTTTTGGTTTGTGTGCAAGCTCTCAAATTCAAATTTTCCCTTTTGCTACTGATTTTTTAAATATTCTAAGTTTATTTTAGAATTATTCATTCACTATCACTATCACCATCACCCCATTGTTCATCGATTTGCTCGAACAGGTGCCAGTAACGTCTCCATTCATCTCTGTCATGTGCTAGTGCAGCCCAATGGCATACTGGGGGCTCTCTCAGGGTCAGGGGAATGAGGACCATCATTGCTACTGATTTTGGAATATCAAGTATGCCACAGGTAGCTTGCCAGGCTATACTGTGCAGGCGGGATACTCTTGGTAGCTTCCCTCCAAGAGGGATGAAGGCTTTTGGGGCAGTCTCCAATCGCCTTTACAGGTGTTCCCAGTCAGACATATATGCAGGCAGGCTACTCTTGGTAGCCTGCCGGGTTCTCAGAGATTGAGAACTACACAATAAAAGGTCGCGTGGCCGCATTTGCTTCTGGGAGCTTGGTTTTATAGTCTCTGGATCCTGGCCGTTGATGGGGTTACACGGCAGTCTGTGGGTGTAACTATCTAGCTACTGGAAGGTGGGGGAACTGGGTAGAGGAGGCCCAGTCTCAAACCGAACAGGCTTGGAGATCCCAGCCCCGGGTCCCGCACACCTGGGTTCCTCTGCCAGTTCCTTCATGCATGAGGCTCGTCCATGCGAAGAGTGGTCTCAGCATGGCTGTGGCTGGGTCCCGGAAGTCTTCTGCTGCCGGGGCTCTGCTCAGGGCAGAGAGGAAAACTCAACCCGCCCCCTCCAAGGGCTCTGGTGAGGACAGCCAGGTAGCAGGAGACTTAAAATTATATATAATTATAACAAATAATTATATTATATATGTTATATTATAATTGTTATATATTATATATAATTATATTATATATACACTATATTATATAAGACATATATTATAATATATAATTATGATGAATATAATTATTCATTATAGCCATAAAAATAATCTAGATTTCCTTTGATATATCATTGATAAAAAATGTGATATGTACAGAAGGGAGTATTATCCAACCATAAAAAGAAGAAAATCCTGTCACTGCAACAACACAAAACTGGAGGGCACTGTACTAAGTGAATTAGCCAAACAGAGACAAATTCTGACTAATATGCAACATGCTCAATATAGCTAATAACACTTGAAAATTTATGACTGTGAATCTTGAGCATTCTTTCTCCAAACAGAATGAGTTAACTAATTAACATAATTAATGGCTTCATTAATTATCTTGATCTTGGTTATTAATCAACAATGTTTCTATATATATTAAACCATATTATATATTTTACATATATACAATTATACTTACCAAGTATTTCTCAATAAAGTTAAAGGCGAAATATTCTATAGCCACTTGCATTGTTGATGAACTTGTAATTACAACAGTTAGCGTGAGAACTAAAGTGTAATTCAGTTAAAGGGATCTTCTAGACTACTCTCATTTTATTATTTTATTTTGCATATTCAAGGTAGAAGAGAAAGTCGCTGATGTAACTTTCTATTGCAAGTGAATTATAAATATATCATTGTAGATTTAAATGAACCCTATGCTCTGAATATGATGGTCTTTTATGAAACACAGGTTAGAGAAAATCAAAGTCCACTCATATTCTCATGGCTATGTAACTGACCACTATACTTAAAATGTTCATGCTTGGGGCTGGAGTGCTAGTACAGGGGATGGGGCATTTGCCTTGCATGCAGCCTACCCAGGTTCGATTTCCAGCATCCCATGTGGTCCCCTGAGCACAGGACTAATTCCTGAGTGCAGAGCCAGGAGGAAACCCTGAGTATTGCTGGTTGTGAGACACACACACACACACACAAACACACACACTCACAAAAATGTTCATGCTTGTGCACAAAACATGATAAATGTGATAAAAGTGTAATCACTTGTTAAGCAAATATCATTTTCTAAGAACTATGTTGATATTTCTTCATTTTGGCAGCCTGATTTGGCCCTGAGATTTTATCAGCCTCTCCTTGCTCATTCTTCTTAATGCTGAAATATTGGGGGCTCTTTCAGGGTCAAGGTAATGAGACCAATTGTTTCTACTGTTTTTGGTATATGGAATATGGAATATACCACGGATAGCTTGCCAGGCTCTGCCGTGCAGACGGGATACTCTCGGTAGCTTGCCGGGCTCTCCAAGAGGGATAGAGGCTTATAGGGAGGCCTCTAATTGCCCTTGCCGGTGTTGTCATGGTTCACACCGTATTTGAACCCCATAAAACATGGTGTGGTAGTAATGGAAAATGGGTATTCTCTTATGATGCGTTGTGTTCCTGGAGCGAACAGACACCATTGGGCTACACTAGCACACGACAGGGACGAATGGAGATGTTACTGGTGCCCGCTCAAGCAAACTGATGAGTAACGGGATATCAAGTGATCAATTGATCAAGTGATGTTGATATTTGATCCCTGAACTTCATCACAAATATGGTATCTTTTACTCATCTGGAAATTGAAGCTCAGAACATTTAAGCTATTTGTCTTGAATTCAAATATTAACCCCTGGTGAAATCAAAGTTTACTCTAAGATTACATAAACTCCAAATCTCATGCTATTAGCTTTTATAAGATTCTGTCTTGCAGAAAGTCAAAGGGGAGTAACACATACAGGCAATTAGGTATAAATGCAAACGTATAATTATCTCTTTTCCCCCACTGATTACTCTTCCTTGGAGTTGGAGGCTGGAACCGTGTAGCTGTGGATTTAAATCCAGTTCTGTCTCCTACATTTGTGATCTATAATGGATTCCTTAACCTTCCTGAACAATTGTTAAGTCACAGGATTATTGTAAAGGGTGAATACATTGATTTATGTCTATTGCTTGCTCCATGAAATACATTGTATAGGCATTTAATAAAGGAAGTTACTGTCTGCTACCTTGTCATGAAGATTACTCTCTCATAATTAAGATGTTGTTTTAATGTTATTTAATCTACAATTGTTTAATCCTCCCACATAAGAATAACACTATTATTAAGGTTATTCGATACTATTCCATTTTCCTAACTAACTTTTAAACTATCTGATGTCAGAACTGACCTCTAATAACCAACCATATTTGCTTATACTCTCCAGAATGTGGAGTACAGAATAATTTTTTGTCATTAAAATTCTGGCCTAGAAATTCACTAGGGACAGGAAGATACTACGGGAAAATTTTTTTGAATATTCTAAAAGTTCAGCTAAACAAGAGCAGATCACTATGAAAAATATACGCAGAATTTTTAAAAAGTTCAAAACTAATGCAATGTATGCTGAAGTAGAATGTTCCATAACTACTCTTAAATTTAATCAGTGACATTGTAAATGAGATTTTGCTGATATTTTAAAATAACATTGTCTTTTAAAAATGTGCCCTTACTCATATGCATTAACTAATTGGGTCATTGGCTATCACCATGAATGGTATATACTGAAAAACTATTAAACTAACTGAATGATTGACATTAACATTGAACAACACTGTTTGTGACATGAAACATTAAGAATGCCATAAGCTTATATTACCCACTGTTGTTTTTGTTGTTTGAGAAAAGCTTTATCCAAATCTTTATGAATACACAAAGTCCTTAATGACTTTGGAGAATGTGGCAAATTTTATATCTTTTAAATAATTAAATCAAACCAAGAATAAGCATTAAAATAAGCCTGAAGACTCTTAATTTTTTTAATGATAATTCTAAAAGGAAGTTATTTCTGAATTTCCAAATCTCACAAATGTGTTAAAAATATGCAATAGTGCTGCCTATTTTATAGAGCATATTGGACTTAGATAACTCAGTTTCCTTTCACTTAGGATAAATAAGGTAAAATAACATCATTTCATTACATAAGGAGGTAAAATTGAAAGGCTTATTATAATTACTGGGAAAATATAAATGTATTAAGAGCCATATTTTAGGAATAACAGTAAGAATAAAATTGTAACTATAGCTACTAGACATCAGAACATTAAAAAAAATCCAAGTGACCTGACAAAGCACAATAAGGGCTTTATAATAATCATTAGCACATTCATTTATTATATTCATTTCTCAATTTACACACAAGGATAAGAAATATTTTGAGCACATGCACATACTACTAAAAGCTAGAGATATTTTTAACCAGGGTCAGGGAGATAGACTTGATCCCTGACACCATATGCTTCCAAGAAATCATGGAGTATATCCTTGGTGTTCCCCAGGACCTACAGAATCCAATAGCATCACATTCTTTACTGCTGAAACAATTGATGACGAATAGCAGCAAGTGGCCCCCAGGTCTGCTGATCTCTGCTTGGGAGCTCTCCACCTCCGCAAAATACTTCACATCAGATCAGTCTCTTCAAGGCAGATCACAATTTAGTGGAGCTCCCAATGACTTACACCCAACTAATGATCCCACACAATTACTGTCACCTTAATTGTGAGATGAGGAGCTGTGTCTTGGGAATTCTAGAATTGACTGACAGGTCCTGGTGAGAGAGATTTAGGTAACAGAGCATGGGAAGAGGGTGGTAAGTTGTTCACTAGTTAAGTTTGGATAAAAGGAAAGCTATATCAGGCAGAGTATAGAATTAACATGGATTGTTTGGGAAATGGCAGTAGGGCTTAGAAACTTGAGGAATTGTCATAAACTGGAGCAATAGAAACAATAAGACAGAACTTAACTTAGGAATAGTTTCTAAAGATCATGGAGTCTGAATGAGAAGGTTGTTGGAGAGAGAGAGTGGGGGAAGAGGAGAAAAAGGAGGACAAAAAGAGAGAGAGAAAGAGAGAGAGAGAGAGAGAGAGAGAGAGAGAGAGAGAGAGAATTTGCTTTAAAATAACATTGATTGGGAGTTGGAATAACTGTGCAGTAGGTAGGGCACTTGCCTGGTATGCTGTCAACCAGACCGAGTTCAATCCGTGTCACCAGAGTTCCCTGAACACCACCAGGAGTGATTCCTAAGTACAGAGCCTGGAGTAAGCCCTGAGAACCGCAGGGTGAGGATCCCCAAAATAAATAAAACACCACTGGTTGAAGTACAGAAGTTGAAGTTGAAAAACCTGGGGAAAGTGAAAAGGATTAAGCCCCAGTAATATGATAAAAGGAGAGGCAGCAGAGAGCCTGTGAACCTAGTCTGTAGGTAATGGGCTAGGTATTTTTCCAAACTTTTCTTCAACTGCTTGACTGGTCTTCATCAGCCAGATTCTATTTGAAGGATTAAAATTACTTGGTCAAAAGTTTGACATTAATTAAAAGCCATTTTATTCAAGGTAAACAAAAGGTGAAAAGAGAAAATCTTCAGGAAAAAAAAAGACATTGAGGGTGGGGGAGAGGGCAACAAGGAAGGTGCTTGCCTTGCACGTGGTGCCCTGGAGTTTGATCCCCAAGAGAGCCATTCTAGAAGCTTAATGTATCTCTTACTGTGTCCCTATAAAATAATATTAAGAAGTAGAATTAAGATGTTAATTAAGTTATTGGACTAAGGAGAAGAGAAACACCCCTAAATGGTATTTTGCCCTTGAGCAGAAGAAGGGCTTTCATATGTTGATTGGATCTGGGTGTGGTGGCTACCCCCAATGCCAGGAGTTGGAGAGAGACTAGAGAGAGAGACCAGGCTGCGAGAGGGAGACAGTAAAGATGAGCGGGAGAGACAGGAAGAGATGGGAATGAGAAGCAGTGTGAAACTAGAAAGGGGAGCTGAGTGAGACTGGAACAGGCGTGTGGAGAGAATGGAATAAATGGCAACTGATCACCAACCAGCCTGGCCTTCGTTTCCTCCTTCGTCCACCCATGGCATCAGCCGTCCCGGGTGTGGAAGGTGCTCGAGACCACTGAACGCAGGTGGTGAGAGAGAGCCGTGCATTCCCTAGTCGCCTGGAGATTATTCAATGAAATACATAAGTGGGACTGTGCAGAGTTAGTGCAGTGAGAAAGACATTTGCCTTGCATGTGGCTCACCTAGGTTCAATCCCATATGGGCTCCCAAGCCCCTCCCAAGGGTAATTCCTAAGCACAGAACTGGGAATAAACCCTGAGCAGCACCATATGTTTCTCAACAAACAAAGCAAAACAAAAACTGTATATATTATGTGCATGATGAATTGGCAGATAATGACAAAATACAGAGGAAAAAATGTGCAAAGTAATGTACCATTGACGTGGTAGTTATTTTAAAACTTTTTATTAATTTTCATTTTGAATATATTTCTTTGCATAAACACATAAAAATATTTATGTTATTTAGTTACCTACATATAAAATTAAGTTTAGAAAAATAACTAGAATTCTAAAGTTACTTTCCATGGGGGTTCTTTAATTAGAAATTAGCCTATGGATAACACTGACGCCCCAAAAATATTATTTTTAAATATTAAAGATAGCTGGTATCTGATTCAGGAGTGTGAAATAATTGGCTAAACTAATATCTTGAGAAGGAATTTGAAATTGTTATATAGGAACATTAGCTGATCAGACACAGCTGAATGGACACATTGGGGACAGGGTTGTCCTTTGTATTTTAAGAATATAGCAACAAGATAAGTCAGAAATTACAGAGGAAAGGCAAAGGCAAATGAGACGTGCAGAAAGAGGCAAGAGATTATGGGACACCAAAGAGGGAAAAATACACAAAAGATTAACTTAGTTGCTGACTGCTTTCTTTATATTGGGATATAAATCTAGATGACATCTATAGCTGCATAAATATATAGATAGGAATCTGTATTTTAAAATATATGCCCCTGGGTTCTATATGTTTTCCTTCTAAATTTACAGTAGGTTTTCTATGTTTTTTTTAATCAGTATCATTTCAGTTGGTTTATCTTTAAGTCCCTACCCAAGACACATAAATTTCCTAATAATAACAATAGCAAAAGAAAGAAATAAAACTGAGTATCAGACAAAACTGAGTATCAGACTCTTTTCTGAGTCTAAAAATACACACAGGTTTAAAATATGTCGGTAAAGAAGCAAACAGCACCCGGCCCAGAAAAGGTCAGAACCTGAACACCTGAAGAACCTGCTGTCAGTACTCATCAATACACTGGCTCGGCTCTTCACACACTACCTGTCTGCATGCAAGGTTCCCTCCCAGTGGAAAACCAGCAGGACTGTACTACTATAAAAGAAGGGAGACATCCACGACATTGGCAACTATAGCCTGATCTGCCTGTTGTCTCTCGTCTACAAGCAGTCGTTCATTTGAGTCATCCTGAATAGGACTGGCAGAACACTAGATGAAGGGCAACCAAGCAAGCAAGCCAAGTTCTGAAAAGGATTCAGCACCATCGATCATATCCATACTGTCACAAAATCACAAATCACAAATCATCCTGTTATTCATCGATTGCCTCGAGCAGGCCCCAGTAACGTCTCCTTCGTCCTAGCCCTGAGATTATATTCAAGACTCTTTAGGAGAGTGAGACCCATCATTGTTACTGGTATTTGGCATATTGGGTATGCCACGGGGAGTTTGCCAGACTCTGCCGTGTGGGCAGGCTACATTCAGTAACCTGCCAGTTTGTCCAAAGTAGGAATGAGATAATAAGATGTCATAATAAGATGTCCGGGAGCTGGTTTTTATAGTCTCTGAGTCTTGGCCGTTGATGGGATTACAGGGCGCCAGGGGACCAGTTGGTGGGTGTGACCCCCGCCTACTGGAATTTGGAGGATCTGGGTGGAGGATGCTTGGCCCCAATCCGAGTAGGCTTGGAGATCTCGGCCCCGGAACCCGCGTGACTTTGTCCCTCTGCCAGTACCTTCATGTGTGTGGAGAGTGGTCTCAGCATGGTGGTGGCTGGTCCTGGAGGTCTTTGGCTGCCGGAGCCCTGGTCGGGGCAGGGAGGAAAGCTCAACCTGCTCCCCTCCAAGGGGTCCTGGCGAGCGAGGACAGTCAGGTGCGGGGGCAGGAGACTGTAACCATCCATACTGTAACCAAGCTCATTGTGGTTTCTCAGGAGTTCAAGATGCTGCTCTGTCTAACATTCATTGATTTAAAGAAGGCCTTTGATTCTGTTGAGACAGAAGTAGTCATAGAAGCCCTGACCAAACAGGGCATTCAAACTTAATACATCAGGATCCTCTGTGAGCTACCAGGATCTCACCATTCTACAAGGAGTGTTCATCTATGTCAAGAGAGGGGTTCGGCAGGGTGATACCAAAATTCTTCAGTGCCACCCTTGAGAACGTCATGCGACAACTGGAATGGGAAGGAATAGGAGTGAAGACAAATGGTCGCCAACTATACCACCTCCGCTTTGCTGATGACATCATTCTAATAACACCAAACATTAGCCAAGCGGCACAAATGCTTTGACCGTGAGTGTGGAAAGGTCAGACTACAGCTGAATCTCACAAAGACAATGTTTATGAGAAACGGTCTCATTCCTGACGTTCCATTAGCTCTCAATAGAATGAACATCTCCGAATGCAACAGTTATGTGTACCTAGAAGTCAACATGACAAATGACCTGGCACCTGAGCTGCACAGGTGGAAGAGAGTGGCTTGGAACACCTTCAAGAGCGTCGAAGAAATAGCTAAGAGGATGAAGAACCTCTAGCTCCGGGCACATCTCTTTGATTCCACTGTTCTTCCTGCATTAACTTAAGTCTCAGAGACCTGGGACTTACAAAAACAGGATGAGAACGCTATTCGGGTCTCCCAAAGAAGAATCGAGACAGCTATGCTTGGAGTATCACACTTCACTCAAGTGAGAGAAAGAATCCAGAGTTCTGATCTCCATTGATGATCAAGAATCAGGGATGCTGTCTCACTTGCCAAGACGTCAAAAATCAGGTGGGCTGAACACGTAATGAGATTTGGAGATGACTACTGGACTAGAGCCATTACCGACTGGATTCCACAGGCTGTCAAAAGATGCTGTTTCCGCCCACCTACAAGATGGTCAAACTTCTTCCTCAAGACCCTGAATGATCGGTTTGAGGCTCTTCATGTTCCTAGAACAAGCAGATGCCATTGGGCTACACTAGCACATGACAGGGATGAATGGAGACATTATTGGTGCCAGCTCGAGCAAATTGATGAGTAATGGAATGTCAAGTGATGAAGTTTAAAATATACAATTTATAGGAGTCTGTTTGCTTATTTTGTTCTTTATTTTTCACAAATAGTGAAATAGTCTAGCATTCCTCTTTATTTGTGCTTCATTTTACTTAGCTTAAGACTCTACAATTCCATCCAAGCTGACATAAATTGCCAGATTTCATCTTTTTGATAACCAAGATATCTATAATTTTAGTGGTGATGATAATGTGGTATATACAGATATTAACTTAGAATCTAGATCTAACCTGAAACCTATAAATTATCATCAAGCAATAGTGTATCAGTAAAAGTTTAAATATATCTTTCCCTTTTAGCTTTAGTCATAATTTAATCAAAAAATATAATGTATCATTTTAATGCATTTCCTAGATTTATTTACTCTAAATGAGATTTTCTATTTCAAAAATAATGGAGAGATAGACTGATAGTACAATGGGTAGGGCATTTGTCTTGCACGTGGCTGACTGGGTTTGATCCCCAGCACCTCATATGGTCCCCCAAGCCTACCAGGAGTGATCCATGAATGAAGAGCTAAAAGTAAGCCCTGAGCACCCCAGGGGTGTCCCCCCAAAAAAACAAACAAATCCAAAAACAAAGAAACAATGAATATTTTGTGTTCCATAAGCATTTTATAATTTTATTGTATTTCCCCCACAACTACTGTGCTCCTCTAAATCTAGGGAGGAAAGTTTAGGATAGTGTCAAACCAGTCTCAGTTTAGTTTCAAAACACATTCTTTTCTAAGTGATTAAAGCTGTGCAACATCTGGGTGGAATAAGGGCTCGCTTTAGAAATGGCACCTGTCTCTTGTATCCCCTGCTTTCCTTGCCTCAGGGTGCAGATTTCTGCCCAGGCCTTTACTGAAATCTGTCTTCTAAAATAGGAGCAGAGATGGAAAATTGACATTGCAGATGATTGTTTTTGCTGTTGCCAATAGCTAGAAATAAAGCTAGCATCACTCAGGTATTGGGTCATCAGTTAAAATTTTCTATTTTTCTCCATTCATATCATTTTCGTAGCTTTCCTTGGTACTTCATCTATGTCTCTCTCACACACTCAGAATAAAGATATGGATAAGTGACAGGTGAATGGATTCATTGATGGATGGTTGAACTGGTGGATAGATCAATGATGGAGAAATAGATGACTGAATAAAGCGTCTGGCTAGTGAAAAGCATTAAATCTTCCAAATATAGAAACTACTAAGGTTTATTAAATTAGGCAGATTTAACAACTATCCCAAAAGATGTAGGACCTCTCTCTAATCCACTCTATACAATAAAAATCTAGCCAATGGCTTCTTATCTAACAGTAAGTCTTACACAATTTCTCTCAACCATGTGAATACAATGCAAAGCTACTCCTGCATGTAATTGCTGAACAGACAGGGGAGCCAGGAATCAGCCACATACAGTCTATGAAGAACAGTCTTCTTCAATCAGTCCTAACAGATTCGTATTTATTGCTTGTTATAAAAACTTTATTGCCCTTTTTATAACTCTAGCTGTCCAGTATTTGATTTAACTAGAAAACATGCTAGTAAGTTGGTCTTGGTACATCCATATTTTTTAGGATCTAGAAGTTATGGTCATGGCTCTGTCATTCTCTTTTCCTCATATGAATCAGTACCTCAGAATGAAAAGTGCAGATCAGACACATGATACTGAGGGACTTGTGTCAGAACAAATATATATAACGCTAGGTTAAGTTTAGATAGCTTATTACTGGGATGCTTGTAAAAGGGTTTTATTACGTATATTACAATGTTCTATAAATATTATTACCATAGCTAGAAAAACTATATGTACCAAGTCAGTTATTTAAGAAAAACTTTTTAGAGAGGTCATATAAATACACTTTTTCTGCAATACTGGAGGATTGTGTATTAGTGAGATTCATGTAAACACCCACGCAAGCAAATATTCTCTGTTCTTCCTTGTGAATCCACCCACTCACTTTGTTACTCTTCCTAGGACTTAAATCCTCAAGATTTCACTCTGACTTTGATTTAATAATAATACCAAGGCATATGTTTTATTAGATGCTACTGTAAGTTATATCCCCAAATGATGGTTCAATTTAGCATGACTCTAGAGAAACATTAATTATTTACAATTATGGGATTTTATTTAATCTATAATAACCACTTAAGAGTATTTAAATGTAAATAAAAAGAAATACACAAATATTGCAATGTCGGCTATGAGTCTCCATCCCCAATTCTATCTAATACAGAGAAGATTCTAACAAAATTGTCCTGTCCAAAAGGGAAAAAAATGTCCATTAGTTCAAATGTGATTAAATTAGCTGTGCGCTTGGTGAGTATCCTGCTGCTTGGGGAAACCTTTGGGATCATGGGAGGAGACTAATGGGAAACTATAAAGCTCTTGAAATAAACAGGAGTGTAAATCATTCATGGGTTTAGTCCATTCTAACTCCAAGAATGTATAGGCTTGGGAAAGGATTATCCAAACAATATTTCTTTTCCAGGCTGCTCTTGAGAGGAAACAGCTGGCTTGGATTAAAAGAAATGGATTTCAAAAAGGAATAAATAGAAATGTTTTGAGCACCTTACCAGATTCAGGTAAGAGAGAGGGTAAAAAAATGCCTTTCACCACATCCTTTGTTTCAATTTCTTTTACTTTCCTGGTAGAAATGGGAAAATCAAAATATTGCTAGGTCATTTTGGCCACTGAATTACAGGTTTTCAGTCCAATAATGTGACAGATTTACAAGACTCCAACAAATGATAAGCTACACATCCCTTATTCAAACGTTCAGAAATTATGGTCTTTATAGGCTGGTATACAAAGGTGATTTCATAAGAATATGCCCAAATACATATTTGTTACCAAGAAGCATTTCATCTATTTGTGACTCATAGCCCAGCAAGCTACCGAGAGTATCTCGCCCGCATGGCAAAGCCTGGCAAGCTACCCGTGACGTATTCGATATGCCAAACACAGTAATAAGTGTCACAATGGAGACGTTACTGGGCCCGCTTGAGCAAATCGATCAACAATGGGAGGACAGTGACAGTGACTCATAGATTTAATCCATCAGGAAGTATTGCACCAAATGGCAGACTTTTTCTAAGCCCCAGTTCGGTATTCTTAGCTATGCAGTGAATGGCTACACCACAAAGCGGCAAAGGAAACTAGTAATCTTTGCAGAAGTTTCAAGGCCAGACCAGAGTGGTGGAGGTGAAAGGTAGTAAGGCAAAGAACAACTGCTTGAAGAGTGGAAAAATTTATAACAACTGCCAAGATTTAACTCCTCCACCCCTTCAGCGCCATGCTTAACTGAAAGAACTTTGCAATTTGAGATTTAAACCCTGGTTTGCCAATGCACTGATGTCTGCTATACATATTAATGATAAATTTCCATGATAAATTTCCACACAATGGGGGGTGGTATGACACTTAAGGCATTATCGTAGTTAGAGCTCACAGTATTCAGAACATAAGGAGATTCTTCTGATGGCTTTTCAAAAGCAGGCGTGATTGCATAGTCTTGCATTTCTGAAACTGAACAGTTAAAAATTTTCAGATTTATGGACGCTGTACATAACTTTTGTCCACATGACATCTTAATCATCCAAAGCCACGTTGTTAATAGAACATCCTCTCTTCTGCTTCTGATTAGCACAAGTTAAGGGGGTTGATGTTCCTGTAAAAAAAGATATCTTGTTAAATTCAGTGTAGCTTCAGATGCAGCTCTTCAGAAAACTGTGAATGGCTCTGCGAAGGTTGGATGGTGAGAATCTGAGATAATTTTTAAGAAGTTGAGCTTCCTACTATGTCTGCAACAATTTAATCATTTTACAGGCTTTCCAATAAATGTATTTTAGAATATTCTGGCCATTTGTTATCTCTATGGTAAGAACACATAGAAGTTTCATTGCGCCACGCTTAACTGAAAGAACTTTGCAATTTGAGATTTAAAACCTGGTTTGCCAATGCACTGATGTCTGTTATACATATTAATGATAAATTTCCATGGTTTAATACACAATGGGGGGTGGTATGACACTTGACTTCGTGGACACTTGAAATTTTGCTTTCAAAATAACATGACAGGTGTATCCTTGCCTGAGAGTGAAGAGAAGCTGAGTGCTGGATAGAGGTAATTGGACTTCTCTGAATTAGAACCTATCATTTCAACTGATTTTAGTCTTCCTGATCTCTAAAAACCCACTAGCGCTGACAAAAATCTATTTATCTGTCAAATGGCTTCTCAAAAACAAGCATGCGAAGAGAGAAGAAAAAGAACAATATGTATCTCTCTTTGCTGAAAAACAACTCCCAGGTGGATAGCATGTCTTCCCAGGAAATGGATACAGCTACTGACTAAAGAAAATCCTCCAGTTCCTGGAAACTTTGATCTATACTCACTGGTCTGTAACTATTAAGATCACGGTACTTCACTAATGATGCAATCAAAATCACTCAATAGACTGGAAAATTTATCACAACCAGTCCCCAGTCCCAAGGTTGTGACTTGTGTGTCTAATAGTTATTAAATTCCCAGATTTTTAGGTATCCCATGATGTATTTATGGAAAGTTCTGTATACAACCATTGTAAGTTTTAATAGTATTATTCACCTTTATATTTACTCTTGATCTTAGCCACCCCTCTCAGAGAGCCTGGCAAGCTACTGAGAGTATCTTGCCCACACGGCAGAGCCTGGCAAGCTACCCGTGGCATATTTGATATGCCAAATACAGTAACAACAAAGTCTCCAATGGAGACGTTAGTAGGCCTGCTCGAGCAAATCGATGAACAATGGAAAGACAGTGACAGTGACAGATATTTACTCTTAAATAAATTATTCTGTGCCTAGTAAAACCTAAAACAAATGTAGTCAATCAGGATATTAGAATATCTAAAGCAAAATCTTTTAATCATAGAAATCTGTCATGGATAAATGTCGTGAAGAAGTTCAATGTCAAGGCACAGAATTTACTAGACTCCATAGTAAACAGCAAGATGTTTCAGGTGAAGATGAATCAGCACCAAGGACAGCACCAAACAAATTAATGAGCCTTGGATTCCAATCGGTGACTTGGATTTTTCATTCATTCCAACTAATTACTGAGTCAGTGGCCTTGGGAATAGCTCAGTGGTTGACCATTAGTTTCGCAGGCATATAGCAAGGAGTCCCACATCTGGTGAGCACTGAAACCCAAACGAGTGTGAACATCCGTGTGTGTGACCATAGTCATCTCAGTCACAAAAAACAGGAAAAGAAAAATAATTTTAAATTAAATTCAAAATAAAACTATCAAGTTAGTTGTGACAGTGGTACAATTCTTCATATGGTGGGTGTTTCCAAATCAGAAATGTTTGTATCTTGGGTAGTTTTTTACATAGGTTCTACCTCACATCCTGTAACTCAGAATTTTGGCGGTACATATTAAGATAAGGTATGCAATTTATAAATTATATATTTACACAAATAAACATTACAATGAAGTAAAATGACACACTCTGATCTTTATAAACGGGTAAGGATCTGGAAATATCTGGACACCAAGAGATAAAAATTACGCATCTATGCAAGGGAGAATATAGCCATGCAAATCTAGTAATTTATCTATCATCTAACCAATCTCAAGAATTGCTGAAAAAATACCATAATAATTGAGTCAAATAAAGATTCTCTCTTCCTGATGTGAGATACCACTGGCTCTATGAGTACCTTATTTCAGACTTCTAATGTACAGAACTTGAAACAACAAATTTCCATTAAATTTAGTTAACCCACTTTTGGGTAAGTTGTTATGACAACCATAGAAAACTAAAGCATCTGTCATAAGTTACATCAATGAGGCATAAACATTTATGTAATGCTTAGAGTTCACTACCCATGACGTATTCGGTATGCCAAACACAGTAACAACAAGTCTCACAATGGAGATGTTACTGGGTCTGCTTGAGCAAATCGATGAACGGGAGAACAGTACTACAGTGCTAGAGTACACCAAGTACTTACAGTATCATAGTTAATAGAAGTAGGTAAGCAATGAACAATTTGATCATGTATTTACTTTACATATGAGCAACTAAGGTTCAGAAAATAGACAGACATAAACAGTTAATAAGAAGATACAAGATACAGAAATGAGTGTTTCTTGCTCTTTGCACCATTTGCATTTGCAATCAATAAATAAAAAGGAAAGGCTACTTACTATGCCATAAACAAGTCCATGAAATAGAAATTCCAACATTGCTTAGTGGTGATTAAAAGTCACTAATGGGGGCTGGAGTGATAGTCCAGCGGGTAGGACATTTGCCTTGCACGTGGTCGACCCGGGTTCGATTCCCAGCATCCCATATGGGCACCACCAGGAGTAATTCCTGAGTGCAGAGCCAGGAGTAACCCTGTGCACTGCCAGGTGTGACCCCCCCCAAAATAATAATAATAAATAAATGATATCTTTTAAAAAAATCACAACAAAAGTCAACACATCTCTGTTGAAAAGTAGTTTGGGTTTTCTGCCAGATAAAAGCGTTGAAATGTCATATTTTATGCTAGTTATAAATATTACTATTGAAAGAAGCTAAGAGGGGCCAGAGTGATAGCACGGCAGGTAGGGAATTTGCCTTGCATGCAGCCAGCCCAGATTCAATCCCTGGTATCCCATATGGTCCCCGAGCACTGCCAGGAGTAATTCCTTAGTGCAGAGCCAAGAGTATCCCCTGAGCATTGCCAGGTGTGGCCCAAGAAGCAAAGAAAATAAAGAAAAGAAGCTAAGTAAGTTAAGGCATTTTCTTATTATTAAAATAAAAACATTAAAACTATCACATAAGTTTTTGCATATATAAATGCGACAGCATATATAAAACTCAGAGCAAAAGCCTTTGAACTCGATGTTAGTTGTCTGTTCTTGTCTTGGAGAAGTTGAATATGACTGATATGAAAAAGGTTACATTTCAGAAGATAGCCATAGGAAACAATGATTCATTTTCACATATGGATACATCAACACTGACTATTGATTATAGATTTATCTGGGCCATTTTAGTTTGACATTCTTAGGCTATTAAACTAGAGAAATGCATTAATCATTAAATATGGATACATTTAGCATTTGGGATTTATCTGGCCCAGAACATAAGATAGATCATATGCCAAGAAAGTAACGTACCAAGGAAGTAGACAAAAGTTAATATTTTTATCACACTGGTTAATCTTACAGCTTTATACTGAGAGAGTATTTCTAGGGTGCTGAGCCAGAGTACAGAACTCTTTAAACTGGGGGAGGAGCAAGGCAGGGATCAGGGAGCAGGAGGAAAACTGGGACATTGATGGGGGAAATGTGTACTGGTAAAGCAATGGGTGTTAGAACATTGTATGACTGAAAATCATTAGCAACTCTGTAACTGTATCTCATGGTGATTCAATTAAAATATATTTAAAAGTGAAAATAAAGTAAATCATAGATGAAGAGATAATATACTTTACATGCAGTTAACTCTGGTTTGAATCTATTTAACTTTATCTGTTACCCTGAGTTACCAGGAGTTATACCTGAGCACGGAACCAGGAGTAAACCCTGAGCACAGCTGGGTATGATAACCAAATCACCCACCTCCCAAAATAAAAGTCAAGACAACTGACATCACTATTTCCAGGACAACCATAATTTGTGACCCTAGAGACAATGCGTGCAAGTACAAAAATTTCCATTGGTTTAAAATATTTATGTTAATGGGTGTGGCTTATAAAATAAAAACAGAAAACAGAAAAAATACATCTTTTACCACTCTCTTCTTCTGGAACATAAAAATAAATATCTTGATTATCACAAGTGTTTCTTTGAATTTGTTATTTATTTAACAATTCATATAAATCATCAGTAAAATTGTCTAGATCTTTGACTTAATTTACTTAATTTATTATAATTTAAGTAAATTAATATTGCTTCTAATATTCTAGTATAAAGAAGACTATGAAGACTATATAATTTTTAACTTTAAATTTCAACTTAAATTGTTAAATTTCTGGCAAAAATAACTTATAAAGTCCTATTTTTTTAACTTTATATGGCTTGGAAAAGCACCTTTTTCATTTTTTTAAATACTGCCAATTTGTGGGGTTATTAACCAAATGTTCGAGTTTTCTTCGTGTTTGAAGAATGGAAATAATTACTGAAAATCTTTCTTTTTTTCTACTTATTCTGGTGTTTATTTTTTATTGTATCTACATATTTTAAGTTTATTTGCCTTCTAAAATAATTTTTTTAGTATTCATTGAAATAGACTTCCCTCAGTATTGACTTAAGTCATTAGATCTCTTAAACAGATTTTTGTTCATTTAATTCAAAATGCTGTCTACATTTATCTGCAACTTTTCCTTCAGAAATTCACTTTACTTATCCCATAAAAAACATAAATTTAATTTCCAAACATAGAAAACATAAATTTAATTTCCAAATATGTGACGTTTTCTAGACATCTTATTTGTAATTTATTTCAAATAATTTCTGTAACTGTATCTCACAGATTTATAATTGATTTCAACTTTGGATAGAAGAAATAGATACTTCAATTTCAAAAAATAACAGATGGTTCTAATCTTTTAAAAATATTTTAGAATTCAATTTAAATTTATTTATTGCCTTTTTAGCTAAACTATCCATATCCTTGACAAGGTAACACATCATTTGTTTCATTTAATAATAGTGATTAATATACAAAGAAAATAATAAGATAAACCCTGAACAGTTGTGATCCAAAAACAAACAAAAAGACAACAACAATAAAAAAATCATCTACCACAAATAATACCTAATCGTACTCTTTATTCAATCTTTAGAACTGTATTTCTAAATTTACTTGCCTTTCCAAACAGAAGGATAGGCTTGAGGATCCCAATCATGAACAGCTTTGTAACTATGCATTTCATGGTGATTCAATTTTTTAAAAAGTTAGAAAAATACAGTAACATTTCTATATATAGAAAAAAGGAAAAGTCACAAAGCTATTTTATTTTTGAGAGAACAAAGCTGTTTGCCTTCAATATTCCTACTCTGCATTATACTGGACGTTAAAGTTTGTAACAAACAAGCAACCGTAGTTGTTAAGGGTATACGTATTGGAAAAGAAGTGAGACTATTTTCTTTTAGATGGCATAGCCGTGTTGGAAAACCTAAATAATACCAAAAATTATACGCAAAATTTATAATCTATTCAAAATAACATACAAAATCAACTGTATAATAACAAGAAACCATTGGGCACTGGACATTTAAAAATAATTGATATTGTATAGCGTTTTCGACACTGGAGAAGAACTGTTCCTCGGAACATGCTACAAAAGAGGCATCGGAGGCGTTGGTGTCCTTGTCAACAAGAACTTGGCCATGAACACTGATTTATTCAAATGCCTAACAACCTGAATTGGACGATTACACTTGAATAGATGTGGCTCACTGCTGGCAGTTTCTATGTTCGTTGCCTACGCACCAACATCCAATTATGATGAAGGAGAAATTGAGAAGTTCTACATGGAGCTGGAGAAGTTCTATAAAGAAGTCCACACCTTCTACAGGATCATTGTTGGTGATTTTAATGCCGAGATAGGACCGAGAAGATCAACCGAAGAACTCCACATTGGGACCCATGGCCTAGAATGGAACGAACAGGGCAAGAGACTGTGTGAGTTCATCATGTCGACCAAGACCATCCATGGTAATTCAAAATTCCAGAAGGCTGAATCTAAACATTGGACATGGGAGTCTCCCGGTTGATGGTTCCACAATGAAATTGACCACATCAATTCAATCAATTGATCAAGAATCAGGGACACTGTCTCGTTTGCCACAGCCTCATAAATCAGATGGGCTGGACACGTAATGAAATTTGGAGATGACTGCTGGACTAGAGCCATTAATGACTGGATTCCAGGGGACATCAAAAGATCGCGTGGCTGCCCACCTACGAGATGGTCAGACTTCTTCCTCAAGACCCTGAATGATCGGTCTGAGGCTCTTCGTGTTCTTAGAACGAGCAGACGCCATTGGGCTACACTAGCATGCAACAGGGACGAATGGAGGCGTTACTGGCGTCCGCTCAAGCAAATCAATGATTAATGGGAAGTCAAGTGATCAAGTGATATTGTATCCAAATGTGCAATATTTAGGGGACACACATAGTACAATAAGACAGTTTCCTTGCATGTGACTAACCCCAGTTTGATCTCCAGCATCACCTATGGTTTGCTGCGCGCTGCCAGGAGTGAGGCCTGAGCATAGATCCAAGAGTATGTCTTATGCACTTCCAGGTGTGGCACAATTTCGCACCAAATGTGCCATCAATTAAATATATAAGAAATATGGGAAAATATTGTACACTGAAAACTACAAAATGCCGAAGAAATTAGTAATATGTAAATAAGTAAAGGTAAGGTAAAGGTAAAGGCCCTCCCGTTGATCATCGATTTGCTCGAGCGGGCCCAGTAACGTCTCCATTGGAGACTTTGTTGTTACTGTGTCTGGCATATTGAATACTCTCGGTAGCTTGCCGGGCTCTCCGAGAGGGGCGGAGGAATCGAACTCGGGTCGGCCATGTTGGCCGCTTGTAAGGCGAATGCCTTACCGCTGTGCTATAGGAAGATAAATTTTATTCATAAATCTAATGACACTAAAAGCAAGATTTCAACTTTTCCCATGGAGATAAATTTTTTGCAATGGCTCACAAAATCCCGTAAGTATTTGTGTGTACATTGACCAAATTTGAAAAGTGCAGAGGTCCAAGATGGCAGAATAGGGAGAATCTATGCTTTACTTTCTACTGTGATGACAGCAAATCTATAGTAAAATTAAAACCAATTTTCACAGAAGCAGACCTGAAACCTGAATGAGCAGAGCTTCCATGGTAAGGAATACAGAAGCTTAATAGGGAGAGACAGAGATACTCTAGCCAAGAAAGAAATTGATTTATTAACCTTTTATTTATAAATAAATTTATTATAATAATATATAATAAATAAGTGTATTACCCTTTCTGCTTAGATAATAAACTACACCTTGAAAGATCTCTGAAGTGCAGAACTATTACCCAGGGTGGTCAGGGGTGTGGAATGGGGCAGGGGTATATTTACCTAACACCCAGTATTATCAAACATAAGATCCAGAACTGTGACGACAAATGCTTGAAGCTTTGTCTTGAAATCCAGAGGTGGGGTAGGGAGGTGGGAGCAGAGGGAGGGGGACTAAAAACCATGGAAAGAATAGACACTAACAAATAGTACTCATTAAGCCTCAGGGGAGAGTCTCTTGCTCTGAAACTAAGGCAGTAGTAATATACTAGCTCACAGGGAAAGAAATCCCACATTCCTGGGTCTAAAAGGCAGTTATTTATGAATGCTTATGGAGTCTGAGACTTCAGAAGGTGCCCTCTTGGTATCCTTTGATACCTTACCCGTATCAGTACTGGCAGGTACCATATTTGAGCACTCCCTCCATATTCCTAGGTCTTAAGGGCAAATCTCTAATGAGAGCACTCCCACCCCCTAGGAAGAACTAACTTGGAGAGGAAACACAACAATCAAGAGAACTTATGGGGCAGAACAGAAGCAGCCCTTGTAAGCCCACACTTGTCTACAAACAAGCAAGCAAATAAGCAAGACATACCCACGCAATCAGTTCTACCAAAGCACTGTCAGATAACGAGTGACCGTACTGACCTTTTACCCCTCCTCCCATCTCAAGACCTGCCAAATGCTGTTCTCTTCTAGACACTTTGCATGTTTTGCGCTCCCCCCCCCCCACCCCCAGCCATTGGTTCGTTGCTTCCACTTCCGGTGCAAGTTCACTTGTACCCCAAGACCCACCATGTGCCCATGATCCTCACTTTTCTGTTTCTCTAAGATTGTGGTCCTTTCCCTGTTACGGCCTATAACCACAGCCTGTGCTCCCAGCTTAATGCAGAGCACCTCATGACCTTGGCCCCAGCCTCCTTCAGCCATTGCTCCTGAAATGACCACCTGTAGCATTTGCCTTGCAAAGAGTTTTCTGTGTTTATGGATTCCAGCCTCCTGAAAGGCCCCCAAGAATGTGCAGTTCCAGTATGGAACCAACTGGGAGTGGATGTCGTAGTCCCAGGAAACATCTGCCCTTCACCACCCTTTCTTCCTCGCCTTCCTAGGCTTTGCTCACCTGCAGTTACAGCTGAGACTAACACTTCTGGGCAATACTGCAGGAAGCTGGCAGCGAATTTCCAACAAAACACCAGCACATTTCCCAGCTGGACTCAGCAAGCTTCTGGGCAACCTGCCAAATGCATTCACAACAGTCCAAATACCTGCCTGCACAGCTCTTGCCTGCGCCCACAGCCAGTCATGTGAGAAAACGAGGCAGCGGACTCTACTTCTTAAGTCCTTCCTTAGCTGAAGCAACTACAAAACCTGGGGCAGTTTGTCCCATTGACACATCACAAAAGTCACCTCTGTGTTTCTCATCTCTCAAGCATGGGTTCGTGGACTACCACACCACACTAACTTAGACTACTGTGAGGAGATAAGGATACTGTCTATAAGGACAGAAAGCCTGGGAGACGAGCTAACAAGCCAGTACTCATCAATTTTCCATTTAAAAAGCAATCCTATCATATGAGGACTAAAATTAAAAAACAGAAATTTAACCTAATCCATAAAAATGAACACAGAGCATCAAGCATAATGAAGAGATGCGAATTTTCTGCAACTGAAGGAGAAAGAAAAAACCTGGGAATTTTTTCTAGTGTAAAAGAACTAAATGAACTGAAGATAATTACAGAAAAACTATCATAATGATTCTCACTGAAATTAGGGGGGTAAACGTAGAACAACATGTGATCTATAACAAGGATATGAACAACTGTTTGTTTTATATTTCCAAACAGATGTCCCTGAGCTAAATAATTAAGCAGTGAGGACAAAGTGATAGTACAGGGGGTAGGGTGTTTGCCTTGCATATGGCCAAACCCAAGTTTGATCCCTGGCACCTTATAAGGTCCACTGAGCACCACCAGGAGTAATTCCTGAGCACAGAGCCAGGAGTAACCCTAGAGCATTGTCAGGTGTGGCCTACAAACAAACAAACAAAAGCTAAGCCAGCAATTAAACTGAAAAATTCAATAGATGTTGAGTTAAACAGATAGGTTCAGAGTCACAAGGACAAAGTCGCAAACCAAACCAGTGAACTAGAGATTGGGTATTGAAAACCACCCATGAAGACCAGGAAAAAGAAGAATTTTTAGTGTTGAAGATGACATCAGACTTATGAGATAGCATCAAGTGAAATAATATCTAGTGCCAGGGAAGGAACTCAAAGGAATTGAGCAATTTCTTTGCATGTTCAAGCCCTGGGCTCCATCCTTGGCACTGCATGGTCTACTGAGAACCACTGAGAGGTTCCCCTAAGCAATGAGGCAGGAGTAGCCCCTAAGTACTGCCAAGTGTGGTCCAAAACCACTCCCCTACAAAGAAAATCAGAAACAACATAAGTATTATATAGGTTTCAGAAGCATATAAGTGATGGAAAAATGGAGTAAAATTTATTAGAAGAAATATTAGTAGAGAACTTCCCCAAAGTTCGAGAGCAAACAGATATCCAGATCAAGATTAAGACATGTCAAAACAGAGATGTACACAAAAACACATTATGATTAAATTAACAAAAGTAAAATTCAGGAAAGCTAGAAAACAAGACAGAAAAAAAGTCATATGTAAGGAAAAGCACTAAAACTGTTAGCAGATTTCTCACCCGAAGTTCTACAGATTCCAAGGGAATGGTATGAAATATTTAAAATCCTGAGAGAAAGGGAAACACAAACTTTCCTCCAACCCTTTCTAACTGGTATTGGATGTGGTACTGTGATTGGATGTGGTTTTCAGTCTCATAATCTCCCCAACAGCCCACCCATCATGACCTAGAAACTAAAAATCCCAACCCTTAAGTCACAGATAGTCCTATGGGAAAACAAAAGAAACTAACAGATGCGTGAATTAAAAAGTTCTACAAACAACCATTGTAAAAATAAGATGGAAGTACTCAAAGGAAGTGATAAATCTCCAGCAAACAAGTTTAAAGACAAAAACTGAAACTATAATTAAAAAAAAGAACTGAGGAGAGACATCATAACACAACAAAGACAGAGAATATCAATTAATTGAAGAGAATAATAATTTTTTAAAAAAATCTACAAGAACAAGGGAGTTCTTCACCAAATGGAGTTATATCTTTAGATCCCAAGAAAATCTGGATACATAAAAAACAAAGAATCTGGGTGTTAAGTTCATAACAAGACTCAATGATCAAAACAAGAAGACATCATTTCAGAGAAAAAATAAGAAATTGGAAATTAAATCACAACAATGACTCAGGTGGAAGATTAAAGAGAAATAGGATTTAGGGAAAATGAAGAAATATCAGACTCCAATAAAAATATTGATATTGGAGTAATGGGAATTTCAGAATGTTAAGTGATACAGATGATGGAAACAAAGACCCCATTACAAGAAATATTAGTGAGAAATTTCCAAACTTAAAGCAAAAAGTAACCATTCATATCCAGAGAAGTCCTATTTTTTTAATCCAAACTGACCCTCCCCAAAGCATAAAATTACTAAATCTAAAAGTAATGATTATAAACTGTTACATAAAAAATATTAGGTAGCATACAAAGACACCACTATCAGATTTTCATCTAACTTTACAGCAGAAATTCCTTTAATGCCAAAAAGGGAGCAGAATTATAGTCACACTTCTGAAAAACAAAAACTTACAGTCAACAAAGTTTCCCCCTTTGAAAAATTTATTTTTAAAATTAACAAATATGATGGAGAATTTTTTTTTTCACCGCTTTGCTGATGACATCGTTCTAATAACACCAAACATCAGCCAAGCAGCACAAATGCTGACCAACTTCGACTCTGAGTGTGGAAAGGTCGGATTACAACTGAATCTCACAAAGACAATGTTCATGAGAAACAGTCTTGTTTCTGATGTTCCATTCACTCTCAACGGAACCACCATCTCCGAATGCAACAGTTATATATACCTAGGTTGAGAAATCAACATGATGAATGATCTGGCACCTGAGATACGCAGGAGAAAGAGAGCGACTTAGAATGCCTTCAAGAGTGTTGAAGAAGTAACTAAGAGGACAAAGAACCTCCAGCTCTGAGCACATCTCTTCAATTCCACTGTTCTTCCTGCATTAACCTATGCCTCAGAGACCTGGGCCCTACAAAAACAGGATGAGAACGCAATTCGGGTCTCTCAAAGAGGAATCAAAAGAGCTATGCTTGGAATATCACGCTTCACTCAAATGAGAGATAGAATCCGGAGTTCTGATCTCTGTCAATGCTCAAAAATCAGGGACGCTGTCTCATTTGCCAAGGCATCAAAAATCAGATGGGCTGGACACGTAATGAGGTTTAAAGACGACCACTGGACTAGAGCCGTTACTGACTGGATTCCACGGGATGTCAAAAGATCATGTGGACGCCCACCTACAAGATGGTCAGACTTCTTCGTCAAGACCCTGAATGATTGGTTTGAGGCTCTGCATATTCCTAGAATGAGCAGATGCCATTGGGCTATGCTAGCACACAACAGGGATGAATGGAGATGTTACTGGCACCCACTTGAGTAAACCGATGAATAACGGGGTATCAAGTGATCAAGTGATCAAGAGTTCACGATGGAAAAATACAATTTTTTAAACAAAAACTTAGATAACTTATAGCAGAAAATGTTGAAAGAAGCTCTTCTACAGAATAAGAAACATAAGAACACACAATCTCAAAAAAGGTTTCAATAGTAATATAGTAATAGGAACACAAGCAATATTAATATGAGAAAACAAAAAAATAAAAAACAGTACATAAAAAAAGACCAGAATCTTTTAGTCAAATGATGGCAAGTTGGTACCAGCACAATTTTTTTTTTCTAGCTACAGTTAGTTTTATGTAACTTACATTATAGCCATAAAATAAAACTCTGTAGAGAAACATTTAGAAAAAAAATACATGAAAATGCAAATAAAAACAAATGGAAAATATAAACATCAAAGGAAAACAAAATATAAGATGGCAATATGTGTTTCCCCTATATCAATTACCCTAAATATAAGTGGTATGAACACAGCCATCACAACCTACAATGTAGTCATATGGATGTAAAATGCCAGGTCCATCATGTATACAAAAAGTTCTCACACTATAAAAAAAAGTAAAGGCCCTCCCATTGATCATCGATTTGCTCGAGCGGGCCCAGTAACGTCTCCATTGGAGACTTTGTTGGTACTGTGTCTGGCATATCGAATACGTCACGGGGAGCTTGCCAGGCTCTGCCGTGCGGGCGAGATACTCTCGGTAGCTTGCCGGGCTCTCCGAGAGGGGCGGAGGAATCGAACTCGGGTCAGCCATGTTGGCTGCGTGCAAGGCAAACGCCCTACCGCTGTGCTATCGCTCCAGCCCTCACATCATAGATACATATAAAACCAGAATAAAAGACTAAATGTGTATTTACTTAAGGGCCGCCACGCTCTATCTCTCTCACCGCCCGAGTCTCAAGCCACTTCCCCAACCCCAGGGAGGTCAATGGCTAAGGGAGGACGAAGGAGGAAAGGAGGGCCAGGCCGGTTGGTCTCAGTTGCAGTCTATTCCATTGCCATCTCCATTCTCCTCTGATTCTCCTCTTGCTTCTCTATCCCCCACGCTACTTCATTCTCCTTCTCAAACCCCCTTCATTCTCCTTCTGGCTCCTCCAGTCCACCCTTGTAGTCTTGGTTAAATACCAAAGCATGAGGGGTTGGGACTTACACATAGCTGTGGTCACAATCAACAGCGGCAAGTCCTTCCCTCAGGGGAAGCTTCTTCTAGGACAGATTCTTCTCCAGCAAGATGACTCTTCCAAGACTGAAATTCCAACTATGAGTGTTTTTCTCCTCTCCTCAGTCCAACATACATATAAACATTCATAATATTAATCATTTTGCATGGACACAGTAAGAGATACATTAAGCTCATAGGATTGCTCTCCTTGGGCCACCTGACTATAGATCTCAGACTACAGTGCTCAGGCTAGATTAGTCTTTCCTAACCCTAGCAGGGTACTAATCTTGTCATTACTTTTTGGATCATGACAGCATTTGTCCATGACCATACTCTTAACTTATAGTTGAGTATTGTGGCACTTTGGCCTGGCTATTTCGATGCCAGGGTAGCTCACAGCTTGCCCTGGGTCCACTCAGTCTCTCTTCGGGACACTGGTTTTGGGGTTCTAGGAACTAAGGGTAACTGAGTCAAGAAAGCAGATGCCCAGGAGTAAATATTATTCAGAGTCAGTTAACTTCCAAGCTACAAAAGCACAATATTTACTGTCTTTCTGTGTCTCTACATAAAGGACATTGCTTTAAAGTAAACTATGCAAAAGGATATAAGAGAAGAAAAAAATAGTATTTCATTCACAAATGTAAAATCATAGATTTCTGAGGAATCTGACCTTACAAGTTAACAGAGCCTGATCAGGGGGAAAATGTGATAGACGAGTTTGGGGGGGTTGGGGTGGGGAATCAAGCACAGAGAAGTGGTTACAAATAAATAAAGAGGAATGGGAGTGACAGTGATGCATGTAACCCAATAAACCTAAGCTCCGTGTGGCGAGAGAGAAAGAACAAACCAATATTACCCTACAACTAGAGCAAGGTTTTATAAACCAATAATACTGAGCAAAGGAAAGTAACTGCTATTCTCATATATGATAAAATAGATTTTTAACCAAAAATGTTAATATAATATAAGAATGGAGATTCTGTATTGATAAAAGAGTCAATTCATCAAGAAACTGTAATGGTCAACATATAATTGTCATCATTATTTTTGTATTCAACACAGTGGCACCCAAATATACATAACAATTAACAGTATTTCAAAGGATATATTTATTAGCAGCAATACAATAATTTTAGGGATATATCAACATACCCATATAGCAATGGACATATCAGTCACACAAAATTAACAAAAAAAAGTCACTTTAACCAATAATGTGAGCTTAATAGATGTATAAAGTAACTTTTATCCCTTAAGAAATAAAAGCACTTTGATCTCAAGTACAGACAGAATGCTCCCAAGGATATATCATATAGTGGGACAAAACAAAGTCTCAGTAAATATGTGAAGATAGAATAACAGCTAGTATCTTCTTCAGTCACAATAGTGTAAGACTAAACATAAACAATAAAAACAAAAACAAAGAAATATAGAAAAACAGCAAACACAGAGACTAATTAGTGAGATTCTAAATAATATGTGAGTCAATGAGGAAATCAATAGATAGATTAAAAATTTACCTGAAAAACAATAGAGAGAAAGAAAGGAGTTACCAAACCCACCAAATCAGGGGTCACACTCCCATAATTTAGGCCTATATCAATAATATTTTTTTAAAATCTGAAAGATCAAGTTTATTCCTGAAGAAACTAATAAAAGGCCAAAATGGAACTAGGCAGAAGGAAGCAAATATTTCAATTTAGGTAAATAAGTTATATAGAAACCAAAAATACCCTACCAAATATAAATAAAATCTTTTGTTCCCT